>NC_138890.1:15019303-15619303 GCF_965194825.1 Balaenoptera physalus | reverse complement strand
ACGATTCTGCTTATATGAGGTAACTAGAGAGGTCAAATTCATAGAGACAGAAAGTAGAATAGTGATTGCCAGGGGCTGGAGCCGGGAGAGGGAGAATGGAGAGTTGTTTAATGACTATGAAGTTTCAGTTTTGCAAGGTGAAAAAGTTCTAGGGATGGATGGTGGTGATAGTTGCACGACAATGTGAATGTACCTAACACCACTGAACTGCACACTTAAAAATGGTCACAGTGGTAAATTTTATGGTATGTGTATTTTGTCCCAATTACAATTTAAAAAGTTACTGCTATGAGAGGCAGGCAGTATTAGCAAGAGAAGGATTTCTTTGTCTTGTAAATATCTTGGTGCTGAAACACCTGAAGGCATCTTCCTAGGCAGAACCAGAAGGACCGGTGCCACTTAGCCTAATGAGTCAATCATTCACAGCATCTAATTCAAACTGTCCTTCGAGCCCTGGAATGGCTTCTTGGGGCTGGTGACCCACAGACTTGAAAAAAAAACTTTCAATCTACATGCAAAATAAATGTTAAAGCCATAGTAAACCAAAAACCTCAGTGGAAGCATGGGAAGCACACTGAATTTAGCAATTAAAATATTTAGTTAGGCAGGAATTGTGAAGACTGCCATTGCTGAGAGTAAGGTCTTTGTCCATGGTCCTTGGCTCTATCCTCTGGGAGGTTCCTCACTGGCCTCTGTTCCCCATCACCACTTCTGAAGCTTTCTCATTCCATTTCCTGCTGGTATGATTTTAAGGACCTCATGGTACAATCTTGGGGCATTGTTGTTTTTTTTTTTGTTGTTGTTTTTTTGGCTTCACCTCGAGGCTTGCAGGATCTTATTTCCCGGGCCCACAGTGAAAGCGCTGAGTCCTAACCACTGGACCGCCAGGGAACTCCCTGGGGCATTGTTTTATATGCCAGAGAGTCATGATCTTTTGCAGGCCAAGCTCATAGTTTCTCTCAAAAATTTAGTAGGTGTCTGGTCTTTTTTTCTTCAGGTAGCTCCATGGGCAAGTAACAACAGCCAAAGATTTCCGCTGGCACAGCTCTTTTTTTTTTCCTTTTCACTTTTTAAACTGTGGCAAAATACATACAGCATAAAACTGACCATCTTAACTACTTTGAAATGTATGGTAGTTCAGTGGTATTAAATGCATTCAGAATGTTGTGCCACCACCCCCACCATCCATCTCCAGAACCTTTCATCTCATAAAGCTGAAACTCTGTCCCCATGAAACGCTAACTCCTCATTCCTCACCACCCCCTGCCCCCCACCAGCCCTTGGCAACCACCATTCTACTGTCTTTTCTTTATGAATTTGAACTACTCTAAATAGCTCATAGAAGTGGAATGATACAGTATCTGTCTTTCTGTGACTGTTATTTCAATGAGCATCACGTCCTCAAGGTTCATCCACCTGGCGTAGTTCTTAAACCCGAATGATGCCCTCATTTATTTCCTGGCTTCTATACTTGATTGGACCTTGGCATTCTCTCGAGGATGCTGAGAAATGGTTAATCTCTTGCTACAACTGCCTCCTCAGGGCCACTTTGTATCGCTGCTTCCCCTTGAACCCCCAAATCACCAGACTCAGCCCATTTAAATTGTAGTCTGCATGGAGAGAGACTACCTCAATATTGTTAGGGTCCCTTCTGCCTCTGCTTGCCTCAGTACACCTCTCTCTTTAATGACAGTGGCAAGAAGTAGCAAACAAACATAACAAATAATCTGGCTTTTCCTAACCACTTCCCAGAGGGCTATAGACTCAATAAACACAGTCTGCTATGCAAGACTCACAGTTTTACCTGCCTGGTGAGGATGACTAGAGGTCCAGGTGGTGCTCTCTTTGGTTCAGGAGATGGAAGCAAGGACTGTGGCCTTGCATCACAGTTTAGAAGGAGCCTGGTGCCTTGGGCTCCTTCTTAAAGGCTGTAAGAGTGCTTAGAAACACAGGTCACCTCATGCCCACTGAACCAGGGGGTCTGGAGATCTGGGTTCCAGTTTAGCTTTGAACCACTTGCTGAGACGTGGGAAGGTCCCTTTCCTACTCTGTGTCTCAGAGGTCATTAAACGAAGGAAATGGCACATGTTTTTTTCCCTCTTTGACATTTTTAGACCCTATGCTTTCTCTGAAACTCATAAATATGAGGATCGATGAGGAAAGGTCTGGTAAGTTCACTGTTTCCCAAAATGTGAAGCTCTTAACAGTAACATTTCCTCCATGTGGCATGAAAGAAACTTTTGAATTACACAGGCAGAAATTTATTCCCTTTCTCAGTTCTCTTTGAAGGCTGATGATTACTTCAAGGAAAAATTTCAGTTTGGTGCTAGTGTATCTTTTAAAAAAATTATTTATTGGGAATTCCCTAGCTGTCCAGTGGTTAGGGCTCCACACTTTCACTGCCAGGGGCCCGGGTTCAATCCCTGGTCGGGGAACTAAGATCCCACATCCCGCATGCTGCATGGTGTGGCCCCCCCCAAAATTTTTTTATTTACATAGTGTGAGTGTGTATAATATCTGTCTATATACACACATATGTATGAAGTTACATGTATAATTTTATTTTTAAAGCATCATACAGTAAAATAGATTTTTTAGTGTACAGTTCAATGAATTTTAACACATGCAACCACCACTACAATCTGGATACAGAACAACTCCATCACCCCCCAAAATTCCTCATGCTACCCTCCATATGTCACACTTCCCGTATCCCCTGGCAACCATTGCTCTGTCCTCCTACACTATGGTTTTGTCACTTGGAGATTATCATATCAATGGAGTCACACAATATGTAACCTTTTGAGACTGGCTTCTTTCACTCAGCATAATTTTTTTTTTTTTAGCAATTTAGCTTAATTTTTTTTGAGCCTGTGGGTAGAGAATGCTTTTCCCCTTAAGTTTTTCTTTTTTTTCGGTCATGTCACGCAGCTTGTGGGATCTTAGTTCCCTGACCAGGGATTGAACCTGGGCCCTCGGCAGTGAAAGCACAGAGTCCTAACCACTGGACCGCCAGGGAACTCCCTCCCCCACCCAAGTTCTATTGGGATATAATTGACATATGATATTGTATAAGTTTAAGTTATACAACATAATGATTTATTATTTGTATTTATTGTGAAATGATCACCACAATGTTTAGTTAACATTCAGCACTTTACATGGTTATAAACTGTTTTTCTTGTGATAAGAACCTTTAAGATCTACTCTCTTAGCAACTTTCAAATATACAATACAGTATTGTTAACTGTAGTTACTACGTTGTACCTTACATACCCAGGACTTACTCATCTCATAACTAGAAGTTTGTACCTTTTGACTACCTTCATCCATTTCCTCCACCCCTCACCCCTTGCCTCTGACAACCACCAACTGGTTCTCTGAGCATAATTGTTTGAGATTCATCCAAGTTATTGTGTTACCGTATTTTGTTCTTTTATTGCTGAGCAGTGTTCTACGGTATGGATGGACCACGGTTTGTGTAACCACCTAATGAGGGGCATTTTGGTTTCTCCAGTTTTTGGCTATTACATATAAAGCCACTATGAACAATCATCTGCAGGTTTTGTGTGACTTAGTTTATTCAAAACCCCTTCTGGTTTCCCAACTCACTTAGAATAAAATTCAACATAAGCACAGTGGTATCTGGGTGGGCCCACAAAACTACACCCTGTGATAGGCATGAGGGAGCCATGTGGTTGCAGCACAGGGCCCATTCTTGAATTGCTTCCAGTCTGGAGGCCCAGGCAGCACTGCTTGAGTTCACAGTCTGCCTCTATCACTTACAAGCTGTGCAACCTTGGGTAAGTTCCTTAACCTCCCTGTGCTTCAGTTCCAGCATCTATAAAATGGGGATATTGCTAATACACCTCCCTTCCAGGGCTGTTGTGAGGATTAAATGAGTTCATATGTCAAAACGGCATGGAACAGCGCTTGCACATAGTAAGTGCTTGACATAAGATAATCACTATTTCATTATTGGCTCTGGAAGTTTAATTGGGCCCAGAAGGCCCTTCTAGGACATTTGCATTTTATCCTGTTAATATTGGCAAGGAGAGTGGGGTTGAGCTGGTAGGAGAGAGACAGTGGGGAGAGGGACTGGTTTGGAGACTGCTGGAATAATCCAGAGCAGCTCTTATAGAGAGGCGGGTAAGAGCCTGTTTGGAGTGGATTCAAGAAGAATAGGAGAAGAGCTCACGGAGACAGTAAGTGTAGATGGATTTTGCTAAAAAGAGGAGCAAATGGACAGTCACAAGTGGAGAATGTGGGGCCATCGGAGGGTTTTTTTTTTTTTAATGGGTGAAATGAAAACCTAGGAATGATTCAATATAAAATAAAATTAACGATGGGGTGGAATCCTTGGAGGGAAGTCCCAGAAGTTGACAAGGGATAGAAGTCAGTCTTGGAGGGAAGTAGGGCGCTCGGGACCAGAATTACTCCCCCTCTACTGATGGGGAGATCATTTTCCAGATGCCAGACGGCTGCAACGTGGTGAAGCGCTTGTTGGAACCGGGGACCACTCAGAGGGCCCATTCCCCTACACCGTAAGCAGAAAAACTCCAAGCGTCCGGGGAAGTGGGCAGGGCTTACAAGGGTAGGGGCAACAGCGGAGGCGGGGATAGGGGAGAGGGGGCGAGCCTCTGCCTTCGCAGAACTGCGGTGGGATGGGAGGCAGGGCCTGGAGCTAGAGCGAGGGGCAGGGTTTGTTTGGGGTGAGATTCCCGGATGGTGGACACTGGGCAGGGGGTCCGAAATCGTCCATGCTCGGCCAACGTGAAGGGGCGTACAGCACGCCTGGTGTGGAAAGCGGGCTGGGCTCGGAAGGCCCGGAACCTCCCGGCCTGCAACGCTGGGCCAACGGAAGGCCGAGGAAAGTGGATCGCGTCAAACTCCCGGCTACTGGAAGCCTCAGAGGGGCGTGGCCTCTTGTAAAAAAAAAGCGTGAGGCCTGCAGTGCGAGCCAATGGGAAGCGAGGGAGGGCGGAGCCTGTGTAAGGGGCGGCCAGTAGAGACAAGGCTCTTATAGGAGGTGCCCTGGAGCTGAGCGCATGCGCGTCGGGCCGGACTACAGGGCGCATGGGATCCAAGTGGGCAAAAGGGGCAAGGCAACAGCTGTCCGGCCCAGCCTGTTCAAGCCGCGCGCCTGTTCACGTGACACGAAGGGAGCGGAATTCCTCTGGAGTCAGCGCCATTTCCTGTAGGTGAAGGTTAAAATGCCCCGGGGAGAAGCATCCCGATGCAACCTGACCTCGACTCGAGGCCTGGGGTCGGGGGACAGGCTCGGCCCCGGGCGCTCGCTAGGGGGGAGGGGTCTGGCTTGTGGAGAGGGTCGTGCACGCTAACTTGGGGGCGTAGACGTGGGGTGGGCTCACCACTAGGGCTGAGATTCGGGTCCTAGATGTCAAAGAGAGGCGGGGCTTCCCGCCGATCCTTTGAGAAGCAGGTAAGTGGGAAAATAGCTCTCTTGAGGCTTTGTCGCCGCATTGACCTGCGGTGAGCTCGTTTAGGTGGTTGTGGTGACGTAAGGGGGGTGGGCTGGCGTTGTAAGAGGCGTGGCCAGGTCCCTGAGAGGTTTGGCCTGGCCCGGAGCCTGGGGGTGTAAGGGGCGTGGCCTCGCAGAAACTCGTGCCAAGGGGCGTGGGAGAGGGGGCGTGCCTTCTTCTGGATAATTTGTCGCGCCCACGTCCTAGCCCTGCCCTTTCTCCCTTAGGTGCCATCTCATGGAGACGCCCGTGGCTGCCGCCCCTGCTGGGGACTTCTTCCCTTCTTTCCTGCTCCTGGGTTTCGCGACGCTAGTGGCCGCCTTGCTGGGCGCCGCTCACCGCCTGGGGCTCTTCTACCAGTTGATGCACAAGGTTCAGGGGAAATACAAGGGCGACGGGCCGGGGGCAGCCAAAGGAATGGACTTCCACCGTTCTTTCCAGCTAACCCATTTTATAGGCGGGGAGAGTGAGGTCCAGTTAATTCAGAGCGACTGGTCGGGAGATTCTTAACAGGATCCTGTCGCTATTGCCGAGCTGCTTACGGGGTCCTGGACTTTGCCTCTAGGAAGAGGTCACAGGGAGGCTATACCTGCCTGGGCACTCAACCCCCCGCCCACCTCCTTCCTCAGGGGCCTCGAGCCCTTTTCACGGAGCAGTGCTCCCTAACACGATGGGGTCAGAGTGCTGAGAGCAGGCACCAGAGGACGTGGCCGGCTGTGACACTTTTGTGACAGTTGCTGTCTGCTGAGCTCAACGCTTTAGAGGGATTTCCCCACGTACTCAACACATTCCAGAATAGATACTCTTGTTTCTGTCTTCATTTTCCACAAGAGGAAACCGAGGCTCAGAGAGGTTGTGTGATAGCTTGTGTTAGGAGACCTGTTTGGGGAAGAGCTGACCCCACAGACCTTGCTCTGAACTACTTGGCTTCTCTCTCAGAAATTTACCCCTTCCCCAGACCCTCTGCCTAGTCTTTCCTCTCCTAGCCTGGGGCACCCTTGACCCCTCCCCAGTCCTTCCTCTCCTAACCAGCAGCAACTTGAGGATTTGTGGAGATTTAAGGCAAAGGCCTCTGGTGCGCGTTGCTGCGCAGCAGCACTGTCTGTGCCAGCAGGCTGCTCCCATGTCAGGCACGTGGAGGCTGGCAGCCTGTTAACTGGGCCCAGTGAGTAGGAGGGAGTCTGGTAGGCTGGAGTCAGCAGTCACGTTACGAGGCCCTGATCCTGGAGAGCAGGCCGTTCTGGAGTCCCAGCAGATGGCCCCTGGCCAGACTTCCTTGGGTTCTGTGGATCCACCTTCCCTAACCTCTCTTCCTGCTTGCTCCACCATCCCTGAGGCGGGCAGTGTTAACAGAGTGGGGTGCTTTAAGAGCATTGGTTCTATGGGACTTTGAATCTTGCCCAGGAGTCTTGATCTCTGTAGTTGTAAAAGGATATAACGTCAGGAGGATCTGATAAGATGATATGTCCTACTCTGAGCCAGGTGTATAGTGTAATATGTGCCTAAGCAACACCAAGCTTCCCCTGCCCTCCGACCCTGCCCCTGCCCTCCTTCCTGGGGGAGGGGGATTGTCCCTCTTCCCACCTGCCCTGGTGCCCATGCCCTGGTCCTTGACAATCTCGCTTCTCCCCCTTTTCGGGCCCAGGTGGACAAGGCGAGCATCCGGCATGGTGGGGAGAATGTGGCAGCCGTGCTGAGGGCCCATGGCGTGCGGTTCCTTTTCACGCTGGTCGGCGGGCATATTTCCCCACTGCTGGTGGCCTGTGAGAAGCTGGGCATCCGCGTGGTGGACACCCGCCACGAAGTCACAGCCGTCTTTGCTGCTGATGCTGTGGCCCGCCTGACTGGTGAGGGCAGAGTGGAGAGGGCTAGGGGCTGGTGAGACTGGGATGTCTTTGAGGGGCAGGGTTTTTTGATGGGGGGGGGGTGGCCAGGAGGGTGGACACAGCTGTGACAGGGTTTGTGTTGCAGGGACAGTGGGCGTGGCAGCAGTGACAGCGGGCCCCGGCCTCACCAACACAGTGACTGCGGTGAAGAATGCCCAGATAGCCCAGTCCCCCGTCCTGCTTCTGGGTGGGGCTGCCAGCACCCTGCTGCAGGTACCCTCTTCCTGAGGGGTGGCAGGGGCCCCAGGGAGCCTGGAAGTTCTCATGTGTTGACTCCCTGGACTCCTGTCTCCACCAGAACCGGGGCGCACTCCAGGCTATTGATCAGATGTCCCTGTTCCGGCCACTCTGCAAGTTTTGTGCTTCTGTGCAGAGGGTGCGGGAGATCATCCCCACCCTGAGGGCCGCGATGGCTGCTGCTCAGTCGGGCACCCCAGGTGCGGGGCGGGGGCTGGGCAGTGGTCAGGCCCTAGGGCCTGGGGGCTGGGAGACACAGCAGACTCAGCGTTCTCCCTGTTCATGTAGGCCCGGTGTTCGTGGAACTGCCTATTGATGTGCTGTACCCCTACTTCATGGTTCAGAAGGAGATGGTGTCAGCTAAGCCGCCCAAGGGCCTCGTGGGTCAAGGGGTCTCCTGGTAAGTAGCCCAACTCCTACCATACCTTCCCCTATCCGCTGGCTTCTCCTGCACCCTCCTGCTAGCACCCATCTCTCCTTTGACTCATTCATTGATTTGCACATCAGTTGAGAGGAGCCAGCCGTGGGAAGAGCATTCCAGGTAGAGGAAATAGAATATGCACATGTCCTGAGGCAGGAATGAAGTTGGTGGGTTGGGAAAGCAAAGTGGCCCATGTGGTGGCAGCAGGTGAGCAAAGGGGAGAGGGGCAGAGACTGAGCTCAGAGCAGCTAGCAGGAGCCACTTGGCATACCTGGGGCTTTGTTTTTAATTTGAGATCCATTGAGAAGCACTGCAGGGCCTTAAGCATTGGCACGGGATACCCTGGTTTGGGTTTTTGTTATGTTCCCTCTGGCTATTGCTGGAGTGTGGACTTTGGGGTCAGGTGGAAGCTGGGAAGCCAGGGAGGAGATGTGGCGGTCACTGGGATGAGAGATGATGGTGGTCTGGAATCTGGGTGGTAGCTGTGGGATACATCTGGATGGATCACATAGGAGTGCCTGGACCTCCAGCAGGCCAGGATAAGGGAACAATGGGTCCCTATGGGCCCATGACATGGGCACAGCTCACTCTGGGGCCACTATGGGACTTTTGAGTGTTGAGTGGCCAGGATGTTGGAGAGAGCAGGGCAGTGGGGCTGGCCTGGGACAAGCTTGAAGGTTTTCCTGGAAGAGCTACAAGTTACAAGGGGGAATTTCTTTCTGTTGACGGGATAAAAAGGGGCACAGCCCTAGCAGAGGTACATGAAAAGGATCCATTTTTGGTCACCACTGAGGTGGGCCTGGCTGAAACAGGGTGCAGAAAGGAGAATCAATTTTCCTCCTCCTCCTCCTCCTCCTTCTCCTCTTTGCCCTCTGTCCCTTCCATTTGCCTGTCCTTGCCCCTCTGCCTTCCACTCCCCCTCCAAATATTTAGCGAGTGCTGCAATATGCTAGGTACCTGGATGGGCATGAACAGGACAGACAGGTCCCTGCACATGGGCGTGTGAGAAGCACCTCGTGGGCCAGCTCAAGGAGTAGCAGGTTTACTCACATGTCTTTTGTAACAACCCTTTGAGTTAAGACTTAGAGGTATTATTATGCCCATTTCATAGATTAGGTAACTGAGACCCAAGGCAGTTGAATGACTTGCATGAAGTTGTCCAGTTTGTTAATGGCGCACTAGGATTCAGCCCGGAGGAACCTTCAATGCTTTATCCACAGAGCTATGTTCCATCTATAATGAGTGAAATGAAAGTCCAGAGAGATGGGTTCGAATCCCAGGACTGCCACTAACTAGCTGTGTTAACCTTGAACAAATGATTAAACCTTTTGTTTTTTTCCAGTTTTATTGAGATATAATTGACATACAGCACTGTGTAAGTTTAAGGGTTACAGCATAATGATTTGACTTACATATATTGTGATTAAATATATGACGTCAGCTTCCTCATCTGTAAGATGGACCAACGTTGCCTTTTCTCTCTAGACTAAGATTCTGTGACGAATAAAATGAGATTATTTTGATACTGCAAAGCGTATGCTGAAGTATAAAGGAATTAACCATTATTATCTTAAATAAGAATAGGGCTGGGCTTCCCTGGTGGCGCAGTGGTTGAGAGTCTGCCTGCCAGTGCAGGGGACACGGGTTTGAGCCCTGGTCTGGGAAGATCCCACATGCCGCGGAGCAACTGGGCCCGTGAGCCACAACTACTGAGCCTGCGCGTCTGGAGCCTGTGCTCCACAACAAGAGAGGCCGCGATGGTGAGAGGCCCGCACACCGCGATGAAGAGTGGCCCCCACTTGCCGCAACTAGGGAAAGCCCTAGCACAGAAACGAAGACCCAACACAGCCATAAATAAATAAATAAATAATTAAAAAAAAAAAAAAAAGAAAAGAATAGGGCTGAGTCCAATGTCATACCAAGCGTAAGGCAAGGTGTCTCCCAACCTTTCTCCAGCATGATTAGGGAACTAGCCACCTGCAAGGCTGGCTTGTGCCTTGCCTTTTCTTTCCATGTTAGGGTTCCCCATGGTTCCATCCTTGGTCTCTTCTCATTTTCTGCGATCTTTACTCCTCCTCGAAAGAGAAACAGAAGCTTCAGGCTCTGACTAATTCTAGCCAGCTGATGCCCACATGTGTATTTTTGGCTGGATTGGGTGTCCTTGAGGGCAGGGCTGAGCAGGATTTATCTTTGTGTCTCCAGGGCCCTGCGCAGGGCCTCATGGAAAGTCAGGGCCCTGTGACCCAATGAGTAAGGAGACATCAGAAGCCAGAGAAAGGCAAGGGTACGGACGATTGTTAATAACTCCAATTAATTGAGTGTTTTGCAATGTGCTTTATATCCCGAGTGGATAGATCACTGAACCTTGGGAGAGATGTTCCCTTTTACATTTTACAGAGGAGGAAGCTCAGAAAAGTTGAGTCACTCACCCACAGTCACACAGGAAGCAGCAGAGCCAGAACTCAAGCCCACCTCTGTCTGACCCCGCAGCCATGGCCCCTGATTCTGGCACTCCACGCCGGTGGCACTTGTTTTTGAGGGTCTGTGTCAGGTTGGGGTGGTCACCAGAACCTTCTGAAGGGAAACAGGCCACTGGACACTCAGCCACTGGGGTCTGTCTGTCCCTGGGCTGTTGCTTTTGTACCTCTGTTCCTGTCCTACTGCCTTCCTGGTTCCTTTCCCGGCCCTTCTCCTCCCTCAGCTTCTGGAACCCTGGTATGACTCCTGGTAACTGACTCTTCCTCTCCCCTGCGCAGGTACTTAGAGAATTACCTGGCCAACCTCTTTGCAGGAGCCTGGGAGCCTCAGCCTGAGGGGCCCCTGCCTCTGGACATCCCTCAGGCTTCCCCTCAGCAGGTGAATTGCCTCTGTGCCCTGGCCAGTGACCCCCACCTGCTGTGTGGCTTCTCTCTGAACCAGTACTGGGGCTGTGATCTTGGGGGCTGATGGTGACTCAGGGTTGGCTATTTGAGCCCCACCTCTTGCCCCAGGTTCAGCGCTGTGTTGAGATCCTGAGCCGGGCCAAAAGGCCCCTTGTGCTGCTTGGGAGCCAGGCCCTGTTGCCTCCGACACCCTCAGACAAACTTCGGTGAGAAGCCTCAGGCTTGCCCTTACTGTCACATCCCTGGTCCCCTGGGGCCCTGTGAGGAGGGGCAGGCCCTTGGCCACGCTCACGTCTATTCTGCCTGGACCCCTAGGGTTGCTGTGGAGACCCTGGGTGTCCCCTGCTTCCTGGGTGGGATGGCGCGGGGGCTGCTGGGCCGGAGCCACCCCCTTCACATCCGGCAGAACCGCAGCGCCGCCCTGAAGAAGGCAGATGTTGTCGTCCTGGCAGGTGGGCCTCATCCTCCCACCCTCCCTTTCCATTCCCTCCCACTCGGCACCTCCCTAATCGTGTAACCCTGCCCCTCCTAGTCAGGTACTGGCTGGCACCCCACTCTCATAATCACCCACCCTCCTACCTCTCACCACCCCCCTTCCCCTGGACCTGAAATTCAGGTAAACTCGCCAGGTTGCAGTTGTGTCCTGTGACCCAGCTTTACACAAAGATAGTGGGCACCTGTGGTACTTTGTGTACAGCATTTGCATTTGTATGCATTATACAGGCTTTACACAGCACGTACACCTACAGCATATATATTTTTACATAAAGCGCTTGAATCCTGCCAGAGACATAATAGTTGTATCAGTTAGCTATTGTTTTATAATAGCCACCCTAAACTCAGTGGCTTAAAATGCACTTACCATTTCTCAAGACCCACCTGGGGTTAGGTGGTAGTTTTTGTCATTTTGGTAGGGCTCATTCCTGAGTCTGCGCTCAGAGAGGCGGGAAGGCAGCTGAGCTGATCCAGGCTGGGCTGGCTTGTAACTTGGGGGTTGGTTGGCTGTAGGCTGGGCTAGCTTGGCCTCAGCTGGGGTAACTGAGTTCTTTCACTCTCCCCTACCTCCTCCTCCATGTTTCTCATCATCCAGCAGGCTAGCCTGGGCTTGTTCACTTGGTGGATGTTGAGAAACATGCAGGGCTTGGGGAGCAAGGTTATTTGAGAGAGAGTGAGTGGAAGCTGCAGGGCTTCTGGAGGTCTGGCCTCAGGAACGCATGCCATCACTTCTCTCACATTCTATGGGCCAAAGCATGTCCTGAGGCCAGCCCAGGTTCATGGGGTGGGGAGCTGCAAAGTCTCATTGCAGGTGACACTGGTACAGGGAGAGGTGAAGACCTATATGCATTCAGTCTACCATGGTGGATTAAGTAAGGTAGCGGGCACTCCCCAGGATGCTGGCCCTTTGTCCACCGAGACTCTGTCCCCTACCCCAGGAACGGTGTGTGACTTCCGTCTGTCCTATGGCCGTGTCCTCAGCCGCAGCAGCAAGATCATCATTGTCAACCGTAACCGGAAAGAGATGTTGATGAACTCAGACATGTTCTGGAAGCCCCAGGTGGCTGTGCAAGGTGAGCCCCTAGCAGCCCCCACACATATGTGTTTTTTCCGGTCCCTCTCCTCTTGGCCTCTGCTGCAGCTGGCTTGAGCTGGGTGCTGGTGACCAAGGCCCGGACCGTGCCCCAGGGGGCCCCGAGTCGGCCAGAGACGCATATTTGGTCCTTAGACTGATGGGGTGCTTCTGGATGAACTAACGGTAGGGTGTGCACCAGAGGGAAGGCCTGGGAATGTGCGTGTGATCACTTCCCCTGTCTGTACTCTCCCATGTCGCCTGCTGCCCTTAGGACCTGCTCCGAGGTCTCTCTTGTCCTGTCGTGGCTCCTCCACTCCTGTTCAGTCCTCTTCCATGGCCTTTCCATGCCCTGCTTTGCCCATCGTTCCAAGGACGTTGACTCTACCCTGCGGTGCAGGCGAGAGGGAACTTGTGTCAAGCAGAGAAGTGGCACCGTTTGCATTCATGTTTGGGAAGATCCACTGTAGCAGCTGGTGGGCAGCGAGTTGGAGGGGACTGGGTGGAGGCAAGGGGGCTGTTAGGGCCAGGACAGAAACGATGAGGCCTGGAGTGGGGATGGAGAGGGAGGAGAAACTCAACTTCTCTGAGCTTCTGTGTAATCATTTCTAAAATGGTGATGGTGAAAAGTACATCATCACTGGCTTGTTTATTTGTTCACTGTACAAGCACTCTGCATGCCTGGGTTGTAGAGATGTGCTTGGAGGATGGAGGTGTTTTTAGTGACGTGTTTCAGAAGCAGAATTGACAGGACTGCATGATCTGGGGTGTGATGGGGAGGCAGGAGACAGAGGCTGATGTGAGTTTCTAACCCACTTCGTGCTCCCTAAGCCTAGTTTCTTTGGCCTTGCTCTCCCTCACACCCCTGTTGCCCTAACTTGGTTCTGGCAGGCTCTGGGGTGTGTTTCACCCATTTTGTGCTAGAACCCCACTGGCCTGCTTCTTTGCCTCCTACGCAGATGCCTGTTCGCTTCCTGCTGTCTTTGGGCCTCTGGTGCTTGAAGGGCAGGAGGAGGCCATCTCCCTGCAGCTGTGCCCTCTTCCTTCCCCAGGAGACGTGGGCTCCTTCGTGGTGAAGCTGGCGCAGGGCCTTCAGGGCCAGACATGGGCCTCAGACTGGGCAGAGGAGCTTCGGCAGGCTGACCGACAGAAGGAGCAGACCTTTCGGTGGGGGCTGGGTAGAGTGGACTTGGAGGGTTGCGGGTTCCCGGGGGGCCATGCCGCTGGCTCTGCTGACCTGCATTGCTCCATCACAGGGAGAAGGCGTCGATGCCTGTAGCTGAGCACCTTAACCCGGTGCGGGTACTGCAGCTGGTGGAGGAAACTCTGCCCGACAACTCCATTCTGGTGGTCGATGGTGGGGACTTCGTGGGTACAGCCGCCCACCTGGTGCAGCCCCGTGGCCCCCTGCGCTGGCTCGATCCTGGTAAGGGCGGGCCTATGCCTGGGGCAGCTTGCACCCTCGGGGCCCCTTCACACCCACCCGCTCTTGGTTCTTCTAGGGGCCTTCGGTACTCTGGGGGTTGGTGCAGGATTTGCACTTGGTGCCAAACTGTGTCAGCCAGATGCCGAGGTGAGTCAGAGCGTGCTGGGGGCAGGAGGCTTGCTGCTTTCTGGGCCGTGAGCCACCCAAACCATCCTTGGTACCCCCTCAGGTCTGGTGCCTGTTTGGGGATGGAGCCTTTGGCTACAGCCTCATCGAATTTGACACCTTCGTCAGACACAAGGTGACCGGGTGACCAAGGGAAGTTCATAGCCTTGGGTTCTGGGAGATGTCATCAGGGGTGGGGTGGGCTGGGGAGGGAGCTGCTTGGCTGGCAGGGGTCCTGTCCCTGTCTTTGACCTGTGGCTGGCCAAGCCCTGGGACTGAAGGCTGTGGCCTGGCCTCATCCTCTCCCTGCAGATCCCAGTGATGGCTTTGATAGGGAATGATGCTGGCTGGACCCAGATTTCCCGGGAGCAGGTGCCCTGTCTGGGCAGCAATGTGGCCTGTGGCTTGGCTTACACTGGTGAGGGGCCTGGAATGGGTGGGAAGGGGGAAAGCTGTTTCAGGCCCAGCTGAATGTATGTTCCTCTCCCAGGCTAGCTGCATGGTAGGCTGGGTTCTGCCATCATTCTGACTTGATCTCCCCTTTTAGGTTATCACAAGGCGGCCATAGGACTGGGGGCCCAGGGCTTGCTACTTTCACGAGAGAGTGAGGATCAGGTGGTCAAGGTGCTGCATGAAGCCCAGCAGCAGTGCCAAGATGGCCACCCCGTTGTGGTCAACATCCTCATCGGGAGGACGGACTTCCGAGATGGCTCCATTGCCGTGTAGGGCCTCATGGGTCAGTGCCCTTGGCTCTCTTCCCACCCCTAGACTGTGCCAGGCTGGTTTGTGCCAGGCTGGTTTCTCATCCTTGCTTGCCCTGGGCCTATCCCATGAGGCCCAGTGACCCTAAAAGCCTCCCTGAGGACAGGGAGGGGCTGGAGGGGTCAGAGCTCAGAGAGGCTCCTGGGCAGCACTGGAGAGCCCTTGGGCCTTTTTCTTTGTGGGCTCAACTGTGTCCTTTCTCCCCTTCTCTCTTACACATTGAATAAACCACCTCTGGTCCGTGTGGGCCCAAGTACTCATCCCAGAACCTGTGCATACTGATTTATTGTCCACAAAGATGGAAGTGAGGGAAAGAGGGAGGAGACAGGAGGGGACCCTACTCTCCCACTGGAACTCTGGGGCTCACTGAGGCACCATTACTGGGGATTTCAGGGTGCCTGGGCACTGCAAACTCTTTCCCCGCTCTGTGGTCCCTGAAAGAGCCCCACATGCCTGCTCTAGACATGTCCATGCACACTAGTCCTCACACACAGACACACACGCACGGAGGCAATAAATATGTTCCGTACCAAAGTGCCCCCAGCCTGACACTTCAGGTGGGGCCCCTCCGAAAGGGAGGTCTTATAAGTGCTCAATTTCTTCAGGAATGGGGAGGAAGAATTGGGGAGGGAAGGGCCATACTCTGCTATCTACTTTTGCTGGTTTGAGGCAATCATGGGGTTTTCCTTGGAAAAGAGGGTGGGGAAACCAGCTGTTTTCCTATAAGCCTCAGGCTGCCCCTATCCAGCCAGAGCCCAGGATAGGGGCTTTCCCCCCACCCTGCCTCAAACAGTACCTCATGATAGTCCTTGGGCCCGCCGAGGGAGAAGCAGAGTGCAGTGCTCAAAGCTAATACTGATTTGGTTGGCAGCAGCAAGAGGACTGACTTGGGGGGTGTCTCACCATCCCAGGGTGATGCTCACAGTAACTGGCGTTTCCCTGGCTAAGGCGAAGCAAGAGGCCAGCCAGCCCTGCAAGCAGAACTGCCTTTTGGCAGCCGGGGAGAAGCCCTTGGTACTCAGAAAAGATAGCCACAATAGCTGGTCCCGAAAATTCCCAATCCCCGGCCTTCGCAACCGGTGCCCAAATGTTGAGCACTGGAAACGAGGAATGATTCTCAGCAATGGGTTGGCTGGTCACTAGGCAACTCCCCAGGAACCAGGAGCTAGGCCTGAGCTACAGGTCTGGTCCCCCTAGGTCGTCAGGGCACCGCCTTAGCAACCAGGAGCCCGGCCTTAGTAATCGGGGTCCGGCCCCGCCCGGCTCACAGACACACGTTGATCTGCTTGGAGAGCTCTCTCTCCAGGTCCATGATGAGGGCATCAAAGTCTTTGAGGTTCAGGTGCGGGTTGAAGGGAGCCTCGAAGTCGTCTTCGAAGTCGGTGGCGACCGTCGGCTCGCCAGCCTCTTCGTCCTCGTCTTCGCTGTCGCTGCCCGTCACGTGGTCGTAGTCCGGCCCGGATAGGAAGTCCCGCCCACAAGGCAGGAAGTCCCGCCCGCAAACGCTCCAGTCACCAGCGTAGCGGTTGCTCGGGGGACTCTCGGGGCCGCCCCGGCCGCGGGGCCGAGTCACCACTTCGGGGCTCGCTAGCGGCAAGTGCAGCGGCGGCTGTCGTTTGGGCCGCAGGTAAGGGACGAGCTCCGGAGCCTCGGGGGGCCTGCGTGGATCTGCAGAGGGAGAGGGAGGGCTTGGATGATGTCACGCCCAGCGGTGGCAACTAGACCTCTGATTGGCTGCTTAGGTAGCTAGGCCCCTGATTGGCCGGTCGAAAGGCAAGGCCTTCGACCGGATCAGGATTTCACTGGCTGAGCTAGAACTGGTTGCTGAGGCAACCAGGTACCAGCTTACTCGGACTAGGGGGCGTGGCTTGCCTGAAGCCCGAGACTCTAATTGGCCACCGGAGAAAGCATCGTAGCGGCGGCCTGGCTACGATCGGCGGCGCGGGGGCTGGGGCGAGGGCCAGCTCACCTGGCCAGGCTTGCAGCAGGTAGTGCAGCACCTCGATGTGGCGCTTGAAGTCCACTGCATTCGAGAGGCCCGGGCCAGAGCTGCGGATGCGGGGCCTGGCGGGTGCCTGGCGCGCCGGCAGCAGCACAGGACCGAAGCAAACGGCCAGGTTCTGCGGAGTCATGCGGTTGTGGGCGTGGAAGGAGGAGACAAGGCGCAGGTGGTCCAGGAGAAGCGTCAGTGTAGCCTGAGCGGAGAGGGTAGGGAGAGCATGAGGTGGGCAAAGCCGGTCCCCTGTCGCACCTGAGGGAGACTAAGGCGGTTCAGAATGGGGAAACTGAGGTTCAAGGTCTCATAGCTGGGTGATGACCCAGCTAAGACTTAACCATTAGGTATTAGTATTATGATCCCATTTTGCTGGAGGGGAGACTGAAGCAAAAGGTAACTTAACTTTGAAATGGCAGAACTTGGGCTTGAGCCTACTCCTCTGTGTGTTAGGCAGGGCTGGTATTAATCCCATTTTATAGATGAGGATACTGAGGCACAGAGAGGGTCGGGACTTTTCCAGGATACCACAGCCAGGAACTTCCCTTATGGTAGGTTGACACACCTGTGTTCAGAGTCTGTATTTTTGATACATCCTGCCTGTGAAACCTTAAGTAACTCACTCAACTGCTCTGGGCTTTGGCTTCCATATCTATAAAGTGGGGATACTAATAGCACCTATTTTCTAGAATTGTAACAATGCCACATATTCATGGCCATCACAGGCCCAGGCATGGGTGAAACATTCTGCTGATGTCAGCCCACTCCCTGTCTCGCCTGCTCCCACCAGGCCCAACTCACCCTTTCCACATCTGGCAGGCAGCTGAGGAGCCCACGGGTGCCCTCAGTGCTGGAAGGAGCCCTGCTTGGGGGCTCTCGGGCCATGGCCTCCAACACCACCTGATAGAGGGGCTGGGTGATGAGCGGGGTGGGCAACTCCCGAAGATAATCCTTGAGGATGCCTGTGGATACAGGGCCCACTCTGATCAGGGCACTGCTGGTTTCTGAGGCTGGAGATTCAGCTGGGGCTGGGAGCAGGGGAACAGGAGGAGGATAGGTACAGGAAGATGAAAACAAGGCCAACAGAAGGGGTGAGGTCCCAGAGGGACCACAGGGACTGCCTTGAGGTGAGGGTTGAATGGGGAGCAGGCAGGAGAGAGAAGGGGCATGCTGACCAGTGATGACATTGATATCGGGGTACAGGTCCTCGGAGAGGCAGACAGCTGCACTGTCCCGCTCAAAGGCATCTCGAAGCTCTTTCTTCACGGCTGCTGAGCCGCACAGACGGTACAGCCCCACTACCTGGGGGTAGGAGCAGAGAGATGTCCTCTTGTCAGGGCCACAGACTGATCAGGGCCCTGTGGGTGAGGGCCAGAGGCCTAGATCACAGTGGCAATGGGCTGAGAGGTTGGGGGCTGGCTGTAGTTTCACTGGCTGCTTTCCTGCTCCTCTGACACCTGTCATGGGGGATCCCACCTGGCTGCCTGGACAGCCTGGCCCTGTAGACCCTCTGGATCACTTGTCCTGGCACCCACCTCCTTTGACTCAGGAAACTCTGACTCATTTTCAGCTTACTTGTCACCTCCTCTGGAAAGCCTTCCCTGACTACCCCAACCAGTGGGTCAGGTCCTGCTTTAAGCTCTCCCAGTTTCTTTGCTCTTATCCCAGCCACAGTTTTACATATGTGATTTATTAGAGTCATGTCTTTTCCCCCATCAGACTCTGAGCTCCAGAAGGGCTGGGATCCTATGTCACTAAATGAACAGATGACCCATGAATTCTGGGCTAGGTGCTAGGGTCTGGAGGGAGCGGGTGCTCCTGCCCTTGTCTAGGCTGGGACTGGAGCCAGGAGTTCCCCAGGCGGGGTAGGGGGAAGCCTGGCCTCCATACCCTGGGTGTTCTGGGGAGTCGTTCTGAGGTCTGGGGGCTAGCTAGGGTGGGGTGAGGGACTTACCCGTAGCCCTCGGCGCTCGATCTGCCCAACACACTTCTGGATGATGAGGGGCACCTGGCCCGGGGACTGCTCCCGCTCCACGAGCAGTGGCAGGGGCAGCCCGAAGACTCGGGGCTCAGCTGTGCCTGGTGCTTCCTGTTGCTCCGACAGGGTCAGCTTGGCATACAGCAGCCCCTGGGGCTCCAGGCGCACAGCCAGCTGCTGGGCCTCGCACCCTGAAGACACAAGGGGACCTGCTGAGTCGAGTCTGCCCCCACCAGGCTCCTGTGCCCTGGCCCCTACTCCAACCCACGTCCCATCCTGGGCTTAGCACCCTGGGCACTCTGGAGGAAGGAGGGAGCCCTGAGCTGAATCCTGTGCCCTACACCTCTTCCCCAGCAGCCATGCATCCTACCTCGGAAAACCGTGGGCAGCAGCACAGTACCCTGGGCGCAGGGCCGGTGCCGCCGAACGCCGGGGTCCCACGCCAGCACTAGGGCCCGCAGCAGCCGCGCGGCCTCGAGTTCCAGGTGGAAGGTGTGGTCCAGCCGCAGGAAGTCTGGCCCCCCACGCAGCGGCCCCGTTCGGGCCCGGGCCACCCCATCCACCTGCAGCAGGCAGCAGAGGTCTCGCGGAGTGGCCCCAGGTGCCGGTCGCAGCCCCCCCAGCCCGTACAGGTGCAGGCTGAGGCGGCCCCAGAGTGCAGTGGGGGGCGTCCGGGCCGATGGGCCCACCTCATAGGGGCGGAAGGCGGTGGGCGACGGGGGCCCCGCTGGGCGCTCAGGAGAGTCGCCATCACTGAGGTAACCGGCCCTCAGGCCCCGTGCGCCCTCAGACACTGCCGCCCGCCCCGGGGTCCCCACGCTGCTGTCCAGGTGGTAACGGCTGATGACGGACCCCGCGGGGGCGGCTCGCTCACGCTCTCGGCCAGCCCGGGTGCTCCGCAGACTCAGGCGGCGCCGCAGCTCAGGCAGCTTCTTCATCTTCATTGAGAGGCGCCTGGCCGGGCCTGGGGACTTGGTGCGGGAGGCTTTGTTTGGGGGACTGGCGGGGGCTGCGCCTATGGGGAGAGCAGACCTCAGGGTCCAGAAATCTGGGCTTGGGATGGGGGTGAGGCTTGTAGTCATCTTGGGGGTCCCGGGGTGTAAGGCTTGTGCTCACCTGGGGAGGCCAGGCTCTCCGGCTCAGCTGAGCCTGGCTGTGGGCCTGGGAGCTCAGGTGCCGAGAGTCTGGGGTCCTCCTCAGGGATGGGGTTGTACCAGATCTCACCAGCAGGCTCCCTACTGCCAGCTGCCCCGGGCCCCAAGGTGGCCTCATCTGGTGGCTTGGCCCCGCCCAGCACCCATCGGCGGCTGCTGGGCTCCAGGCTCTGCAGGTAGGCACCCCGAGCCGGGCTCCGAGATGCCTCGGGGCTGGGGGGCCCCTCTGCTCCAGCCTGGGGTCCTTCCGGGGCCTGGGGCTCTGGTTCTGGAGGACTGGGCTCCGGGCGCTGGGCTGGGCGGCCTGGCAGAGAGCAAGGGGTGTGAGACTCAGCCTCCCACTGCTCCCAGAGCAGTCCCGGCCCAGGGCTCTTCCCCCAGCAGGAGAATGCACTCAGCACTGACACTCCACACATTCATTCGGAATGGGTGGCTGCAGGCCAGCAGTCTCATCTGTTACCAGCTTATGGCCTCTTCCCCAACCTCCCTGGCCCTGGTATCCCAAACAGGACTCTGTCCCTCTGCTCTCCAGCCTCAGAGGTCCCGTGGGGTTTCTTTGGGCCTGGGCCCTGCATTCCCCACTCTGCTTCCCTACACCTCTCGTTAACTCTGCATGGAGCCCTGCCCTTGTCCCTTCTCACTGGGTGGCTTTGGGCAAGTCACTTTCCATCTCTGAGCCTCCGTGTCCTCCTGTGAAATGTGGGGATTTGATGCTGCCCTTCAGGGAGGCTTTGGAGAGCTCAACATGGAGAGCACGTCATAGGCACTCATATCTTGGTCAAGCACATAGCCCACAGTGGACGCTGCCTAGCTTGCTTGGAAGACAGGAGCAGGCATGACTGAGTGAGTGCCTGCTGGGTTCTCCCATACCTGCAGCATGTCACTCCCCACCTCCGTGCCTATCTTCCAAACCCGCTGCCACCGTCTCTCAGCCCAGGACTGACCCCCACGGTCAATGCCTTGGGACCTCCCCCTCCTGCTCCATCCTCCTCTCTCTGACATCCCGGGCTGTTTCCTGTGTGTGTTTGTGCGTGGGCACCCCTGTCCCTTCTCTCTGCTGTGGGAACCTTGGGAATCTTTGGGAAGGGCTGGGGAGAGGTCAGATCCATGGAGTCTTCTGCCCTCCCTCCTTTAACTCCTTCCTTTCCGGGACTTCCTGTCCCACGCAGCTCTGATTTCTTTAAGGTCCTGCCCATTTCTTTAAGGACTCCCTCCTCTGGTCACTTCAGATTTCCACTCCCCAGGACTCTCTCTCTGGGTTCATTTAGTAGCATAGTCCACAGAGCTGTTAAGTCACTTCACTGGCACTGGGTAAATGACCCAACTGCTCCGTGCCTCAGTTTCCCCATCTGTATAAAGGGGACAGTTTCTTGGGGCTGCCTAAGGTTGGGTGTAGCTGCAGTCACTGGTTAATAGGTGAGAGGGGGTGGGGGGTAGCCACCATGATTGATGCACCGCCTCTCTCCCTCTGCAGGAGTACGCCCCCATCTCCCATCCCAGGTCTCTAGGGCTCAGGGTGTCCCCTGCCCGGCCTGAATAAGCCCCAGTTTCTAGGCCTCCCAGCTCCTCCTCCCCTGCACTCTCAAGGCGCTCTGCCTCGGCCCCATTTCCTGTCAGGGGCGAGGCCCCCTCCCGGGCCTCCCAAGGAGCCGCAGCGCTGGCATCCCTGGCCAGGCGCACATAACGGTCCGCGCCCCCTCTCCCCCCAGCCCGTTACTTTCAGGACCTTTGCGTGCCCCGGCCCCCAACCCCGGCCCGCAGGGGGCTCCGCAGGGCTTCCCTTGTCCCTCCTTGGGGCCCCGGGACCCGCTTCCAGGCCGGGTGGGGTTCGGCGCCCCTTCTTCCCCACCTCCCCCTCTCACCGCGCTCCTTTGCGTCCGACTTTTTCCGGGGAAGTTTCTCCCGGCCCCGAAGGCGGGAGAAGGTTTTCCTGAGTAGCGGCTCGGCCATGCTGGGGCCCGGGCCGGGCGGAGTGCGCGCCCCGGGCTCCGGCCGCGCCGCCCCCCGCCCTCCCCGCCCTCCCCGCCCCGCCCGGGCCTCCCCGCCCGCCCCCCCGCCCCGCGCCAGCAGGAAGCGCATTCCGGGAATGCTTGGCCCAAACTTTTTTTTTTTTTTTTCCCCTTCCCGCGGCCTGAGCGAGTGATGCCGGGAGATGTAGTCAGTCGCCCGGGCCGGGAGCGGGAGGGAACGGGGGCTCTGTGCTACCTTCCTGGGCTCCAGCTCTGAATATCTTGGCGCAGTCGCGGGCCCTAATCTTTCCTCTTATCCACCCTCCGTTGGTGATCGCATACAGAAAGTTCTCTGGGGTTTACTTCCAAAATGCATCCTGAACAAATCCCTTCTCTTTGCTCCCATCCACTGCTCCAGCCTGGTGCAAGCCCTGGCACCACTCGTTTTGATGACACCCCCTCTTCCTTAGTTTCCCGGATGCCACTCTGGTGCTTCCCTCCTCCACCCAGTTCTCCACTCCCCTTTCCCCCCAGTTCCAGTTACTACTGCTCTTTAACATACCATCCCAAACAGCCGTTTCATGATGCTCACAGATGCTGTGGGTCAGGAATTGGGGCAGGGCAGAGCTGACATTGATTGTTTCTACTCCTCAGTTGGAAGGACTTAGAGGCTTAGGGGTGACTCAACAAATGAGGGGCCAGAATCATCTGGAGGCATGTTCACTTGCAGTTGATGCCAGGTGTGGGCTGGGACCTCCACAGGGGCTGTGGACTAGGGCACCTCCACAGGCCTCTTGGTGTGAACTGGGTTCCTCCTACCAGGTCAGTAGTCAGGGTAGTTGGGATTCTTACATAGCCACCCAGGGCTTCAAAAATGAACAAGGCAGAAGCTACATTACCTTTCCTGATCCAGCTTGGAATGTCGCACTGTATTACTTCCAGCACCAGATTCGAGGGGAAGGAACATAGACTCCACCTCTGTCAATGGGTGGTGTGTCAAGGTGAACTTGTAACATTCTTTGTGCAAGCGAATGTGGGGTGGGAGATATTATTGTGGTCATTTTGGAAAATTTAACCTGCCTCACTCCTATATTCCATTCTCCATGCTGTGCCCAGAGTGGACTTAAAAACCTGAAATCAGATCATAGCACACCCCTGCTGAACAGTCTTCCCATAACTGCTCACCCTACCTAAAATAAAATCAGATTCCCACAAATAAAATCCAGCCACAACAAGACTTCTGGCCTCATATCCTTTGTTGTCCTCATGGCCCACCATGACCTCCTCTCCGATTCTCCTTCACATCAAACTGTTATTGCCCCAGTCCCTTTGCATTTGCAGTTCCCTCTCCCTGGGAAACACTAGTTCATTTGAAGCTGCCTCTTTCTCATCCTTTAGGTCCAGTGGCACTTCCTTGGGAGGCCCTCCCCTCCCTGACCACCTACCACTGTCCAGTCATTATTACATCACTGTGTTTCATTTCTTCTAACACTTGCCATAGCTTGAACTTTATAGTTCAGTGATTTGTTCTAGTTTATCTGTCTCCTTGTTCAGACTGGGGCTGACCACGTAATACTTGTCTGTCTTATTCACTGCTGAATGTTCAGGTGGGAGATCAGGTGCCAGGTGATGGAGGCCTGTACAGAGAAGGTTGTGTGTGTGTGGTGATAATATGTCTTGGTGTAGATCTCTGTGTTTGTCCTACTTTGAGTTCATTGAGATTCTTGGATGTGTAGATTCATGTCTTTCATCACGTTGGGAAATTTTGGGGCCATTATTTCTTCAACTATTCTTTCTGTCCCTTTCTCTTCTCTCCTTCTGGGATTCCTGTTATGCATATATTGGTATGGTTGATGGTGTCTCGCAGGTCTCAGGCTCTGTTAATTTTTCTTAAAAATTTTTAAAAATAAATTTATTTATTTTTGGCTGTATTGGGTCTTCATTGCTGCATGCGGGTTTTCTCTAGTTGTGGCGAGCAGGGGCTACTCTTTGTTGCGGCGCACGGACTTCTCGTGGCGGTGGCTTCTCTTGTTATGGAGCATAGGCTCTAGGCACGTGGGCTTCAGTAGTTGTGGCACGCGGGCTCAGTAGCTGTGGCTCGTGGGCTCTAGAGTGCAAGCTCAGTAGTTGTGGCACACTGGCTTAGTTGCCCCGTGACATGTGGGATCTTCCCGGACCAGGGCTCGAACCTGTGTCCCCTGCATTGGCAGGCAGATTCTTAACCACTGTGCCACCAGGGAAGTCCCTAATTTTTCTTGGATGTGTGTGTTTGGGAGGAGTCAGGTTGAGAGTGGAGTGCACACCATCAGATCCCTGCCCAGATGCCTTTGAGGCAACTGCCGACAGTGGAGAGAGAGGTCGGGGGTCAAGACAACACCTTTTCACAAGTTGAGGGGAAGGGCTGTAGGACTAGTGTCCTTTGGGGTACTCTAACTCAGAGGAGCTGGAGACCAATGTAGGGGTGAGAGCAGCCCTTGGCCCCACCCATATCATGTCAGATGATTGAAGAACACTCACAGGTCACATCAATATTTGTTATTTTTTTGGTAAACCCTTTGACAGGGTTTCTATACTTTTCCTGTTGCATTTATTTGGCTACATATAGCTCATTTAATTCACAGTTGGTAATCAGAAATTCTTGATAAGTGAGAACAAATGATCTACAAACTGTATACAATGATTATGAATGCTAAATTTCACACTTTGTGAAGTTTGTACAATTATTCATCTGAATTTTGCTAGTTGCTGTTTGGATTTTGGAGTGTGTGTGTATGTGTTTTCTTTCCTCCAAATATTCACATTGTTGGCTTATGAGCTATGCTTATGATGCTTGATGGATAAATCAGCCCCCAGCAGACACAGGGATTTGCTGAAATTCAGGCAGGGGGGTAGGTCAGGTTTGAGTGGAGCTCTACACCTCTGTGGCAGACAATGGAAGTTGGTGGATAAGTACCCTAGCTTCCTCACCCTTTGTATGGGGTAACTAAGGTGTGTTTTCCAAACTGATTCTCAGAGGTCCCCATGGGATTGAGTTCCAGCTGCCCACAGTGGAAACTTGCATATCAATGCACTCTTTACTGATTCCCTTCCCTTCCCTGTCTCACTTCTCCACCTCCCTTTCAGCATTTCCTAGATCACTTTCCAAATAAACTGCTTGCCCTTGAATCCTTATCTCAGGATCAGCTTCTGGGAGACACCAAATGAAGACATTCTCTCTAGGCCTCAGTTTCCTCATCCATCCAAAGGGAAGAATAACTCCCCCTATTATCAAGGTTATGGGAATAGGAGGTGTTGGGAATGAGGCATGTGTCTGTGGGCTAATTCCCCTATCTGCTACCTCTCTGGGGGTCCTCCATTCCTGGGAAACGGAAGATGGAGCTGGTTATGGGGAGTTTCCTCCACCTCCTGTTGTCATTCCAGTTGTCCCCACATTGGAGGCTCACATGCATCTGTCATCTTCCAGGATGAGGCAATTGCTGCAGCCTGCACAGTCCTTCTTGGCGGGGAGTCAGTCCTCAGAGGCACCAGGGAAGAGGTGGCTTCCCAGAGATGTCCACTGTGGTGGCACTGAGGAACTAGAGGGACAGAGGGTGGTTGAGTTACCATGAGGCATCTTCCTGAGGCAGGATACGGTATCACCTGGGAGGCAGTCAGAGGGGCAGCATATCTTGGCCAGAGCCTCCCAATGGCCCTTGGAAAAGCCCTGCCAGGCAGCTGTGGAGCTGAAGCTGAGGTACAGCAGGGCCCCCTGTTGCACATGCAGTACCTCCCTTTTATTAGCTCTGCTGGACTTTCTTGCTGGCAAGGCCTCTGTGCAGGCCCTGGCACACATTTGGCAATTAGCTACCTGCAGCCATGTCAAGAGCTGCCCTAGTGCCCAGCTTGCAGAGCCTGGGGGTGCTAGTGTGGCCACCAGGGCCTCCCAGATGCTGGTTGTCCCAGAGGTAAGGAGGCAACCTGGAAAAGAGTGGTCGATCAAATGGGGACAAGAAGCCTGGGGTGGGCAGGGCCAGGCAGAGACCCCATGTCATTCTTTAGCTCCTCCCTCCTCCCTCCCAGGTCTTGGGCTCTCCTGCACATTCCAAAGAAAGGTCTGGCCCTTGACTGGCTCCTGGGAGGTAGCCTGTAAGCCTCTGGAGTATCCTACCTGGTAAGAATCTCTTTGTATACCTGGGGGCCATGCCAGTTAATTCATGCTAACAGTGCGATTTATAGTGGGGGCCTTGGGCCACACTGTATCAGTTTAACCTATGGAGGGGCCAGAGACTAACTAAGATGAGCCATGTAGGTGGTCAGCCATGTCTATGTGGCTGTTATGGGCTGAATTGTGTGCCCCTTCCAATTCATATGTTGAAGTCTTAACCCCCCAGTACTTTAGACTGTGACTGTATTTGAAGATAGAGTCTTTTTAAAAATTAAAAAAATTTTTTGGCTGCATTGGGTCTTTGTTGCTGCACACGGGCTTTCTCTAGTTGCAGTGAGCAGGGGCTACTCTTTGTTGCGGTGTGCGGGCTTCTCATTGCGGTGGCTTCTCTTGTTGCGGAGCGCAGATTCTAGGCATGTGGGCTTCAGTAGTTGCAGCACACGGGCTTCAGTAGTTGTGTCTTGCGGGCTCTAGAGCTCAGGCTCAGTAGTTGTGGCACATGGGCTTTGTTGCTCCATGGCATGTGGGATCTTCCCAGACCAGGGATTGAACCCATGTACCCTTCACTGGCAGGCGGATTCTTAACCACTTCACCACCAGGGAAGTCCCAGAGATAGAGTCTTTAAACATGTGATTAAATAAAAATGAAGTCTTTACTCTAATCCAATATGACTGCCATCCTAAGAAGAAGAAATTTGGACACAGACATGTGTGCACACAGAGGGAATATGATGGGAAGAGACAGGGGGAAGATGGCCATCTACAAGCCAAGGAGAGAGGCCTCAGAGGAACCAACCCTGATGACACCTGGATCTTGGACTTCCAGCCTCCAGAACTGTGAGAAAATAAATTTCTGTTGTTAAAGCCACCTAGTCTGTGGTGTGTTGTTATGGCAACCCTAGGAAACTAAAACAGTGGCCAACCCCCAGTGGAAATCCTGGGCAGCAAGACTCAAGGGAGCTACCCTGGTTGGTAGTACACCATGTGTGTTGTCACACATTATTGCTGGGAGAATTAAGCACTGTCCACGTGATACCACAGGGAGGGGACAACTGGAAGCTTGTGCCTGGTCTCTCTTGGACCCTGCCCCATGTGCCTTTTACCTTTGCTGATTTTAATCTGTATCCTTTCCCTGTAATAAACCATGAATATAACAACTTTGCTGAGTTCTGTGAGTCCTTCTAGTGAATCGAACCTGAGTGTGGTCTGGGGACCTCCCACTACACAGATTCATAGAGAAGGAAGTGACTCCCCAAATCTCTGGCAAATGTACATTTGGAAGTAGGAGCTCCCTTTCCAGGACCTTGGGCTCAAGCCTTACTGAATCCTTCCTCATGTCTTGTTGGAAGTGGCTTTCTACCCACTCTGGTGGTACGTTTTTGTCCCCCAGAACCCCACATGGGCACAACTTGAACTGTTCCAAGCTGCAGCATGATCTTGGAAAAGTCACCCACCTCAGAGGCCATCCAGCATCATGGTGGAGGGAGGGATCAGGTTTTAGGGTCATACCAGGTTGGATTGCAATTCCTCCCCACCCCACCCTAATCCAGCATGTGACCTTGGGACAATCACTTTCCCTCTATGATCCTCAGTATATGAATCTCTAAAACTGCTTTAAATACCCAATAAAATCCCATATGGAGAGAAAGAAATGTTATTGTACTTTCATACTGTCCAGGGTCATTCTGCTCCTTCAGATCTAGATAAGACTGGCTCAAACCTCTTCCAACATCTTTGCTGAGATTTTGGCAGATCTCTAGATGATTATTTTCTCATGATCTCCTGTTGTTGCTGAATTAAATAGTTTCACTGTAAGCTCAATGTTCCTGGTCTATACGATGAGGCACTTACTCCTCTCCTTGATTTCATCAGAAACCCACTCACCCAAGGCCCCTGGGTGTGGAATGGGTTTTACTGAAGTTTGGGAGAGTGGAGGGGAAGTTTACATTGCAACTGCAGCAATTTAACATTGACTGTTAGACATCTCTGTTCCAACCCAGCCTACCCGACCACCTCGTGTGGCATCCGAGTCTTGCCATCACATTGCCTTCCCATCCATCCATCCATCCATCCATCCATCCATCCATCCATCCTCCCACCCATCCATTCATTCATCCATTTGTTCATTCATTCATTCATTCATTCACTCAACAAGTAAATTTTGAGTGGCTGCTGAGCCCTGTGAACCATGGAGGTATGGCTCCCTCACTCTCAGCTCACAGTTAAGTGGGTGAAAGAGACATTCATCAAAGAGTCACACAAATGAATGTAAAAATCATTGATATGGTAAGGAGAATGAGGGGATAATGAGCACCTGATGTAGCTGGGATAGGGAGGGGGTGAGGGGAGGCTTCCTTAAAGTGGGGTTTGCATTGAAATCTCAAAACTGGGGAGGCATTAACTCAGGGTGGGAGTGGAGAGACAGGAGCAGCATATACAAAGGTCCTGTGGCCCCATCTTTGTTTATCCCTTCCTTTTCTGATACGCGGATTCAGCTTTCCTCACCTCTCACTTTTTAGTCCCTTTTGGTCTCCCTGCTGCTTGTCACTCCCATCTGTCTATACAAGGGTTTGCAAACTAGGGCCTGAGGGCCAAATCTGGCTCTTGAGCTATGAATGGTTTTTAAATTTTTTAAATGGTTGAAAACAAAAGACTACAGTTCATGAACCAAATTTCACGCTACTTTTGATAATTTTGTTTTGTAATTAAGACTGTCAAACCTAGTGTCCATGAAGGAAGACTTAGTGATAACCATAGGATTAACATGTCCAGTGATACGTAATTTTAGAAAGCCCACATTAGATGGCAGATTTTAGACAGGATTTTCTGGGTTGCAAATTAACTAGGGTTTTTCTGCAATCGTGGAGCCTAGACAGTTGATACAGAAGGTGGAACCTTCTTCCCGACTTCCTCTTTGTGAGATGTAGTCAAGATATTTTGGTAGTTGTTATATTTGGGAGCACCTGTTGCAAGGTAGCCAGCCATATTAGGAGAGGCAAGTATGTAGGAAGGTTTCTGGGGTGGGGGAGGGAAGGGGAGAAAAGGAGTGGACAAATACCTGTCACTAAAACCCAAACAGCCAGATCCATTTCTGCAATATGTTTTACTTTCTTTAAAACAAACAAACGAAACCCCCTACGTGCTATATTTTATTGCTACAATTTGGGGGAAGAGGAATACACAGAAGGTAGATATTAGTTGAGAATCTTTCTGCATCATTTTGCTGACTTTAATACATTTTTCAATGCAATGGTTTAAAAAAAGCACTATATTTTGTGACATGTAAAATGATACGAAATCCAAGTTTCAGTGTCAATAAAGTTTCATGGGTGCTCAGCCACGCAGCTTCCTCAATGTACTCTCTACCGCGGCTTCCTCGCTATAGCCTCAGAGCTGAGTCGTCATTGCAGCAGAGACTGTATGTCCCATAAAGCTGATATTTACTCTCTGGTCCGTTACAGAAAAAGTTTGCTCATCCCTGACCCATGGTATAACTTAGCAGCAGGCTTGTTCGGAAGCACCTGCCCTCCCATACACCTGCTTAACCCTTATCATTGTCCCCTCTGCCCTTTGTCCAATCCCTGTGGTGAGGTCTGACCACAGCTCCCTGCACACTCACTCTCCCCTCACTGTGGGCTCTGTCCCACCAGGAGAACGTGGCACATGCTGTTCGCTCCCAGGGGATGATTACACCGGAGGTGGGTGGAACTGGGCCAGTTCACAGCCAGGATCTGTGTTTCTGAAAAAAGAGCAGCTTTTAATCCATTTTGTGAAATGGCACTATCGCCACCTCATGGCCACTTACTCCAACTGCAGCTGCAGTTCTTTCAAAGCAGTTGGCATGGACCGTCATCCTCTCCAGGACCCTGTCTAGGGCAGGGAAAAATGGAAAATGCCCATGGAAAAATGCCCCAGATATGGTTCGCTCATATTTCTGAACAGATGGCCTATTCAAGTTCCAAGTCTCTACAGCTTCCCTCCATCCCCCATCTATCCCAGTGATCCTCAAACATTAAGGCTCATGCAACTCCCCTGGGGTTGTTAAAATTACGATTTAGTGGTCTGGGATGACGTCTGAGTCTTCATTTCTAGCAAACTCCCAATAATATTGATGCCTCTGATTCATGGACAACTTTGAGTATCAGGCTTTACTTTTTCTATAGAAAAGAGGTCAGCAAATCCTTCTGTAAAGGGCCAGATAGTAAATATTTTAGATTTTGCACACCATAGGGTCTCTGTCAAGACTACCCAACTCTGCCTTGTAGCTTGAAAACAGTCATATATGATACATAAACTTATGGGCGTTGCTGTGTTCCCGTAAAACTTTATTTATGGGCTCTAAAATTTGTATTTTATATAATTTCAATCTGTCACGAAATAGTCTTATTTTAAAAAAATTTCCGGGACTTTCCTGCCGGTCCAGTGGTTAAGAATCCATGCTTCTATTGCAATGGGCATGGGTTTGATCCCTGCTCGGGGAACTGGGATCCTGTATGCCGTGTGGCACGGCCAAAAAAAAAAAATTAAAAAAAAATTTTTTACCAACCATTTAAAAATGTAAAAAGCATTTTTAACTTGCAGGCCATACAAAAAACAGGCTGTTGGATGGATTTGGCCCATGGACTGTAGTTTGCAAACCCCTGCTTTAGGCACCGAGTTCTAGACAATATCGTGTGTCATTAAGACCTGGGGCTATGGGATGGGTCCTCTGAATCTTCGCTATGGCTTATTTGCAGCTGCACTTTTCAAGCTTCAGTTTCTTCATCTGCAAAATAAGGAGCTATATTACCTACCTTGTAGTGTTTTTGTTTAAAATTTAATGAGCTAATGTATATAAAGGGCTTAGCCCTGTACAGGGCACATAATAAATCTCAGCTGTCGATATCATTATTGTCATTATTCTGAGACCCAGAAATTGAATCCACGCAGCTTGAATTCTTCAGCTTTTTCTCCAGTTGTAGCACAACTCCCTTAACCAGAACACAGGGTAGGTCATGGACTTGAGATGATATATCTGGGCATGGTCTTTGCATGATGCTGGCCCTCCCTAAACAAACTGTATTAGTTTGTTAGGGCTGCCATAGCAAATTACCACAAACTGCATGGCTTAAACAACAGAAATGTATTCTCTTAAACTTCTGGAGGCCAGAAGACTCACATCAAAGTTGTCAGCAGGGTTGGTTCCTTCTGGGAACTGTAAAGGAGTGTCTGTTCCTTGCCTCTCCCCTAGCTGCTGGTGGTTTGCTGGCAATCTCTGGTGTTCCTTGGCTTGTAGAAGCATCAACTTGATCTCTGCCTCCATCTTCAGATGGTATTCTCTCTAGGTGCATGTCTGTGTCCAAATTCTCCCTTTTTATAGGTCCACCAGTCTTATTGGATTAGAACCTACCCTAATGACCCCATTTTACTTTGATCGCCTCAGTAAAGACCCTATTTCCAGATAAGGTCACATTCTGAGGTACTAGAGGTTAGACATCGACCTATCTTTTTTGGAGGACACAATTCAACCCCTACCACTAACTCTCCATGAGTTCCAGGCCACCCCATACACTGGTTGCTGATAGCACCGGTAGAATCGTATTGGGTTTGGAGTCAGGTGATGGACATCACAGGAAACACGCGGACTCTGGAGCTAATCCAGGGCCAGTGTCCTCCCACTGTGCTCTGTGCACTCGCTGCTTCAGGACCACCTGGAGAGCTTGTTAAGGATGCAGACTCCAGGGTCCAGTGCCAGGCTGTTGAATCACAATACACATGATCCAAATGCCAGCATCTCCTATGTCCCAAGCCGGGGAATGGGGTGGCTTTTTTATGCCAATTATCCCCATGCAAAGTCAGGACCACAAGGCCCCCTGTGAGACTGAGGCTGGTGGCTGCTGAATCCAATAGCAAGTGAGCTAATCTCAACAGAACCTCTCAAAGTCCCCCCCCCCCAAGTCACTTAGGAAGCACAGTGATGTAATACATGTGGCCAATACACATTGTCTTTATCAATATTAAAATGAGTGTAGCTAATCTTTCATTCCACTAGGATTATCCATGGAGCAATACTATAAGCCTGATACCCCAGAAAATTTAAGGCTACTTCAAAGTCTTCTCTGCTACTCTGATCTTTGGGGGAAGATAAACCATGGGGAAAATGCACATTCCCTTCCGGTAGCACTTCGTTCACCTCATATGACACATTTACCAAGTTGCTCTGTGATGATTTATTGACAGGTCTCTAACCTCCGCCAGACTCTGAATGCCTTGAGGGCAGAGATGGGATGTATCCCTGTGTCTCAGGCACTGAACAGTGGTCCTGGAACATGGTAGGTGCCGAACAACTATTCTGCCCTAGGACTGAGAGGGGGCTACTTTGCCGACCAGCTTCCTTAGGGCTGCCTTCATGTCCTTGTTCCTTAGGCTGTAGATAAAGGGGTTCAGCATGGGGATGACCAGCCCACACATCAGGGCAGCTGCCTTGTCCTTCTGGGAGGAGCGGGAGATGCAGGCTGCAGGTACACAGCGAAGATGGTGCCATAGTATAGTGACACCACGGTGAGGTGTGAGCTGCAAGTGGAGAAGGCTTTCCATTTGACCTGAGCAGAAAGGATCTGGAAGACTGCCTGGAAAATGGAAGTATAAGAGGAGAGGATGCACGTGAGGGAGCTGATGCCCAAGATGATGCCGAAAGGAAAGATCACCGGCTCGTTAGTGTGTGTGTCTGAGCCAGAGAGCTTCGGCAGGGGTATGACGTCGCAGAAGAAGTGGGGGATTTCAGAGCCGGCACAGAAGGTCAGTGGAGCCATGATGCAGGTGTGCACAAGGGACTGGAGGTTGGTGATCAGCCACGGACCCCCCACCAGCAGCCCCCACACACGGGGGCTCATGATGGCCAAGTAGCACAGAGGGTGACAATGGCCGTGAACCTATCAATGACCATCACAGCCAGGAGGAAGCTGTCTATGGTCCCGAACAGGTGGAAGGCATACATCTGGGCGAGGCAGCCTGCAAAGGGGATGGCTTGGCTCTGAGTCCAGAGGTTCACCAGCATCTTGGGGACGGTGGTGGAAGACAAGAAGACGTCGACCAGGGACAGGTTGGAGAGGAAGAAGTGCACGGGTGTGTGGAGGTGGGTGTCTGTGATGCTGGCCAGGATGGTGAGCAGGTTTCCAAAGATGGTGACCAGGTACGTGAGAGGAACAGCCCAGAGGAAGATCTGATGCTTTGACTTTTCCGAGAGTGCCAGGAGGAGGAATTCTGAGACTGCTGTTCAGTTTTCTGGTTCCATGGACAGTCTGTGTCTACTGTGAAAGATAAAAGGGGAGAGGGAAGCGACATAAAGCTGGGAGTCAGAGATGGAGTTCCAGTCTCAGGTCCCTAGAGTCACATAGGTTCTGTGAAAACCCATGGAATCCTTACAGCTCCCTTCTGTGGATCTGTTTCCCCAAAAAAAACCATCCATGTCCTTCCTTCCTTCCTTCCTTCCTTCCTCCCTCCCTCCCTCCCTCCCTCCCTTCCTTCTTTCCTTCCTTCCTTCCTTCCTCCCTCCCTCCCTCCCTCCCTCCCTTCTTTCCTTCCTTCCTTCCTTCCCTCCTTCCTTCCTCCCTCCTTTCTCTTGTAGTTTGTTAATTTATATGGTAGTATTTAAACAATATAATTGCAGCAGCAACTACAATCAGCACAATCAGGTTGCGGATTATTTAAAATAACTCAACTCAACTGAGCAGGAATGTTTCAGCTGGCTAGTGAGTAGCCTTCTGGCCTCAAGAATTCAGCATACTGGGACAGCATTCAGTATATTTTCAGGGCAAACAGAGATGTTGGGTGACCCCAGAAAGCTGGTTAAGTGGAAGTTTTATTATTTTTACTTATTTATTTTTGGTTGTATTTGGTCTTTGTTGCTGCACGTGGGCTTTCTCTAGTTGCGGTGAGCGGGGGCTACTCTTCATTGCGGTGCATGTGCTTCTCATTGAAGTAGCTTCTCTTGTTGTGGAGCATGGGCTCTAGGTGCGTGGGCTTCAGTAGTTGTGGCACGCGGGCTCAGTAGTTGTGGCTCGTGGGTTCTAGAGCACAGGCTCAGTAGTTGTGGCGCAAAGGCTTAGTTGCTCCGCAGCATGTGGGATCTTCCCGGACCAGGGCTCGAACCCGTGTCTCCTGCATTGGCAGGCGGATTCTTAACCACTGCACCACCAGGGAAGTCCATAAGTGGAAGTTTTAAAGAGAGCTTTCGCAGTAAGAAAAGAATATCTGGAGATTTAAAGCTAATGGCGTTTTGGAAGTATATTTGCTCTCAGCAGTAGCTTCACAGGACAAGAAAATTTGTATTTTCCTATGTTCTAGACAAACTGTCACTGCCAAATGAAACAGTTTTGCACCCTCAGTAAAATATACACTGTTGTGTATATCATGTCAAACAGCTGTTCAAAAATTTTATTCAAAATAAAAAGTCCCAGACTCAGCACGGACTATTCAAAGATAAGCTGTTTCCATAACAACGAGAAAGGTGTGATCAAATGCCTACTTGATGGAAAGCAGAATGTGCTATATGTGTATTCCTGGAGTTAATATGATGCAGAAAAGCGAGTTTGTAAAATAACATGCTGACATGAACTGATATGAAAATATCGACTAAAGGAATGAACACGAGAGAACAACGTTTAAAGAAATGCAAACACGTAGGCATGTTTGATACTATTCTCATTCACCCATTTTCAGTTGCTAATGGATTTGATCCTAGCTTTATTTCCCCATCTATTTGGAAAGTCCCCATTATTTATTGGGACTTAGCAGCTTCATATCAAAAGTCCAGAGAAAGCAAATCTTTGTTGCATTCATACAGGACCACCAAAGCCAGTTGCATTTGCCTTTCTAAGTCTCCATTTCCCAGTGGATGTATTTATCCTTCCTTTAAGTTAACGAACATTTACAGAGAACGTGTTGGGTTATAGACACTATACATGTCTCTATGAAACACAGATGATATAGAAAAAAATCAACCTGGTCCTTGTGAAACCTTAATATTGTCTCTTTCCAGCAACGAGAGGATTTCCCTTTGCTTACCTCATTTCTTACCTGGTTAGGTCCCCAGGTCTTAAAACCAATTACTGACAAGAACACATCAGAGGCATTTAACGACAATGTCTATAAAGTGTTGAGCCTTCTAAGGAGCCACAGTTTTTAATGTGTGGGTTTCACAACGACTCTGAGAGGGAGATGGTGTTGACCACAACCGACGATAAGAGGACTGGGGCTGGGGGACTTCCCAGGTGGCGCAGTGGTTAAGAATCCGCCTGCCAATGCAGGGGGCACGGGTTCGATCCCTGGTCCGGGAAGATCCCACATGCTGCGGAGCACCTAAGCCTGTGCGCCACAACTACTGAGCCTGCGCTCTGGAGCCCGTGAGCCACAGCTACTGAGCCCACATGCCACAACTACTGAAGGCTGGGTGCCTAGGGCCTGTGCACCGCAACAAAGAGTAGCCCCGGCTCACCGCAACTACAGAAAGCCCGCGCGCAGCAACAAAGACCCAACGCAGTCAAAAAAAAAAAAAAAAAAAAAAAGAATGAAATGCCATTTGCAGCAACATAGATGGACCTAGAGATTATCATACCGAGTGAAGTAAGTCAGACAGAGAAAGACAAATATCATACGATATCACTTATATGTGGAATCTAAAAAAAAATGATATAAATGAACTTACCTGTGAAACAGAAACAGACTCACAGTGTTTGAATTGTTTTTTTTCCTGTATTTATTTTAAACTTTTTATCTTATATTGGAGTATAGTTGATTAACAATGTTGTGTTAGTTTCAGGTGTATAGCAAAGTGCTTCAGTTATGCATATACATGTATCTATTCTTTTTCAAATTCTTTTCCCATTTAAGTTGTTACATAATATCGAGCAGAGTTCCCTGTGCTGTACAGTCGGTCCTTGTTTGTTATCCGTTTTAAATTTAGCAGTGTGTACATGTCAATCCCAAACTCCCAATCTATTTCTTCCCCCCTGATAACCGTAAATTCGTTCTCTAAGTCTGTAAGTCTGTTTTCTTTTTTATAAATTTATTTATTTTTTATTATTTTATTTATTTTTGGCTGCGTTGGGTCTTCGTTGCTGCACGTGGGCTTTCTCTAGTTGCTGCGAGTGGGGGCTACTCTTTGTTGTGGTGCGCGTGCTTCTCATTGAGGGCTTCTCTCGTTGCAGAGCATGGGCTCTAGGTGTGTGGGCTCAGTAGTTGTGGTGCACGGGCTTAGTTGCTCCGTGGCACGTGGGATCTTCCCAGACCAAGGATTGAACCCGTGTCCCCTGCATTGGCAGGTGGATTCTTAACCACTGTGCCACCAGGAAAGTCCCTGTTTCTGTTTTGTAAATAAGTTCAGTTTTATCATTTCTTTTTAGATTCAGCATGGAAGCGATATTATACCATATTTCTCTTTCTCTGTCACACAGTGTTCGAATTGTTGGTGGACTTTATTTTTTGGTGTTGGGGTGTCCATGTTATGACTCTCATTTCTGTTTCCCCAGCTCTCTATCTCCTGGAATCCTTCTATTTTTACCTTCTCCCCAACTGGCCTTTTTTTTTTTTTAATTAATTTTTGTAAGTGAAATAGGGAGCATTTTCTTTTTTTTTTTAAATTTTTATTTATGGCTGTGTTGGGTCTTCGTTTCTGTGCGAGGGCTTTCTCTAGTTGTGGCAAGTGGGGGCCACTCTTCATCGCGGTGCGCGGGCCTCTCACTATCGCGGCCTCTCCTGTTGTGGAGCACAGGCTCCAGACGCGCAGGCTCAGTAATTGTGGCTCACGGGCCCAACCGCTCCACGGCATGTGGGATCTTCCCAGACCAGGGCTCGAACCCGTGTGCCCTGCATTAGCAGGCTGATTCTCAACCACTGCGCCACCAGGGAAGCCCTGTAGATACTCTTGATTAAGAAAATAGCCATGCAATGAAACAATGAACGCTGTCCCCCAGCCAGGTCCCCATTCCTCCAGTTCTTACCAAGGCCCCTCAATGGATAATCCCTGTTAATGGTTTCTGTGTAAATTTCCAGAAGCTCTACACACACACACACACACACACACACACACACTCTCCTTCCCTCACTCTCTATCTCTCCCCACTTTCTGCACATAAAGTAACACAGTCTAATACTGTTCTACACCTTGTTTTTCTCACATAATTTGTCTTGTTATTTTCATATCCTTAATATTTTTAAAGCTCCTCATTTTCCATTGAACGGATGATGCCATAATCTATGTAAGCAATTTTCTGTTGATGGCACCATAATTTTTTGTTTGCTTGTTTGTTTTGTTTGTTTTATTGAAGTATAGTTGATTTACAATGTTGTGTTATTTTCTAGTGTACAGCAAAGTGATTGTTATACATACATGTACATTTGTTTTTTTCAGATTCTTTTCCCTTATAGGTTATTACAAAATATTGAGTATAGTTCCCTGTGCTACATAGTAGGTCCTTGTTGGTTATCTATTTTATATATAGTAGTGTGTATATGGTAATCCCAAACTCCTAATTTATCCCTCCCTGCCTTTCCCCTTTGGTAACCATAAATTTGTTTTCTATGTCTGTGGGACTGTTTCTGTTTCGTAAATAAGTTCATTTGTATCATATTTTAGATCCCCCATATAAATGATACCATATGACATTTGTCTTTCTCTGTCTGGCTTACTTCACTTAGTATGGTTATCTGTAGGTCCATCCTTGTTGCTGCAAATGACATTAATTCATTCTTTTTTATGGCTGAGTAATATTCCATTGTATAAATATACCACATCTTCTTTATCCATTCATCCATCGATGGACGTTTAGGTTTCTTCCATGTCTTGGCTATTGTAAATAGTGCTGCTATGAACACTGGGGTGCATTTATCTTTGCAAATTATGGTTTTCTACAGATGTATGTCCTGGAGTGGGATTGCAGGATCATACGGTAGCTCTAGTTTTTGTTTTTAAAAGAATATCCGTACTGTTCTTCATAGTGGCTGTATCTATTTACATTCCCACCAAGAGTGTAGGAGGGTTCCTTTTTGGAACTACCCTCTCCAGCATTTATTATTTGTAGACTTTTTGATGACGGGCATTCAGACTTGTGTGAAGTGATACCTCACTGTAGTTTTGATTTGATTGCACCATAAGTTTTGTAACCAATTTGCTATTGATGGATGTTTCCAGTTTTTGCTAAAATGGATACTTTATACACATATTATTTCATACCAGTGAGTGTGTCTGAGCATGAACTCCAGAAGTGGAGTTGATGGGCCAAAGGTTGCTTTTTGATTGATATTACCAAGTTTTTCTCCATAAGAACTGTACTAACTTACAGTCCCCTTTGAGATATGTGAATACCTGTCTTCTCACAGACTCACCAACAATTTATGTTGTCATCTTTTGAATATTGTCCTTGTCACTCTGATACGTGAAAAAATAGTACCTTAGTGTGATTAAAAATAATTAACAGACTTTATTATTTTATTACAGTGTTAGATGTACAGAATAATTGAGCAGATAGTACAGTGAGTTCCATATACCCACCCCCTCTTTCCACCCCTGCATATATAGTTTTCCTTATAAGTAATATTTTGCATTGGTGGGGTGCATTTGTTTTAATTAATGTATCAATATGGATAAATTCCTCAGTATGAATTTTAATTTGCATTTCTCTATGAGTGAGGTGGAAAATCTTTTTAATATATAAATAGAATCTGTATTTTCTTTTCTGTGAACTATCTCTTCAGATCCTTTGCCCATTTTCCTTTTCGTTTGTTGGATTTTTCTTATCAATTTCTAGGAGCTCTTTATACATGAGGGGAATTAGCCATTTGTCTATGATATATATTGCCAATCTCTGATCTCTTAAAAGCTTCTTCCCAGGGTCTCCTTCTTTTTGTCTTCCTTCTTTCTGTATTTTCAGCCATTTTGTTTGTCAGTTGTTTCTCTTTCTGGTTGAGGAAAAACATTTGACAAGGTCAGTGAAGTTGGGGCAAGGAAGCTGTTTACATGTGCCTGGTCTCAGGGTTAAACATGAGAAAACAATTAAACCTTTACAGTGCTAAGAGAAGCTGCCCCTTAGAGTAACCCCTTGTGTTATTGTGGACAAAGTCTCTCTTTTCTCAGCTTTGACTTGCATTAAAAAGTCCTTCTTTGGTGAAGCCTATTTAATGTCTAGCTGTGAAAGGTAACAAGGAGCTAGGAGCACACTAAGGAGACAGATGCTTAGATAATTGTGTTACAAAGTGATGAAAGTTTTAATAGAGGTGGCATGATGCTGTGGAACAAGCCTTGGAATGGATGCAGGATTCGCTACTTACCGTGTGACCCAGAGCATGTCACTTCTCCCCTTCCTCCTCTATAAAATAAGAAGATGGACCAATGTCCTGAACTCAGCTCTCCCACCTCAGAGGCACAGGCCTGACACCCGGCCAGAGCACCAAGACCCTGTCAGCCACAGGGCTCAGAAGAAAAGGGAGAAAGAAGGAAAGAAAGAAAAAATAAAATAAAATATAATAAAGTTATTAAAATAAAAATTATTAAAAATAAAAAAATTAAAAAGTAATAAAAAAAGAAAAAAGAAAGAAAGGAAGAAGAGAGCAACCAAACCAGAAAACAAATCCACCAATGATAACAAGTGCTAAAAACTATACTAAAAAAACCCCCAAAACAAACAGACAAACAAACAAAAAACAAACAAAAAACGGACAGACAGAACCCTAGGACAAATGGTAAAAGCAAAGTTATACAGACAAAATCACACAAAGAAGCATATACATTACACACTCACAAAAAGAGAAAAAGGAAAAAAAAAAATATATATCTAAAAAGGAAGAGAGCAACCAAATCAATAAACAAACCTACCAGTGATAATAAACTCTAAATACTAATCTAAGATAAATATAAAACCAGAAACAAATTAGATGCAGAAGGTAAACCCCAAGTCTACAGTTGCTCCCAAAGTCCACCACCTCAATTTTGGGATGATTCGTTGACTATTCAGGTATTCCAGAGATGCAGGGTACATCAAATTGATTGTGGAGCTTTAATCCACTGCTTCTGAGGCTGCTGGGAGAAATTTCCCTTTTTCTTCTTTGTTCGCACAGCTCCTGGGGTACAGCTTTGGATTGGCCCCGCTTCTGCATGTAGGTCGCCTGAGGGCGTCTTTTGGGAAGTCTGAGGTCTTCTGCCAGCATTCAGTAGGTGTTCTGTAGGAGTTGTTCCACATGTAGATGTATTTCTGATGTATTTGTGGGGAGGAAGGTGATCTCCACCTCTTACTCCTCCGCCGTCTTGAAGGTCTCTCTGTCACTCTCCTCTTTGAGACAGTTTCCCTGTCTGAAAAGGACCTAGAAAGAATGCTAGATGCTTTATAGCAATGGCACTGCAAGGTGGGTTTTATGATCCCTGTTAATCCTCTGGAAATTGCTTCTCCCTTCTCTGGACTCCCACAGTTCTGCCAGTTTATACTTTGTACAGCTTTTGATTCTTATTCTAGAGACTGAACAGGCAGCTTCATTTTTAGAACTGAAAGCCTGAGTTCTTTATGTCTGTCTCCATCAGGGTCACCAGTGTGGGCACAGAGCTGGTGTCAGGGAGAATTTGTTGAGTAAACAAACAAAAAAATGAACAAATAAAAGAAAGGAAGTTTGGTTGACTAACCACAAGAACACGAGTCACTGCATTTAGACCTGATGGAGAGAACTGCTCATTGTTCAGAAGTCCTAGAGTCTGAGGTAGAAGTATTTATGAAAGGATCTTGAGGTGTAAGGGAAAATGGAAAGAAGGACGAACTGAAATAAACACTCCCAACAGGTTATATTTCCTTCCAGGATTTGATCAAGAATTTTTGACTTTGCAAATTCATAGGAGCAGAGAGTAAAATGGTGGTTGCCAGGGGCTGGGAAGAGGAAGAAATGGGGGAGGTGTTGATCAAAGCATACAAACTTCCAGTTATGCAAGGCGAATACGTTTTGGAGATCTAATGAACGGCCTGGTGACTATAGTTAACAATACTGTATTGTGTATTTGAAAGTTGCTAAGAGCGTAGATCTTAAGCGTTCTCACCACACACACACAAAGAAGAATATGGTAACTATGCCAGGTAATGGATGTGTTAGCTTGATTGCGATGATCATTTTACAACGTATACATATACCAAACATTAAGTTGTACTTGTTAAATAGACACAACTTTTATTTGTCAATTAGTCCTCAATAAAGCTCTTAAGAAGACAGAATTTTTGACTTTGAAGATGACTCTGAGAGGCATTTAGTTTAGTCCAGGGTTTCTCAATCTTAACACAGTTAACTGTTTTTGGCCAGCATAATTCTATGCCATGGTGGGGGTCTGCCCTTTGCACTGTAGGACACTTAACAGCACCTCTGGGCTCTATAGATGCCAGAAGCATCCCCTACCTCTTACCTCCTAGTTGAGACAACCAAAAATGCCTCTAGACATTGCTGAATGTCCCCTGGGGGCCAGAATTGCTCTTAGTTGAGAATCTCTGTTTTTATCCAGAAACAGAGAACTACTGAGAACTTTGTTGAGAACTACTGTTTTAGTCCTATGTGACTCTCCTCAGTACAATGTCCCTGGCAAATTCTAGCCCGTGCTTGATTGTTTCTGTGTCAGGGAACTCACTACTTCACAAAATTAACCCCTCCCCTCCATGGTTGGACATCTCTGAAAAGCAGCAAGATCTTCCTTAGAGTAGAATAAAAATGACTGTTAAAGGACACAATTTCTCCTTTTGGGGGCGATGAAAATGTTTTGGAGCTAGATACAGGTGGTGCTTGTGAATTCAATGAGTTACAACCGAATAGTATACTTTAAAATGGATAATTTTAAGTCATGTGAATTTCCCCTCAATAATAAGAAAAGAACATGAGTTTTTACTATTTATGGAGACCTCCCTACTACCAGGCACTGGGGTAAATGATATACAGTATCACCTCAATGAATCCTGACAGCAACCTGGTGAGAGAAGTAATTCTATTATCATGGTTTTACACAAGAGAAAACTGAGGCTCAGAGAAGTTAAACAAGTTGCTTAAGGTAACACAGCTAGGAGGGGTCAAGCCCAGGTCTGCCTCTCTCCCCAGCTGATGCTGTACTGCTTCCTCTGCCAGTCTCTTATTTTCCAGAAAAACTGGGAAGATAATACGGGAGCTAGCAGAGTCATGGTGAACCAGCTAATTACAAGGAAATCTTTATATTTCTAAAACTGAAAATTAAATAAGGCAACACACATAGAAACACTCTGCAAACTTTAAGTTAATCCACTCGTTCATTGATTCAGGTAACAAATATTTACCCAACGTTTGCTATGTGCCTGGTACTGGGGATAGGGAGGAGTAAGACAGATATGATCCCTCCCTGCAACAGTTGTTGGTGCCACACCCATATCTCCTTGGCACCATCCCCGTACACACTACACTGGTCTTCCCAACTTCTAGCCCCTTCAGCTCCCTGCCTGAAGGCTATCTCTGGCCACTGAAGCTTGCTTGGTCCATGCAAAGGCCAGAAGCACAGCCCTCAATCTATGACTGACTAGAGTTGATGGATAAGTACCCCAGCCTCCTTGCTCCTTGGTTGGAATAACTCTGAGATGCATGCTCTCCACAGTCTCTGAGAGGTCCCCAGCAGGACTGAGCCTCAGTTGCCCATGGTGGTAATTTGTTTAACACCTGTTACCGGCTGCCTTCTTTTCCCTGCACCACTGCCCTGCTCCTATCCTGGGACTTCCTCGAATTGCCTTCCAGATAAATTTCTTACACTTGAATTCTTGTTTTCAGGTCTGCTTCCAAGAGCTCTAAAAATAAGGCAGTACTTCAGGGGCTTGATAGTTACTAGACTATCATACACAAATGGGACAAGAATTATAAGGAAAAGTGCAGGGTATTATGGAAATGTATATATAGGGGTTTGATCTAGTCTGTGGAACCAGGGAAACTGATGGTACTAGACTGGAAAAGGGGTAGGAAGAGAATTTTCTTTTCTTTTTTCCCCCTCAATGCAGCTTCAAGTAGCATTCTTAGAAACATCTTTATAACAAGAGTTCTTAAACACTTTTCTACATGCTTTACAGATGGCTATAACTTTAATTTACTGATATAACACTGTCTTCAAAGCAGCTTGCAAGTAGCATTCTTAGAACCATCTTTATAACAAGTGTTCTTAAACACTACATGAACGGCAGAATGGGTATAAGTTCCATTCACTGATGTAGCACTGTTCCCAGTGCAGCTTGCAAGTAGCAGTCTTAGAGACATCTTTATAACCAATGTTCTTAAAACTTGTCTACATGCATGGCAGAATGAGTATAACTTCCATCCACTCATATACCACTGTGGGAGAGAATTTTCTAAGCAGAGGGAGTAACGTGTGCAAATGCTTGGGGGCAAGTCTGAAGCGTGGAAGAAACTGTGGTAGGCTGCATAACGCTCACTTCCCCCACCTCCCCTAAACATGTTCATGCCTAAATTGCTCAAAGCTGTGAATATGTTACCTTACTTGGTAAAAGGTACCTTGCAGATGTGACTGAGGATCTTGAGGTGGGGAGAGTATTCTGGATCACCCAGGTTGGTCCTGTGTAATCACAGGTTTCCTTACGAGAGGAAGGCAAGAGGGTCAGAACCAGAAGAAGATATAATGACCTAAGCAAGGAGTTAGTGTCAGATTTAAAGACGCTGCTGTGCCTTTGAAGATGGAGGAAGAGGTCACAAGTCAAGGAATGCAGGCAGCCTCTAGAAGCAGGAAAAAGCTAGGAAATGGGTACTCCTTCAGAACCTTCAGAGGAATCATGGCCCTGTGGACACCTTGACTTTGACCCAGTGAAATCCAGTTTGGACTTCTGACTTCCAGAACTGTAAGATCTAAATTTGCATTGTTTTAAGCCACTAAGTTTGTGGTAGTTTGTTACAGCAGCAATAGGAAGCTCACACAGAAATAAAAATGACTGAAGCGCCAGGTGTCAGAATACGGTGGGGGAGTTGCATGAGACTGGGTGGGGGGAGCGGGTGGTGAGGTCAGATTGATATGGTCTGAATGTTTGTGCCTCCCCCCAACTTCATATGTTGAAATGCTAGCCCCCCAAAATGATAGAATTAGGAGGTGGGGCCTCTGGGAGGTGATTAGGTCATGAGGGTGGAGGCTTCATGAACGGGATTAATGTCCTTATAAAAGAGACCCCAGAGAGCTCCCTGGCCCCTTCCACCATGTGAGGACACAGTGAGAAGGTGCCTGCTATGAGCCTCCTGGCTCATAGAGGGTTCTCACCAGAATGCGACCATGCTGCCACCTTGATCTTGTGCTTCCCAGCCTCCAGAACTGTGAGCGATGGCTGTCTGTTGTTTATAAGCCATGGCTGCGCTGTGTTTGTGTATCAGGGGGAAACACGGCAACAGGAGGCCCAGTTAGGAGGTTGTAGGACCATCCAGGCAAGAGCTGATGGTGCCTTAAACTGGAAGGTGAAGGGGATACGTGGGGCAGGGGATGGAGGAAAACAGATGGATTCAAGATTATTAGGAATCAAATCAACAGGGTGTTTGATTGCAAACAATACCCCCTGGTTCTCAGCATAGTGGCTGGCTTCAGTTAATGCTACTGAATGATGTTGATTGAGCGACTAAATGAATGACAGGGATACACCCAATGTCCAAGGGAGAAGTTGCCGGACCCAATTATGGTTTTCATGGGCCTGAGGAACTTTCACCTTCATGGACACCTTCCTCTGTAAAAAAGGATAAAAAATTATTTTTTAAAAAATATTTCTTTATTTAAAAATATTTATTTATTTATTTAGGCTTTGTTGGGTCTTAGTTGTGGCATGCAGGATCTTTCATTGCGTCATGCGGGATCTTCATTGCAGTTCACGGGCTTCTCTCTAGTTGTGGCACGTGGGCTCCAGAGTGCATGGGCTCTGTAGTTGTGGCATGCGGGCTCTCTAGTTGTGGTGCGTGGGTTCAGTAGTTGCAGTGCGCGGGCTTAGCTGCCCCACAGAATGTGGGATCTTAGTTCTCCCACCAGGGATTGAACCAGCGTCCCCTGCATTGCAAGACAGATTCTTAACCACTGGACCAGCAGGAAAGTCCCTAAAAAAGCATTTAAAAACTGCATTTGTATAACTTATATGAGGTCACTAGGGTAGTCAAAATCATAGGGACAGAAAGTAGAGTGGTGGTTGCCAGGGGCTGGGGGAAGGTGAGGATAGGGGATTATTGTTTAATGGGGGTAGAGTTTCAGTTCTGCAAGATGAAAAGAGGAATGAATGGCTGGTGATGCTTGCATAACAGTGTGAATGTCCTTAATGTCACTGAACCAGACACTTAAAAATGGTTATGATGGTACACCTAAAAGAGTTAATTTTGCTGTATTTAAATTATGCCTCAGTAAACCTGACTTTAAAAAGAAAAAAAAAATGGTTATGATGGTAAATTTATGTTATGTGTATTTTACCACAATTAAAAAATTGAAAAAAATCCTGCATTGGTATAAAGATAAGTATAATCCAGGCGGAAGTTATAATTTTAATAATTTAAATATTTATAATATTTTATATAATCATATACGGCATACAATATTGTACATAGTGTAAATATATTATATACTTATTTTTATATAGTTGTATGTTTCTTCTGACTTTAAAAGAAATTAAAAAGAAAACATTTTCGTGGGTCACTCCACTAGTCTCTGCTGTGGCCAATGCAGAAGTCGGCCCTGGGAAGTTGGTAGCAGGGAGGGAATGCATATCAAACATGGTGTGCCTCCGACTCATTAGAAATGCAAATTCCTAGACCTTGTCCCCTGAGATTCAGATTCTGTAGGTCTGGAGTGTGGCCCAGGAATCTGTATCATTGAAGGGCACTGTAGGTGTTCTCATGCAAATGACACCTGAACCATTCTTTGGGGGCAGTGCAGTATCCCCATGTGGGGCATCCCCACACCTTTAAAAGTCCAGACTTAACCCCTCACTTGCTGGGTGGCATTTTAAGTCTTGCCACTGCTCTATTTCTTCATCTCTAACATGGGGGTGATAACATTCACCTTTTAGTGTCACTGAGAGGCTCCCTGGGGGCCCACAGCTCGACTTAGGGGCGGCAGCCAAAATCTCAGCTCCGAGGCAACTGAGGGGATTGTACAAATGCTGTTGGGGAGTATTGGGTGAGCTGAGGTGACAAACTGGGTCTGTGTCGGCTAGGATGAGGGTGGCAGGTTGCAACCCAGAGGGTAAGGCATTGAATGCAAAGGGAGTATTTGCATCCCCATGTAAGGTTTCTGGGGAAGATGGATGGACAAAGATGCAGACAAAGGGGACAGTCCCCAGGCCCAGGAAGGACCTGGAAGGGGCTCAAAAGTCAGAAGGGTGGTGATGGCTCTATACCCCAGGAGGATGGATGGACTGTACCAATGGGCTCCCTTTCTCTTTTGTTTTGACCATTAGAGAACAGTGGCCAAGAGAGGAAGAGGGGATAGAGGCATTTATTCCCCCAGCATCCACATGGCATTTCCTTCCTTCTTGCACTTAGGAACACCAGACAGTGCTTGTCTCCTTCTGACCACCTTGCCCCTTCATACTTACGAGTGGCAAATATGACTCCTCACAATAAGTAACACCTTGGGTACTGTGTTATCCCTTGAGGTTTCCCTACATCCTGCCTACACCTCTGCAAATACAGTCCATTCTCATTATTCATGGAGGTTATGTTCTATAAAGTTGCCCAAATACTGAATCATCACTCCCAGGAGAAACACAAAAAGTAGATTCTTGTGAGCCTCTGGTCACATATTTGTCAACTGATCAATACATAACCTTGTCTTATGTGTGTTTCTGCTTAAAGATGACTTATTTAATTATATATTGCTCAATAAAAATATTATACATTAATGTGAGTCATTAATATTGAACTCAAGGGCAACAGCGCTATAACTTATGCCTGAAGTGAACCTGTGTAACACACGCATTTTCTCTGTAAGGCACGTGTCAGCCTTCTTGTACTTAGGAACACGAGACAGCACTTTGGCATGATGATTAGGAGCTGTTTAAAACAGTGAAATCACCAGCGAAAAGCCCCAAAATACAAAAAAAAGTGCCAAAAAGTAGACTCGAAAAGGACACTTGTTTAGGGATGAGACCTGAAACAGGAAGGCAGAGCCTTGCCTTGCTGTACCTTCTGGGATTGTGTGGTCTGGACGCAAAAGTCTTCTACTGCTCTGTGCACGCTCTCAAATGATCGGGGAAGTGCCACGGTATTGGGGGTTTCGAATAAACCTGAGTGAGTTAGGTGAATTCACAAATACAGAATCTTAGAGTCATGGGGATCAGCTGTTGTTTCTTTGTTAAAATTCCTTCAAATTGTGTGTGCTATCTGCTTCCTGTTGGCATCCTGATGGGTACAGGGAGGAAGTGCCTGAAGAACATTCCCAGGGAAATTAGAATCCCAGGGAAATTAGAACCCCAGGGAGCCCCTGATGATCCCCAGGCTGTGCAGTCCCTCTTGAGATAAGGGAGCTGGCTGTGATGCCCAAGGACTCTGAGTCAGATACTGCTGGTTTGAACCCCCAGCCCTACTCCTCAGCTCTGTGATCCTGGGCACGCAGCTCTCCCTTTTTTCTGTGTATTTTCCTGCCAAACGAGCATAACTTGCTCCATCTACACTCGGTTGTCATGGTGAGCCCACGGATGCTTGTCGTCTGGAGCAAGAGAGAGCGAGCATGGATTCACACCCAGGTTTAAATCCTGCTTTGTCCCTTGCTGGCTCTATGACCCTGGGCAAATGATTTCACCTTCCTGAACTTCATTTCCTTCTCTGTCAAATGTTGACTGGGCTCGGTTGTGACCATGTGACTTTGCCAAAAGGATCATATTTGTGAGGATGATTTTTAGCATATGCATGGCCAGTCTCATGAGAGAGGAATCATGTGTGATTTGGTCCTTGCTGTATCCCCAGCACCTAACACAGTCCCTGGCATGAAGCAGTTGCTTGGGAAATATTTGTGGCTTGAATGAACACCCCTTATTCTATGTACACCACACGCTGGAATCTTCCTATGAGAGCAGGTGATTATCACAGCTTGGTGTGAAGAGTTCTGTGATGGGAGGGTGTCCAAGAGAACAGAGAGGAGAAATTGAACTATGCCTGAATGGGTGGGTGCAGTCAGGTGGGCTTCCTGTAGGAGACCACACTAGAGCTGCATCCAAAAGGAAGATATTGGCTGCACTTGATCAACTTGTGAGCTCCCTGAGAGCAGGGACCATGTCAGCCTTGCTCACTGCTGCACTCTCAGCACCTGGTTCAGAACCCGGCACTTTATAGGGGCTTAATAAAGGATGCTGTGAATTTTGAAGTATCCCCTCCCCCAGGTAAATGGAGAAAAGGGCAATGGGAAGCAGGCAGGGCTCAATTCCACCTCTGCTCTGGAGTTGCTTGGGGTCTGGGAATATAAACAGCCTCCACTAGAGAGAGCTCCAAGGGAAGCTTCATCCCTGTGTGTGTGTGTTTTGTCAAGAAAGGCAGAATCCGAGTTCTGCTTAGAGAGCAGGCTGTAGAGTTAGGTATTAAAATTCCAGCTCTTCCACTTACTAGCTGCATGACCTTGGGCATCTGCTTAACCTCACCGTGCTTCACCTTCCTTAACTGTAAAATGGGAATAACAATTCACCTGCAGTCGAGGATATTTTATATGCAGCCACCATTCTGTAGGTCTTAAATGTATGAACTCATCTATCCTTATGACAAGGCTTCGAGGTTGAATGCTGTAATTCTACATTTTACAGGTCGGAGACACTGAGGCCAGAGAGGAACAGTGACTTGCCTAAGGCCACACAATCTGAAATCGGGGAGCCAGGATTTGAACCCTAGAACTATGGTGGCCAAATCCATTCTATTAACTTCCAGGATACACCACCTATAAAGTGTTGTAGGGTAAGTGACCAGTAAGTGCCTAATAAGTGGTAATTATTAGGTTATTTTTAATTATAATTCTGCTAGAGGGAGCTCGGAGAGAGGGTGGGTCAGGAGAGAGGGAGGGCCGCTGGGCTGTGGCCGACTGGGGCGACGGTGCGCCTGTCACTTGCGGGCGACGCTGGACTGCGCGCGCGGCGGCGTGCGTGGGTCCCGGTCGTTGACCAGGCGCTGCGCCTGCTCGTAGCACACGTGCGGGTGCCGCTGGCGGAGGCGCAAGCGCACCACGCTGTAGTCCACGTCCTGCCCGATCTTCTTGCAGTTGAGGCTCCAGGTGAGGTTCCTGCGCATGGAGAGCAGCTCCTCCAGGTTCTTTTCCACATGCGAGATGCGGCGCTGCAGTTTGTCAGTGCCCTGGAGACGGGGAGGGGCCGTGTCGAGAGACAGGCGAGGCGGAGCGAGGCGCTATCTGGGATGCGAGGACACACCTGGGCCAGGTGTGCGTGTGAAAGGACAACAGCTGAAGAGGGGACGGGCCTCAGATTGCCGGGTGGGTGGGGGGCACATCTGAGTCGGGTGTGCGTGTGAAAGGGCCTCGCGTGGGAAGGAGCACAGCTAGGAGGGGCGAGCCTCGAAGGGGGTTGGGAGCTACACACCTGGGCCGGAATGTACTTGGAAAAGGACCTGTGACAGGGCGCGTATGAAGGAGGGGATGCACCTGCAGATGAGGGGAGGAGCGGACCTTGGACAGAGTTGGAGCTGAGGTTGAGGGGACTTATTTGAGACAGGTGTGGGTATTGAAGATCATCCTTCTGGTCGAGGAGTTTGAAGGACTCACAGACCTGAGTGAGGGGGTCTGACCTGGGCTAAGTGTGCTTGAGAAAGGAGTCTTACCAGGGCAGGGCCGCGCCTGGAGAGGGTGGGCAGGCGCGGAAGGGGGAAGGGCAGGGGCTTACCTGGGCGAGGCGCGTGGCCTCCGGGAGTTGGGTGCCCACGTGTCTCTGATACATGCGAACCAGAGGTCTGTCCAGTTTCTCTCGAGTCTCCAGGTGACTCTCTGACAGAGGACCCTGGCGGAGTGTGGTGCGTAGAGCCGTGAGGCCCAGCCTACCCGACGCCCCTGGCCGCATCCCCGCAGACCCTTTTCCCAAACCATACCTTGACGAGGCCGCGGGTGATGTACATCTCCTGGTTGAATTTCGTGCACCGGTGGATAGTTCCCCTCATTAGTCCTAAGGTCATGTTCAGTCTATCCTGGGTGGGTGGGAGCACAGGGAGAATCACATCGGCTTCCTGTCCCCTCTCCTCCTGCGTCCCCCTTCTCCCTCCTCGGTACCATAGCATCCTAGACTCCAGCCGCCAGCTCGGAGCGGCGCCGGCGGGGCCCACCTTCAGCTCCAAGGTCTCGCGCATTTTCTGCGCTAGCGAGGCGCACACGCGGTCGCTTATCTGCTGTTGCTGCCCTCGGATGTCCTCCTCGTTCTTTGCCATGTCTAGCAAAGCGTCCTTGGACTCCATTAACAGTCGCTTGGCTTCGCACAGCGCCGCGGCGCACTCTGACGGAGTGGGGAGGGGGGACGCGTGTGGGGTGTCAGGGTCTCCTTTTCCCAATCCTGGCTTTCTGCGTCCCCCTCTCTATTCTCAGGTGATGGTGGGCCCTGGGCAAGGGGGCTTTACTGAGGGACTGGGAGAAAGTCCAGGGGAGGGGCCAATAGCGGGGTTAGTATGAGTAGCGTCAGGGAGTGACTGAACGAGTCGCAGTGTGGGAAGCAGGAGTGCGCAGGGGAAAGAGCTAATCAAGAACGTGCGCTCTGCTGGAGACTGGCAGCCCTCTCTCTTGGTCGAGGGGGGCAGTTACCCGGGGAAGGCGGCAGCCGAGAAGTGGGGGAGAGGTGGGTACCAAGGAAACCCACTATAGGGGACTCCTTTCTGTGGGGTTTTACCTGGGGTATAGGTGCCCACAGGGTCTGGAGGCGGGGTTTTCAGGCCCTGAGTGCGCGGGGTGGGAACTCGGGAGAGGTTCACCCAAGAGTGGCGGCCGGCCTGCTCCAGAACCTTGTCCAGCGGCTGGTTCATTAGCTCCACAGCTTGGAGCCTCTCCTTACAGCAGAAGACCAGAGTGTCGCGGCAGGAGGCCAGGGTCTGGGAGCGAGGAAGGAGAGAGAGGCAGAGGTCAATTGTAAGCTGGGGGATTGGGGGAAGTGACCCGTGATCTCTCAGCTAGCGGCTGCCAAGTGTTTCTGCCTCCAAATTGACTTTCTCCGTTTCTTGTTGCAGCCGGAAAGGAGCAACCCGTTTTCAAGTGGAAGCTCAGACGCCCAATACTCTCAGCCTCTGTCCAGAAGCCTTCAGTGGTCCCCGGGTGGGGAGTAAGGAACAGTAGGGGCAGGTGGCAGCTTTCCTGTTCCCAGTATTAGCTGCTTGGGTTCTGTGCCTGGCTCTGCTCTGGCACCCTGAGAAAGCCCCTCCCCCATCAATTTCCCCATCTGTGAAGTGGAGAGGTATTTAGCTGTACCTACACTTTGGTCTTCTTGTGCCATCCCTTCTCCTCAATTGCATTCAGGGCTTATCCCACCCCCACCCCTAGTCTCCAGGTCTCCCTTCCTCTTTTCTACTCAGTATGAAGCACCCTCAGCTGTCTTCAGAGTTCCTCTTTCCATGCTCTACTTCATCTGGACCCCCATCCCTACCCAAATCCTACTTCCACTATTATAAAATATATTGCATTCCTTAGATATTTGTGATTATTTGAAAGTCATATTAAAACAGAAGACTTCATATATATATCCATATAAACACCACATTCATCAAAATATAGAATATTTCCATCACCTCAGAAATTTCCGTGATGCCCTGTACCTCTTTCCCACTAAGCTGCCTAGTAGATTAGTTAAGGGCTCAGTAAACTACAGCCTTTGGAGTGGCCATCTGGTTTTGTAAATAAAACTTCATTGGAACATGGCCGTGCTCATTCACGTACATATTGTTTCTGGCTGTTTTTGTGCTCCACTGGCCAAATTAAGTATAGATCTTTCTCGAGTTACGACGGGGTTACATCCCAGTAAACCCACTGTAAGTTGAAAATAGTATGTTGAAATGCATTTAATACACTTAACTTACCAAACATCATAGCTTAGCCTAACCTACCTTAAGCGTGCTCAGAACACTTACATTAGTCTACAGTTGGGCAAAATCATCTAACACAAGGCCTGTTTTATAACAAAGTGTTGAGTATTTCATGTTATTTATTGAATACTGTACTGAAAATGAAAAAAGAATGGTTGTATGGGCACAGAATGGCTATAAGTGTATCCGTTGACTATTTCATGTAATTTATCGAATAATGTACTGAAAATGAAAAAAGAATGGTTGCATGGGTACAGAATGGCTATAAGGGCGTCAGTTATTTACCCAGTGTCTGACTGGGAGCTGTGGCTCACTGCTGCTGCCCAGCGTCATGAGAGAGTATCGTACTGCATATTGCTAGCTGGGGAAGAGATAAAAATTCAAAATTTGAATTACAGTTTCTACTGAATGTGTATCACTTTTGCACCATCATAAGTTGAATCACTGTAAGTTGAGGACCATCTGTAATTGTGACAGAGACCGTGTTGCACACAAAGCTTAAACAATTTACTACCTGACTCTTTAAGAAAAAGCTTTTGAAATTTAGAACTTCATAGAAATGGAATCATACAGTGTGTACTTTTAATGTCCAGCTTCTTTTGCTGAATATCGTATCATTGAGATTCATCCATTTAGGTAAAAAATGGATTTAAAAAGTCTTTCATTCATTAAGGAACTCCAATATTCATTAAGCCCTTCCTATATGCTGGGCAGTGTGCCAGGTGGCAGGGATGCAGTGGGGAAAAATGATCCAGTTCCTGACCAAAGGAAGTGAGAGGGTCAGCATGTGCAGATAAGATTGGATAGTGAGTGAATCAGAGAAATGGGGATTATCTGAAAGGGTGCATGGGATCAAAATAAGTTTTTTTTTTTTATTGTGGTAAAATAGACATAGAAATTTGCCAAGTAAACCATTTTAAGTGTACAGTTCAGTGGCATTAAGTATATTCACAATGTGCAACCATCACCACTGTCCATTTTCAGAACTTTTCACCATCCCAAATAGATCTGTATCCATTAAAGGATAACCCCCCATTTGTTCACTGGTGAGAATGATCCAATAAAGAAAGAAATATTGATGATGCAGGAGAAGGGGAGAAGGTAGGTTTGGCAGGTAGACAGAATTATAGGACTGGCACAGGAAAAATGAGACAAGTTTTCTTCAGTGGTTTCCATGCATTGGGGTCATTCATTGAGAATGAAGAAAGAGCAGGGGGTTGGAGAGATCTGAAGGAAGAGAAGGTATGAAATAACTTGCACAGTGGGACAGCAAGCCTTCTAGAGACACATGGTGAGATCTCTGGGAAAGCTCTGAGTGTCAATTTGAGATCTGAGTTCATGATTTTAAGTTGAAACATGTCTATTTGGTGTGAACATTTTTCTCCTGGGTTTATATCTGTCTGTCTTTTCCCACCTCCCAATTTCCCTTTCTCTCTTGCAAGCCCTTCCCTAAGGGGGCCACAGGGTCTTCTCCCTTGTCTGTTTCAGGCTTCCTTGAAGGATTTTTCAGGATCACCAGATTTAAAGGAATATGACAGCGGCCTGGGGGTGCCGTAGGTTGAGTGCAATTAAGGTTCAGCACCACGGACAGTAGGTGCACCAGCTCCTAAATTCTTTCCCCCAACTCCACTCTCCCAACCCTGGCTGGTCCCTTCTTTGAATGCCCCTATAATATGAACTCCTTGAGGGCAAGGCCAGTTCTGTACTGTTCACAACTTTGTCCCCAATGCCAAGCATGGTGGTTGGGACACCAGGGTACTGGATTAATATTTGTCAAATGGAAGAGTCAAAATTACACACAGGCTCCATGAAACATAAGTACTCTCCCATCTCCATTAGTGATCTCATAAGGAAATCCTTGTTGCAAGAGTGAAGGATTCAGTGAGAGACCATGTCTGGCTGGAGCTGACAGAGGCAAGCACATAGTACAGTGTAAAGAGCTCAAGACGTCTGAGTTGAATCATGAGGAAGTTCTCCCACTTCTGGGTACATATCCAAAGGAAATCAGGACCTCGAAGAGAAATAGCTCCCATGTACATTTCAGCATTATTCACAACAGCCAAGACATAGAAACAATCTAAATGTCTGTTGACAGATGAATGAATAAAGAAAATGTGATATAATATATAATACAGTAATATAATAATAGTAGTAATTACCAGTACTAGCAATATTACTATATTGTATTAATACTATTACTATACTAATAATATATAGCAATAATATATTAATAATTAATAAATTATGTAGATATCAATATATTATAGTATATAATAATATGTAATATATAATGAAATATTATTCAGTCTTAAAAAAGAAGGAAATCTTGCCATTTGTGACATCATGGATGAGCCTGGAGGATATTATGCTACCTGAAATAAGCCAGATACAGAAAGGTCTCGCTTATATGTGGAATCTAAAATAGTCACATTCAGAGAGGGAGAAATTAGAATGGTGGTTGTCAGGGGCTGAGGGGAGAGAGAAATGGGGAGATGTTGGTCCAGTTGTACAGAGTTTCAGTTATGCAAGATTAAGTTCTGGGGATCTAATGTCACTATAGTTAACAATACTGTCTTTTTTTTTTTTTTTTTTTTAATACTGTCTTTTATAATCGAAATTTGCTAAGTGTTCTCACCACACACACGAGGTGATTATGGTGGTTATTTCACAGTGTACACATATATCAAACCCTCAATTTGTACATTTAAATATATACACAATTTAAATTTGTTAACTGTATCTTGCTAAAGCTGGAAAAAAAAGACACCTGAGCTGAAACCACAGCCCTACCACTGGCTAGCTCCATGCTTTGGGTGAGGCCATGTCTTTCTGAGCCTCAATTTCCCCATCTCTAATGAGGGGATCATAGTTCTATTTCACAGGAGAATTTTAAAGACCTAATGACTGCACAGGGCTTGGCACAGAGGCGGATGTTCATTGCTGTTTTGAGGCCCAACTCCAGCTCTCAGAGCTCCAGTCTTTCCATTCCATAAAGTGGAAATACAGTGAATGTCAGGTCAGGGTGGGGCGGCTGTGTGGGTCGAGGGATTTACTGTTGCTACAGTCCCCAAGGTTAGAGCAGTTTGCCCATTAGGTGGCCAAGGGTCCCCGTACAGCTCCCTTAAAGTGGCCCCAGGTATTCCCAACCTTGAGCAGGGCCTCTGATTTTTCCATATCTTTCTCCATCTTCCTCTTCATTCTCTTTAGTTCCTCTTTCTCCCAGGTAAGCATCCTGTCAGCTTTGTCAGGGATCTGGAAAACAAGGAAAGAATCTTTTTTTTTTTTTAAATTAATTAATTAATTAATTTATGGCTGTGTTGGGTCTTCGTTTCTATGCGAGGGCTTTCTCTAGTTGCGGCAAGTGGGGGCTACTCTTCATCGCGGTGCGCGGGCCTCTCACTGTCGCGGCCTCTCTTGTTGCGGAGCACAGGCTCCAGACGCGCAGGCTCAGTAGTTGTGGCTCACGGGCCTAGTTGCTCCGCGGCATGTGGGATCCTCCCAGACCAGGGCTCGAACCCGTGTCCCCTGCATTGGCAGGCAGATTCTCAACCACTGCGCCACCAGGGAAGCCCGAGAGACTCACACCTTTGGGAGAGGGCTGGAGGGAGAGTTCTCCTTCCAGGGTAGTAGAGGGTTTGCCAACCTCATAAACTCTGGCTTTGGGGAATGGAGTTGGGGGCACTCTCGCCTTTTGGGGATCTCACTCTCTGAGAAGGCTTTACCTTTTAGGGGGCTCTCACTTGGGGTAGGTCTTACCCTCTAGAGAGCGGGGCTGGGGGCTTCTCCCTTTTACAGGTAGGAGCCCAGTGAGCTGGGATGGAAGTGACTTAACCTGGGGAAAGGTCATCATCACTTTCTGGGGCTGAGGGTCCCCCTTCCTTGGTGATGGTCTTATCTTCTCTCCCTGGCTAGAAGTGGAGGAGTCTCATCATAGGGATGATGAGGGTTTGCCTTCTTGAGGTGTCACTATCTGGATCTGGGGGCTGGGACTAGGAATCCCCCTCTGTGGGTGGGGTCTCATCTCTCCCCAGGGAGGCTGGAATATTCTCCCCTTTTGGGGTGGGGGTCTGGGGTTTCACTTTAGGGGGAGGATTTCACCAGGGCTGGGACTAGGGCTCTCACCCTTTCCCCCTGGCTAGGGGCTTAAGTCTCAGGTGCAGGGGCTGGGAGTCCAAGGGTCTCAATCTTTAGGCAAAATCTGCTCCTTTCCCCCTGGGTGAGGCCCCGGGAGGGGTTCTCACTCGCTGAGGCTGGTGGGGGACTTTGGTTAGGGTTTTAAAAATAAGCATTTTGAGGAGAGTTTCATCTGGGTTGGGACCAGGACATCACCCACGCTGCTCAGCTGGGGGCTTCGTGTGTGTTTTCAGTGGGACTGGGGCACTGAGGGTCTCATGCCTGTGGGAGGGTCTCACCCTCTGCGCCTACGGACTGGGTGAGTGATTTCATGTCTGGGCTGGGGGTTGTAGATTTTACTCTTTGGGAAGGATTTCATCTAGTCTGACTCAAGGGTCCCACCTTCTCTCCCTGGCTGGGAGACTGGGATAGATTCCCCCTCTGGGGCAAGGGGCCTGAGAATCTCATCTCTTTGGGAGGATCTCCGCCGCTGGCGCTGGGAACAAAGGCACCTCATCTTGGGGGTATTTTCTTGTGCTCTCACTCAATGGAGCTGGGACGGGTTGGAGAGTTCTCTCTATAGGGTGGGTTTTGCCCAGGCTGAGCATCTGGGAGCGGAGGCCTCAGTCTTTGCGACTGGGCTGGGGGGAATGGTGGTCCCACCTTCTCAGACTTGGGCCGGTAGCCCCGCAGCTTGACGCTCTGCTGGTTAATAAGCAGTGCCTTGCGCACTTCGCTGAGCCTGTGGTCGGTAGCCTCCCGCTGGCGCTGCAGCAGCCGCAGCTGCCCATTGATCTGGTGCTGGGCGCGGCTGAGGCGGGCGGCAGCGAGGCGCGCCCCACGAGCGTGCGCGTGCACCACCTCGGCCGTCTGCAGGGCCCGCGCGTCGCGGTGTATGGGCAGCGGCAGGCGCGCGTGCCAGGCAGGCGGCTTCATCTTGCCCTTCCACAACGTAACGCCCTCACCCGGCGGTGGCTTCTCCATGGTGCTGCCACCTTTGAGCATCTCCACGCGGAAGCGCCAGGGCAGGATGTAGGCGGCCCGGCAGAGGTGGCGCGCCACGTGTGGGTCCCGCACGCTGTCCTTGGGTTGCCACATGGTCACCGCCTCTTGCCCACAGCGGTCGGTCAGCTGGTGCGCCTTCTGTGTCAAGGCCTTGGTCGCCTCGCGCCATGCTGGAGGCCCAACACGCGTGTCCTGGCTGTGCTCAACCGGGGGTATCAACACGGGCATGGTCCCTGCTTGGTGTCCTCGCCTGGCCCGAGGTCCTCTCCAGGAGGGGCAGGGACCCCCCAACGACACGCAACTGCTTCCTGGCCTGAAGAGTGAGTGAAGCAGAGCACCCATCGCCATGACGACCGTGGCAACAGCGCAGGCAGAGTTCCAAAAGCGGGGGAGGGGAAAGGCTACAGGGAAGGGTTGGATGGAGTCTTTGCTTTGGAGCCAGGCAGACGTGGCTTGGAATCCTGGCTCTTTGAGAAAACCGACCTCATCTAGCCCACCTCTCACTGTTGCTTCTTACCCTCCAGGAACACGGGCCTTCTTCCAGCTCTGAGGACATGCTAAGGTCTTTCCCACTTCAAAGTTTAGATTTGCTGTTCCTTCTGTGTAGTATACTCCTTTCCACCTCCTTCCCATGGCTGGCTCCTTTTCAGTCTTCAGAACCCAGCTTAAATATTACCATCTTAAAGGAGTCTTTCCTTAGTGCAATATCTAAGCCCTACTCTCTCCCATCACTCAGGATTTTTAGTGCAAGCCACAGCAAAGGAAAAGATGGTTTCCCGGTCAGAATCACAGCCAAAAAATACAAAGACACGTGGTGGCTCTCGAGGACACCATGGCTACCACTGCAGAAATCTCAGCTGCTGGTTGGCTGTCCCTGGGAATGGCACTGTTGCTGCGGCCAGCAACTGAGTCAGTTCTCTATAGTACCTGCTTTGTTGCCTGCTTAGTTCCCAGGGTCCAAGGTGGCTGCATCTAATTGCCTGAGCCTGGGTCACATGATCATGCCTGAGCTACAGGGGAAGCTAGGAAAGTGACTCATGTCTGAACTTCCTGTTTCTATGGTGGAAGGAGGACTTTGTTTCCCACCCACCAAGACTTACATGATGTATAATTCCTCCAACACAGGAAGCCTCTCAGAGTCTGGGGAAGAAAAAGAGACAATTGCCCTCAATCTCTCCCCCATAATTCTCCATCACATCACCTTGTTTGTTTCCTTCTAGCAGTAGCATCTTTACCTGGGCCATTGATAGGCATCTCAAACTCGACAGGTCCAAAACCACACTTTTGATTAATCTCCCTGATCTTTTTCCTCTGCTAGTGTTCTCTGACTTGATAGTTAGCCCACCATCCACCCCAGTTGCTCATGTTAAAAACTTAGGAAGCTTCCTTAATTTTTTTGTGTCCACATCTAATCCATCAGCAAGTTTTGCCTGTCCTACCTTCAAAACTTACCTCCAATATGATCTTTTTTTTTTTCTCCATTGCTACCAGCGGCATTCTTATTCTCATTCACACCATCATTTCTCACTCACCTGGTCTCCCTGTCTACCCCCTCCTCCCTTGCCTCCCCAAATTCATTCTCCACACTACAGTCAGCACTATGTTTTAAACTAGAGCACATCACTTTCTCGCTTAAAAACCCTTCAGTGAATCTCATTATACTTAGAATAAAATCTGAGATCTTTACTCAAACGTGTCACTTCCCCGAACTAACTCATCTTCTATCATTCCACCCCCAGGTCCACTCCGCACTGTGCTCCAGTCTCTCTGGCTGTCTTTGTGTTCCTCTAACATGTCATGCTAGTTCCTACCTCAGGGCCTTTGTACTTGCAGTTACCCTTTTGGCTGAATCTCTTTCTTTCAAGATTTTTGCCTGGCTGGGTTCTTGGTGTCCTTCAGGAAGGTCTCACCTCTTAGCCAGGTCTTTCTTGACTACTCAAAAGCAGCTCCCTTAGTCTTACAGTCTCCTTACATAGTGTCTTCATAACACTCACTACTATCTGAAAATGTCTTATCCATTTATTTGCTTACTGAAAAAATTTTTTGTCTCCCCCACCTACCCTGGTAGAATCCAAGAGTCCTGAGAGCAGGAACCTTGCTCTCAAGTGCCCAGCACAGCTCAGGGCACATAACAGGTCCTCAGTACACATGGGATGAAGGAATGGATGGCCTCAATCACATGCTGTGATAATTTTACTTGCTTCTTTTTTTTGAGATGAAAGTTTCATAAATTAACCATTTAGAAGTGCACAATTCAGAGGCATTTAGTACGTTCACGATGTTGTGCAACCACCACTTCTACCAGGTTCTAAAACATTTTTATCATCTCCAAATAAAATCTTGTTCCCATTCCCCTCTCCCCTCAGCCCCTGGCAACCACTATCTACTTTCTATCTCTATGGATTTGCCGGTTTCGTATATTTCATTTAAACTAATCATACACTGTGTGACATTTTGTGTCTGGGACCTCTTTCACTTAGTGTGATGTTTTTGAGGTTTGTCCAACCTGTAACATGTATCAGTACTTCATTCTTTTTTATGGCTGTATTCCATTATATTTATATACTGCAACTTTGTTTACTCATTGATTCATTGATGGACATTTTATGTATTTTTTACTTGTCTCCTTTGTCTACCTTCCCCATCAGACTGTGAGATTCATGAAGGCAGTGACCTTGCCTATTTTATATATCACTGCATCCCAGCACCCAACACAGATGGTGGCTCATAGTAAGTACTCAATAAACATTTATTTAATGAATATATGAGTGAAGGAATGAATAAGTGTTTTCTTATTGAGTGACTGAGAAACGCAAGGAAGAGAAAGGAATGAATGACCCTGGCTTTGCAAAATCAAAGGATCATTTAGTAATGGGGAGGAATAAATGGAAAACTGAAGGCTCCCAGGTCAGCCATGCTGGAGACCCACCAGGAAGAAATGGGGGTAGGTAACCTTTGGTGATGGAGGCTTGTTTCAAGGATTCTCAGGAATGTGGGTTTAGTACAGACATTAGCCCCTGGGCCCAATGGTATCTGACTCAACAGATCTTCACTAGAGTCAGGATAGTACCATGGTCAAGATTCTGGAGTCAGATGACTTGGGTTCAAATTATGATTCTGACACTTGCCATCTGTGTGATCTTGGGCAAGCCACTTGACTTCTCTGTGCTTCCGTTTCCTCATGTGTCAACTAGGATAGTAGGATTGTGGCATGGATTAAATGAGTTAATATGAAGGACGTGCTTAGCATGGTAACTGACACAAAGTAATCATTATGAAAGTGCTTATATTTCATTTTTATTAATTGAATAAATAGACGAATGAGCTATTTTAATACCAGGCCATGCAGAGAGGGTTTCACAAAGAACCAGGGAGATAGCTCATTTGGGACAACATTCTGGACTCAACCATCCACCTTTGCTCTGTTCTTTAATGCTTCCATTTTGCTAACTGGAGGATTTCACTGGATTGGGTTGCTGCTTGGTGTATGGAGCACATCTATTGGGCAGTGTTTGTGCTAAGCTACCCGAGGGACACCTATATCAGACCTACATATGGAGGATTTTGGCTCCAACTTGGGTCTTTGGTGAAATTCATTAGGGCGATGGGTGAGGGTGTGGTCTGTCCCATTCTGGCTTTTAATTGGTTCTCCTCGTTCTTGCCAATATACTCCTAGTGTGTATTACATCGTCTGAGCATTGAAATTGGTGCATACTACTGCCCATTGCTCAGTCTGCCAACTTCTCCTCATTTTCATCTTCCAACACAAGTTTGACTATATCAACTTCTAAAACTCACCTCCAATTCCTGGCTTTGGTGGTCCGTTTTGGACACTTTTTTTTTCCCTATCCTGACACACATGCCCATTTTTAGGAATAGGTGAACCATCTTCTGCACAGCTTTCAAAGTCTGCTGGTCAGAGCCTGGGTTGGCAGGTGCTAGAGACTGAAATTTTGTGTCCTTCCAAAACTCATATGTTAAATCCTAATGCCCAATGTGATGGTATTTGGAGGTGGGGCTTTGGGGAGAGGATTAGATCATGAAGGTGGTGCCCTCGTGAATGGGATCAGTGCCCTTTTAAAAGAGACCCCAGAGAGCTTCCTCACCCCTTCCACCATGTGAGGACATAGCGAGAAGAAGCTGTCTATGAGCCAGGAAGCTCTCACCAGACACATAATCTGCCACTACCTTGACCTTGAACTTCCCATCTTCCATAACTGTGAGAAATAAGTGTCTGTTGTTTATAAGCCACCAGCCTGTTATTCTGTTATAGCAACATGAACGCAGTAAGACAGAAGGTGCCTGGAAGGAACCAGAGCAGGGATGGGGTTGGCTCTCAGTCTCCAAGAGATTGAACTATGTGTGGCTGAACAGAAATAATGAAGTTTAAAAAATGCTACAGAAACACTTACATACATGAGTTGAGGGCTGGGAAAATGTTTCACTACTCTCCAACCCCAAATACCTTCTCAAGCTAACAGATAAATCTATTTTCATGATATGAAAATAATGTATGCACATTGTGTAAAACACAGAAAATATGATGAGGGGAATAAGAATCATCTGTAATTTTACCATCCAGAGATAACTATTCTGAACATGTTTTGATTTCACTCTAGCCATTTCCCTATCTCCCCCCCTCCATATATATAGTTACAGGTATACACATCTCCCTCCTCCCAACATACTAAAGCTCAAATATTTCTAACTCAGGCCAGTGGGGAATAATACTTGTAAAATTAGCTCTCTGATTTTTATAACGAAGAACACTTTAAAGAAATTCCTTTTTGTAGCCATCTTTGCTGGGACCACCTGTTCTATATAATGAGTCCTACAAGGTGGGGAGCAGAAGTCTGCCCTTGCATTGAATAGAGTGAAAATGCAGAATGTATGAAGGAGGACCTTCTAAAACTTCTGGCTTTTCTTTCCTTTTTCTTTTGATGTTACATGGAGATGCCCTTCACTCTGAAATCTTGGCAGGTAATTATCAGAAACCCTTTTTTAGGTTCCCCGATGTCTTCCCTTCTGGGGCACCAGGTTCTACTTTTAGTAGGTGCCCCCTTTCTCTTGGAGATAATCACATCAGTTGGTCTCTTGTTCCAGGGGGATATGACCTAGAATCAGTTTTGTCTTTGAGAAATGAGGTCGCTTTCCTGCGGGAGGTGTCAGGAGACTGTGGGAAGTCCCAGGCTGGGAGAGGAGGTTCTTCCTGGTTTTTCCTGGTCACCTCCTGCAGAGGTGGTGACCGTGCTGGTCAGTGAGGGATAAAGACTAGTCCGTATGTCTCTAGCCCCCATCAGTCCTCTGAAATGGTTTAGGCAAAGGTTATCAGTGTCCTCCTGCAACTGACCAATTCCTAGTTTCTTTTCCATCCCATTCAACTTGACCTCTAGGCAGTATTTGAAATTATCATCCACCTGAAACTTGAATATCCTCCCCTATACTCTTTCACACTCTTCCCTTTTGCCTTTAGTCTTGGTCTTTCACTGGCTGGTTGTCTGCCATCCACCCTCAAATACTGAGTGTTCTTTAGGTGAGTTAGGCAGTCTTGAAGATGGCTCTTAGTGGTCCCCACCACTGATCTTCATGCCCTGTGTAATTGCCTCTTTTTGAGTGTGGGCTGAACCTAGTGACTCACTTCTAACCAATAGAATATAGTGAAAGTGATAGGATGCCCTTTCTGAGATTAGGTTATAAAGAGATCATGGCTTCTGTCTTGCTCACTCTTTCAGAAAAGGAGAGGCCACATGGCAAGGAACTGAGGGAACTTCTGGTTATTAGCCACTGAGGACCTAAGACTCTCAGTCCAATATTTGTGAAGAACTGAATCTTGCCAACGACCCCATTAGTAAACTTGGAAGCATATCCTACCCCAGTCTAGCCTTGAGACTAGATAGATGACCTGGCTGACATCTTGTCTGCAGCCTGGTGAGAGACCCTGAGCCAGAAGACCCAGCTAAGCTCTGCCCAGATTCCTGACCCACAGAGACCCATGTAATAAATGTGTTGTTTTAAGTTTTATGCTGCTAAGTTTTGGGATAATTTGTTATGCAGCAATAGCTAGCTAATACATTAGATTTCCATTCTCCATTCACTTCTCATCCATCGCCTTCTCCCTGGAAAATCTCATCCACATTAGTGGATTTGGGTATCACTTATTTGGTTAGGATGACTGTGGCTTTAAGACCAATGGGTAGGTTTAGTGAGATGAGCCTCAAGTTTAGAATAGCATCCAAATTCCTTACCATGATCTACAGAATTCCAGTTCTTTACCATCTGGTCTACCTTTTCTTCCCCCTATCCCATCACTTTGTCCTTGGATCATGAAGCCATGCTGGTGCTCAGACTCCTCAAATTTATTTAATCTTATGGTCTTTGTACTTGCTTTCCCCCTCTCTGGAATATTCTTCCCTCTCTGGAATGTTTTTCACCTGCATTTTTATATGGTTTACTCCCTCTGATCTTTTAGGTCTCTGCCCAGGTATTATCTCCTAAAGGGCCTTTCCTTGACCATCTGAAGTATCACACTGCCATGGTGTACTGCATCTCTCCTACATCAGTTTGTGATTCTCTCAGTTCCCTCTCTAAATATCAGCTCCTTGACAGGGACCTCACCTGTCCTAGTCATCACTGAATCCCTGGTGCCTAGCCCAGTTTCTGGCACAAAGCAGCTTCTTAATACTTATTTGTTGAATGACTGAATGATGGTGGCCCTACCATGCTTGGACTGAATTCATGTGTGGGCCAGCCAAAGAGTTTCTGCTGCTTCTGCCATGGGCATTCCTGTTCTGGTTGCTCAACCTCCAAGCGTCCTTCTTATGAGGGAACCCAAATCAGGTGGGAGGCAGGACAGATGAAGGGTCTTGCCCACTTTCGTGGGTTGAAGTGTGTCTTCCCCAAAAGATATGTTGAAGTTCAGACTCCTTGTACCTATGAACATGACCTTATTTGGAAATAGGGTCTTTGAAGATGTAATTAGTTAACATGAGTTTATACTGGAGTAGGGTGAGCTTTTAATCTAATGACTAGTGTCCTTGTAAGAAGATTGTGTGAAGAGACAGAAACACAGACAAGGAAGATGGCCATGTGAGCAAAGAGGCATGGACTGGAGTGATGCTTACAAGTCGAGGAATGCCAAGGATTGCTGGCAACCACTAGAAGCTGGAAGAGGCAAAGAAGGATCCTCCCCTAGAGCCTTTGGAGGGAGCATGACCCTGCCAACCCAGGGTCAAACCAGTTTGGTTTCAGAATTCTGGGCCCCAGGACTGTGAGAGAATAAATTCCTATTCTTTTAAGCCACCCAGTTTGTGGTAATTTGTTATGGTAGCCCTCGGAAACTAATATAATGGTGTCTGTCCCTTTAAGTCTGGGGTCCCCTGATTACTTCTGGCCTGTCTCTACGTAACACTTCCTATCACCTGTGCACACTGGAAGCACCTCTTCAATGCTCAAAATGCAGAACCAGAGAGAATCAGCCATTTCTTCTCCTGGCTGGCTGAGCTCATCTTCTAATTTCTAGGTTTCCCACCTTCATCTTAACCTTCCTCTCATCTCCTGCTGGGGCCTCCTTCAAACCAAACTCACCAGATACCCTGAGGCATGGAGATCACTGATATGGTCCACAAAGATCTGCCTCCTTGGGTTCAGAGCAGGTTTGAGGTAGATGGAGAGAGGATGTGAAGGTCCACCAGAAAAATCTGTCTTTCCTAATGGATTGATTGATTGATTATTTGACAAATATTTACTGAGCACCTGCTCTGTGTCAGGTACTGGGCTAAGAACCAGGAGAAGAGAGTGACAAGACAAAGCCCTTTCTCTCATGGACCTTCCCATCCAGTGGGGGAGACAGAAAATGAAAAGCTAAAATAAACCACCAAGGTCATGTCAGATCGAGGTAATTGCTTAAGTTGCAGTGACAAATCATAATAATGACAGGCAGAACAACAAACTGCCAAAATGACATGATTCTTATTCTTTTTTATTGTGGTAAAACATACACAGCATAACATTTACCATCTTCACCATTTTTAGTGAAGCATAAGTACATTCACATTGTCATGCAACTATCATAACCATCCATCTGCAGAACTTGTTCATCTTCCCAAACTGGAACTCTGTCCCCATTAAGCACTAACTCCCTATTCCCCCTCCCTGGAGCCCCTGGCACCCACCATGCTACTCTCTGTCTTTATGAATCTGACTGCTCTAGGGGCTTCATACAAGTGGAATCATAAAGTATTTGTCCTTTTGTCTCTGGCTTATTTCACCTAGCATAATGTCCTCAAGGCTCATCCACATTGTAACATATAGACATGATTCTAATTTTGAACTGGGAAAAATATCCCCAGTTGGAAAGTAACCCACCAACATTTTTTTTTTCTGTTTCTTTTTTCTCCCATCAACATTTTAATGATGATTATGAATAGGATTTCGGTAACTTTTTTGTCTCCTTCTACACTTTCTGCATTTCCCAAATTTTCTACAATGAATATGCATTACCTCAATCATAAAAAAAGTCTTTAAAAAATTTGCCCTCTGTTCATCTCTCTCTCTTCCCTGTCAGCAATGCTGCTGGGGCTCCCCAGCTCCTGGATGTGCCACCGAAGACACTTCTACTACTACAGTCTACTCATTGCCTGTTTATTTTTTTATTGCCTCTTCTAAATACCTCTCTAGAGAGGAAGTCTCAGCAGGAAGCAGATATACCCTCAAGCTGGATAAGCTGAGGAGAGTTTGGTGAAGGTGTGGTCGGAGGGCAAGGAAGCCACATGGGATGGCACAGTAACAGAGCTAGCAGCACCTGGTAACAGTTGTCCATCCCTGGAAGAACATTCTGGAGAGGTGGGAAGCAAAAGCAGAGAGAGAGGAGGGAGCAGTTACTTCTAGAATTTGGAGAGAGCCACCTGCCAGGACCTGTGGTCTACAGCAGTGGTCCCCAGGCTTTTTGGTGCCAGGGACCGGTTTTGTGGAAGACAAATTTTCCACGGATGGGGCGGTGGGGGCCGGTGGTGGTTCAGGCGATAATGTGAGTGGTGGGAAGCGGCAGATGAAGCTTTGCTCCCTAGCCCGCCTCTCACCTGCTGGGCGGCCCGGTTGCTAACAGCCCGCGGACCCAGTACATGGCCCGGGGGGTTGGGGACCCCGGTCTACAGTCTACGGGCACAGACATCTGCAGTGAGTGTGTAGGGAGGAACCTGAGGGAAAAAATACCCTGGCCTCACTCTCCTCCATCCCTCTGCCCTCCTGAAAGGCTCTCCCTTGCCAGAATCCAACCAGAAGTCAGAGAGCGAAGGGAGCCTGTTGGTGTGATCCATGAGGGTCAGCGTCCTAGGACACAGAACGCAGGGAGGATGGAGAGTGTCTTAGGCGGCATTATGGAAGTTCTCAAGGGCCATTTCTCCTTGAGATAGAGCTCTGAGCGCAGTGCTGGGCTTCCCCACCCAGTACAATGCTGGGCACAAAACAGGTGTTCATTAATGTTGAATAAATAATCATGAGCTAGAAGGAGACAGATTTTTAAATTGTAAAACACACTTAAGGTTTACCACTGTAGCCATTTTTTCCAGCTTTATTGAGATATAATTGACACATAAGATTGTGTAAGTTTGAGGTCTACAATGTGTTGATTTGATATATTTATATGTTGCAAAATGATTACCACCATAGCCATTGTAACTATTTTAAAGTCATAAGTTAGTTTTATTCTTTTTGTAAAATTTTTTTAAACTTTTTGGCTGTGCCACGCAGGATGCAGGATCGTAGTTCCCCAACCAGGGATCGAACCCGCACTCCCTGCCTTGGAAGTATGGAGTCTTAACCACTGGACCGCCAGGGAAGTCCCTAAAGTCGTCAGTTAGTGATGTTAAGTATATTCATAATGTTGTGCAGGTATCACCACTACCTAGTTCCAGAAATTTTTAATCACCCCAAAAGGAAACCCTGTACCAATAAAGCAGTCACTCCCCATACCCTCCTCCCTCTAGCTCCTGGTAATAACTAATCTGCTTTTTGTCTCTATAGATTTACCTATTCTGAATATCTCATATAAACATAAATGCAGGCTGAATTTTGGAGGTAGGTAACTTACACCTTCATCTCTGACTTTCTTCTCCCTTCCCCCCTGAAATTCTGCTTGTAGTTTCAGACACTTTGCTTATCAGGCCACTCTGGTAAAGAGGGTGGGGTCGGAGTATGGGGGCCTAGCCTTCCTCTTCCCCCTCCCTTGCTCCCTCTGGAGCCCAGGAGATGAGGGGGAAGCTGCCAGCGGATAATGAGACCCCTTTCTCCCTTAATGACTCTGGGGGCTGCGGGGATGCCGCAGGCTAGCTCTGCCCTAATTAATTAATAGGGAGTGCTTCCCACAGAGGAATTAGCCTCGATTCCTCCATCTCAGGCTCCTCTTGGCTCAGCCCTGGCTCAGGCCCCACCCCACAGCTGGAGCAATCATCTGGGACAATCTGGGGATGCTCTATCAGGGCTGGCCTGCCCTCCTAATGCTAGGGCCAGAGCTGGAGCCTGTGGTCAGAGTGGACCTGGGGGGGGCTCACACTCTGGCCACACCATTTATTAACAATGTGGGCTGTAACTTAAATTTCTTTGAGCCCCCTTTACACCTATAAAAGGGAGCCAGTAGCCTTTCCCTTATTGAAGGAATGAGAGAGAGACACAGGGCCGGGCTGAGGGTGAGGAGAATGAGGCACTCACCTGGGCTGTAAAATGTTTAGGAGAGCCAAAAAAACCTCTGTAATTGAGATAAATAATATTAGAATATTATTATTGGAATATTAACTTTGAGAAGTGATAGATATGTTTATGGCCTTGTTGGTGGTGATGGTTTCATGGGTGTATACTTGATCCTAAACTCATCAGGTTGTATACATTAAATACGTTCAGATTTTTACATGTCATTTTACCTCAGTAAAATGGTTAAAAAAAAAGAATAGGGCAATGAGATACACAGTGAGTCTGTGTGTAACTGTAATTTTGAAATAATGAAATAAGTCAGTTTTTTTCTTTATAAATTATTTGGGGATATGGTTATCTTATCTTTTCCCCATTCAGAGATAATAAAGATATTCTCTGAGAAAAAAGATAAATAATATTCCAATGTGAATAATTTAAAAGTCACACAAAATTAATGCAAAAATCCATGGTAAGCAAAATATCAAAATGTTAAAGACAGAAATCAGTAAGAGTGTTGAGCTGAGCCATATGGAAGTCTGAAGCACAAGGAAAAACCAGGAATTCTGATCCTGTCTTTATCTGAAATGTTGATATTTTGTTCATTGTGGATTTTTTGCATTAATTTTGATTTTTAAAAATATTGCATTGAAATATTATTTATATTAAATATCGAGTTTTTTTGGCACTCCTTTACTTTTCCTTAAATTGAGGTGAAATTCAAACAACATGAAATTAACCATTTCAAAGAGTACAATTCAACTACTCAGCCATAAAAAAGAATGAAATAATGCCATTTGTAGCAACATGGATGTAACTAGAAATTATCATATTAAATGAAATAAGTTAGAAAGAAAGATAAATGCCATATGAAATCACTTATATGTGGAATCTAAAATATGGCACAAATGAACCTATCTATGGAACAGAAACAGAATCACGGGCATAGAGAACAGACTGGTGGTTGCCAAGGGGGAGGGGGTTGGGGGAGGGATGGAGTGGGAGTTGTAAGCTTTTATATATAGAATGGATAAACAGCAAGGTCCTACTGTATATCACAGTAAGATGTTACAAAAACCCGAAAGAACTTTTGGGCCAACACAATGTATTCAGTATGCCATGATAAACCATAATGGAAAAGAATATAAAAAAATATATAAAAATATTATATCTATAATATGTATATTATAGATACAACTGAATTACTTTGCTGTACAGCAGAAATTAACATAACATTGTAAATCAACTATACTTCAATAAAAAATATTAAAACTAAAAAAAAAGTACAATTCAGTGGCATTTGGCACATTCACAATATTGTTCAACCATCATCTCTATCTAGTACTGTACATTTTAATCCTCTCTAAAGGACACCCACCCCCAGCCCCGGGAAACCACTAATCTGCTTTCTATTTGCCTGTTCTGGACAATTCATATAAATAGAACCATACAATATGTGAACGTCTGTGTCTGGATTTTATCATTGTGCATAATGGTTTCGAGGTTGATCTACGTTATAACATGCATCAATGCTGCCTCATACATTTTGTACCCATGGTGAGTGCTTCACTTGCCTCAACCTCATCCAAGCCCTGAAGAATTATAGCAGCTAATTTTGGTTTTGGATTCCAATCTTTTTTATTTTAATAACAAATGCTCTCCTGTCTGTGCTATGATGCTGATACCATGCTCTTTATTAAAATGATGTTTTTATTGCATACTAGCAGAGGACCACGGGGCATGATGGCATTTTGAGTGCCCAAGGTGAGGACCTTCTTTTTTCATTGTGTCCTTTTCTTTCTATTTTATCTTTCTGGACCCAGATCCTCTTTTCTAAACTCATCTTTCCTTGGCTCTACCTCTGAGGACCCACTCCTCCACGCCCACCCTGAGTCCTGAGTGCTGCCCCTTCCTGCTGCTCCCACCCCGCATCATCCAAACTCATTCTCACACATCCTTGACTCTCTCCTAACCGCCTGCTTTCCATTCTTGCACATCAACCCCATCAGCCCACTTCTAGCTTCTCCTGCCTTCACTCTGTGTCCCTTCCTTTTGCCCCTGCTCCTCTTTGTGTCCTACTGTCCAGTCTCATCCCTCCTGCCTCCATGTTTCCTTCAGTCTCTAATAGCAGCTAATTTTTATTGATCCCTTCATGTATGCTTCATTTTAAAAACTGAGATATAATTGACATATAACATTTTGTAGGATTAAGGTGTACAACATGTTGATCTGATACATTTATATATTGCGATATGAGTATCACCATAGCATTGGCTAACACCTCTATCACATCACCTAATTATCATTTCTTTTTTTGTAGTGAGAACATTTAAGATCTACTCTCTTAGCAACTTAGAAGTTTATAACACAGAATTGTTGATGATAATCACTACGCTGTGCATTAGATCTCCAGATCTTATCTTATCTTATCAGAAGGTCCTATCTTCTGGTTCATGTAACCCTCACTGCAACTCTACAGATGCAAAGGCTGTGAGCATTCCCATTTTACAGATAGGAAAACTGAAGCTTGGAGAAGTAAAGCAACCTGTTGTAAGCCTACAGAGCTAATTATTGGGGGAATGGATGGAATCCAAACTCAGGTAGCCTGATTCCAGGTGCAGTACCCTTAATACTGTGTAGGGAGAGTACCCGGGCAGTGCCTGGCATAGAGTGGGTTCTTGGTACATACAGAATAGCTCAGGTCATGTGGATCCAAAAAGGGCAGGCTCTGCCTGGGCCCAGACTAGGCTCCCTGATTTGCTTCCCAAAGGCTTCCTAGCTGGGGACAGGTAGATTTTGAATAGCCTGTTGGAATATGTTGGGGAGAGATGCACATGCTACCGTCCTTGCTGTGTGTCAAACTCCCCAGGCACGTCCTGCTCATAGCCTTTGCATTTGCTGTTCCCTCTGCCTGGATTGCTCTTCCTCCAGATATCCTCATGGCTCTCTCCCTTATCTCCCTTGTGCCTTTGCTCAAATATCACCTTCACACCCAGACCTTTACCCAATAAAGAATGTTACTCCTTCCCTACCCTTCATACATTCTTTTCCTGATGATTTTTTTCCATGGGGCTTATCACCATCTGACAACAGTTTGCAAAGTGTAGTCTTGCAGAACCCTAAGGTGTGGTATCCCTGAGATTCTTTCAGGGGGTCTACGTGGTCAAAACTATTTTCATGCTAATTTTTTAAGGTATTAGGATACCCTAATTTACTAGGATATTATTTGCTTTTTTCACTATGGTAATCTATGCACTGATGGTACAAAAGCAATGGTAACAATTGTAACATTTTAGCATGGATCCAGGCAGCAACACCAACCTGTGCTAGGAATTGTTATATTCTTTGCTGCTGCACCCTAGTGGTTAAAAAACACAACGAAAGCCAGTTTTGCTTTATCATGACCTTGATGAAGCAATCCCTGGTGGCGCAGTGGTTAAGAATCCACCTGCCAATGCAAGGGACACGGGTTCGAGCCCTGGTCTGGGAAGATCCCACATGCCGCAGAGCAACTAAGCCCGTGCGCCACAACTACTGAGCCTGCGCTCTAGAACTTGTGAGCCACAGCTACTGAGCCCATGTGCCACAACTACTGAAGCCCACATGCCTAGAGCCTGTGCTCCGCAACAAGAGAAGCCATCGCAATGAGAAGCCCGTGCACCGCAACGAAGAGTAGCCCCCGCTCGCCGCAACTAGAGAAAGCCTGTGCGCAGCGACGAAGACCCAACGCAGCCAAAAATAAATAAATAAATAAATTTATATAAAAATTTCATGTGATTAAATCACAACTCTTGAGTGCATGTCTTTATTTTGCTCCGATTTTAATTGGAGTATTTTCTTTTAGAGACAATTTTTTAGAGCAGTTTACGTTCACAGCAAAATTAAGCAGAAGGTACAGAGATTTCTCATACACATCCTGCCCCTACTCGTGCACAGCCTTCCTACCTCTCAAAGTCCCCACCAAAGTAGTGTGTTTGTTACAACTGATGAACCTACATTGACAGGTCATTATCACCCAAAGTCCACTGTTTACATTAGGGTTCACTCTTAGTGTTGTATGTTCTAAGGGTTTGGAAAAATGTATAAAGGCATGTATCCATCTATACTATCTTACAGAGTAGTTTCACTGCCCTAGAACTCCTCTGTGCTCCATCTATTCATCCCTTCCTTTCCCCTAATCCTTGCCAACCACTGATCTTTTTACTGACTCTGTAGTTTTGCCTTTTCCACAGCGCCATATAATTGGAATCCTATAGTACGTAGCCTTTTCAGATTGGCTTCTTTTACTTAGTAATATGCATTTAAGATTCCTCCATGTCTTTTCATAGCTTGATACCTCATTTCTTTGTAACTTTGAACAATATTCCGTTGTCTGGATGTTCCACAGTTTATCTATTCACCTACTCAAGGACATCTTGGTTGCTTCCAGGTTTTGGTAATTATGAATAAAGCTGCTATAAACATCCATGTGTAGGTTTTGTGTGGACATAAGTTTTCAACTCCTTTGGGCAAATAGCATGGAGTGCAATTACTGGACCATATAGGAAAAGTATGTTTAGTTTTGTAAGAAATTGCCAAAATGTCTTCCAAAGTGGCCGTACCACTTCATGTCTTTTTAATATCCAATATGATGAAATGAGAAGTATGCATAAAGCATTTTTGTTTCATGTTGAAGTACCGTGGTAGCTGTTCCCAGGAAAAAAACACTTGTGTGATTATTTGAATTGCAAGCTGAACAAGCCACTTTTTTCACGGAATACCATTTTTAGACAAACCTCAGTTATTCCAATATGGGTATTTGGCAGACATTTTCACAAAAATGAAAGAAATGGGTCTGTCACTTCAAGGAAAACAGCTGATGGTATTTGTTGTCAATGATAAAATTTGGACTTTTAAGTGAAAATTAGAATTTTGAAAAACTTATATTTACTACTGCAATCTTGACGGCTTGCCAACCCTTAAAGACTTTTCTGATGAGATCAGTGGTCATACTAACAAATACTACTTTTTGATATTGAATAATGAAATGTGTTAATATTTGGATGATCTGTGTAATTCAGGAACTAATCTTTTTCAGATGACTAGTGAATGATGTTTAAAAAGATGCACTCAATAGATTTTAATGTTAATAGAATACTAAAGGTTCACTGACAGTTTCAGATTCCACTTTGCAACTATCCTTTAAAACGTGTCAGGTTTTGGTGTAGTCTCAAAGAATAGCCACGATAACTGAAAAAGCTGCTTAAAATATTCCTGTCTTTTCCAACCACCTGTCTGGGTGTTTCTGTTTAGAGACTCCTTATTTAATATATATTGTTGATTCATTAACGTTGAATTCACAGCCAACAGCCCTGTAACTCATGCCTGAATGAAGCTTATCTAACACATGGATTTCTTCCATAAGGCACAGCACAGTCTTCCTGTGCTAAAGAACATCAGACAGCACTTCAGCACTGTGTCTGGGGCCACTTCAAACAGCAAAATCAACAAAAAAAGCACAAAAATGGGAAAAATGCAGCATTAAACAGACCGTGGAAAGGATATTTTTTACAGAATGACACCTGAAACAAGAAGGTAGGGGGTTGCCTTGTTTGACCTTAGCTGGAAACTTGACCTTAGCATATCAACCAGTTCAAATTTTTTACCATGCTGAGCATGTCTGCTAATGACCACAAAAGTGCCATGGGTGTCTATTTTGGGGTCACAGATAAATTTTAGCAAGTAGGTGAATTTGCAAATATGGGATCCTCACATACGGAGGATCAACTGTATGAGAATCTTGCTTTCTTTTTATTAAGCTAGTCATTAAGCAATTTGTAAAAGTGTAAAACGTTGCCACTCTTCTAATAATTTTTTTCTTGGTTTGGAAAATATAGTTATTTTCATAAAAATCTGCTATTTATGTTAACATGTCATGAATTTATTATTATGCTAAAATGAATCAACAAATATTGAAATACTTTCTCAGTTTTCATTTCCAATAAAGATTAATAGGTATAACTTACACAGACAAAAACTCTTTCGAGTCCGCCATCATCATTTTTTCCCCCTCCATGATTTTTTTTAACCAATAGACACAATTTCTTAGAATAGTTTTAGATTTACAGAAAGATTGAAAAGATAGTGCAGAGTTCCCATATCCCTTCACCCCCCCAAACATTTCCCCTATTATTTAGAGTGTAAAGGGGTTTCAAGACCCAGTAGTTGGAGAACCACGGGTGTTTCTTCTTATTATTTTGTGCGGAAGAGCAAGGAGTGCTCTGTCTTCCAGCCCCAGCACAGCTTGGAGCATAATGGGTGGATGAACAATAAATATGCGTGGAGTGAATGACTGTATGAACCAGGACCTCAGGGGCAGCTCGAGGCTCAGGAAAGGATGCGGAATCATCTGTGCACAGCTGGTGACTGAAACAGAGGGAGTGTGAAGGTTTCAGGGAGGAGTTGCAGGTGTGGCCCAGGAGAACCTGACATCTAGGGCAGGGGTTCAACTTCAGCCAGACATTGAAATCATTTGAGGAGCAGTGAAATATGCCTGAGCCCCTCGCCCAGGGAAGCTGATGAGATTGGCCTGGGGTGCCACCTGGCTATCAGGATTTTTAAAGGCTCCCCTGGTGATTCTAAGGTACAGCTAAGTTTGAGAACTGCTTATCTAGAAGGTATTGTGTCAAGAAGGAGAGTGGGGGCTGTATGCACAAAGAATTGGAATCGGGGTGGCTGCTCCCTGGCTGTGTGACCTTGGTCAAGTTACTGAACCTCTCTGAGAGCCTGTCCCCTCATCTGCAAATGAGGGTAATGATATCTACTGCACAGGGGTGTGTAGATTAAATATGAGTAAAAGAGCCTGCCTAGACTAGGAAGTTGCCGTCAACAATTGCTCAATAACAACGATAATAGCAAACATGTATTGGGTTTTTAATCACATGCCATGCTCTGTGCTCAGCTCTTAAAAATGGCAATTGGGCTTCCCTGGTGGCGCAGTGGTTGAGAATCTGCCTGCCAATGCAGGGGACACGGGTTCGAGCCCTGGTCTGGGAAGATCCCACATGCCGCGGAGCAACTAAGCCCGTGAGCCACAACTACTGAGCCTGCGCGTCTGGAGCCCGTGCTCCGCAACAAGAGAGGCCGCGACAGTGAGAGACCCGCGCACCGCGATGAAGAGTGGCCCCCGCTTGCCACAACTAGAGAAAGCCCTCGCACAGAAACGAAGACCCAACACAGCCAAAAATAAATAAATAAATTAAAACAAAAAGGCAATTAGTTTTCAGGAGAGGTAGGAGATATTGGAAACAGCCAAGTCAGTGCCATTTGGGAAGAAAAGCAAAATCAACATTGCCCGGTGTATCCTAAAGAGTGCAAAGAAGAATATTAATTACAATACTAACAGCAATGGTTTGCCTCCCAGTTGCACAATGCTTCACGCTGCAGGGAGGATTTGCATGCTCACGCACTTCAATTTTCTCAGCTTTAATTTTCTGTGGGGTCGGCAGAGTCATCTCCGTTGTTTAAACGAGGAGACCAGGCACAGAGAGGGAGAGGGGCTGGCCCAAGCTCACACAGCGGCCAAGTGGCCAAGGATGGAACGTGCACCCCGAGGGAGAAGAGGGCCAGCCGAGCCCACGCAGAGGCTGCTCTCACTCGGACGCTCACGCCCGCGCCTTCCCCAGACCTCCGCTGAGGATGCGGGCTTGGACCCAGCGGTGCCAGGGCCTGGTCCCCGCGCTCTCCAGGGATGTTCTGGCCTCGGGAGGGCTCAGGAGGCGGCGGGAGGCTGGGGCTCGGAGGCGCGGCTCTGAGCTGGGGGGCGGGGGCTAGACGAGAGAGAGGCCAACCACCCCGCCTACCCCAGGATCCCCTCCCTCCCCAAACAGGCGGCGCCCTTTCTCCCGAGCTGCAGCTGAGCCAGGGCTGGGCGCGGGGGAGGCTGGGGGCATCCCGGAGGGGATCCCGCCCCCCCCCACACCTCCAGCGACCCGGGGCCCCCACACCCACGTGAACGCAGGGGGCTGGCGCCGATCCCACTCGCTGCACAGCGCGTCGCGGCTCCGCGCGGGTACCTCGGCCTTTTGGTCCTGGAGCCGGCGCTGCGCGGTCTCTGGCGGGTCCCCGCTGCCCTGGCCGGGCGCTTCTCTGGGCTCCGGCTTCTGCCTCCCGGCGCAGCGCGTAGGCGGACACGCGGGCAGGCCGCCCCCGCAGCTCCTGGCCCTGGTGAGTGGGAACACCACGGCTCCTCGAGGGCGGGGGCTCTGAGGTTCAGGGCAGGCGCGATCCGAGGCCGGCTTGGCCTACCCCGGGGTCGGGCGGGTGGGGCGCCCCCTGCGCCCACGTTCCCATCTCTCGGCTGCTCATTGTCTCAGCTGCTCCCTGACTCTTAGAGTCGTAACCTCCGCTCACCTCCCCGTAGCCCTGATCAGTTTCCTATCGCCTTAGTTACCCCAGATTCTCCCTGCCCATCTGCCTTCCTTCTCATCCTGTCCCTCTATCCCTGGCCTCTACTGGTGGGCAGGTTTCCATCTCTGCCTGATGCCTGGTCCCTTTCCAGGGCTTGGTTCCCTTCCCTATCTGGGGCTTATTCCTCCAACTCCGGAGGGACCTGGTTGTGACAGACTTTGGCCATCGCTGCGGGGGGGCGGGGGGCTGGGTCCGAAGTTGTGTGTGGGGTGGTGATGGTGTGTGTGTTTGTGTGTGTGTGTGAGACTGAACTTATGAGTAGGGTTGCCTTCCCAAAGAGGTGGGTGGGGCTGAATGTTTAAATGAGGGAAGGAATTTGGATGTCTGAAGTTTTGTGTCCCAAGTTGTGTGTGTAGGAATGGCATTTCTGCAAATGCCCGTATGGAGTTTCATTTACAAGGGGTGTTGTGCAAGGACGTGAAGGTGTGTATGTATGGGGTTGTGTGTCTGAGGAGGGGTGTGGGGTTTTGTGTCTGACGGCATTCATGAATGTGTCAAGTGTGTGTGTGTTTGTGTGTGTAGGAATTGTATGACTGACGCTGCATGAATGGAGTTGCATTTTTTTTTTAATTGAAGTATAGTTGATGTACAATATTATGTAAGTTACAGGTGTGCACACAATTTTTAAAGGTTGTACTCCATTTATAGTTATTATAAAATATTGGCTATATTCCCTGTGCTGTACAATATATTCTTGTAGCTTATTTTATACATAATAGTTTGTACCTCTTAACCCCCTACCCCTAAGTTGCCCCTCCCCCCTTCCCTCTCCCCACTGGCAACCACTAGTTTGTCCTCTATACCTGTGAGTCTGTTTCTTTTTTGTTATATTCACTAGTTTGTTGTATTTGCTAGCTCCTACGTATAAGTGATATCATACAGTGTTTGTCTTTCTCTGTCTGACTTATTTCACTTAGCATAATACTTGGAGTTGTATTTCTGAAAGTGTGTGGGTTGTATGTTGAACAGTTCTGTGTGTGTGAGACTGTGTGTCTGTGTGCAGTTGTGTATATGTCAGTTGTACACAAGAGGTGTGTGAGGTTGTGTGTTCAAGTGTGTGTATGTGGTGTGTGATGTATGTGATTTCCTCCTTGTCTTTCCCTCCCTTCACTCACTCCTCAGGCTAGCAGAATATTGAGATAAAATGTATGGAAAGGAACCTTGTTTGCCCACTGTAGGTTGCTTCAGCTTTAGAATGTAGGATTTCCTTCCTTTTTGCCCCTGGCTCTGAGAGATGCCCCTCTCATCAAATCTAAGAGTCTGGAGGTTGTGAAAACCAGGTGGGGGACCTGTCCTTGAATGCCTGAAGATCCTGGAACACTCGAAGGGCTGTTTCCTGAGTAGGAAGCCTAAGAAGCAGGGCCAAGAGAAGGCCTAGGACCAGGAAAGACTAGAAAAGAGAGAACACAGGGTGAGGGGAGAAGGCCCCCGGGGGTCCAAGAGAGACTGAGAAGCGGCCAAGTGGAGGCCAAGATCCTGGGAAAACAAGTTCAAGTATTGCTTGGCAAGTAATGCAGTCAGGACCGAGCAAGGTTGATGGGAAGACCCTCTCCCTTGTCAACATTTTCCTCAGTCCTCAGTCATGTGTCTGTTGGATTTCTGCTTTTTATTAACCTTGGTTGTCATCTATTTCATGCTCACTAGGTTCTGTTCTAAGTGTCGCGTGAATTGGGCCATCAAAGCCACACAGAAAGTGACCAGTTCCTGAAAGGTGGAGTGGGATTTGAAACAAAGAGCTCATGTACGCTCTTCCTCTAGGCCAGGGACCTCCAAAATTTTTCAGTAAAGGGCCAGAGAGATTGTACGGAGACCCATAAAATCTCTGTTCCAACAACTCAACTCAGCAGTTGTAGCACAATAGTAGCTGTAGACAGTACATAAAGAATGAGTATGGCTATGTGCCTATAAAACTTTATTTACAAAAGCAAGCAGCGGGCCAGAATTGGTCCTTGGACTATGGCTTGTACATCTCTGCTCTATACTGTACCATTTTTTGTAAGGAAGAGATAGGAAATAGACAAAACTAGCTCTGGAGTTTTTGTGACTAGTTTGGATCTCAGCTGAACACTCCCTTGGGACCCATGGGCAGCTTCATGCTATTTCTTGGTGACTGGGAACATACATCTTAAGAGATGAGGGAATAATTACACATTTCCTATGTAGTCTGTGGTCTCCTGTCCGGGATTTTTCACAGCCAGCTGAAAAAAAACCATCATGGTTTCAAGTGACAGATCCTTTGAAGCAGGACCCCAACTGGGGTTTGACACTGGGAACCAGGGCTTAGAGCTGGAGGAAGCAGGACCTGGAAAGCTGAGGCAGATACCGCATTCTTGGGATATGGGGAAGGCGAAAGAGGATGAGAAAGATAATGATCTCAGAAAAGTAGCTGCTCAGCCAGCAGCAGCCAAAAAAAAGTTCAGGGAACTACCTACTGGTCTGTCTCTGAAAGACTCCCTGCCTGATCTGGATGGATTCAGGCACTGGGGTTGGGGTTAGGGCTTGGGAGGGGGTTGGTGGCAAGGAGAGGTATCTGAAGCCCTGATACCTCAGAGAGGAGCTTGGGGAGGCCAAGTTCTCCTTACCTGTACAGCCATCCCAGGCAACCCAAATAGGCACAGTCCAGCACAGGATACAATATTTACTGTCTTTCTGTGGCTTGGAGAGTTTTTTCTAGGAGTTAGATGAATCTAGTGTATCTGTCGGGAAGCAGAGAGCACACTCAAAAAGGGGAATTGAAAATTAAGGACTATTTACAGGGTTAAACCAGTAAAGTTGGCGCAGCACTCAGAGATCTGCAAGAGTCGGGGAGCTGCAGGGAGGGAGCAAGAGGGGGACTTGGGGAGAGCTGTGGCTGTAACAAAGGATTGTCTTTATTTTTTAATTATAATACATATTAACACAGTTAACACAATGATATATAACATTGTGTAACTTTAAGGTGTACACCATGTTGTTTTGATATATTGATATATTGTAATGTGATCTCCATTGTAGCAGTAGCACCTCTATCATGTCAAGGGAGCCAAGAACACTCAATGGGGAAAGGATAGTCTCTTTAACAAATGATGTTGGGAAACTGGATAAACAAATGAAGAATATTGAAATCAGACCCCTATCTTACACCACTCACAAAAATTAACTTGAAGTGGATACAAGTCATAAACATAAGGCCTGACACCATAAAACTGCTAGAGGAAAATGTAAGGTAGAAGCTGCTCAACTTTGGTCCCAGCACTGATTTTTTTTTTTTTTTTGATATGACACCAAAAGCACAAACAACAAAAGCAAAAATCAAGTGTGACTACATCAAACTTAAAAGCTTCTGCACAGCAAAAGAAACAACAAAATGAAAAGCCAACCTACAGAATGGTAGAAAAATTTTGCAGACCATATATTGGATAAAGGGTTAATATCCAAAATATATAAAGATCTCATACAACTCAATAACAAAAGTCATAAACAATCTGATTGAAAAATGGGCAGAGGAACTAAATAGTCATTTTTCCAAAGAAGATGTCCACGTGGCCAAGAGCTGCAGAGGATTGTTCAGTGGGAGCTGTGGCCTTAGGTAGAGGAATACAGTCAATGCCAAACAGGGGCCTGGCAGGGGGAGCTGAGAGAATGCTCCACCTACATCTCCTCCCACCGTCCATTCTCCTGCTGTTTTCCACTGGCCAGACTGAAAGGGCAAGGGAGCCCGGGCAATGCCAACTGTAGTGGTCAGCCTTTTGCCTGGGGATGAATCTATAGGGATAACAGAATTTCCAGTATGCCTACAAGAGGGGTGCTGCCAAATTTTGCTGTGAGATCAGTATAGGTAAGCCTGCTTATCTTTCTGGAATAGGAGGTGCCCAGGGCCCACGATACTTTTAGGGACACCCATGCAAACATTTTTGCTTCTTTTAAAATCAGAATAAAGAATTTAACTTTCAAGTCAAAGAAAATGTTTTAATATGTAATATTACTGTTCTCATCTAAAAAATTGGGGTGAAATTTACACAACAGAAAACCAACCATTTTAAAGTGGCATTCAGTGGCATTTAGTTCCTTTGCAACATTGTACAACAATCACCTTGATCTAGTTCCAAAATAATATATTCCTTTTTATACCAATTTGGCATACCAAATTATACCAAATATAATTTTAATATATATTTTAATGGAGGAAGGGGCCACGAAGGCAAATTTTCCTCAGACTCATGAAGGCAAATGTTCCTCACAATTTCCAAGCTGCCCTATACATGTAAGGTGTTTAGTTGGTAAAAGGATAGGCAAGTTTTATTTCTTATATGCATTTTATTTAATGTGTATTAAGATATAATAAGCATTTCAAGTAATGATCTAAAGTTTCCAGTTTAGATTACATTTATTTAGGTAAGTAAATAAGGTGACATGGATATGGCTGAATGTAAAGAGTCTGAAGTTTGGGAAACAGTGCCTGGCACCCCAGAGTGACTGTGAACATCACATTTTTCTTCAAAAATGGATCCTGAGGAGGTGCTGGGATCAAGAATTATCACCATTTCCATCCCATGGGACTCTCCCTCTCCCTGTTGCTCACTTGGGCATTCACACAGAGCAGCTGCATTTATTGGGCACGAACTGTTCGCCAGGCACCTGCTGATTCTGTCGTTGTGGAAAGCCCATTTGGTGGCACCTCCAGGCTAGACACCAAACTGTATTCATTTGGCGGGCTAAGCACAGAGTGCCTTGTTTAAGGCTCTGAGTGAAGTTGATGCTCAGCGAAGATTTGTGAGTCTGGTTTGTGAGCTGGGTCAGCTCTCAATTACTTGTGATGACCTCGTGAAATAAGGAGGTGGCTGGAGTTAGAGAATGGCAAAAAACGTCCATTATATTGTGACCTACTTCTCTGTCTCTTCCCAGCCATGCCTGGGAGTGATTCTGGAGACCTTGATCTTTTTCTGCCAGGACGTGACCCTTGAACCCCTGGCAGTGTTCTCAGGTGGCCCAGCGCAGGCACACCCCAACAGACCGACACCGCCCCTCCCCTGCTGTTTGGACTCTCTCTGAGTTCATCACCAGCTTCTTCCACCTTTCCACTCTTCCCACATCCACCTTCTGTCCGGCCCCTCACCAGGCCCGGGCCCCTTTGTACCCCGCAGGTTGACGATGAGCAGCCATGGCAACAGCTTGTTTCTGCGGGAGAGTGGCCAGCGGCTGGGCCGGGTGGGCGGGCTGCAGCGGCTGCTGGACGGCCTGCAGCAGAGAGCGCTGCGAACGCGCTTGCGCCTGCAAACCATGACGCTTGAGCACGTGCTGCGCTTCCTGCGCCGGAACGCCTTCATCTTGCTGACCGTCAGCGCCGTGGTCATTGGTGAGTCGTCTGGGAGGGGCGGGCTCTGCCCCTGGAGGGCGAGGGCTTGAGGGAAGTTCCCCGCACAGCATATTTCTTCCCTCCACTTACTTCTTCTCACCTGCACAGGTGCCCACGTCCACAATGCCCCCTCCCCAGGACGCGCTCACACAAACAGGTATACATTCTTGCAAACACATCTGTGGGTACACACAATGTCACGTCTATATGCATGTGTATATACAGGCATAAGTGTACACCATACAAACGCACACTTTCTGCATACAAACACACACAAACATGAACATGTTTTTATACATGCACAAAACATACAGGTGCAAAAAAATAAACACACACTTGCACACATATACTAGAACTTATAAATACGTTCACACACACATGCATTCCTCTGCACACACACTGGCACACTTAAGAGCTTGAATACATGTGTACCCCCATGCTTGAAAACAGTAACATACACACACAAGTCACACCTGTGTGACTTAGGAAAAACATGTGCATCTCATATACATGGACCCTCATATACAGGCACAGATACATGTGCACAAGTGAGTACACACTATCACATATGTGTGCATATGTACACATGAATGTGTGCAGACATTGACACACATATCAACATAGTAACACATAAATTCATACATTCCACAATGTACACACAAACTCGCACACTCATAGAATGTTTCTCTCTTTCTTTCACCTCTACCCACACACACGCCCTTCTTGGGATGGATGGATGGCCCCTGCTTGGGACTCAGTGACCAAATTCAACTCTACAGACCCCTCATTTTGGCCCTAGGGGTCAGCCTGGCCTTTGCCCTGCGCCCGTACCAGCTCAGCTATCGCCAGATCAAGTACTTCTCTTTCCCTGGAGAGCTTCTCATGAGGATGCTGCAGATGCTGGTGCTGCCACTCATTGTCTCCAGCCTGGTCACAGGTGAGAGAGCCCAGGCCAGTGTTGGCCTCCAAGACACATCCCAGAGTCCAAGCTCAAACCTGGAGCCATGGCTGTTCCAAGCATGGGACCACCTCCCCAACTCAGGACCTCAAACATGGAGCATGCACGTAGCTCTGAGTCTTTGGCCAAAGCCCTGATCCCAATCAGACCTGGGTTCCAGAACCCAGATGATCTGCAATACTTATCTCAGTAGCTTTCCTGTACTTTTCCTTGGAGGTAAAATTACAGCCTGAGAGGGGCTTAGTATCACCCACAGATGAAAGGAAGGCTGTTGTGGGGCAGCCAGGGGAGGTAGCTGGGATGTGGTGTGGAAGGTAATGGGGTGGGACGTGGATGAAGGTGTTTGAGATAGAGGTGACAGGGTGGTGGGTGAAGGGGGGCGGTGGAAGTATGGATGGCCTATGCAGGGGTTGGCAAACTTTTTCTGTAAAGGGCCAGGTAGAAAACATTTTCAGCTTCAAGGACCATGTGGTCTCTGTTGCAACTCTTCAATTCTGTTGTAGTGCAAAAGCGGCAGCAGATTAGTATGTAAACAAATGGGCATGACAGTGTTCCAATAAAACTTTATTTACAAAAACAGGCAACGGGCCAGATTTGGCCCATGGGTGGTTGATTGCCAATCTCCAGATTTGGGGATGGGTACGAAGATAAAGGGATGGAAGAATGATTTCTTGGGTTGGGTTTCCTTAGAAGCAGAGACTGAGAAGGGGCTATTTGCACAAGTGATTTATTGAGGGGTAGCTCTCAAGAGAAACCTATGAGGAAGTGAGGTGAGCAGGATGGGATGGGGAAAGAAGCTAAGTAGAAATGTGGGTACAGAAGAAGGTTGGCCTCTCAGCCTGATCCCACGGGGAACTCTGGAGAATGTGCAACACTACAGAATTGTTCTCCACAACTCTGCCACTGTCTAAATCAAAGGAGCTGACCTTTTGAATCCCTGGACCAATCAGTCATTGGCTGTAGGTCTCCCATGGGGACTTTGTGGGTGAGTAAGCTCCTGTTCTGCTGAGGGCAGCCCTCAAGAGAAGGGGGCAGCATGAGTTGTTAGCAGCCAAAACGCTCAGCTGTGGAAGGATAGGTGTATCAGCATGGTAAAGGGTGTCTTGATAGGGGACCAAAAGTATCTACTACAGATAGTGTATAGTGAGCTGGGTTGGAGGGAGGTGTGATTTTGGGGTGGATAGGAGGATGAAGAGAGCAATGCAGATGAGGTTATGGTGCAAAATAGGGGTGAATAGAGGATGGAGTGGGGGTTGAAAATGTTGGCTTGGAATAGAGGGAAGGTTAGGGAAGTGGTGCTTGGGATAAAGGATAGAGTGGAAGGTGTATTTGGAACATAGAATGGGAGTTGGAGGATGGCGATGTGGCGTGGGGCAAAGGAGGAGGGATGCTTGGTGGAATGGTTGTAGCAGTGTGGGGAGTGTGGAGCAAATGGATGGGAGAGTGGGTGGTGGGGTGTGGATGGGGCTGCTCGGGCTGCACCACCTGTCCTCCAGGTATGGCGTCCTTGGATAACAAGGCGACAGGGCGGATGGGTATGCGGGCAGCTGTATACTACATGGTGACCACCGTCATCGCGGTCTTCATCGGCATCCTCATGGTCACCATCATCCATCCTGGGAAGGGCTCCAAGGAGGGGCTGCACCGAGAGGGCCGGATCGAGACCATTCCCACGGCCGATGCCTTCATGGACCTGGTCAGGTGACGTCCTTTCTAATTTTGATGGGAATTCCAGCCCTACATGTAACAACCTATACTCAAGGGGAGACAAAGGGGACAGGCTAATCCAACCTGGAAATGCAACACCCAAGTTGGGACTAGTTTTTTTGGTACCTATTTTCTGTCCTGGAGCCTTGCACAAATCCTCTGAGAGCAACTTACTCCTAGGATATGATCTTTTGACCCGTAGGCTAGGGAGGCTATAGTCGCAGCATCTTGAGATGGGCTCAGGACAAATGGTATTTGTCTGGTGTTCCCAAGATCCATTGGAAGGTGAATGATTCTATTAAAGTAGCAAGATTTTGCCTGCCAGAATCAAGGCTGGTCATAGTTCTACCCTAGTCACTGACTTGGGGGGAACCTAGCGTTGGAAGAGTTCAGGAGCTTTCCATATTTTTTTTTTTGGAGACATCACTGTGTGTGAATTGAAGTCCCTGAGGTGGCATAGGGTCCTACCAAAGGGCTCAGACAGGCCTGAATTTGAGGTCCATCTGTACCCCTTAGGAGTTGTGTGGCTTTGGGTAACTTACATAAGTTCTTTGTGCGTTGGTTTCTTTGTATGTAAAATGGGGACATCAATAACACTCATTTTTAGGATTATTGTGGTGTTTAAATCAGATCACACAGGTAAGGCACTTAGATCGGTTTTCAGATGTTGGCTGCTATTATTATCGTTGCCATTGCAGTTATTATTACTGTTATCAGTCTAGATTCTCTTCTAAGGTCTAACCACGTTCATTCATCTGATATTTTTCTGCAGAAATATGTTTCCGCCCAACCTTGTGGAGGCCTGCTTCAAACAGGTCAGGGGGAAGTACATAGTCTGATCAAGGAGGTTTGGAGGGTTGGGGGAGCTTGCTGCTGAGTGAATGGTCCAGGAATGAGGGGGGAAGAAGGACCTGACAGAGCATTGCCCAGGGGCTTTTGGAAGAGTCTGAAAGAAAGAATGTGCTTCCTATTGGTGTGGTGATCAAGGCAAGGTTAGAGAGAAGGACTTAGGTCAAAGGCTGCCTGGGGATGGTAATGGAGGAGGAACCAAGGCTTCTGATCATAGACAGTTGAAGAGACAGACCCCAAAACCTGTCAGAGCATTGCCCAGGGAGCTTGTGAAAAATGCAGAATCTATACTCATTCTTCCATTCATTGGTTGTTCACGCCCTCATTAACCTGTTTATGCACTCAATTTTCTATGCATTCGTCTATGGCCCAATATCTCCTTATTTCAGTTTAAGACGCAGTACAGCACGAGGTTGGTAACCAGGACCATTGTGAGGACAGATAATGGATCTGAGCTGGGCACCTCCATGCCTCCTTTATCCTCAATGGAGAACGGAAGCAGCCTCTTGGAAAATGTCACACGGGCCATGGGCACCTTGCAGGAGGTGCTGAGCTTTGAGGAGACTGTGCCTGTGCCTGGCTCAGCCAATGGCATCAACGCCCTGGGCCTTGTGGTCTTCTCGGTGGCCTTTGGGCTGGTCATCGGTGGCATGAAACACAAGGGCCGAGTCCTGCGGGATTTCTTCGACAGCCTCAATGAGGCTATTATGAGGCTGGTGGGCATCATTATCTGGTGAGTGCTGGGCTGTGACAGGGGCGGGGTGGTGGTGGTGATGGCACACAGAAGGGTGTTGTCAGGGCTGGAAAGTCAGGCTGTGGGGCAGCTCCTGAAGTGGTTGTTGGGACCACTTGGCCAAAGTCATTTATATATGTATTGGTTAATTCACACCCTCGCTCATTCACTCACTCATTCCTTCATACCTTTGTGCAATGATTTATTCACTCATTCACTCCCTTGTTCATCTATTTATTCACTCATTTATTCATTTGTACTCAAGCTTCTGTGCATTGTTCATTCACTCCATCATTTATCTATTCATCTTCTCATTCTGCTATGGATTGGCCAAATTATCCATTCATTTATTTATCTATCTTCAGTCTTCCATGAATTGGTTCATTCATTTTCCCATTCATTTGTTCATTTTTCTGTGTATTGGTTAATTCACTCATTCATACATTCATTCACTCATAAATTCATTCACAAACTCATCCATGCATTAGTTAATTCTTTGATTGATTGATTTACTCACCAAGTCATCTATTCATTTGGACTCATTCTTTGACTCACTTGTTCACCTCTACATTTGTTATTCTCTCATTCACTCAGTTAAATATACCTTGTATTCATTCATCCATTTGCTTAACCCACTCATTCATTCACTCACCCATCATTCATGTCTCATTTGCTCATTTTTCTCACTCATTTATCTGCTCACTGATTATTCCTTAATTGACGCATTCATTCATTCATTCTTTAAATCCCTTCACTCTTTCAGCAGACATTTTCCCAGGCTGACTTTGTTTTGAACTCTGGAATACAGAGATACATTGAATTCAGTCCTTGTCCTCAAAGAGCTTTCAAAGTCTTGGAGGAGACAGACACATATTAGATAAATATAATACAAGATGGAAGGTTCTAGAGTCAAGAGACATTAAAAAAGTATAGGGAATATGGATAAGTAAGCAGCCAATGAGGGATATGCAGTGAACTCTGTCTGGGAAGGTGAGGAGGAAGTCATGGAGACGTCCACCTCTTAGTTGGGTCTTGAAAGGTGAGTAGGAATCCAACAGGACAGGAAGAAGGGAGAGGCACTTCAAGCAGAGGGAATAGACCATGCAAAGCTTGAAAGAACCTGAGTTGTTTGGAGAATGGTGAGGAGTTCAAGAAGGTGGGAGCATACCTTGGGAGTGGTGGTGGAAGATGTTAACGAGGCTGTCTTCCCAAATTGGAGAAGACTTTGTACATCATCCCAAATAATTTGAAAGTTGGGGGGGGGGCTAGAGGCTAAGTTGAGAGCTTGGGAAAGCAGCTGAGGGGATTGGGAGGGGAAGCTTATCAAGGACGAGCAAGAAGATTGAAAAGGAATATTGAAAGCTCAACTGAATTGGGAACCGTGAGTTTATAGCAATGTCATTGGCATGTTTGGGAGAATATCCGTATGTGCCAGGTAGCCGAGTACAGGAGGAAAGAAGTCATGTGCAATTGATCCAGAGTTGAGGAATTTTGCAGAGTGTGAGAAAGGAAGGATGGAGGTGAGGGATTTGAGAAAGGAGTTTACAGATTATTCACAGAGGTAGGTCTAGAGTTGGAGACAACTCAGCAACCACCCACCAGGGCTAACCTCGAGCCCAGCTTGGGGAATACAGATGTGGCTGGAGGAGTTCTCTGTATCCTCATTCCCACAACCTCATCTTGGGTCTCATCATTTCTGACCTAAGCTGTTGTACCAACTCCCCAAGCGGTCCTCACCTCCTCCAGTACATCCCCCATGACAATGACCAAGTGTAGACTTCAATTTCTAAAGAGAGAGAAATAACAAAGGAAGCCTGGTGATGGGTGAATTATGGCATCACTGGCAGAAACTCACAAAACTAAGCAATGGGCTGGTGTGAGGGGAAAACAGGTGAGCCCCCTATGAACTTGCTTCATCTGTCTTCTCTACTCTTCTCACTGCTCCAGCTATACTGGTCTTCTTTCTGCTCCTCCAATACTCCTAGCTCACATCCATCTCAAGGTCTTTGAACTGTGCCTGCAATGCTTTCCCCTCAAATATGCATGGTTCCTTTTCATCATTCAGGTATCAGCATAAATGTCACCTCTTCAGAGAAGCCCTCCCTGACCACTCATTCTTACAACCCCACTCACTGATTCTCTTTTGTAGTTATCACCACCTGAAGTTTTTAATGACATATTTCTCTGTGTATTGCATAGTTCCCCCATTAGGATATAAGCACCATGAGGGCAGGGACCATGTTACTGGAACAGAGTAGGTGCTCAATGGATATTTGTTGAGTGAGTGAACAGATAATTTAATAAGACAGGTTGTTTATAATTAATTTTTTATTGGAGTGTAGTTGATTTACAATGTTGTGTTAGCTTCTGCTATACAGCAAAGTGAGTCAGTTATATATACATACATATATCCACTCTTTTTCAGATTTTATTCTGTATAAGTCATTACAGAATATTGAATAGAGCTCCCTGTGCTCTACAGTAGGTTCTTATTAGTTATCTATTTTATCTATAGTGTGTATATGTCAATCCCAATCTCCCAATTTATCCCTCCCCCACCTTTCCCCCTTGGTATCCGTAAGTTTGTTTTCTACAGCTGTGACTCAATTTCTGTTTTGTAAATAGGTTCATTTGTACAATTTTTTTTTAGATTCCACACATAAGCAATATCGTATAATATTTAAGACAGGTTGTTTAAGACGTCTGTGGGAAATCCAGGTGAAATAACTTAGGGCTGGTGAATGAGTGAGAATATGCACTTATAGGAAAGAGAATAGGGGCATACAGTTACAAATGTAGAGAAAAGAGTTGGGGGAAGTGAATAAGGGACGTTAGAAGGCCAGAGATAGGGAGTGTCTGGGCAATGTCTAGGGAAAAAACCCTGAGGACAGTGATTATCTGGGGGGATTTGAGTCGGGGGGTGGGTGAAGGAGACACCTTATAAGAATGCATATATTGGAGTTGTAGAAGCTCTTCTGCTCTCTGAGGGCGAGCTGTAGGGAAGCAGGAAGAAAAGGTGGGATTTATTTGTGGGACCCAGCCCCATTTGTTATTGTGTGGGGAAGGTTGGAGTGGGGTAGGGTGCTGTATGGGGGATGTTGCCTGGCTCCAGGGTCTATGTCGGCAAAGCCTGGGGGATGCTAGCTCCAGGCTTGTAGGGGAGGTCATGAGGGAGGCCTGACAGGTGTCTGGCTTGGCCCAGGTATGCACCTGTGGGCATCCTGTTCCTGATTGCTGGCAAGATCCTAGAGATGGAAGACATGGCCGTCCTGGGGGGTCAGCTGGGCATGTACACCCTGACTGTCATCGTGGGTTTGTTCCTTCATGCCGGTGGCATCCTGCCTCTCATCTACTTCCTCATCACCCATCGGAATCCTTTCCCCTTCATTGGGGGAATACTGCAGGCCCTCATCACTGCCATGGGCACGTCTTCCAGGTATGGCCTTGCTCCTCACCACTGGTACCCTCCTAGGTTCACTCTTTGCCTTTCACAGGCTCTCTTAGGAGTCCTGCCCTCTCTGCCACTATAGAACCTCATCTGGGTTGTATAGTAATGTCAGGTGCTCTTGAAGGTCTCCAGGTGGCTCAACACCTGGGCACTGATCTTTGTCCTGGGCTGCCTCTCCTAACCCCTTTCCCTCCTTTTCTGTTTCTCTATTTATTTGTTTATTTTTAAAAGATTTATTTATTTGGCTGCGCTGGATCTTAGTTGCAGCATGTAGGATCTTCGTTGCCGCGTGTGGGATCGTCGGTGTAGCATGCGGGATCTTTTTAGTTGCGGCATGTGGGATTCAGTTCCCTGGCTAGGGATCGAACCCAGGCCCCCTGCATTGGGAGCATGGAGTCCTAGCCACTGGACCACCAGGGAAGTCCCTGTTTCTCTATTTAATATGGAGGGAGAACCAGCTGCAAATTTTGAGGTTAAGACAAAGGGTCCAACATGCCTCATGATCTCAGTCATTTTCTACCTCATAGGGTCTCATCTCCCCTTGAGATGGCCTCTGGGAGCTCCCTTGGCTTCCTTCTTTTTTGTGGTTTCAGGGGGTTCATAAAGAGCTCCCCTCTCCACCATCAATCAAATTCAAAACAATCTGAGAGGTATCACTAGAGCCAACCAGACAGAAGAAAAGTATCATTTTTATTGCTTGTAACACCTATTGGAGAATGTGCCTTTTGATCTGTGGCCATGGAGAATTGGTGCCATTGTACCCCAGAATTAAACTCACCAGGTTGCCACAGGCATGGACACACAAAGATCCCCTTTGTGGGTCCAGGATTCTCACTGCATGATATAAAGCTGACCAGACAGAGCACATGTTTTATGGACCAGCTGATCCCAAGTGGGGACAGAGACCTAGAAGGTTAGTGTAGGTGAGGTCACTCCCTGAATAAACATGGGAAGTGGGGAAGAGGAGTCTTCTGTAATACCCCTCTCTTAGCCCTGAGGTGTGGGAGCTCAGAAGGCCCTTTGCCTCCTTTCTGGGAGTGGATAGTTAGAGTGAACTGGTGACATGAACTAGTGTCTAGTAAGTAGCCCTCAGCTATTGGCTTTAGGTGGGTCCAGAGACCTTCAGCCTGGGGGACCTCATTGCTGTGTGCTCTCTGTGTCATGAGGAGTTCCTCTCCCCCACGCACAGTCTTCAGCCTCTGAAATGTTAGACACCTGCCATCTTCCCCTTGCTCTAGATCCCACTTTGCCTCCCAGTGTTCTCAGGGGGAGCCCTCCCTTGACCCATTGCCACCACTTATTCTCAGCCCTTGGGGTTCTCTCTCCCAGCTCGGCGACACTGCCCATCACTTTCCGCTGTCTGGAGGAGGGCCTGGGTGTGGACCGCCGCATCACCAGGTTTGTGCTGCCTGTGGGGGCCACCGTCAACATGGATGGCACTGCCCTCTATGAGGCCCTGGCTGCCATCTTCATTGCTCAAGTCAACAACTACGAGCTCAACCTGGGTCAGATCACAACTATCAGGTGAGTTGGCCTTGGGTGGGACCTGCCAACAGCTGAGACCTAAGAAGTCATTAGCTTGGCTGGGGGTGTTGGAAGGGAAGGAGTCACAGCAAGAAGTAAAGGGAGACTTTGGATGTTGGAAGGGGGATGTGTTGAGGCGTGCAGGAAAAAATAAGACATGGTTCCTGAACTCAGGGAAGATCCAGTCTAATGAAGGAAAAAGACACACTGATGATGATGATGATGATGATGATGATGATGACGGTGTTGGTGATGATGATGTAGATTACGGAGGTGATAGTGGTGATGATGTTGATGGTGCTGATAGTGGTGATGGTAGCGATGGGGGTGATAAGGGTGGTGATGGTGATAGTGGTGATGATGATGATGGCCAACATTTATAAAACACTTGCTATGTGCCATACACAGCATTAAATATTTTACAAGCGTGGGCTCTTTGAATGACATCTCATGATGTCCTATGCATAGTTCCATTACTGCCCTTGCCAAATAAAAAAAAGATTATCTGCTTATTATGGGTAGCGTAAGAGTTTTGGGAATCCAGAGAAGGGTTATCTAACTCAGCTGATGCTGTATAGCTTTCTTTTTCTTTCCATTTTCTTAGCCTCTCCCTGAATAATTTCAACATCCAAACAGGTGACTCTTCCATCATCTTCTTTTCAAAGTTCGCTGACCTTTGGAATTCCAGCCACCTACCCTTGGGGCCATGTCCTGGACTTTGCCTCTGCTTAGCCCGCTCTGACATCTCGAGTACGTGCATCATGGCCACAGTCTCCAATCTCTCCATCCTCTTACTTTACTTCCCCTACGTATTTTCTTTAATTCGATGAAAATTTTTGCTTCTTCAACTCCTCTCATTCCCTCCATTATGGTTTCACTTTCCCTTTTTGTGTTTTAGTTTAGTGCCTCTCAAACTTCTTTTATGTGCATACTAATCACTTGGGAGTCTTGTTCAAAAGCAGATTCTGATTCAGTGGGTCTGGGTTGGGGCTTGAGATTCTGCATTTCTAACAAGTTCAGAGGGGATGCTGTTGCTGCTGGTCTAGGGACCACACTTGGAACCATGAGCTTCCAGACCAGAGAGTATGGCGCTTCATTCTTTCATTTTCTTGAGAGCGTCTTTGACATCCTTACCCCTTAGTCTTTCCAAATCCTCAACATTGGGGATTTCAACCAACCACTTTATCTATTTGTATGTCAAGGTGTCTGAACCCAGCTAGAGAAAAATCTACCCACTGTGGTGATTACTGCAGTGACCACTACAAGATGACGCATTACATTATCAGCTAAGTGTATTTCCACTCAGAAATCCCTTTATATCAGTGATTCAAAGTCTTGGCTACACATTAGCATTACCCAAGACCACCTACTCCCTGAGGCTCTGACTTTGTTATGGTGGGGGTAGGGTATAGGCATTGGTATGTTTGTGAAAACTGCCCAGGTGATACTACTGTGCATCCAGGGTTGACAAACCACCCAGTTATATGGTGGCACCATTATCCATCCTTCATTCCAAATCTTCACTCTATTTATCTTCCAGCTCCTTTCTCCAATTTTCTTCCGTGTAAAAGATCATATTGCCTTATACCTCAGGGGTGTCACTGAGGCTGCTGGGTGTGAATGGACCCAACTTTCTGCTCCCACAACTCAAATTTATTGTGGTCTGCATCCATCCATGCTTTCTTTCCCCTGATCTCAGTTTAAACATGGATCTGTTGCTCTATTCAAAACTCATTCCTCTACAATTCCCCAAATCTCATCCCTCCTATCTTCTAACTCTGTCAGCTATTCCATTGCTTACTTGCATTTTCAACTCCACTGCCTCTACTTGACCTTTCTCTATAGCGTATGAAGGCATGCTGATGTCTCTCACATATTATAAAAATAAAGACCTTAGACCTAGAATGCTAATGATCTCAGGGAAACTGGACTCCAGGGCCCATGCTCTTTAATGGGGCATCCTACCCTCCCTAACAGCTCTCTGCCCCTCTTGGCTACATAGGGATTGTGGATAAAGGCAGGTACCACAATGTCATGCAGTATAGTACAAAGCTGGCTTGGCTGGAGATACTGATAACTGGGGTCAGCAGCAGGATGGAGTGCTCTCTCTTTTTATAGGGGCTCTGAGAGACCACTCTGCAGATAAGGAAAACAGTCTGAACTTGGGTCCCAATGGCTTAGGGACATTCAGGGATACAGCTTAAATCTGGGCACTATGGCTGATAGCATCTGGAGGTTCTGTGAGATGTTGAGCCCATGTGAAGTCCCTTCTACTATGGGTAGAGGAAGTCCCAGCTACCTTGTTACCACACAACCCAGAGATCGCCTCTGAGTCTTTCTTCAAACAATCTTCCTTGCCTTTACAACAGAAGGCTGTGGTATGAGAAGCCTTTTCTAGGGGAAACCAAGGATGCAGTGAAGATGACATGAAGATAATTTCAAAGGAACACGTTTTGGTTTGTTTGTTTGTCTAGCTTAGGGTCCCAAACATTGCAGTGAGCACTTTTCATGGGGAGCTTTCACATTCTGGGGAGTAGAGAAGTCATCAAAAAGGGTAAGGACTTTTGAGGGGTGTTCTTAAATGGATCGGGGAACTGAGCATCACTTCTAGCTTCTAATCTATGCAAAGAGCTCGGTGGCAATGGCCAGCTTGAGACCCATCAGGTAATTGCTTCAGAATTTAGTGACAGATTGTGATTGGATGGTTGGGGATTCCTAGTTTGGACCGAATCTAAACTTAAAAAGGTTTGAGTTGGATTATTGGATCCAGGTGGAATTAGCTGGATCTTATCATTCCATTGAGAGCATGATGCCTGCCTCCCAAGGGCATGCACAGATCACTGTTTATGCCAGGGCCAGCACTTGGAAGAGATATTCTCTCTCACTTAGAATAATAGTAATAATGACCCTTCTTGGGGCCCTGTTCTCAAAGCACTGTTGTATTTTACTGCTCATAATAACCCCTCAAGGTAGGTATATGTCTACCATTCTATAGATGAGGGAATATAGGCTCTGAGTTATGTCCAAGGGTGTACAGCTGACGAATAAAATCTGCTGGACCCCAAAGTCCATTCCCTGTTCGTGAGCCCAAATGTTTGCTCAATCACCGTTCTGTAAGAGACATCATCTGTGTTAAGCATCTTGAGTAGCTCTATGTTCACGACTATAGAATTTGGGAAAGGGCTTCAGAAGCCACCAGGGAGGGGGAGCGTCAACCTCAGGGCCCTAACACCTTCCCTGGCAAGCCCAGTGGTTTTATAATTCTTCTTAGCACACCATGCTAGACATCCGAATTGATGCAGGAGCTAAAATCTAGCCTACTTGTGATCCAGTCTGACCCTCTACTTGATGGTGGATCACCATCTCTTTCATTTTCTGTGTGTTTTACCTTTTAGTTTTCCAAAACCTTATATGTGTAAATGTCTAATTTTTTAAAATTCACTCAGCACCATAGACAATTTCTTCTTGTCACTCTAAATTTGGCCCACCTTCCAGAGTTCTGTTCCTAGCAGCTGGACCTGTCTATACTGACCTACCTACTTCTAGCATATGTGCACATGGGGAACTCAAGCTTCTGCTTTACGGCTGCTGCCCAGGTTGATTCTTCTGCCCTCTTCCAGTCCCCAGAAGCAGCTGGTTAAATCCTTACTCTTGCATCTGCAATCTGAATTATTTAAAACCTCTATCATTGGGTGGACGTCTAACCAGATCCCAACAAAGGACGAGGGAACATAACTGCATTGGCATTCAATGAAAGTTGCTTTGGATTTGCTCTTTATTTTGGGGAATTTGATTTAAGACGCCCTGGGGAACTGACCCCTTCCCTTCTTTTGTGTCTCTTCTGACACTGCCTCATCTCTCCCTTCCCTCCTCCTGCCTCGCTGTGTTCTCTCTCCACGTGCAGTATCACGGCTACAGCAGCCAGCGTTGGGGCTGCTGGCATCCCCCAGGCAGGTCTGGTCACCATGGTCATTGTGCTCACGTCGGTCGGCCTGCCCACTGAAGACATCACACTCATCATAGCTGTGGACTGGTTCCTGTGAGTGCTGTTCCGACTCTGGTACTATCTGTCCTCGCACCCTCCGCTTTCCCTGCAGCACTCCCAACACATGGGCTCTTATTCCAGCAAGGACAGAGTTCTAGAATTTTAGAATGAAAAGGTGGCCTGGGGGAATATCCCAAGCCATGTGGATCCCAAATTCTATAGAGTTAACCTTGGGAAGTAGGGCAGGGAGGAGGTAAGCAATGGGGTCTTTACCCCATTATCCAGAAAAGCCCTGCTGTACCTGTTTTATGTAGAAGTCACCAAAAAAGGTGATCCTTGGGGGCAGAGCTGGCTTGCAAATTTTAAAAAAATTCTCAACTTTAATTTTTTAATTATTTATTTATTTATTTTTGGCCACGCTGTGTGGCTCGAGGGATCATAGTTCCCCGACCAGGGATCGAACCTGCACCTTCGGCAGTAAAAGCGCTGACTCCTAACCACTGGACCACCAGGGAATTCCCTCAACTTTTAAAAATAGGAGGGCTTCCCTGGTGGCGCAGTGGTTGAGAATCTGCCTGCCAATGCAGGGGACACGGGTTCGAGCCCTGGTCTGGGAGGATCCCACATGCCACGGAGCAACTGGGCCCGTGAGCCACAATTACTGAGCCTGCGCATCTGGAGCCTGTGCTCCGCAACAAGAGAGGCCGCGATAGTGAGAGGCCCGCGCACCGTGATGAAGAGTGGCCCCCGCTTGCCACAACTAGAGAAAGCCCTCGCACAGAAACGAAGACCCAACACAGCCATAAATATATAAATAAATAAATAATTTTAAAAATAGGAGGTTTACATATAAAAATCTGGACTTTTGTCCCCACTTGGGAGCTGTCACCTGGATCTGAGTCTCAGTTAGATGGTCTTCAGTCTGGCCTTGTTTTCTCACAGTGGTGACCTTCCTCATCCTGTATGCTGTTCAGCTCATAACCCCTAATTTTCTATATCAGACGTTTACATTTTTTTAAAAAAAGAATTGCATTGCTAATATCAAATGTGAGCATATCAGAGCTTGGTCCACCCTGTGTTAGTTAGGCTGGAATGTGAACCCCAACTTCTAGGCACAAGGAGCTCCTGGCTGCTGCACCCTCTTCTCTGTGGAGCTCTTCAAACCTTGATTAACGGTGGCTTGTCTCTCCCCACCCCGCCCCCTCCAGTGATCGACTTCGCACCATGACCAATGTGCTGGGGGACTCTATTGGAGCAGCCGTCATTGAGCATTTGTCTCAGCGGGAGCTGGAGCTGCAGGAAGCTGAACTCACCCTCCCCAGCCTGGGGAAGCCCTACAAGTCTCTCATGGCACAAGAGAAGGGGGCGTCCAGGGGACGGGGAGGCAACGAGAGTGCCATGTGAGAGCCCCCAGCTCTGCCGCCTAGAGGAGGGAAGGGGGCTGGGGAGGGGGTTCCTGGGGAAGACCACTGCATGAGTGACTGTGCACTGAACACACATGTTCTTTCCAGCGCGTCTGGGGGAAACAGATAAAAGAGCAGGGATGAAAGATGTCCAAGGGCTCTGTTTCTCTCTGGGCATATGCTGAGAATTTGTGGGAGGGTGATGAGCAAGGCAGGGGAGGAGATGTTTTCCCTGGGATTGGGGGTAAGGGGAGCTTCAGGTTCCACAAGGTGAGCGATGAGCTCACGTTCCTCATTTTCTCAAGGAGTGGTGGAACTCCACAAAGGTAAAGGAAAACTACTATTTCTCATAATAAAACAATATCCATGGCCTCTGTGTCGGGAGTCCCTATGACCACCTTCGGGTTTGATGATTTGCCAGAAGGACTCACAGAACTCGATAAAGCTGTGATGCTCATATTTATGGTTTACTGCAGTGAAAGGACAGAGATTAAAATCAGCAAAGGCAAAAGGTGCAGAGGGCAAGGGCCAGGAGAGACCAGGTGTGAGCTTCCAGTTGTCGTGTCCCAGTGGAATTGCATGGACAGCACTTATTTCTCCCAGCAATTATGTGTGACAACACATATGGAACCATGGAAGCCCACCTGAGCCTTGGTGTCCAGAGATTTTATCAGGGTCTGTCATGTAGGCATGGAGTTCCTGCTGACCTTCACAACTCACTCTTTAGTCCCCCCAGAGGTCAAACTAATACAGCATTGCCAGGGTCCCAGGTAAACAAAAACAGGCATTCATCATCAGCTACACTGTCAGCACAGACTACCTGGCATGGATTAAGGCCCCAGGTAAACAAAGACACTTTTATCAGGCAGGATATTCCAGGGGCTTAGAGGTCATCTTTCAGGAGGCAGTCTAGGGCGAGTCCTTTATTTGGGATGTGCAGGCTTTGAGCACCCTTTATCCTCTGAGTTAACCCTTTACTTCATACACCCCATGGTTGGGAATAGGGGAAGCAACTCCCATGGGGATGAGTAATTGGGACTTGTAGCCCTGACTCTTGACTTTTGGGGCTAATTGGCCTGGACATCCCCATGCTGGTGTCAGGGGGCTCTGTGTCTCCTTACTACACAAGGGTGGACGTTGGACTTTTAGCGTTATTTTCTTACAGCCTAATGAACCAAGTGGGACATTACATGAGACCTTACTAAAGGTGTGGGGAAAACACAAGTAAACAGAAGGTAACATGATTCTAGCTGCTATAGATATAACTCAACTCCATGATCCTTTTGTCCAAGAAACATGACATTAATTTTTCCTAAATCAAATTAAGCTTCATTTGAGCACCTACCTCTCCCAAAGAGGGGAGGGAAATTAAAGCATGGGTGTGTTTTGAGATGCTCCATCCTCCATTCCTTAGGATCCTAAGAGAACCCTTGAACATAAGCAATTGAGAGAACTTGGGAGAAGAGCTCCAGAAATCTTTAAGGTATTTTCAGTCACCATGGAGACAATTATGGTCAAAGTTTGGAAATAGTCCATGCAAAGGCAAAAGGCTCCTCCACTTATAAAACATCCTACTCTACATTTGACCAAGGGTAACTTTTTTTGAGATCCCAGTCTCAAACCAGAATTTCAGCTTCTAGCCCCACCCACCCCATGGTCAGTGTTCTGTGTCCCCAGAGGGCTCCTCCGGAAGCAGGGTATATTAGTTTTCTAGGGCTAACATGACAAAGTACCACAGACTGGGTGGCTTAAACAACAGAAATTTATTTTTGTTTTGGAGGTTGGAAGTCTGAGATCAAAGTGCCAGGAGGGTTAGTTTCTTCTGAGGCCCCTCTCCTTGGCTTATAGATGGCCGTCTTCTCACTGTGTCTTCACGTGGTCTTCTCTGTGTGTGTGTCTGTGTCCTAATCTCCTCTTCTTATCAGGACACCAGTCAAATTGGAGTAGGGCCCACCTGAATGAACTCATTTTAACTTAACTACCTCTTTAAAGACCCTCTCTCCAAATACAGTCACATTCCGAGGTATGGGGAGTTAGGACTTCAACATATGAATTTTGGGGAGACACAACTCAGGCCATCACACAAGGTGTGACATACCATCAAGGGATGCATGACTTATCTCCTCCAATCCTTGGAAACTCCTCCAGCTCTATTTTCTTTATAAGTCTGGGTTTTAAAGAATAAAGGAACAAGGGAAACATAGATCACTTTTTTGTTGGGGGGGGGGATTGTGGCTTGGATTTGATTTTATCCCCTGGGGCAAGAGAAATATAGATCATTTTTTGAGGGGAATTGTGGATTGGATTAGATAATCTTCTCATTCTTTCAATCCTTCATGCCACCCAGAACAAGATAAATTTATCTCTGACCACAGAAGTTATCTGTTGTAAAATATGTGACCTGCTTTCTGGGTTTATCCTGAAAAGAGAAGATGGATGTAACGTGGGGTGTGATCAAAAGCAGGCTGGAAGCTACAAGCAAGAGATGGAAACTCATGAGGATGGAATAAAGCCTGTGACCAACTGTGTGGCTTCTGACCTCAGTGATGAGGGTATTCTGCAGAACCCAGAGCCCTTTGTCCTGGAGATAAATACACACACTTGGCCCAAGAGGCAGAGAGATTCAAAGAGGATCTAGCAGAATGTAGAACAGTTGCAGCTCCATCTGTTGCTTCATGTCAGTGAGGCAAATCAATAGATCTTCAGCAGTATGAATGTGTGCGTGTTTGTGTGTGTGTGTGTGTGTATTTCCACAAATAGCAGCTGCTTCCTGTAACCCTCCAAATATGCCAAGAATCTTCCTTATCAGCTGTATTAGTTTCCTGTGGCTGCTGTTACCCATTACCACAATGTAGGTGGCTTATAAGAACAGAAATTAATTTTCTTACAGTTCAGGAGGCCAAAAATCCAAAGTCAAGGTATCAGTAGGGGTGCACGCCCTGTAAAGTCTTTAGGGGAGGATCCTTCTTTGCCTCTTCCAGCTTCTGGTGGCTCCAGGAGTTCCTTGGCTTGTGGCCGCATCACTCCAATTTCTGCCTTTACATCATAGGGCTTTCTCTTCTTTGTGTCTGTCCTCTTCTGTATCTTATAAGGACAATTGTCATTGGATTTAGGGCACACCTAAGTAATCCATAATTATGTCATCTCAAGATCCTTAACTAAATGAAATTGGCGAAGACGCTTTTTCTAAATAAGGTCACATTCACAGGTTCTGAGTAGGCATATCTTTTGCGGGGCTGCCAATCAAGCCACTCTATGGCTCAGGAAATGTAGCTCAGTCTATTTAAGACAAAGATTTTAGTGGTCCCAGGCAGTGGAGTTGTGAGTCAGGCAAGGGAAAACAGCCGTAAAGGGTATGTTTATCAAACCAGTTACCAACATGGTCAACTGGGATTCCTGCTGGGGAACGACTGGAGCCAGTGTAATATATGTGCTTCAGACTTATCTCACCCAATAAGCAAGTGAGTTATACACCAGCTCCTGTCAGTCTTTGGTTAAGGAGTGATTCTTGGGGCATTAATTCTCTGTGTACGTGGACAGGGAAGACTAGAGAAATTCTTCAGGCAAAAGATGCAGATGTGAAAATTTGAAGCCAGACAGAATGCACTAAAATGGAAAATGATGATGGGATATCTTGTATATTATGCTTCTCCATCCTACCTTCCTGGAATGCAGTTGCAATGGCTGGAAGGGCAGAAGCTATTTTGTGATCATGAGGGTGAAAACCCCATGCTAAAGGTGGTAGAGCAGAAAAGTAGAAGGATCCTGAGTACTTGAGGGCCAGCCTAGAACTGCTTAGCTCTAGAATTCATGTTTCAGGAGGAAAAAAGCTTTTTTGGTTAGGCCATGTAGTCTGGTTTCTACCATATGTAGCCAATTGCATTTTTTAACAGGAATAGGAGAAATTTGCTAGCAACATACCTGATCACCTTGACGGGGCATCCCTGTAGAGTGTTATAAAGAAAAGGCAGCATCCTTCTACAGTCATACTCTCTGATAGAACTTTGTGAAATGTTCTCTATCTATATTGTCCACTATGGTGGACTAGCCATGCATAGCTTATTGAGCACTTGATATGTAGCTGGAATGACTGAGGCACTGAATTTTTAAAGTTTTTATTTATTTTTCATTATTTTAGACTTAGCCATATGTGGCCAATAGCTACCATATTGTATTGGACAGCACAGTTTTAAGGAATATTGTCTTTGGGGTAATGGAGCTATTTTAGTAGCATTAGGAGTGGGAGCTCTGATCCCTGTCCTAGAGTGTAGGGTTCAAGTTTCTTTATTTGACCTCATATCTATGACTAAAGTGAAACTGAGGGTTCCTTCTAAGGATGAGTATTTCTGGCTGAGACTCCAAAGCTGCTGTCCCTCTATGACCCCTTGAGGGGTCACATTCCTCTTAGAGCAGCTGAGACCTTGAAGTGACAAAGCTCAAGCCCAGATTTATAAATGACTGAGGAAAGGAGCTTCTTGTCTTGGAGATAAGGGAAATCAAAACCACAATGAGATATCACCTCACACCTGTCAGAATGGCTATCATGGAAAGACCACAAATAACAAATGTTGGCAAGGATGTAGAGAAAAGGGGACTCTAGTACACTCTTGGTGGGAATGTAAACTGGTGCCGCTGGAGTTTATATATATAAACTGGTGTGTGTGTATACACACACACAATGGAATATTACTCAGCCATAAAAAGAATGCAATTCTGCTATTTACAGCAAGATGGATGGACCTACAGAGTATTATGCTTAGTGAAATAAGTCAGAGACAGACATATTCTGTATGATATCACTTCTATGTGGAATCTGAAAAAAAAAGAATGTGTACACAAAATAGGAAAAGACTCACAGATATAGAAAAGAAACCGTGGTTACCAAGGGGGGAGAGGGAAGGGGGGAGGGACAAATTAGGGGTATGGGATTAACAGATACAAAGTACTATGTATAAAATAGATAAGCAACGAAGATATACTGTATAGCACAGGGAATTATAGCCATTATCTTATAATAATCTATAATGGAGTATAATCTGCAAAAATACTGAATCGCTATGCTGTACACCTGAAACTAATATAATATTGTAAGTCAACTATACTTCAATTTAAAAAAACCCCAGAAAAAACCAATAAGAATAGAAAACCTTAAGATGATAAAAGATCAAAGTAGGTAAATAAAAATTTAGAAGGAATAGATACAAGTAAATATATATATATGACACTGTGCTCACCCTGATCACAATGAAAGGAAGTCAGATTAAAATATTAGGGGAATCTTAATAAATCTTACTCTAGGGTTTGATTTATTTCTGAGCCTACAGCCTCAGAGACAGAATATTTCTTGCTGGGGGAGCTGACTTCCAGAAATAAGAGTTTTTATATTACAGGGTTCCTGTTTCCTTGGAAATTGAGCTATTATTACAATAAGGTTTGACTAGAGACAACATAATACTGTGCTTAAGAGAGTGGTCTGATTTTTTTCTCTTTTTTTAAAATTCATTTTTATTGGAGTACAGTTGATTTACAATGTTGTGTTAGTTTTTGCTGTACAGCAAAGTGAATCCGTTATACATATACATGTATCCACTCTTTTTAAGATTCTTTTCCCATATAGGTCATTACAGAGGATTGAGTAGAGTTCCCCGAGAGTGGTCTGATTTAGACAGCCTTGGGTTTGAGCCTCCCTTCCTCACATGTATGACTTTGAGCTAGTTATCAGATTACCATAATCTCTTACTTCCTCATCTGTAACTAGGGAAATGATAGTCATCACATAAAAGTGTTATTAGAAAACCTCAATGAGATAATGTATTTAAAGTGCTGAAACAGTGCTAGCATATACCTAGTGCTGCTATTTTTGTTATCTATATCAATATCAAAAACGGAATCTATTTTCTAGCTCATAAGCTTTTATTAAATCAACACATTTGCATTTTTTGGTCCCGACTCTGTGTTTAATCATGCACTCATCCATTTTTCATGCCATTCAACAATATTCACTGGGCATAAAATTCTTCCTAAGAAATGTACTAGGCACTGCAGTTTCAAATATGGATAAGATATAGTTCAGAAATTCAAGATATCCATATTATGGATGAGTAGAGAAATTCACTAAGTTTGATGTGACTGAAAGGAAAGTGAATCAGAAAAAAAAGGCATTTTGAGTTGATTTCATTCACATAACCTCAGAAAACGTCTCTGTAAATGAGTTTGCTGGGCAACATTTCCATAATAGGTAAACATCCCATCACTTCGAGGATATATATTAAATATATGAGAATCTATTTTTTTTTAAGAAATTTAAGTCGTCACTGGATATAACTGAGAAAATAACCAGGTTTTATTCATATGAAATTAAAATGATTACAAAGTGAAAAAGGGAACCTAAGATATAACCTGAAGGAAAGTAGAGAGGGCAGTGAAGACCCAAGGAAAGTTTTGCTTTAAAACGTGAATATTAGGAAAGATAAAAATATTAAATGAAGGAAGCCAGGATTTCTGGTCCTCAATATTATGTGCCTAGTTACTTATGAGGGTCCTGTAAAGGCCCCATCACTGAGAGATGGTGCCCTGCTGAGGGGTCTCACCAGAGCTCCCTTCATGTCCCTGTTCCTCAGACTGTAGATGAAGGGGTTCAGCATGGGGGTGACCATGGTGTACATCACCGAAGCCACCAGACTTATCCTAGAGCATGAAGTGGCTATAGAACTAAGGTAGACCCCAAGGCCTCTGCCCTAGAACAAGGAAACCACCGAGAGGTGAGACCCACAGGGGGAAAAGGCTTTGTACTTGCCCCCGGCTGATGAAATTCTCAGGATGGAAGAGAAAATTTGCAAATAAGAAAAGAAGGTCCCAGAGAGAGGAAAAACACCTAGGACAATAGTCACAAAATACACCGTTATGTTATTGGTGGGCGTGTTCATACAGGTGAGCTTCAGGACTTCAGGAAAATCACAAAAGAAGTGTGTGATATTCATGTTTCTGCAGAAAGCCTCAAAAGGGTCACGGTCTTGAGCAGGGATCCCATGACATTGATGCACCAGGACCCCAGAGCCAGCAGCCCACAGAGCTGGGGGTTCACGATGACCGTGTAGTGCAGGGGATGACAGATGGCCATGAAGCAGTCATAGTCCATCAAGTCAGGAGTACATTGTCTAGGCATCCAAACACAATTAAAAGAAAATACCTGGCTGAGACAGCCTGCATAGGGGATAACTTTGCTCTGTGTCTGGAGGTTTAGCAACATCTTTGGGATGGTGGTGGAGGTGAAACAGATGTCAGCCAAGGACAGCTTGGAGAGGAAGAAGTACATGGGAGTGTGGAGGTGGGAGTCTGAGACGATGGCCAGGATGATGGGCAGGTTCCCAGTGAATGTGATCAAGTACCTGGACAGAAACAGCCCAAAGAGGAGAGGTTGCAGGTCTGGGCCCTCTGTGAATCCCAGGAGGAGAAAGTTCCTGACTCCTGTTTGGTTTCCTCTTTCCATGAGTCTGTTGGGCTTGCCAACAAGGAGGAAAAAAAGCAATACAAAATTTACTCTAAATAAATATTCCCCAGAGTGACAAAAAAAAATATCCTTAATCCAAACCCAGGGAATTCATAAAGTCATTCATTTTGGCTAAGGGTTGGCTTTCTTGGATGACAGATTGTGGTTACTGTTGCTACCTAGAAAAATTGTCTCTAAGTCCAGCAGTTCTCAAATTGTGGTTCCTGGCCAGCACCATCAGCAACCCCTGGAAATGTTAGAAACGCACATCTTTAGGCTCATCTGACCTACTGAATCTAATACTCTGGGTGTGAAGCCAGCACGCTGTGCTTTAAGAAGCCCTTCTGAGAATTCTCACACACACAAGTTTGAGGAGCACTGCTTGCCTGCATCCCTAAGCAATCATCCTTTCCCAGCTCCCCGGGGACTGCTCTTGTATTTTCTGCTTAGTGTTTATGAGAATGGGAAATTCCTTAACTCTAGGCAGATCTTCCAATCATTGAGAGGTTCTTTCATTGTGCTGCCTTTCTGTCATTTCTATATCTTAGATCCTCTGGACCTTGGGTGCTCCTTCTGTTAAAAAATAATAACCCACATTATCATTAATCATCATTTACATTTCATTTGTATTATCATTGTCCCTATATAAATTTGACCAAAATTGAATTTCTAAATATGGTGTCCTAGAGTTTCTAAATATCGAGTTTGTCTTCATCTAATTTCATCTTTTATTTTTAGCTTTACTGAAGTATAAAACGATTTACAAAAACTTGCACATATGTGATGTATATATATCTCTGTAAGTTTGGGCATAAGCATTCACCCCGATACCATCACCACAATCAAGTTAATAAACATATCTATCACCTCCAAAAATTTCCTTGTATTCTTTTGTGTGTTTGTTTTTTGTGTGTGGTAAGAGCCTTAAAATCTGTCCCCTAACATATTTTTTTTTTACATTCAAATAACTGTATTAAATGGATTGAATAAATATCTAACACTATCCCAAAGAAAATGTATATAATAACAATAAATTAATCACACCAAAATGGGTCTGTAATTTAAGATGAAATGGACAAAATCTTGGAAATAAAGAATAGGAAAATATACCTTTTAATACATAGTGGAGGAAGCAGTATTGAGGTTACAATTTTATCCTATATATAAAGGACTCAATCATGCTCATTAAAAAGATATGGTATCTTTAGTTGAATATGAAAGAATGTGTTCTACATCCTGAGAGATGATTACTATTTTTATTTTATTTATTTATTTATTAACGTCTTTATTGGAATATAATTGTTTTACAATGGTGTGTTAGTATCTGCTTTATCACAAAGTGAATCAGCTATACATATACATATATCCCCATATCACCTCCCTCTTGCGTCTCCCTCCCACCCTCCCTATCCCATCCCTCTAGGAGGTCACAAAGCACCGAGCTGATCTCCCTGTGCTATGCAGCTGCTTCCCACTAGCTATCTATTTTACATTTGGTAGTGTACATATGTGCATGCCACTCTCTCACTTCGTCCCAGCTTACCCTTCCCATTCCCCATGTCCTCAAGTCCATTCTCTACATCTGCGTCTTTATTCCTGTTCTTCCCCTAGGCTCTTCAGAACCGTTTTGTTTTTTTTTTTTTAGATTCCATATATATGTGTTAGCATATGGTATTTGTTTTTCCCTTTCTGACTTACTTCACTCTGTATGACAGACTCTAGCAACATCACTAATCATTAGAGAAGGGCAAATCAAAACTACAATGAGGTATCACCTCACACCTGTCAGAATGGCCATCATCAAAAAATCTACAAACAATAAATGCTGGAGAGGGTGTGGAGACAAGGGAACCCTCTTGCACTGTTGGTGGGAGTGTAAATTGATACCGCCACTATGGAGAACAGTATGGAGGTTCCTTAAAAAACTAAAACTAAAACTACCATACGACCCAGCAATCCCACTACTAGACATATACCCTGAGAAAACCATAATTCAAAAAGAGTCATGTACCACAATGTCCATTGCAGCACTATTTACAATAGGCAGGACATGGAAGCAACCTAAGTGTCCATCAACAGGTGAATGGATAAAGAAGATGTGGCACATATATACAATGGAATATTACTCAGCCATAAGAAGAAACGAAATTGAGTTATTTGTAGTGAGGTGGATGGACCTAGAGTCTGTCATACAGAGTGAAGAAAGTCAGAAAGAGAAAAACAAATACCGTATGTTAACACATATATATGGAATCTAAAAAACAAAAAAAAATTGGTCATGAAGAACCTAGGGGCAAGATTGGAATAAAGACCTACTAGAGAATGGACTTGAGGATATGGGGAGGGGGAAGGGTAAGCTGGGACAAAGTGAGAGTGTGGCATGGACATATATACACTACCAAACATAAAATAGGTAGCTAGTGGGAAGCAACTGCATAGCACGGGGAGATCAGCTCGGTGCTTTGTGTCCACATAGAGGGGTTGGTTAGGGAAGGGAGGGTGGGAGGGAGGGAGATGCAGGAGGGAAGAGGTATGAGGATATATGTATACGTATAACTGATTCACTTTGTTATAAAGCAGAAACTAACACACCATTGTAAAGCAATTATACTCCAATAAAGATGGTAAAAAAAAAAAAAAGAAATGAAGAGAACACAGTATGACATTGGTAGATGTGACTATACAAAATTTACATACACTCACAATTCCTCTAAATACATCTATACTTACATTAAAAAAAAACTAAAATCAAACAGCCAATTTTTGAGAAACTCGAATTCTCTGTTTGAGAGATTGCACTTAGAAAGAGGAATAGAAGTTCACAGATCCTACTATACAAAGGAGGAGTCACACAGATATTAGGAGATAGAGAAAGTAAATGGCTAAGAAATCTACGTACATATTCAGCCTCAGAGGTAATGAAACAATTGCAAAGTAAGGTCATTAGTACACCCTTCTTCATATCTTAGGTTTTTTTTTCAATTTTTTCACAGAAGATAATGTGAAGGGTATGCCTTTTGCAACTGCTGTTTCAAGGATGCATTTGCAATAATTCCTTGGTGTGGATCTTTCTCATCAATATGGAAACATGGTCAAATATACCCTGTCATAAAAATTAAAAAGAAATGCCCTTACTATGTTTTATATGCCTCCATCGCTAATGCCCTATTTTTATACTCCAGTTAATTAATAAGATATAGGACACTGTTTCACTTTTACTGGAAGCAGTTTATGCCTTTCATCCCTCTTCTAATTGGGCTTCCATTCCTGTCATTTAACTGGTATCACTGAACATTGCCTTACTGACTTCAGTGTTCAATTCTCTTTTTAGCATCATAAAAATACATTGATATTTAATCAAGCAAGCGAACAACCATAGTGGTCTCTGGGCTCTGGGCTAGGCTGAAATGGTTCTCCGGTGACCTCTGGTAAATATTCTCTCTGATCTTTTCCTGCAGTGTCTTTTGGGCTCTTGGAATCTCTTGCATGGGAACTCTGAGAGGAAGGTCTCCGTGTGGAAGTCTGAATCCATTCCTGGATGGTTGATAATGGAGACTGAAGCTCTGTCCCCAGATGACAGCAGAAAGGGGTCAAGCATTGGTCCTTTAGTCAGACTTAGGACTCCAAAAGCAACAACTGGGTCTTGTCTATGCCAAGGTTATACAAGCTCAGGGACTGCAGCAGAGGAGATGTTTACAGCTCTTTATATCTGTTCATTAGGTACATCCACTCTTGTTACTATATAACAAGACCCTGGTCTGGACAAAAAGGACTTTTTCTTCTGATTCTCTGTTCCCAGGGTACCAATTATAAGCCAGGAGATTTCAGTGTTTATTAATCCTTCTCCATTAACTCTCTTGCTTTCCAGAGGTCTAAACTCCCAGCACCTTATCCTAACCTTATTCTAACCCTGAATTTAAGTTTTCTCCAACATATGAGACTAAGGCAACTGTCTTAACTAGGTTCCTTGGATCATTAAAGCATTGACTTGTGATGGCTACACAGCCCATAAAACCCTTAGAAAATTATTATTCCCCACTTTTTGAGAGGGACAATTTTGTTACTCTAATATAAAACATCGGGCAGTGCACTCTTTGGCTTCCTGACACTTTTGCACAATTTCATTCCCACCAACAGTGTACAAAGATTCCCTTTTCTCCACATCCTATCCAACATCTGTTGTTTGTAGACATTTGATGATAGCAATTCTGAGGTGATGTTTCATTGTTGTTTTGATTTGCATTTCTCTAATAATTAGCAGTGTTCAGTGTCTTTTCACATGTTTGTTAGCTATCTGTATGTCTTCTATAGAAAAATGTCTATTCAGATCTTCAGCGCATTTTTTCATTGGGTTGTTCGGGTTTTTTTGATATTGAGTTGTATGAGTTGTTTGTATATTTGGGATATTAACCCCTTGTTGGCCATATTATTTGCAAATAAATTCTCCCATTCAGTAGGTTGTCTTTTCATTTTGTCAATGATTTCCTTTGCTGTGCAAAAATGTTTAAGCTTAATTAGGTCCCATTTGTTTATTTTTGTCTTTATTATTTCATTTGCCTTAGGAGATGGATCCAAGAAAATATTGCTATGATTTATGTCAAAAAGTTTTCTGCCTATGTACTCTTCTAGGACTTTTATGGTTCTGTTCTTACATTTAGGTCTTTAAAGCATTGTGAGTTTGTTTTTGTATATGATGTGAGGGAAGATTCTAATCTCATTGTTTTACATATGGCTGTCCAGTTTTCCCAGTACCACTTGTTGAAGAGGCTGTCTTTTCCCCGTTATATATATTCTTGCCTCCTTTGCCATAGAATAATTGACTATAGGTGCAGGGGTTTATTTCTGGGCTCTCTATTCTATTTCACTGATTTATGTGTCTGTTTTTGTGTTGATACCATGTTATTTTTATTACTGTAGCTTTGTAGTATGGTATGAAGTCTAGGATTGTTATACCTACAGCTTTGTTCTTTTTTTCTCAACATTGCTTTGGCAATTTGGGGTCTTCTCTGGTTCCATATGAATTTTAGGATTATTAGTTATAGTTCTGTGAAAAAGTCATGGGTATTTTGATGGGGATTGCACTTAATCCTTAGATTGCTTTGGGGAGTATGAACATTTTAACAATATTAATTCCTCCAATTCATGAACACAGGATATGCTTCCATTTCTTTGTACCATCTTCACTTTCCTTCGTCAACATTTTATAGTTTTCATCATACAGATCTTTCACCTCCTTGGTTAAGTTTATTACTAGGTATTTTATTCTTTTTGATGTGACTTTAAATGGGATTTTTTTGTGCTTCCTTTTCCTGATAGTTCATTATGAGTGTATAGAAAAGCAATAGATTTACGTATATTGATCTTGTATCCTGCAACTTTGCTGAATTAATTTATTATTTCTAACAGTTTTGGGGTGGAGACTTTAAAATTGTCTATATAAAATATAATGTCATCTGCAAATAGCAGCAGTTTAACCTCTTCCCTTCTAATTTGGATGCCTTTTATTTCTTTTTCTTGTCTGATTTCTGTGGCTAGAACTTCCAAATCTATGTTAAATAGAAGTGATGAGAGTGAGCCTCCTTGCCTTGTTCCTGAATTTAGTGGGAAAACTTTCAACTTTTCATCATTAAGCATTAATTGGCTGTGAGTTTGTTGTAAATGGCCTTTATTATGTTGAGATATGTTTCTCTGTACCCACTTTGATGAAAGCTTTTATCATGAATGGATGTTGAATTTTGTCAAATGCTTTTTCTGTGTCTATTGAGATGATTGTGTGATTTTTATCCTTGCTTTTGTTAATATGGTGTATCACATTGATTGATTTGTGAATGTTGAACCACACTTGTATCCCTGGAATAAATCCAACTTGATCATGCTGTATGATCCTTTGTATGTATTGTTGTATTTGCTTTGCTAATACTTTGTTGGGGGTTTTTGCATCTATATTCATCAAATATTGGCCTGTAATTTTCCTTTTTTTGTAGTGTCTTTGTCTGGTTTTGGTATCAGGGTAATGGTGGCCTCATAAAATTAATTTGGGAGTGTTCCGTCATCTTTGATTTTTTGATAAGTTTGAGAAGGATAGGTATTAGTTCTTCTTTATATGTTTGGTAGAATTCCCCTGTGATCTGTCTGATCCTGGACTTCTGTTTTCTAAGAGTTTTTTAAATTTCAAATTCAATTTCACTTCTAGTGATCAGTCTGTTCAAATTGTCTGTTTCTTCTTGAATTGGTCTTGGCAGAACTTTATTTTTCTAGAAATTTGTCCATCTCTTCTAGGTTGTCCAATTTGTTGGCATATACCTGTTCATAGTATTCTCTTATGACTTTTTGTATTTCTGTGGTATCAGTTGTTATTTCTCCTGTATGATTTCTATTTTATTTGGGTCCTCTCTCTTTTTCTCTTTGTGAGCCTGGCTAAAGGTTTATCAATTTTTGTCTGTCTTTAGAAAAAACAACTCTTGGTTTCATATATCTTTTCTATTGTTTTTTATCTCTATTTTATTTATTTCTGCTCTGATCTTTATAATTTCCTTCTTTCTGCTGACTTTGGGTTTTGTTTGTTCTTCTTTTTCTAATTATTTTAGGTAGTAGGTTAGGTTTTTTATTTTAGATTTTTCTTGTTTCTTGAGGGTGGCCTGTATCACTATGAACTTCCCTCTTAGAACTCTCATAGATTTTGGAAAGTTGTGTTTTCATCTTCATTCATCTCAAGGTATTTTCTGATTTCTTCTTTGATTTCTTCATTGACCCATTGGTTTTTTTAGTAGCATGTTGTTTAGTCTCTACATGCTTGTTCTTTCTCTAGTTGATTTCTAGTTTCATACCATTTGGGTCACAAAAAATGCTTGATATAATTTCTATCCTCTTAAATTTGTTGAGGCTTGTTTTGTGACTAAGCATGTGATCTATCCTGAAGAACCTTCCATGGACACTTGAAGAGAATGTGTATTCTGCTGGTTTTTGATGTAAAGTCCTGTAGCTATTAATAAAGTCCAACTGATCTATTGTGTCATTTAAGACCACTGTAGCCTTATTGATTTTCTGTCTGGATGATCTGTCCGTTGATGTCAGTGGGGGTGTTAAAGTCCCCTACAATTATTATATTATCATCAATTTCTCCCTTTATGTCTCTTAGTATTTGCTTTACATATTTAGGTGCTCCTGTATTGGGTGTGTATATGTTAACAAGTTTAATATCCTCTTCTTGTATTGATCCTATTATCATTACATAATGCTCTTTTTTGTCTTTTATTATAGACTTTGTTTTAAAGTCTATTTTGTCTTATATGAGTATTGCTAACCCTGCTTTCTTGTCATTTCTATTTCCATGAAATACCAACTTCATTCTGTGAGGTCATCATTACCCTGATACCAAAACCAGACAAAGACATGAAAAAAAAGGAATATTACAGGCCAATATATCTGATGTTTATAGATGCAAAATTCCTCAACAAAGCATTAGCAAAGTAAATTCAATCATATACTATGATCAAATGGGATTTATTCAATATTCCCGAATCAATCAATGCAGTACACCACATTAACAAAAGAAAGGATAAGAATCACATGATCATCTCAATAGATGTAGGAAAAGTATCTGACAAAATTCAACATCCACTCATGATAAAAACTCTCAACAAAGTTGCTATAGAGGGAACATATCTCAACATAATAAAGCCCATTTATGACAAACCTATAGATAATATCATATTCAATGGTGAAAAGCTAAAGCTTTTCCTCTAAAATCAGGAACAAGACAAGGATGCCCATTCTCACCATTTCTATTTAATGTCGCAGTCAGACCAAAAAAAAAAGAAATAAAAGGCTTACAAATTGGAAGGAAAGAAGTATAACTGTCACTATTTATAGATTACATGATACTCCGCAGCAAGGACAAGCTGGCCACAGTGGTCGGGGAGAACGGCTCCGTCCTGCGGCGGGTGACCCGTGCTGCGGCCGCAGCTGCAGCGACCTCCGCGGCAGCCGCTCCTTCGTCCACCCCTGTGTCTCCCACGGTGCTGACCAAGAAGCCCAAGGAGAGCCTGGCCCAGTGCCAGCTGGTACCCGTGGTGGAGACTGGCATCAGCGAGCGCCGGAGCGCTGAGCAGCACCTCAGCCAGCTCCAGTCTGCCCAGGCTCCGTCCCCCACCCCGGCTCCGGCCACGGCTTCGGCCTCCCAGATCACCTTGACCTCGGAGGAGGACTCAACACCCCCAGAAGCCAGAGCCCGGGAGACTGGAGTCTGTCACCGTGAGCTCCCTGATAACTACACCCCAGGACCCCAAGGGCCGAGGGGGCGTGGCAGAAAGGGCCGCCTCCAAGCTCAGAATTGCGGCGACCTCCCCAGGTCCGCAGGACTCGCCCAGCTCTCCGGCCTCCCTGTGGCGGGAGCGGGTGCTGGCTCCCATCCTGCGGGATAACTTCTCCACGCCTACGGGCTCCCGTGTGGACCGCGGGTCGTTGCGGCGCAGCCTGATAGCCCCGTCCTCCCCGGGTCCCCAGGTCCCGCTGGCCCAGAATGACTCCCTGGTTTCCAAAGAGGAGAGCACCGTCCGAAGATCAAGCAGAAGGATTGCCAGGAAGGCCACCAAAGAGCCGGCCGCCTCCGCCCGCATCATCTGCCACAGTTACCTGGAGAGGCTCCTGAATGTCGAGGTGCCCCAGAAAGCGAGCCCCAAGGTGGAGGAGGCGGCCGAGCCTGAGGTCGAACAATGGCAGTGCCTTGCGGCTCCGCAGTGCCACCAAGAGCGCCATTAGCATGCCCGGCTCGCAGCCTGCAGCCGGTGACCAGGGAACGCTCTCTGAACGGCGGCAGGAGGCCGAGACCGACCAAGCAGATGGCCCCAAGGAGCCGCCTCAGAGTGTCAGGAGGAAGCGCAGCTACAAGCAGGCAGTGGGTGAGCTGGACGAGGAACAGCAGCTGGAGGATGGGGGGCTGCAGCCCCCCAGCAGCAAGACCCCTTCCCCGCCCTGTCCCGCCAGCGAGGTGGTGCGGCCCCCCGGACCTTCCTGCATGCCATGCAGAGGAACGAGATGCTCATGACCCCGACCCCCAACAGCAGCATCATGAAATCCTTCATTAAGCGCAACGCTCCCCTGTGCGTGGACCCCAGGGAGCAGCGGCAGCGCCTGGAGAAGCTGCGGCGTTAGGAGGAGGCCGAGCAGCTCCGCGGGCAGAAGGTGGAGGAGGACAAGCGGCGGCGGCTGGAGGCGGTGAAGCTGAAGCGCGAGGAGCGCCTCCCTAAGGTGCTGCAGGCCCGGGAACGGGTGGAGCGGATGAAGCAGGAGAAGAAGAGGCAGATCGAGCAGAAGTTTGCTCAAATCGACGAGAAGACGGAGAAGGCCAAGGAGGAGCGGCTGGCCGAGGAGAAGGCCACGAAGAAGGCAGCGGCCGAGAAGATGGAGGAGGTGGAGGCGCTCAAAAGGCAGGAGGAGGAGGAGAGGCGCCACCAGGAGCTGCTGCAGAGGCGGAAGGAGAAGGAGCAGGAGCGGCTGCGGAAGGCGGCCGAGGCCAAGAGGCTGGCGGAGCCGCGCGCAGGAGCGGCGGCTGGCGGCGGAGCAGGAGCGGCTGCGGAAGGCGGCCGAGACCAAGAAGCTGGCGGAGCAGCGCGCAAGAGCGGCGGCGGGAGCGGGAGCGGCTGCGGAAGGCGGCCGAAGCCAAGAGGCTGGCGGAGCCGCGCATAGGAGCGGCGCCTGGCGGCGGAGCAGGAGCGGCGGCGGGAGCGGGAGCGGCTGCGGAAGGCGGCCGAGCCCAAGAGGCTGGCGGAGCAGCGCGCGGGAGCGGCTCCAGGCCGAGAGGGAGCTGCAGCAGAGGGAGAAGGCCCTGCGGCTACAGAAGGAGCGGCTGCAGAGGGAGCTGGAGGAGAAGAAGAACAAGGAAGCACAGCAGCGCCTGGCTGAGCAGCGACTGCAGGAGGAGCCGGAGAAGAAAGCCAAGGAGGCCGCGGCGGCCAGCAAAAGCCTGAACGTGACCGTGGACGTGCAGTCTCCAGCTTGTACCTCGCATCAAATGACTCCACAGGGCCCCCCGCCCCAAGATCAACCCAGATAACTACGGGATGGATCTGAACAGCGATGACTCCACCGATGACGAGGCCCATCCCCGGAAGCCCATCCCCAACTGGGCCAGAGGCACCCAGCTTAGCCAGGCCATCATCCAGCAGTACTACCACCCCCCCGATCCTTCTGGAGCTCTTCGGAACCATTCTCCCACTGGACTTGGAGGACATCTTCAAGAAGAGCAAGCCCCGCTGCCATAAGCGCACCAGCTCTGCCGTGTGGAACTCACCGCCCCTGCAGGGCAGCAGGGTCCCTGGCAGCCTGGCCTACAGCCCGAAGAAGCACTGAGCCAGGCCCTCGGGCCTGCTCAGCAGTCTCAGCCTTCATCTGTGTCTGTATGTCTGTGTCTCTGTTGGTCTGGTGCCATCCTGCCTGGTATCCTGCGGCTGAGGGTTCGGTCAAGTGTATATAAATGTCCTCTGTGTGCTACAGGTGGAAAGCGGCTCGGGCCTGTCGGGAGGCTGAGCTTGTTGGGTGTTCAGGGAAGACCCAGGCCCAGCCTTGCCTGGTCTGCTGACAGCACTCTGTAAATAGATTGTTAGAGTTCAGCTGAATTTTAGCCTCTAGTGTTTGAGAGCTAGAGTAATAAAGTCTATTCCTTCAAGCCTGCTGTGAGTATCATGAAGACTGGGCTTCTCTGCAGAAAGCCCTGGACCCTGGCCCTGTCTCGGGCCGCTGGATGGGCTGGAGGAATAGGAACTGCTTATTCTCCTGGGGTGTGCGTCAAGGTCACCTGAGTCCCACCCCCAGAGATGCCGATGGAGTGGGTGATTCTGATGCCAGCCCTGGACAACCCTGAGAAACACTTCAGTTACTTTCATGTTGGGGCAGGTGACGATACTTCCTGTTTTTCTGGGGAGCGCCCTGCCTGTAAAGGGGGGGCTCATTCGGTGGTAAGACCTGGAGTTGAGGTCAGGAGAATTGGGCTCTTGACACAGCTCTGCAGCTTAAGAGAGGCCCTCAGCCCCTCCACGCCTCAGGCTCCACCCACCCTTGCTGCACGGATGGTGAAAGGACTTAAGAACGTGGACGTGCTGCTGAAGCAGGAGATCTGGGTTAGGAAGGCGCCGCCTCTTGAAACTCCCTCAGGACCAGTACGTGCAAGTAGTTGAGATGTTTCTCCAACAAATCCAGGCAGCTGCTAGTTAAATGCTTAGTGTCCATGGAAGCTGGCCCTGCCCCATCGCTGGCAACCGTGTTCTAAACGTGCCACAGCTTCATTGTCTCCTACTCCAGCCCCTGGAACGGGGGTTGGTGAATTTGGGCCTATGGGCCAAATCAAGTCGCAGTCCTTTTTTGTAAAGTTTCATTGGAACCCGCCCAGTAGAAATGAATGCCTGTTGAATCCGGCTACTCTGCTGAGGGCAGAGTTAAGTAGTTACAACAGAGGCCTTATGGTTCGCAAAGCTGAGAATATTTACTATGAACCTTTACGGAAAATGTTTGCTGACCCTGCTTTAGGACAAAATCAAGGCTGAATATAAGAGAGCTTTTTAAAATGAGTAAAGAGTGAATGCACACAACAGGCTGAAATCTAGAAGATTCCACCATGCAAAGAAAATCATTTTACAGTTCATTCAAATACGGTGCGAATTTAAATTTGTTCCATATGTTCTCTGATGAAAAACTGTTGTGTTGAGTCAACTGGTGAGTGTGTCTTTGCCTGAAACCACAATGTCAATGTCAAAATATTACCTCTTATAAAAACATATTTATAGGGCTTCCCTGGTGGTGCAGTGGTTGGGAATCCGCTTGCCAATGCAGGGCACGCGGGTTCGAGCCTTGGTCTGGGAAGATCCCACATGCCGCGGAGCAACTGGGCCCGTGAGCCACAACTACTGAGCCTGCGCGTCCGGAGCCTGTGCTCCGCAACAAGAGAGGCCGCGATAGTGAGAGGCCCGCGCACCGCGATGAAGAGTGGCCCCCCACTCGCCGCAACTAGAGAAAGCCCTCACATGGAAACGAAGACCCAACAGAGCCAAAAATAAATAAATAAATAAATAAATTTATTAAAAGAAAAAAAAGAAAAAAAACTTCTTTAAAAAAAGACATATTTATATAGTGTGTATTTTTATAGTGTGTTTGAGAAAAAAATTGTTATTCAACAAAAAGGTAGTTACAGGTTGCACTGCATCTTCACTAGTACTTGATATTGTCCGTGCTTCTTATTTTAGCCATTCTAATAGACACGTAGTGAATTCTCATCGTGGTTTTAATTTGCATTTCCTTAATAGCTGGTGATGGTGAACATCTGCTCATGTGCTTACTTGCCATCTGTGTATCTTCTTTGGCAAAGTGTTTGAACTCATTTGTTCTTTTTTTTGGTTCCTTTTTTATTGGGCCACGATTCCCTCTTTCTTCATGTGCCTTGTTATTTTTTTTCTTTTTTCTTTTTTGCCATGTCACATGGCATGTGAGATTTTAGTTCCCCGACCAGGGGACTAGGTATCAAACCCGTGCCCCCTGCAGTGGAAGCACGGAGTCTTAACCAGTGGACCACCAGGGAAGTTGCTCATTTGTTCATTTTTAAATTGAGTCATTAGTTTTCTTTCTGTTGTGTTTAGAATCTCTATGTATTATGGATACAAATCTGTTGTCAGATACGTACTTTGCAGTATTTTCTCCTAGTGTGCAACTTGTCTTTTCATTCACTTAACAGTATTTTTCACAGAGCAAAAATTTTAGTTTTGATGAAATCCAATTTATCAACTTTTTTTCCTTTTATGGATTGTGCTTTCTTTGGCTTCATGTCTAAGAAATCTTTGTCTAGCCCCAGTTCTCAAAAATTTTCTCCTATATTTTCTTCTAGATATTTTATAGATTTATATGTTACATTTAGGCTTATGATCTGTTTTGAGTTAATTTTTTTTTAATGTGAGGTTTATGTTTTTTGTTTTGGGGAGCATATAGATGGATGTCCAGTTGTTCTAGAGCCATTTGTTTAAAAGACTATTCTTTTTCACTGAATTTCTTTTGTATCTTTGTCAAGAGTCAATCAGCCATATTTGTATGGGTCTATTTCCAGACTTTGTATTCTCTTTCATTGATCTATGGGTCTCTCCTTTTACCAATACCACATGGTCAATGTTACTGTAGCTTGTATAAATCTTAAAAATCTGGTAGTGTGATTTCTCCATCTTTATTCTTTTCAAAATTATTTTGGCTTTTCTATCAATTTTGCCTTTTTGTATAAATTTTAGAATCAGCTTATCTATACAAAAACACTGCTGGGATTTTGATTGAAATTACATTAAATCTATATAAGTTTGGGGAGAACTCACATGTTTATGATAGTGAGTCTACTAATCCATGAAAATGATATATCTCTTCATTTATTTACATCTTTGGTTTCTTTTATCAGCATTCTGTAGTTTCAGCATGCAGATCCTATATACGTTTTGTTAGATTTATAGCTAAGTATTTATTTTCTTGGAGCTATTATAAATGGTATTGTCCTTCTTAAAAAAAAAAAAAGAAAGAAGATATGGTATATATATACAATGGAATATTACTCAACCATAAAAAGAATGAAATAATGCCATTTGCAGCAACATGGATGGACCTAGAGATTATCATACTAAGTGAAGTAAACCAGACAAACATGTGATATTGTTTATATGTGGAATCAAATAAATGAACTTATGTACAAAACAGAAATAGACTCACAGACATAGAAAACAAAGTTATGGTTACCAAAGGGGAAAGGGAGAGAAGAATAAATTAGGAGGTTGGGATTAACACATATACACTACTATATGTAAAATAGATAACCAACAAAGACCTACTGTATAGCACAAGGAACTATACTCAATATTTTGTAATAACCTATAAGGGAAAAGAATCTGAAAAATAATATGTATGTATATAGATATATGTGTGTATATAACTGAATCACTTTGCTGTACACCTGAAACTGACATGACATTGTAAATCAACTATATTTCAATTTTTTTTAATTAAAAAAAGCAATCTGAGAGATCAAAGTGAAAAAAAAGTGGGCAGAATACCTGAATAGACATTTTTCCAAACAAGACATACAGCTGGCCAACAGGCACACGAAAAGATGCTCAACATACTAACCATCAGGGAATAGCAAATCGAAAGCACAATGAGATATCACTTAATACCTGTCAGAGCACCTATCATCAAAAGACCAAAAATAGCAAGTGTCGGCAGGATGTGGAGAAAAGAGAACCCTAATACACTGTTGGCGGTTATGTAAATTAACACAGCCACTACGGAAAACATTGTGGAGGTTCCTCAAAAAACTAAAAATCCAGCTATTTCATCATGGGTATATATCTGAAGAAAACAAAAGCTATAATTCAAAAAGATACATGCACTCCAATGTTCATAGCAGCATTATTTACAATTGCCAAGATTTGGAAGCAACCTAAGTGTCCATCAATGGTTGAATGAATAAAGAAGATGTGATATATATATTTAGTTATATATCCAGGTATATATATATATATATATATATATATATATATATATACACACATATAATTATATATCTAGTTATACATATAATTATATACCTAGTTATAGACATAGGTATAGATAGAGATAAAATGGAATATTACTCAGCCATAAAAAGAATGACATTTTGCCATTTGTAACAACATGGATGGATCTGGAGAGCTTTATGCTGAGTGAAATAAGTCAGAGAAAGACAAATAGTACATGTTTTCAGCTTATCTGTGGAATCTAAAAACAAACAAATGAATGTAATAAAACAGAAACAGAGTCAGAAATACAGAGAATAAACTAGTGGTTACCAGTAGGAAAAGGAGTAGAGGGAGAGGCAATATGAAGTAGGGGATTAAGAGGTACAAAATACAAGGTATAAAATAAATAGAACACAATATAATATGTTGCACGGAGACTATAGCCAATATTTTATAACAACTTCAAATGGAGTAAATATCGAATAACTATGTTGTACACCTAAAACTAGCATAATACTGTAAATCAACTATACTTTAATTAAAAAAAAAAAGTATTCCCTGTCTATGTGACTTTGCTGAACATCAGAGTAGACCAGGAAGGAGGGTGTTTTGAAAAACAAGAATAGGGGTCGGAGACTTGTCTAGGTGGAGCTTGTCTATTTCCACACGTTTGTAGCTCAAAGAACTCTGTGTGGCCTGGGGCAGGGCAGTTGTCTGGTACCCACTGAAAACTGGGTCTGACATTGTGAGCAGTGGCAGAGGTCAGGTATTTAAGAAGGCTTCCCACCTGCTAGTGGAGGTAAGATGAGAGCAGGTCCAGGTCAGCTTAAATGGAGAGCACTGAGAGAGATGCATCTCCTCTAGATGTCATGTCATGGATCGCCATGTGCCAAACAAGCAGAGGGTTTGAGACTGTTTCACATTCCATAGCATGAGGCTCTGAAGCCCCTTGAGAAGGAGCTGTGTGACATAAGGCAAAGTGAGGCAACAAGACAAGACTGTTGGCCAAAAAAGCTGAGAGCGACACGGTCCCATCTCTTCATTGCATGTCAGCCCACTCTACATTGATGCTTCCAGTGTTTGGAATGTTCAAATGCTCATTCCCTTCTTCACTCCTCTCCCCACACTCTTACCACAAAGCCAGACTATTTTCCTTGAATTTTTCCTGATAGAAGGGGTATGACAATCAACCTTGAAAATGTTTAATTACTTTATTCATTCACTGTAACTTTAAAATCACTTCAGTTCCTGTCTAGCATGGAATGGAGGCAGACAACAAGGTAATTCAGTGTGAGCTCACTGCGATGGCTATTTGGAACTCCTGAAGCAACAGGCAGAATACCACTTCCAGGGAAAGTGTGACTTCCTATGGGAAGGGAGGGAGGGAAGAATAGAGAGGGAGAGAAGGAGAATATTCTTTTTATAAATCTTACAGAGGCCTTGTTGTATAAATGTGAATACGTGAATTTGCTAATTTTCAGTAAGGCAGAAGTTGATAGAAAAAGGAACAAATGTGAAGTGAATTTACACCAGAGACCCTAGAAGGTGGAAAGTATAAAGAAGACAAGATGTGGTTGGAGAAAAGGGGATAGGGAGGATGAATCAAAGGAAGGGAAAAAAAAGAATCTAGGAAAAAACAGTCAGTTCAGTTTGGGGAGAGAGGTGTTGGAACCACGTGTGTGTGCCGTGTAACCGGATGTAGAACTGCCAGGGTGTGGACTGGGGCTGCATGTCCATCTCTTTTGGACAATAAAAGGGAGCAACAGAACAAGGAATGGTAGGTCAGACTAGCTGTTTCAGGTGAGGCCTCGCCCAAGACTTTTTTTTTTTTTATTGATTGATTGATTGCTGTGTTGGGTCTTCGTTTCTGTGCGAGGGCTTTCTCTAGTTGCGGCAAGTGGGGGCCACTCTTCATCGCGGTGTGCGGGTCTCTCACTATCGCGGCCTCTCTTGTTGCGGAGCACAGGCTCCAGACGCGCAGGCTCAGTAATTGTGGCTCACGGGCCCAGTTGCTCCGCGGCATGTGGGATCTTCCCAGACCAGGGTTCGAACCCGTGTGCCCTGCATTGGCAGGCAGATTCTCAACCACTGCGCCACCAGGGAAGCCCCTCGCCCAAGACTTTGATGAAATGCCCAGGTAGGTGGCCATGCGGCTCAGGTCTGCAGTTTCAGAAACTCAGGTTTCTTGATTTATCTATAAATCTGAGGAATCAATGCAACCAAAATCCCCAAGGGACTATGTAAATGAAAATTCCACTCCCTGACAATTCACACTACTGTCAGCAGAGGGCGCCCCTGCCCAATGAAGACCAAATGCAAATTAAAAACTTGCCTCAAGGCAGTTAATCTGGGCAGTGGGGTTATGGATGAACTTTGTTTTCTTTTTATTTTTCTACATCTTACAAGAGTTATACAATGAAAATATACACTACTTATAAGATCAGAAAAATTATGTGAAAATAAGATTTATTCTGCAACTTTCTGTCAAATGGTATAGAAAGTTATATATATTTGCCATATTACAAAATATTAATTGTCATATCATCTCAATGGAAGGGATATGAGTCTTCTTGGTACTAGTCTTTCAACTTCTCTATGGGCTTGAAAATTTTCATAATAACAACTTGGGGAATATTTTGAATATAAATTTGAAAAAAAAAAAAAAAGCTTGGGGAGGGAAAAAAAGATAGTCACATCTGTTAATTCAAGGACCACTTCTACCTAAAAAATAGAGCCAGTCTCCTAGATAGCAATATCCTCACCGCTAGGAATTGATGAGTAAATGTTTAAAAATTCTTATTCTCAAAATATTTGTTTAAACATTCCCTTCTGGTTACATAAAATCTTACATTTCAGTGACAGAACACAGTACCTAAGACCACCAGGTACCACTGTCCCTTAACAAACTACCCCAGAACTTGGCATCATGAAACAACTGTTTTATTTTGCTCCCTATTTGTGGGTCATAAATTCAGGAAGTGTTTGGCTGGGCAGTTGTCACTTGGGGTGTCCCATGCAGTTTCAGGTAGGTGTCAGCAGGGCAGCAGACGTCCAAGGATCCCCCCGGGCTGAATATACAATGTGGCTGTAGCCTCTCCAGCAATGCAGTCTCAGGGTCACTGGACTTCTTACAAGGCAGCTCCACACAGCTCAAGGCTCAGAATTTGTGCAGTCCAGCAAACGAGGCAGAACCCAGCTCCCCTTTCATGACCTGGGGCCTCACTCCTGCGCACTGCATGATTTCATGTAGGCCAAGGTGACTAGTACCACCATGGTAAGAGAAGTTTTAGCTGAACACATGGCTGCCACTTCATTTCCCTGTCTCCCCTGCAACTGGGGGGACTAGACCAAGTTCTGGTGACTGGGAGATGCGGGAAGGAGATATGCACAAATTCTAGGTTTCATTCTAAAAAGAAAGAGGCTTGCCCTCCCCTTCTCTTTCCTTCCTATCTGACTGGAGCCAGGGCCCCATCTTTGACTGGGTGCTGGGAACCACGTGTTGAAGATGGTAGGACGAAGAAATGGAAGACTGAGTTCTTGGTGGGTGTGAATCTGCTGTAGCAGCCTCAAAATACCACCCACCTGGACTTCTGAGTGAATGAGAATTAAAACATCTTATTTAGGCCACCATCATTTTGGGTTTCTGTGTTTCGGCTACCAGACTCGATACACTATAAGGTAAAAGTCTGCTGCTTTTAATACAAGTGCATCTCCTGGAAGGGACACACAGATCCCTGTGAAACAGAGCAGGACCCCGTGGGGCCTTTCTGGGGACAGATCTCCACCACCCCCACTCTCGTTGTGAAAAAGCTTTAGCTTTCTAGGCCTTCCCTGAGTTCCAAAGAGCAAATTTAATCAGTGAAGTGAGAAAATGCAGAAGCAATGGAAAGCAGTCAAGCAAGAGTCTGTGCCTCAAGACAGGAGATATGATGTCTGTCCCCATACCAGCAAGGGCCCTGACCTCTGCTCGTAGGTGGAGGGTGTGTGGGAGAACAGACAGAGATTCAAGGCCCCAGCTGGGCTGTAGGCAAACCCCTGATCCCTAAGGAAATCCTTTCAGGTAGCCTGGGGTCCCAAGTGTTTGTTAAAGATATTTAAGGAAGAGGGTAAATGATTAAAATTATGGTGAAGGTGAATATTTGACATGGTTATACGTAAATGTTTAACTTACATAAAGCTAAATAAATATTTATGTAAATTTATGGCTTTTATAGATGATTTACCTATTTATCTACATATGGGAGAAAGAAGCCTGATAGCAGTAAACAGAGATGGGACTGGGGGTGGGTATGTACGTGTGAATGTTTTATTATCTGCTTTCTGATTTCTAAAATGAATATATTTTGCTTCTGTAACAAGAAAAAAAGGAAATGATACCTTTCACTTTACAAGGTTGTTGTATCTAACAATCTAAACCCAGCACACACACCCCCAAGCTCCTCTTCCCCCGACCCCACCTCCACCGGTCCCAATCCCCATCCTCAACTCCACCGTCAGCCCTACACCTGGCCCCCTACCACGTCCCCAGGTGCGACCCCCAGCCTTGGTCTGGTTTTGAACAAATCCCAGGGGATCAACCCAAGGCTCAGGGGGACCCTGGCCAGAGACTGTATCCAACACATCTGTCCACACCGGGATGACTCAGCCCACAAATAAAATCCCACCTGAATGACCCAGATAAGAGAAGAGGACCTAGGCCGAGAGACTTGTGCAGTGGAGGGAAGGCGGAAACAGCAGTGGTTGGAGAGAATGGCAGGAAATGGAGGAGGAAGGGCTTTGGGTCACTGGCAGAGGCTGAAGGGCCAAGGCCAAGGCGCAGGAGTCGTGGGATGGCCCAAGCCGTTTCTGGGCCCACAAACACACCAGGTCCCCGTGAGGCCTCCTGTAGGCAGCTGAGACCGGACAAACCCTCCGCCCACAGGGACTTGCAACCTGCAAGCACCTTGCCAGTCGGTCCCCGACGTTTCAGTGAGGGCCTGAGGTAGGAGGTAGATGGGCCCCTGGGCTGGACAGCTGGTGTTTGTCAAGTGGAGTGAAACTGGAGCTTTTCTTCACCCAGACACTCCAAGGCCAAAGTTAATGTCAGGAGCTGAGCTCTGCTGGAGTAAAGAGATAAGATGACCATTCCTGAGATCAAGGAGACCTCCCTGACTACACATGCGCAGAAAGGCTCCTAGGGGGTCAAAAAGGAGGGGGTGCCACCCCACAATAGGTGATGCCAAAACTCCCACAGGCCTCTATGCTGGAATCCATCTTGGCAAAATGTCGTGCACGCATATGGGGAGGGTCCTAGGGCAGGTCAGGTGTGGGAAAAGAAACAAGATAATTGGCCAAAGGTAAACAAAGACCGGGAAAAACTGCCCGATATAAATGATTTAACTGTCGTTTTACTGGGCTCCTCCCCACTAGGGAGGACACCTACACCCTTTGTCTCCTGGTGTATATTTCTGCCTTGCTCCCGTGTTAAATAAATCAACAGTTTCTCTGTGCGCTCTCCCACACGTTATGCTGTGTCTCTGATAATAAACTTTGTACCTGTTTTTTTTACAGTTTTTGCCTCATTGAGAAATTCATTTTTCAAATGGGGCAAGAGCCAGGGGAACTTTGCTTCTAGCCTCTGGCCCCTGGTGGTCTAGCGGTTAGGATTCCTGGTTTTTCACCCAGGCTACCCAGGTTCAGTTCCTGGGCAGGGGACTAAGGTCCTGCTTTAAGCCACCACTCACTGCTGTCTCCCGAGATCAGGCCCACCCGGCCTGGGAGCCGTGTTGAGCTGGGTGAGCTCTTTGGTATTATCTTTAATCTCCAAAGTCAAGGTTAGCAGAATTCTGAAGGATTTAAGGACGCCATGTTTTTCCATTTGGCATGTCCGCTTGCTTTGTTATCCACAGGAGGCTCACGCTCCGAGGGATGGCAGCATGCACACATGAATCACACCTGAGGATGCCTTGGCATAGTGAACGTGGCCTCTCTGGGGACCCGCATCAAAAGGAAGAGAAACAGGACACAGAGACCCCCCTGAAAGGGCTCCTCACTTGAGGAGAAACCTGAGAAACCAGCCTGAATCTTCTGAGGGTCTCCTCCTCTACAATCTCCCTGGGAGGGCTGCCCTCCCACCCCCACCTGCTGTTTGGCCTGGGAGCCCAGGCCCAGCCACCAACCTGGAGCCTGTGGGAGGGGAGACCAGAGTACAAGGAAGGCAGAGGAGACGGCCTTGGGGGAAAGGCTGTAGAGGATAGAAAGGGAAGGGTCCTGATTAAGTAGTGATTAACAACGTGGGTTCCATTCAAATCCTGGCTCCACCCCAACCAAGTGTGTGGCCTTGGGCAAAGGACCCTCTCTGTGCCTGTCACCTGTAAAACGGAGCAATACTTAACTACCCATGATCTCTTTGAGGATTAAAGGAGTTCATTTTAATTTGTGGAGCGCTCAGAAGAATGCACTTGGTAAGCAACTGTTAAATTAATTTAGTGCTAAGAACATGGATTCTGGCAGCCAAAGCACACCTGGCCCAATTGTGTCGAGACGGAGAGCCTTGCAAAATGCGGATAATGATCATCTCTCTACCCCAAAACAGGGTTTAAACATCCATCTAAGAGCACGTGGGAAGACAAAACTAGCTCTACAACGATCTGAAAGGTTAAAATGAATGTCTGACTCTGGTTCACTTAGCCCAGAAGGGAGGCCAGAGTTGCTCCCTCAGGGACCTGGTGACACCCTCTTCTCCACAACTCATCCATCTGGTGTGAAGCTCAAGGATGGTTTCTGTTGACAAAGTCACCTAGCCCAGGGTTTTCAAACCCACTGATGAAATCAAGTTGGTAGGTCACAAGCAGCATTAAAAAAAAATTAGTGGAAAATAGAAACTCTCAGGATAGTTTCAGGCGAAGTTTGCCATTTATGTGTGGGTGTTTTGGGTGGCAGTATAAAAGGCATTCTCACACTCTTAGTGCCACAGCCAGCGTTGATCCAGCTGTCAGCTCTGCGTCCTGGAAGGTGCTGGAAGGTGCCTAGGGAATGCTGCCTGGGCCAGCAGAGGGCACCCCACACAAGGTGCCCATTTCAGGAGGGACTGCCTGCATTCTCTCTCGGACCAGGCCTTGAGGGCCCCATAGCCCAGCTCTAGGGAAGATTAGCACTAGGGGAGTGAAGCCTTGGGCCCTCTCCACCTCCAAGCCTGGCCTTTCTTTCCCACCTAGGCCCCTCCTTAGCTCTCCTTTGCCTTTTCTCCTACTCCCTGCTCTTATCTTCCCGTCATCTGCTTTCCTTCCTCCAACTGACCTACTTCCTCTCGCCTGTGCAGCCCCTTCCTTTAGTCCTCATTCTTTTCCTTGCTTCCTCGACCTTTCTCCTCCCTTTTCCACCCCCAACTCCTTTACCAGGACACACAAACACACACAGTTTTTCAGACAAATCAGGCTTTATTTTTGAAAATAATTCTGTAGCTTCAACTTTCTTCCATGAACTGAGGTCAGGCAAGAAAGAAAAACACACACGTTGCTCTCCAACCCGCCATCTGCGTCCTAATCTGTGCACACGGGAAGGGAATGCTTGGGGGAGAAGGGAAGGAGGCTGGGCTGAATGGTCTTGGCTGCTCTACCTCACACCGAGAGGGCCTCCAGAAGCCACGGGCCGGGCTAGCATGAACCGTCCCAGAGCGATAGGGAAAGGATTGGTTTTTAGAAAGGACGGGATAGGGGGCAGTCTGTTTCTTGGAGGAAGGATGAGGGAGGGGCACCCCAGCACCCAAGGCTTTTCCCCCCACCCCAGCGGGTGAGCTGAGGAGAGGTTCTGCTTTTCCCCTTCACCGTTTCATCTTGGAATCACGAACTGCTAGGCTGCAGGGAAAGAAGAGTTGAGAGGAGGTCAGGGATAAAGGAGAAGGGGAAGAAGAGAAATACAGGCAGGAGGGAGTAAACCCTGACAACCTAACAGCTCTGCCCAGACCCTGATGATGATGAAACCCCTTTGGTTAGTCTCATTTTGGCCACAAGTACATCTCCTTCTCACATAATCCAGCCTCCCACTTTGCTCCAATTGCGGGAAGGTGGAGATGGTGGGGGACAGGTACAGGAGGAGGGCTCATACTCTGGCTAGAATAGCCAGGACAGGGAAAAGAGGCCTCATCAAGAGAACTAAAGTTGCCAACCTCTCCACAGATGTCCTAGGAGAAAACCTGGAACGTGGATTTTGTGGCCCCAACAAGCCCAAGTCTCTCCCTACCACACAGTGGTTTCCTGCTTAGTAACTCCCCCAACATACCCCAGAAAGATTCCCCTGATTTGACCCCCTTGAGAACGGGAGAATAAGCCTCACCTTATCATCTGTGCACTTGAATGCCACTCAAAGAAAGAAAAAAAAAACAAACCAGAAGATAAATGGACCCAAGAGAGAAACACAAGAGAGGATGATGCAGCCCAGGGACTGCGGTCCCATCTTAGGCCATGATATGGCCAGGAGGGGCCCCAGGAGGGGCAGGCAGGTGCTGCTAATTCCAGCTAGGGTCGTAGCCGGCCCAGGTCTGGGGTGGGGCCAGGTGGACACGGCGGCCCCGGAACAGGAAGCTGACGATGCCCTGGTAGCCGGCCCTGGGGACACCGGACTTGAGGTCATCCATGACTCCCAGGGCCTTGGCGAAGGCCTTGAAGCTGTCCCTGCTCGTGTACTGCACCCGCACCTCCCCCAGCTCACTCCGCTCACTGGTCCTCACTTTCTCCACCTGCAGCAGGGGAGCACCGTAGACACGTGCAAGGAAATCCCTGTCATAGGCCTCCTGTCGCAGGTAGGACAGGTCCAGCTGGGTGAAGGGCACGAAGTGCTGGTTCAGCTTGATAAACTTGAGGTGCTGGTCAAAGAACTGCCCATGGCTCACACCTTTGCGGCCAAAGGTCATCGTTCTGGAGATTTCAGGCCGCACACAGGCCCGGCCCTGCCGCTGCTCCGGCCGGCGCATCCAATCGTCCCAGAAGGCCTTGGGCCACTTGGGCTCCAGCTCAGCCCAGAGCTCGGCCAACAGCAGCCAGCCCAGGCCAGGGAAAAAGTCTGTGCGGTAGAGCAGCTCAGGCTTGCTTGAGTCCACCATCTGCTCCTTGCCGTTGTCGTTCCAGGCGGACACACACCAGAGGGAGGGGTCGGCCCTCAGCAGCGGGTACGTGGCCTGGAAGTACTCGAAGAAGTCTGGAGCCACCTCCAGATCATCCTCCACCACCACCGCCGCTGGGAACTTGAACTTGTGAAAGACCTGGCCCAGCGCCCAGCGGTAGTGCCGAGCAATCTTGTAGTAGCCCTGGAACTTCCGGTGGTCGGGTGGCACTGCGATGTTGCTCAGGTCAGGCTGCCGGATGTGCGTGATGGCGCTGCCGTAGGAGGCGATGACCTGGGCTGTCTCCTCATGCCCGCAGTCCTGGCTGACGATGACGGGGAAGCGCTCAGCCGAAGGCCGATAATGCAGCAGCTTGTCCAGGCAGCGCCGGACAGTGCTGCGGTCACAGGCGATGACCAGGATGGGGATCACAGCCGGCGGAGAGGTCACAGGCGCTCGCGGCAGGACAGGCGGGGCCGCGGTGGGCGCCCTCCACCGCTGGCTCCACCTAGCATGATGCTCCCTGATCTGCTGCAACAGCCCCCGCTGCCGCTCCAACTCGACCTCGGCGTCCTGGGCCAGGCGGATCACCTCACGGGTGAGGCTGGCGGGGTCGTCATCGAGAGCACTGTCTGAGGGCAGCCTGCCAGGCGCCGGGCGCGTCCAAAAGAAGAGGAGCAACAGGGCGTTCCAGGCCACAAAGAGGATGGCGCCCCACAGCACAAGCCCTGCAGACTGCTTCTTCAGCATCCTGGCCCCCGCGGGGGAGGCGGGCAAGGCTGGGGCTCAAGGCTGCCCTTGGCTTGCCCGGCTCACGCTCCCACAGTCCTAGGGATGTTTCCTCTGGGATCCAGGCTTAGGAAGCAGCCACGCACCTGAGGAGAGGAGAAAAACAACCATCATCACAAGGCGTGGGGCTGCCCTGGAGTGGAAGAATGGGGGGCAGAAACAGATGAAAAAGTGCAGGACAAGGAAGGCCAGGAGGTTAACTCCAAAGCTCTCTTAAAAGATAGCTGCCTGGGGGCTTCCCTGGTGGCGCAGTGGTTGAGAATCTGCCTGCCAATGCAGAGGACACGGGTTCGAGCCCTGGTCTGGGAAGATCCCACATGCCGCAGAGCAACTGGGCCCGTGAGCCACAACTACTGAGCCTGCGCGTCTGGAGCCTGTGCTCCTCAACAAGAGAGGCCGCGATAGAGAAGAGGCCCGCGCACTGCGATGAAGAGTGGCCCCCGCTTGCCGCAACTAGAGAAAGCCCTCGCACAGAAACGAAGACCCAACACAGCCAAAAATAAATAAATAAATAAATAAATATTAAAAGATAGCTGCTTGTTCCCTAGTTTGGAGGGTCCATCTGTGTGGAAGAACAGGATTAGGAGAGCATGTTCCCGCATTCCAAAATGAGTTCGAGTCCTCTGAAAAGCAACGTGGTTTTTTTTTTTGGGGGGGGGGGTGGTGGTGGTGGTGTAGAGAGTAATGTTGGTGGAAGACAGGAAGCAAAGGAATCCCACTTCTCCCTTCCCTACCTGACAGATTTTGTTTATCATCTTCTATCCAGAGTTTAGGAGAGGTGGGGGTTAGACCATCTGCCTCCCATGCCTCAAATCAAACTGCCCAAAGATTACTGATTTTAAAACTCTAATATCACACCTCAGGGCTCAAGCCAGCACCTTACCTAATAAGGAAGCACCAGAGGCATTCTCACGAAGGTCAGGAGCAAAGCCAAGCCACCCCAGATCTACACGACTGTTTAACGTTCTGTTGGAGGGATCAGCCAACGCAACTGGACTGCAGAACACAATTATAGGCAGAAGAAGTGGAAAAGAAGCAAAAGTATCTCAATGTACTGATGCTATGAGAATATGCCTGGAAAACTCTAAGAGAATCAATGACAAATCCAACCTAAACAATCAAAGAATTGAGCAAGGTAGTGGGATATAAAAATTAACATGCAAAAATCAATAGCCTTCATATCCACAAATAATAACTCATTAAAAAAACAACAAATGAGAAAACCCTATTTATAACAGCCATGAAAATGATAAACTATTTAGGAATTAACAAGAAATATTCAAAAACCTACATGAACCTATAATTCCCATAATTCCCGAAAAGACACAAAATAAGACTTAAATATCCCTTGTTCTTGGTTGGGACATCTCAGCATCATCAAAAATCTCAATAAAAATACTTTTTTATAGAGCTAGACAAAAGTTCATAACAGAACATCTAGGAAAATGATGAAAACGAATGAGCAGTGAAGAGGGACTAGCCCTACCAGATATTAACATACTAAACATTACAAAGCCTGTATAATTAAAAGTATGTGGTGTTGGCATGTAAACAAACAGATCATCCAAAGGAATAGAATTTAAACTCCAGAAATACACCCAACTACACGCAGAAATCTAATGTATGATAAAGGGGATATTTAGAATTACTGACGCAAAAAATGGTCTTATTAATAGTGCTACAACAATTATATAGCTACTTGGGGAAAAAAAATAAGATCTGTACACAAGAATAAATTCCAAGTGAACTAGACATCTAAGTAGAAAAATAAAACCATACAAGTGCTGAAAGAAAATACACGTCAATTCCTCTATAACCTTAGTATAGGGAAAGGCTTTCTAAGTATGACTTAAAATACAGATACAGTAATAAATAAAACACTTTTTGCATGGCTAAAAACACCATAAGCCAAGTCAAAGGACAAATAACAAAGTGGGAGAGAATATTTGCAACATACATCACAAATAATACACCAATACCCTAACAGACAAAGAACTTTTTAAAAACTGAGGGGAAAAAAGGCCAAAACTCTTGTCTAGAAGACTAGGGCAACTCACACACAAAAATATTAAAATGGTCCTTAGACATATGAAAAGGTATTTAATTTCACTCATGATAAGAAAAATTCTAATTAAAACTATACTAAGATAACATTTCTCCACCCATCAGACTGGCAAAAATTCAAACACTTGTCCTATTCTCGTAACAGAGTCAGCTGAAGAACAGAAGTTCTTGATTTTGATGATGTCCAATTATCAGGGTTTTTTTCTTTTATGAATCATGCTTTTGGCGTTGTATCTAAGAAATCTTTGCCAAAGTCACAAAGATTTTTCCCTGTGTTTTCTTTTTTAGGTTTTATAGTTTTAGGTTTTACATTTAGGTTTACGATTCATTTTGAGTTAATTTGTGTATATGGTGTGAGATATGGAACTAATGTCCTTTTATAGCAGTTTGGCAGCTAGCCAGAATGCTAAACAGAGAGTTACCATATGACCCAGCCAGTCCACTCCTACATACAGACCCAAGAGAAATGAAAACATATGTCCATACAAAAACCTATATGGAGTGTTTATAGCAGCTTTATTCATAATTGCCAAAAAGTGGAAACAACTCAAATGCCCATCAACATGGGAATATAGATAAACAAATTGTGGTTTACCCGTGGAACGGAATAATATTCAGCAATTAAAAAGGAACGTATTACTGAGACACACGACACATGGACGAATCTCAAAATAATTATTCAAGATGTGAAAGAGTACATGCAGATCAGTGGCTGCCTGGGGATGGGGCAGTGAGAACATCAGGGGAGGTATTACAAAGGGACACTAGGAAACTTTGTGGGATCATAGTTTCATGGGTATATACATATGTACAAACTTATGAAAATGTACATTTTAACTATGTAAAGTTTACTGTATGTCATTTATACCTCAATAAAACTTTTTAAAAAAGATATCACTGGGTCAAATGACAAAATTAGAATATAGACAGTAGATCAAAGTATCAGTGTTGACTGATAACCATAATGTGGTTATATAAAAGAATATCCCAATTCTTAGGTAATACACGCTGAAGTAATTAGGGGTAGAGGGCCATGGTAGGTGCAACTTCTCAAATGGTTCAGAACAAAAATACCATGTATAGTATATGAACAGCAAATGGAGCAAAATGTTAATAGGTGGATCTGAGTAATGGGAATATCAGTATTCTTATACCATTTTTATTCTTGCAACTTTTTTATAGTTTGAAGTTATTTTCAAATACAATTTCTTAAAATCAAATATAGGGACATAGCCCACAGCTCTGACTAGCTTCATCCAATGTGGCCCCAGCTGGGCACATCAGTAAGAAGAACTGAGACACAATCCATTTTCCTGAACTCCTCAATCACGCCATGACACGCGTCACACACCTGCTCTCTGCCAGGCTCTGGGAAGGGACTGGGACACGCATCCAACAAGAAAAAGGCATGGTCCTGCCAACCCCCTCACTCCACCAGACCTCATTACTGCAAGGATCTACCGTACCCTCTCATTCCAGGACAGCTGCCATTCCTGACCATGCAACTCTCTCCCTGGCATTCCTGCCTCTGGTCTCAACACCTCATACCCCAAAGCTTCAGGTCTGCACTCTCCTGTGCTGACTGCTCTGTCAGTTCCCCTCTGCCTCACAGACCAGTTCTCTAACCCTAGCTAAAACCTTGGGTCCCGGATCTCATCTCTGTGCTCCTGGACTCTCAAGCAGGCAGATCCGGTATCCAAGGATCAAAGGGCTGATCTTTAAGAGTCTCTAAAGGGAATGGATTCTGCCTCCCTCCTCAGAGGTCCCTCCAGCCCCTGCAAGCACTACCACCCCCTGTCTTCCTCCTAGAAACCAGCCACCCTCACAACTCCATAGCAGCAGTCTTCTCAGAAACCTCAAGTCCATTTCAATTTTGCTGTGTCATTAAATTTCCATTTTATTAGTGCTCATATACCAATTAGGGTTTCCTAGAAGAGAAACACACACAGATTTCCAGTTTCTTCCTCACTCCCCCTCAGGATGTGGTCAGTGTTGGATTCCCTGACCCCCAACATCCTGCCTCCCAACTGACTGGGCAGGAATAGTCTTTAGATAAAGAGATGGGGGAAAGAAAAGAGAAACTGAGCTCCATCAGCCGAAGCGTTGGCTTCAGGGCTGGAGGAGGAGGCTTGTCTCTGACTTATCGATGAGCCACCTGAAACCAGCAGGCTCTCAGAGTGGTAGCAAAACCCCACGGGACCACATCCTCTCTACCCTGCACCCTGCTCCAGACATTAGAATTAGGTGGCCCACACCCACTACCCTGAGGCCTGGAAGACCTCCCAACACCTTCTAAGCCAGGCAGATCAAAGCAATCTTCTCAGCCCCTCTGCAGACTGTATTCCTAGCAAGTCTATAAACCTCGAGAAATGTTAGATAGCTCACAGGAAACAGCTGCCCCAGTCCAGCCAGGCCTCCACCCCACAACCCTTTTCTCTAAATTCTCAAACAGGACTTGCTTCTCTTGCCTTAAGAGTACGTGATGCACCTATTCCCAGGCCCCACCCCTTCTCCACACGGACTCACCCAGAGTCCCAGTGCCATTTTCTACTGCTTCTCCACATATTCTCCAGGGCAGGATCCTCCACTCTGTCTAGAAGTTAGTGGTGTGTGAACACACAAGCGCAGGCACTCTCCAGCAGCTGGCTGTGCCTGTGGAATGAGCAAGTCCAGAAGGCCAGCTTTTGGCCAGCAGAGCCCATGCACTCATCCAGGAAGCACTGCTCTGAGTCCTACCATCAGGAGGGTACGGCAGACACAAGGGCAAGTCAAACAGCCCAGGGCAACGCTTGGCATCACTCCGAGTTTTTTTCACATCGCTGAGACTCAATTCTCTCACCTCTAAGATGGAAACCATAACAGAATACCTCATTGGGTTGCTGCGAGGATTGGGTGAGATAATTCACATCAGGTGTTTAGAACAGTGCTCAGCACATGACAGCATAAATGCTAGCCAGTCACTCTGCTAGCCAGTCCCCTCTCTCGCTGGCTCTCTTTACTCCACTCTACGAGATTCCTTCCAGGACCCAAACACTCGAGCCCGCCTCAGGGCCTCTGCATGTGCCGGTATGCCTGGTCGGCTCTTCTCTCTCTTCTTCACCTAGTGAGTTCTGACTCACACCTCGCCAGGACACCTTCCCTGATGCTTTTGGACCCTGTGAGGTCCACCTCCCCTTCACAACCAACAGCACCAGCACAACCCCGTGCTCAACATCTGTCAAATCCCCTCTACTACCAGCTACCTGAGGAGGCGGACCAGCTCCCCCAGTGCTGCCAAGCTGCTATGCTAGGATCCTCGACATTCAGATTTGCCTGCAACAAAAAAGTGGCTTCCATGTGGATGCCACACACCCACGATCACTTAACTGCAATTCCCAAGTCCAAAAAGTGCTGAAAAACAGAAGTTTTCCACACTTGTTTGGCTTAACCTCATTTGGAGAAATCTGATCTAATGTGAGGCTACGTATAGTCTTTATTTATCCCGTTCATATGTTTTGCTACAGAAATAAGCATGTTGGATTATGGTATGCTGTTCCAGACCTTCACTACATCATAAATGCACCAGATCATCTTTTTTAAATCCAAAAAATTCTAAATTCTGAAACATATCCAGCCCCAAGAATTTCAGAATTATGAAAATGGAAGAGAAAGTTACTCATTCACTGACATCATCCTATTTCAAGATCTCAAACGCTTAAACCTGAACTCTCTTCCCTTATTATTAAATACTGAACTCTTGATATGGCTTCTCAGCTGGTTCACCTATCACGCACTTTGCTTCCCTCTAAGCAATCTTCCCAATAGTGGCAGAGCATCCTTCTTAAAAGTACACAACTGGTCCCAACACTAACCTGCTTTAAAAACCATACTGCCACTGCCCACAGACTAAAACTCAAAATCATTATTATGACACACAGGGCCTTCACGACAAACTGACTCAAACATTCCTTTTCAACCTCACCTCCGACCACTAACCCCATGAACCCCGTACTCTGGCCTCAACAGGCTACTTTTTTCCCTCAATAAGTACCCTTTGTACACTGCTTTCTTTCCTCTGGCTGGTCCCGCATCCTGAAATATTATCCAAAGCCCCACTGACAAGCATTATACATCCTTAAGAACCCAGTTCCTTAACATCCAGGCAGAGCCAGGCTTCCCACAGCTATACTCCCACCGTACTCTCTCCACACCTCCTGTCTTTCCTCTCCACACTGTAACAGAACCTGTGGCTGTACTTACCTGGCTCTCACCTTACTCCTTAGAAAAGAGGCTCTATGATCTGTATACCTATGACAGTGTTTGGCACATGTACGAAGTTCAAGTAGCTAGGTGGAGGGCTGCTTGCATTATTCACTAAATCGGGGAGAAAGAAGACCAAACTAGCAGCCTAACAGTGAAAGATTACATTTTCCGAAGATGACTACCAAGTATCCCATCCCACGTGCTCTTCTTACAAAGTGACAATGACACTCCTCCCTCTAGAGCTGGGCGAGATGCGGTCTATGTTCCCTCTCTTTGATCTGTGACTACAGAGGAAGTGAGGACTATGCGACTTATGAGACTAGCTCATGAAAGGCAATACAGTTTCCACTTGGTGCTCCTGAGATGCCTGCTCTTGGAACCCAGCCACCAAGGTAAGAGGAAGCCCAGGCCATGTGGACAGGATACCTCTAGGTATTCCAGCTGACAACCACAGCTAAGGTCCGCTAACAGTCAGCATCAGCCACTAGACATGGGAGGAAGCCTTCCAGATGATTCCAACCCCAGCCACATATGACTGCAACTACATGAAAGGCCAGGAGCAAAACCACGGCAATCCAAAACCTTGGATCACTCCTGACTTACTCACAGGCCAGGGGTATCACGAGTCGCTGCCTACATTCAAGTGAAAAGGAACACAGACCCCCCACCACCGGGTGGGAGGAGGGCAACGTCCTATTGTAACAATGTAGAGTGGGATATTTAAAGTTGTGGCCATGTTGGGAAAAGACAATCTGCCACATCTTCCTTTTCTAAAATAGAACAACAGTCCTCAACCTTGACCTGAGTACCTGATGTTCTGTTATTAATGACATTTGCCTGCAAGGCACAAACTCACACCAGGTTTTTTTTTTTTGCCAGAGTTTTCACAACTCCTTCAGGGAAGTCACATAGCTGGTCCACACCACCAAGTACAAAGACATCTGCACTGTGGTGGGAGATGAGGCGTGAGCCTTTTTAGTGAATAAGACCCTCAACCAAAACCCAGCAGGTTCTGGGCAGGTGCCACCAACTCCCGTGGGTCTCAGCTTCTTCTTTTTTTTCTTTTTAAATTAACTTTTATGGAGTATGGCTGCTTTACAATGTTGTGTTAGCTTCTACTGCACAGCAAAATGAATCGGCCATACATATACATATAGCCCCTCCCTTTTGGACTTCCCTCCCATTTAGAACACCACAGGGCATTAAGCAGAGTTCCCCGTGCTATACAGTATGTTCCCATCAGTTGTCTATTTTACGCATAGTATCAATAATGTATATGTGTCAATCCCAATCTCCCAATTCCTCCCACCCCACCCCTTTCCCCCTTGGTGTCCATATGTTTGTTATCCATGTCTGTGCCTCTTTTTCTGCTTGGCAAATAAGATCATCTATACCATTTTTCTAGATTCCACATATATGCGTTAATATACAACATTTGCTTTTCTCTTTCTGACTTACTTCACTCTGTATGACACGCTCTAGGTCCATCCACGTCTCTACAAACGACCCAATTTCGTTCCTTTTTATGGCTGTGTAACATTCCATTGTACATATGTACCACATCTTCTTTATCCATTCTTCTGTTGATGGACATTTAGCTCAGTTTCTTCTTTTGAAGAACTGCCTATGAGCTGTGAGATCCCTTTTTAAAACTCTGATTCCTATGGTATTCTCTAGCCAGTTCTCTCTCTCTAACAAGAAAATGTTTCTTAAACAGCAAGAGAACACCAGATAGTCAACTTCTCACTGTGAGCAATAATGGAGAAGTCTTATTTAGCTTTTAGAAAGTATGGAAGTTGAAGGAATGTCGACAGACCTTCCTTTCTATCTCTGTGTTGCTTAGTACGTTAAAAAGCATTGCCTGAAAAAAACCAGAAAGTATAGAACATGCCACAGATAATGGAGACTTAACTGAATCACTTTCCTGTTCATTAGACCTCTGCTAGGCTCCTGTACCTTGTACCAGGCTCCATAATTTCAAAAGGATGTTAGAACTGAAAGGGAGTCAGAGAAGATACACTAAATAATTCAAGGACTTAGAGAATAAGACCTAGAGGGAAGGGATGCAGGCTAAAGGGATATATGATGCTAGTGCAGCAAAAAGCATGAAGCCCTGGGAAACCAAGTAACCTTGGGCAAGTCACTTGTGCCTTAGTTCCCTCATTTGAACAGGGAGAGGGTTGATTTGGATCATCTCCAAGGCCCCTGGGCTCTGATGATGAAAAGGACAGTGACAATTTCCCCAGTGTCCCAAACAGGAAATGAGTTTAACCTGTCACATAAGCCACTGAGGTTACACATACTACATTGCCTTCTAATCTGAGAAAAGGACAGGGGAGATCCGAGAGACCTCAATGGTCTCGGGTAATGGGGTCAGGCAGGGGTGATTCACAGTTCGAGGCAGACGCAGGGGGGATGTAAGCATCTAAAAGAAAAGTCTACATGGTCTGAGAAGTATTACAAACGACAGAAAATAAAGCTGGACAATCTCAGCCAGCGATGTTCGTCAAGGGAGGACTAATTAGACGCATCACGGGGGCAAAGGTTAACCAAGGCGGAGCCTCACTCCAGGGTCCACTGTCCCGTGGAGACACAGACCAGCCGGCCACAGCCCCTGCGCTCCAGGGTTTATAAGATGGGGCCCTGCACGGCTCAGGGGCCCCCTACTCCACACACATGAGCTAACAAGTAGGAGAAAGTTTTCTTGACAATTTACTTATTTCCACATCGAGTCAATTCTTCCTCCCGGCAGAGGAGAAAGAACCCCTAGTAACTTTTGGAATGGACGCGCGGGTGGGGTCTGGGGAAAGGCCACCTGGCATTCCGCTCCCCAAACCCTCTCCAGCGACCCCAGCGCCTCCAGGCCCCACACCCACGTCGGCCCAGAGGCTGAGTTTCACAACCAGCCCCCTCCCCGCGGAGCCCGCCCTCTCTCACCAGCTGGAGGCCCGGGATTCCGAAAGCGGAACGCAGAGCTCCACTTCCCGGCTCCAAAGGGGCCCGTGGTCGGGACCCGGGGCGACCCGGGCCAAGTCCCTCTCTCGGGCACCGGGGCTGTCGGGGGACACGGAGGGCTCGGAAAGGGACAGCTTCCCTAGCCGGGACCCCAGCCCCGGAGCGCCCTCTCCGCTCCTGCGGGGCCTCCTTCAGTCAGACCTCGGTCCCTTTCCGGGGAAAAGCCCCAGAACTGACGGACGCTGGCGTCCCCCGGCCCCCACTCACCAGGTCCTCCCAACTTCCCGGCCCTGAACTTGGCCCGCCCCGGGGCTTGGGGAGCGAGCCCGGCGCCCCGGCGCCCCGGCGCGTTCCAGGCGCTAGCGCGGAGGCCGCCGGCGCCTTCCGCCAGGCAGGCTCTTCCTGCGGCGCTCGAGGGCCGGACCGCCGGGCGGGCAACGTGGCCCTTCCCCGGGGAGGGCGGGGCGAGGCAGGCCGAGGGGCGGGGCCGGCTGCCCCTACTCGCCCGGGACCCCTTCTCCCCGGCTCGCCTCCAACGCCCGACCTCTCAGAAGAACTCGCGGTCTGCGCACCCCAAGTTTTCCGGGGTCCCCAACTTTTGGAGATGCTGTGGAGACAGCTGTTACCTTTGGGCCCTTTGCCGCTCTCAGTCGCAACTCCACGGGTCGATACGCGTAAACCCAACCACACTCAACCCATTCCAGTCAGACTTCTCCTCGGGTCTCCCCAGCCCCAGAGCCCAGAGCCTCGTGGGGCTGAGGGGAAGAGCCCTGCCAGAGGTAGGCCAAGCAGCCTGCCTCAGTAGTGCGTTTACCAAACCCGAAGCCAAGGATCTGGGGGCCTGCTCCTCCCAACCCCTGGCTTCCAGGAGGGAGGAGTCCAGGGCATTTGAGAGGCTAGAGGGTGCAGGGAAGTAAGAACAAGAACCAGGATGCCAAAAAGGAAGCCAAGGAGGAAACACCTGCAGCCAAAATCGAGAAAGAGCAAGCTGGCTTTTTTTTTTTGGGCTTCCTGTTTTTTGTTTTGTTTGTTTTTTCCTTTCGGGGTGGGTAATGAGTGCTGTTAGTTTGGAGCAAAAGAGCAAAGAGAGACAGACCTTTCCCTAGGGTAGACCCACCAGACCTAAAGAGGAAAGGCCTCAATCAGGCTTTGTGATAGCCCTGTGAAAGGGGGTGAAGGAGGACCCTGGAAAAGCCTAGATGTCCGTATCTGACCCTAACAAGTGAGGGTGGGGAGCTGAGAACCACTGGCTACTCATGCAGATGACTTTCCTGAGAAGGACTGAGTCCAGGGCCAGCCCTACCATGTGATCAGGACACACTCTTCTGGCACCAGCACGTGCCCCCATCCACTTCCCTCCCCTGTGTTCCAGAGCACAGAGCAGGCCAGAACTTTGTGGTATATGGTTACTGACTTCACTCACTAACTTGTTTCTCGGTGAAACTAGGATTTATGTGGGGTTTTAGAGAAACGAAGGCAGGACATGCCCTAAAGGTCCCTGCATGGGGGTGAGGAGCTAAAACAAAATTGCACAGAGGCCGTCACATGCCAGACCGGCATCCTGCCCCACACCCAGCCTCTCCTTTAACCCTCCTAGCAGCTCTGCAGAGTACACATTGTCATCCCATTCTACAGATGAAGAGTTTGAGACTCAAGCTAAGTGCCAACTTGCTGAAGGTCACAAGACCTAATGAGGGTCATGGCCAAGTTTTAGACCCAGGCATTCCTGCTTCCAAAGATGGCACTCATTCCCTCTCCTCATGCAGCCTTGAGTGCAAGTGCTCTTTGTGATAGCTGTGTGTCCAGCATGACAGGCACACAGTGGGGCAGCAGGGAAATCCTGCAGTTGGAGCCCAGCCCTGAAGGAGAAGAGTGAAAGAAGAGCTGACACCTCAGTGAGGCTGCACTGGGGTGTGTGTGTGTGTGTGTGAGTGTGTGTGTGTGTGCAAGGTCTCCAGTTTAGCTGATTGTGTGGACTGTGGCAGGAGATGGGAGCCAGCCAGCAGCCAATGTTTCTGTACCTCTGCTCCTTCTCTAAGCTTTTCCTCATGTAGGAGACATGGAAGGCCTACATGCTAATACTCCATGTCAAGGCAAGAGGGAAAACCACAGTTTCTTAAAATGTAAAAAGTTGGGAAACACTGTAGAGCCAAGATATCAGGAGCTAAAGTCACTGTCCCAGGACAAAGGCCAGAGTGGGATGCTGAAAGGTGGGGAAACCAACCAGCCCATGAGATGTCGGATTCCCACCTCTACCAATAATCCTTCTTCATCTAAGGCTGTTCAGTGGGGAACAGGACAGGTAACTGTGTACCAAAACTCTCGCCCCATCATTATAGTCCTCTGTTTAAATTCCAAGGCTCACAGGAAGAAATTCCATGACTGTCCCAAAACAAAGGGCCTGGTTAGAGAATAAGAATGAGCTGAATTCTTGGTTGGAAGCAAGAGAAAACATTTGGTCTGAGAGGCAAGAAGCAGGGTGATGAGTGCCAAATTGACCTGGGAAAAGAGGCCCTGGGCTCCTGATGGAGGTTTCATGCAGAAGGGTTATAGGGGAAGGAGGGCAGAAACAAGGAGCCAGGTGCCTGAATTCTGGGGATGAAACTGGGAATGGATTATGTGAAAATGGAAGGAATAGGAAGATCTGGTCCCAGCCAACCCCCACTACTTCCAAAAGAGGAGAGGAGAGATAAGAAGGAAGTAAAAATTGTTCCAGGAAACTACCCTCCCATAAACAATGCCCAAGATACCCTGAATTTTTGTATAATTTGGAAATAATTCATGCTCTGAACTTAAGAATTCATGCTCTGAAACCATCAGTAGAGGTAAAAGCAAAGTTTTAAATCAATGATGTATCTATTTTCCCCTCTCCCTTCCTCTCAATATCCCTACTCCCCATAAAGACCCAGAAACTCAGCTCATTAAGATCAAAGAAAAGAGCAAAGATTAATACAATAATCACTGAGCAATGCCTGTGAAATGGAACTTTTGGTTAGCCACCTACAGTTCCTTCGGGAAAAAAGAAGGGCATAAATAAATTCAGTTACAACACACACACAATATGTGGTTTCAGTCTATCATTGTGGATATAAGTAGCTGGACACCCAATGAGTGCTGTGCCCTGACATCCTGGTACCCCTGTGAGAAGGCTGTGACCGTCTTGAGAGGACTGTCTTGTGGAAGGGTCAGGCTGAGGGCAGGGCTACTGCTTTTGGTGGAAACAACAGGAGAGAGGAATTCTGGCTCACTCCAGGGAAGAAACATCTTAGCAGAGAGGCTGTCTGACAGGGCACTTGAGTTCCCCTCCCTGGAGGTTTGCAGCAGAATCCGAATGGCCCTTCTCAGGTCAGATGCTGTAGGAGCAGCACAGCACTGGGCAGGCAATCACAGCATCTGCCACTCCACACATAGGCAAGCCCTTCCTAATCAGGGCTTCTGTAGCTTCCCCTCACGTATCAAACTGGGAGAATAATCCCTGCTCTGTTCTCCCCACAACAATGTGGTGACGAAAAACTTACACAACGCAACAGCCTGGACACTTCACATAATGTAAGCACTGTACAAATACAGCACGACTCTGTGGTACTTCAAGTGCTTCGAAGCACTCACCGTTCTCCCAGGCACGATGAGTGCAGAGGCATCCTGGGACCACACATCCCTGAGGGATCACTGTGATCCCAGTGTCTAAGCAAAGACTAGCACCAGGAATTTGCTGGACAAAGCTAGGGGAGGTGACAGGCCCACCCTGAAATCCAGACCTTCTAAAGTAGAAGCCTGGCCTCAAAGGGGCCACCTGAGGCATCAGACTAGAGAAGCAACATCTAGGGCCAGGAACTCCACCCAGGTCTGCCTGCCCAGCCCTCAGGCCACTGGGGGACTCAGGGACTCCTATGGCAAGGGAGAAAGGGAAAAAAGAAATTAAGTCATAAATATGTGATTTTCAGCTTGCAAACGACCTCTGTTATTGTTGCCAGCCCCCAGTGTATGTGAGGCCCAGGTGTTACACAGCTAGTGAGAGGCAAAGAAATGCTAGGAGCCAAGCTTCCTACCCCTTGCCCAGGCCACCATACCCCACTGTCTATCAAAATTCCCAACATCTCTCCCTTCTACTGTTATCGTCACTGAGAAAAGCAGGCATCTTGGCATAGGTAAACTGGAGTTCAAAGAAGGAGTGAGCAGCAGGTAAGAAGGTAACCAGGGACAGCCTATAGATGGCTAAAAAATGGCAGTCTGAGCAGGAGAGAAGACCACGATATGGCATAGGAAGGAAAGGCCCAGCACTCCATCTCCTAAACAGACACTCGGTCCTTGAGACTTGCACCTTCCTCCACCCCTCTTTAATCTGCTACCCCAAAGAGGCACACTTGCCACGCTGACTGGAGAGCTCTGAGAGCCAACAAGGTATCTGGCAGAATCCCTCAATTTCAGTTCTCCTTGAACCCGTGCACCTTTGCCACCACTTCATGATCCCAGGTATTGTTTAACAGCAACAGGATGAGACAAATTCAGGGCAGGCTTTTAATTAAGGACAAATAAGGCTTTTGCCAGAACCCTATTTCAATGAAAGAACAAAACTCCTAATGTAGAGTTTTTCTCTGTGTAACTATACAGGCATATGAAGCAATAGCAATGTTACTGTTTTACATGTACATGGCCCTGGATACTTCTCAAAATCTATCATTTCATTTGTTCCTTGTGAACAACCTGTGAGGGACTTGGAAAGTTAGTTACCCCCATTTTGCAAGTGAAGAGAACATGGCAGAGCTTAACCAACATACCTAGGGCTGTACACTAAGAAAGGCAGAGCTAGAACGCAAATCCTGATTCCCAAACCTGTGTTCTGTTCCTCTGCTCTTACCATGAGGTTTCATGGCCTACACTCCCTTATAGGGGAAGGAGGAGAGGCAACTTAGGAGGTTACCTAGACCATCTGCTACCTGCCCCCCCAGGCAGTTCTATTCAGTTAGCTGCCCAAAACACAGCAGCCTGCCTCAGCCTGGGTAATCCATTCCAGAGTTGTGCTTAGCCCAAACTGACTTGGAATCCTACTACCTCAGCATTGAAAAAGCCCTTACAAGTAATCGAACACAACCTCCCTTCAGAGGCCTAAATTATTTTCATGTTCTCCTTGGTCTAACCTCACAATTGCCATTGCTCACAACCCCTTACAAGGTACTCCTACCTTGGTAAGGAGCAGCTGGGAACAAGCCTGCACCCCGAGAGTGAAGGAGAGGTGAAGTTTTCTGTGTATCCATCAGGGTAAGGGTTCCCATCACGGCAATTCCTCAATTGTCAAAATTCCTCAATTCCTCAAAAGTCAAGTTCCCAGACTTACCCCACTCAACATTTTCTGCACAGGAGCAGCAAGACACCAAGTGGGAAATGAGACGGGAACCTTACCTTTCTTCTCTTCTCTCAGCTGCTCCCCTGGAGATCATCAAACCCCCATCCAGCACTCCATTTCCAAACTGAGAATCCCAAATCAGATACACCAAACAAAGTGCGGCTTCTCTCCTCTTGTCCAGGTCCAAAGTCCATGGCTGAGTGGACTCTGAGGGGGAGGAGTCTGGGGGGGAAGGGGTATGTCCAGGCCCCTCCCCCCCCACTGCAGGCTTCAGTGTCCCTCCCAGAGGTCTATTACATCCCTTCATTCAGCTGGTTTATTAAGCCCAGAGTCTGGTGATAGGCAGATCCCCGGTACTATCCCATCTCTTGTTCAGGGAGGGGAAGTCATCCACTGTGAGGGCTGGCAAGTCCGTCTTCTGCTCAGGCTCATGACAGGAAACAGGCCTTAGAAGCGACATGGCCCAGGAGGCTGATTTCTGTGTTAACCTGCAGAATATTTAAACATCATGACACTCTCTAATCTATTATATACCCAAAAGGATTTCTAAGACTCCCTACCTAAAGTAGACCCCTTGACTCTATCATCAAAAACCCTTCCTTAAACACTCCACAAGGTTATACAAAGTTCCTACCTCACTCACATATTGCACCCCAAAACAGCCATCTCATCAATATGTATACACATATAAGGCTCAAGATAAAGGAAAGACAGCACCAACCACACTATAGGAAAAGTAACCGAAAGCACTAGTGTGTGGAGACTGTCTTCTAAGAAATACAGAAAAGAACATTTCTCCTCCTGTTCTTGCCTTGTTAGTGCCACACACTAATCGCCCTACATCTCCCAAGCTTCTTAGGGTGTGCAGTGTTTTAATCGGCCAGCTCTCCCAGTCTGAACTAAATCCATTCCACACCTAGATGCTGGCACCTTCTACAAGCATTCTTTGCTCCCTTCCCTTCACCCGCACCTCCCCCTCTGCTTCCAAAACTGTGCCATGGATGTAATTCCCAATCTCCGTCAAACTCCTTCCCGGGGCCAACTCCCGAGAGCACTCTCCTGAAACGTTAGAAGCCTGAGTCCTACCAGCAATAGCCCCAGTGATGTTCCAATTTTTCAATCCGGTGGCCCACCCTGGCCGCCCCCTCCCTTCTAAGTGTATTCCTTAACACACACACACACGCACACACACGCGCACACACACACACACACAAACGCGCGCGCGCTCTCCCCCTTCCTTCCTGTAGGGGCGTGGCGCCCACAAGAACGCCCCCCACCCAGCCAAGAATTTAACTCCTCCCACCCTTCTCAGAACCCCGCGTTCGGTGTTCACGGGGAAAGGGGGTGACAACGCGACCCTCTCTAGGTTCTGACCCCTACCCCTCCGCTGCCCAGATGACCCTCGCCCTATCTGCGCTGGGTCGTTACCCGGGGCCCACCCCCACCCCCAACCTCAGCAGGGAGCCGCGGCCCGCCCCAGGTCGGACTCCAGGGCCCAGGCCGGGTCCCGGTTGCCCGCCCAGGCCCCACCCCCTCGACCCCCGGCGGCCCGGCCCTCCCCTCGCACTCCTTTCCCCCTCCCACCATCTACCGCAGCCACTTCCGTCCGTCCTCCGGAAGTGAGTCCGTGGTAACTGCCACCACCCGTCACCCGCCTTATCTCCCCCCGCCCATCACCACCGCCACCAAGGGAGCAGGACTTGAGGTTGCTCTGCAGTCACTATTAAAAGGACTGGGGACGAGGCGTGGGCAGGACAGGGTGTGAGTGAGAACGGAGCTGGGGACGACAGTAACGGCCGTGCAAGAAGTGGGGGGACAGAGTTTGTGACGGAAATCGGGAGCTCGTGTCAAGTCGAGCCGCGCGGGAAGAAGAGCGCATGCGTCACGACGCCTCGGTCGGGTGGCGAGGGTTGGTGCTTGGACGGCCTGGCCTGGAGGGAGTTGGGCGGGAAGGGGGCGGAGCGAGGAGCCCGGAAGTGGGGGCGGAGCCGGCCTGGGGCCGGTTCACCTAGTCCACCTCGGTCTTAGGGTCGCCTAGCAACCGCCCGCTTGTTCAGGGTTCTGGAGAAAGTCCAGAGTGCTCCCCTCTCTGGATGCGAGTCCTGGTGAGAAGCAATTCTGGAAGCACCAAGGCTTGTGTTCACCCGTTCCTGTGCTGAGAGCTCTGTAGCCGTACTGAAGGAAAGCTGTTTTGTTCATTGCTTACTTTTTCTCGCTGCATCTCTCACGGAGGCAGGACCTTCCCTGGGTCTGAAAAGAGAAAGAAGAGAGTGAGACTACTCATAAAGTAAGCACCCCCCCAACCCGCGCGTCCCCAGGACAGCTCTCTGTTGAACACGCCTCGTGCGAAACACTTTTCAATTTTTAGTACCCACAGGTCGGGACCACGGTTACCATTCCCCGAGCAGCAGAGAGCTCTGCCGGAGGTTACGTGGCTAGAAAGTGATAGAGGCTGGACGCGAACTTCCCAGCCTGTGACACTAACCTATGTTGCCACTATCGTGTGCCACCTGTGACCAGTCTCCTCTTAAACCTTTCTGCACCTTCAAACATTGGACTTCCAAGTTCCAAAATTTCCCTGGTTGCTTTTTTCTAAATGTATTGGTCTGACTTGCTTTTGACTTCAAACTGAATCCAAGAGAAGCTACTACTAATTTTTGTTCATATGTCATCCATTTAATAACGTGTTCTAGAATTTTGCCAGGACTGTGGACGGATTCGCAGCCTTTGTTTTTTTTCCCCTCTTATTGAAAACTGGAACTTAGGCTCCAGTCTTCTGGCATATCTTCTTTGATACTGTGATTTATAAGAAGAAATATATGTATTTGGTCTTTGTCTAGTTTCTGATACCGAGCTCCTAAAATCCTTGGAATTTTCATAAGTGATAAGAGCACTGGGAGGATCTTTTGTTCCAATATTTGATCTTTGACCCTAGTTCCTGACACAGGGCCACTGAAACCCTTGGCATTTCCTGGGTGATAAGAGTGTCATTTTTTCTAATGAGGCAACTTTGGGTGGGCTCCTGGATAGCTTCTGGATGGGGGCTGATCATTGGAAAGACCAGGCTGTGATTAGAAGGTTGGAATTTTTTAGCACCCCCCTCCCCAGGTTCTCCCCCACCCCCGCCATTTTCTTGAGATGAGAGAAGGGTTGAAAATGGAGCTAATGATAGATTATGCTTAGGTGATGAAGCATCCATTAAAATCCCAATAGTATGGGGTTCAGAGAGCTTCCAGGTCGGTGAACACATCCACAAACAGGGAGGGTGCCACACCCCCAACTCCAGAAGGACAGACGCTCCTGTGCTCGGGACCCTCCCAGGTCTTGACCGCTGTATCTCATCTGGCATTCATCTGTATCCTTTAATAAACTAATACACATAAGTGTTTCCCTGAGTTCTGTGAGCTACTCTAGCAAATAATCGAATCCAAGGGGTAGGAGGTCACGGGAACCTCCAGGTAGAACAGAAGTTGTGAGTAACTTGGGGGCCTACTACTTGCAATTGGTATCTGATGCGGAGTCAGTCTGGTGGTACTGAGCCCCTAACCTGTGGGATCTGATGTTATTCCAGATTGTGTCAGAATTGAGTTAATTGTAGGACAAGCAGCCGGTGTCACAGAGAACTGCTTGGTGGGAGAAAACCTCCACACATTTGGTGTCAGAACTTAAGTGCTCTGTATGAGTAGTAAAGAAGACACACAGGATAAAAGACTGGGTTTTTCTAGTACATACGTTGATCTGACTTGCTCTTAACTTAAGGCTGAATCCAAGAGGAGCTACTACTAATTTTAGGAGTTCATCCATTTAATGACATGTTCTAGAATCTTGCCAGCACTATGGACGGATTTACAGCATCTGTCTTTGCCCCCTTTTTGAAAACTGGAACCTAGGTTCCAGTCTTATGGAATATCTTCTATCCACGTGATTTCTCCAGATTACTAGCAGTGACCAACTTGCATATTTTCAATACTGGGAATGTAATAGTTGCTAGGTCAGAAGTCATGAAATGATTTTTTTTTACTTGGAAAGATGTCATAATATTAGAAACATTCTTAAAACAAAATTTTTATTGCTGCTACACTCAAACAATACAGGTCCACAAATAAGTTCCTGATCTTTTCGCAAAAAGCTGTCTTTCTCATCTGAATTAATGGTAACTCCACTTCATTTTCTCAGGCTGGAATGCCAAGAGCCATCCTCATCTTCCTCTCTTACATCCTCTACCCAGTCTGTCAGGAAATCCTGTTGGCTCTATCTTCAAGCTCTGTCTAGGGTTCAACACCTCAGCATTCTCACGGCCCCCTTCATCGCGCACCTGGACAACCAGGTCCCTCTGTCCTTACTCCCCTTCTCCAGTAGCCTAGTCTTCACACAGCAGCTAGAGGGATCCTGGCATTTCTCTGCTTAAAACTCCACAGTGGCTCCCCAGTTCACTTGGAATAAAAAGCCAAAGTCCTTACAGCAGCCTACAGAGCCCAACACCAACTGGCCTGCTTACCCCTAACTCGCTCTCCCTTTGCTTACTCTGTCTCAGCCACACTACCCTCATTGCTATTCCTTGAACCCACCTCAGGGCCTTTGCACTAGTTGTTCTCTCTGTGTATAAAGCTCTTCTTCTGGATACTTTCATTACTCTTTCAAATATTTTCTCAAATGTCACCTTTCTCAGTGAGGCCTTCCCTGGCCAACCTATTTAAACCCTGCCGCTCACCCACAGCACTACCAGTTTCCCTTTACTGTGCTCCATTTTTTCAGTAGCACTCACTTACCAACTCCCAACATATTTATTATGCTTACTGTTTCCCGTCTGTCTCTCCCCGCTAGAATGTCAGTTCCATGAGGGGAGGCATATTTGCTGTTTGATTCCTTGCTGTATCCTAAGTCCCTGGAACAGGGCCATGTGCCTGGCCCTTAGTAGGTGCTCAACAAACATTTGTGGAATGAATGAATGAATGAATGAACTTGAACAACTATTTTCATGGTGGAGTATTCTTATCCTGCAGATACCTGAACATAGTGATAAGCATAGTATGCATATTTTGCATTATGATATTTTATCATCATAAAATAGATAGTATCATGTTTCTAAATACTTTCAAAATTATAACCACTTTTTAAAACATACTTAGACTTTTTGCATGCTTGTTATAATAAAGCAAACAATAGAGTTGTGTAAAGAAAAAGTTAATATCTTCCCACCTCCACTAATCCCTTCCTGCTGAAGGGAACTACTTTTAAATTTAGCGGATATCTTTCCAAATATTTTCTCCATACCCACATATATATGTAACAGATACAGATGTCACAGTTCAAAGACAAGTATGCCTGAACTGTAACTTTATTTTGTATAACACAAGGCAGTTTCTATTCTTAGGCCTCATTGCCTCTGATAGCAGAAAAACTGAATCTGGTTAACTCAGGATAAATGTTAGCACTTTATGATTTGCTTATTTATCAATGATCAGTTATAGTTTAATTCTAGTGAACTCTTTTCTCCCTTCACCTTTACAAAATTACCAGGTTTTTAAAAATTATTGTAAAAGAAGTATATATTCATTACAGAAAAATAGTAAATCACAAATAAGCAAAATTTTAAAATAACCATATGTAAAGCCAGCAGCCAGAAATAATCAATTTGTTCTGTTCATATATATGCATATTTGAGATCCTATTATAATTAGCTTTTATTGCTTTATATAGTGTAAACATTTTTCCATGTCAGAAAATATACTTCTATGGCATTTTTAATGACTGTGTGATCTCCCATTATACAAACGTACCAAAATTATTGTCCCTGTTTTTGTACATTTGGTTTCCAACTTTTTACTTTTGCGAAATTACTTGTAGCTAAATGTCTGAGCATATCCCTAATTATTTCCTCAGGATAAAATCCTGAAACTGTTGTCAAAAGGTGCAGTCACTGTTGAAGGCTTTTGACGCATGTGAGACCTACAGAAAGGTGTCACTGCTTTGACTCCAGCGAGCAGGAGGGTCCTTTTCTTCACACCCTGCCAGCACCATCTTAAGTCTTCCCTATTATCTTGTTTTTCGATGTTTTCTTGGATATTTTCACAAATATATTTTTTCCAACATATATTTTTCAGATGATAATTATTTTGGATTCATTTTAGAAGCTAGATATCTTTTATAATTTAATGGGCTCCTCCTTACCTTTTCAAGTATTCTTTGTACTGATTTTAGTCCAAAGTCAGATAGATACAAAAGTCAGTTTGTATATTTGCTATTTGTCACATGTTCTTTTATCCTGGAATGTATTTTAGAATTCTGACCCATAAGGAAACAGCCATATTCATTTTCTCCTTTTATCTTATTGTACCTCTTAGCAACTTCTGACCCACTCATCTGTGCACCTCTGACTGTGCACCTCTCCTTCCAACTCTTCCCCCTTGACTCCCATGCCCCCACACTCTCCCCCCTTGACTCCCATGCCCCCACACTCTTCTGGGTGCCCTCCTCCCTCTCTGACCACTCCTTCTCAGCCTTCCTGACTAGCTTCTTCCTCCTCCCTCTTATTCTCTACCCAACACTTTCTCTTTAGATGATCCTGTCACCAAACTCAGGTCTGGCTGCTCACCGCTCAAAAATCAGTACTCAAGAGAGACAAATGTTGGTAGAAAGGAAAGTTACTTTTAATCCGAGTGCCGGCAATCTGGGGAGATGGTGGACTCATTTTCCCCCGAAAGCCATCTCTGAAGATTCTGCTCAGCCATGAAAGTTTTTAAAGGGAAAAAAGGAGGTAATCTCAGTTAACCACTGAAACAGGGGGTCAGAATCGGCGATTCCCCACTGTGTGCATGTTTGTCGACTTCCTGTGATTTTTCTTTAGATGCTATCTTGTTCACACAGTTTGTTCGTCAGGTAACTGAAGGGGAAGCTAGGGAAGAGATCTGGTCATCGGTTACTTATTCTTCACTTCTACTTCTTTGATCTACAGAAAGAACCCACATGTTAGGCAAGGTATTATGTGATCAAAAGATTTGAAAGGTGTGCTAGGGCCAGAGATGAGTAGAGCATGGGGATGCCAGGTTTAACGTTAGTGTCAAGACAAAAGGGGCCTCCCGCAGAGAGCTCTTTCCTGCAAAGAGCTCTTTCCTGCCAAAAGCTGCTTACAATCCACAGAAGTCACGGGGCTTCCATTATCAACTCTGTGTCAAAGACACCCAAATAAGCCCCCCAGGTCCCTTCTCCTCCGTCCTCCAGGCCCATATATCCAGCTGTGTGCTTGATATCTCAACTTGGTTCCCTCACAGATAGCTCTAATTCAAGTGTCCAAAACTGAACTCACAGTATTCCTCCCAGCTCCTCTCCCAGCATTCCCCTTCTCAGTGAGTAGCTCCATCATCCAGCCAAATGCTTGTACCAGAAATCCAAGTCCTCCACAAAGTTCCCACATCCAATCAATCAGCACACCCCTCAAAGTTCATCTCCCAATTATTTCATGACTGTGTGCTTCTGTCTGTCTCTTCCCAACCTGGGCCAGTCAGTACAGCTCATACCATGACCATAGGAATTGGGTCACACAGGACTCAAGCCTGGCCAGCCAGCTCCTTCCTGAGATTTGCTGAATTCAGAGTAAGTTTCTCTCAGGTAGCAAAGCTCAAGCATGAATGGTGATAGTTTCAGATTTTCTACTTAAAGGACAAAAGTCTTGGAGGACACTTGCTCAAGATTTGTTGGCCCTGCTCAACCTTCTGACCTTCTGACATGAGTTGATGCTAAGGAGCAATCTGAAGCCACTTGATGTTTCCCTTTGGGAGAAATAGATTTTTCAGTCTGTTGCCCATGTAGGTTTTCCATTATCCATGAAGTGCAATACACTTAACCAGAATAACTTAGTTATACCAGTTTTTCCTGGACACATTACACCCTTTATATCTGCAGGTACGAGTTTTATTTTATTCCAGTTATGCCACTTATTGCAGGATTTCCTTTAGCAAGTTACTAACCCTCTCTGTGCCTTAGTTTTCTCATGAATACAGTGGGGATGATAACACTACCTAACATTACTCAATTATCATGAGCATTCAATGAGATCGTGCATGTCAAGTTCTTCAAACTATGCCCAACATATATAGTAAGTGCTCAGTAAATGTCGGTTACTATTCTTACGATTAATTCAGAAAAGTTTCAGGCTAGTACTTCTTTACTTTTTTTTTCTGTTTCATTTGTTCTATTCTCATCTTAGGAATATCAATTTTGTATATGTTGGGACTCATGTGACTATCTTCCACCTCCCTCATTTTCATGTCTTTGTTTCTTTGCCATTTTTCATGTTTTGTGAATAGTTTTTTAGTTATGCTTATTCTATTTTTGATGTTTCTAATGTTCGCAGGCAAATATCAGGTTAATACAATTTAGTTAATACTAAATTGTATTAACCTGATAACTAAAACTAACATTGTACACCTGTTTTTTTTTTTTTTTTTGCATCCTTCCAAAGTGTATGGTTCAGTGGTATTTGGTATACTGACATAGTTATACAACCATCACCACTAATCCAGAACACTTTCATCACCTTTGAAAGAAACCCCATGTCCATTAGCAGTCACTCCCCATTTCTGCCTCCCTCGCCCCTGGCAACCATTGATCTACTTTACGTCTCTACCATTTGGCCTGTTTTGGACATTTCATACAAATGGCATCAGACATTATGTGTCTGGCTTCTTTCACTTAGCATAGTTTTTAAGGTTCATCCATGTTATAGTATGTATTAGCACTTCGTTCCTTTTTGTGGCTGAATAACATTCCACTGTATGTATGTGGTTTATTCATTCATTGGTTGATGGATATTTAAGTTGTTTCCACTGTGTAGTATCTGTTTTTCCCAGTGTGATATAAGGAATGAACAAAGAGACTGGACCACAGCCTCCACATAAAAGCCTACAGAATCCCCAGATGAAGAAAGAGGTATTTGGGAGGAATTTGTGTTTTCTGGAAAGCAGTGGACATGGGCCAGTGCCCTCCTAGATGTGGGGAAATCCCAATTTTAAATGATCTGTTATCTCTACTCTTAGTATGCACATAATCATCACACCATGTTTCTTCTGTGTCAGGTGGAGACAGTCCTGACTATAGGCATGTTCTGACTTTCCCCTTGTCTTCTCACTCACTCTGTCCTTGGCCTGGTTGGTTTTCCTTCCTGAAATGCCCTCTGCCTATAGGTCTCTCTTCATGTGTGATTTATTAGTCATTATTATTATTCATTAGTCATTTTCTAAAATCTGCTCCCTTCAGCACTTCCAGGAGGTGAGGGTGGACTTTCCGGAACACTGAAGACAGATAACCCCCACTTCCTTTTTTATGTTCCTTGTGGCTAAAAGTAAATAAATAAATTAATAATTGGGTGTGGGGGCCCAGAGTTGCACTGCAAATATGGAACTGAAGAGAATGTGACAAGCCCAGACATCTCCAGACCTAAGGTGTAAAGCTGAAGACGGTGTAGATGCCGTAAGGAATCTGAGTGAAACTCAGAATATTAAGCAGAGACTTAGGATGAAGGTGGGGTGGTGGATGGAGGACACTTGGGAATTTCAGTTCAACCATTTCAATTCATGAAAGCTATTTAAGTACACTTAAAATCAGAGCACTTTCTTGCTTCATTTCACAATGAAGGATGAACTTACTATCTTGTGTCTGGTCTTCCCTTATTTAATCCTAGTATTATTTTAATTATGTTAATTTGGGGCATTTCTCCTCAACTAGATTATGAGCTTCTGAAAGGAAGAGACCCTGTTTACCTTATCATACTCATATATTTCTGAATTTGTTCAATAAACATTAACCTGCCAGCTCAGATTCTGGCTCCTCTGATTTCAGTGGACTTAGGAGATTTGATTTCCTTTCCCAAGGCTCAGGTTGTAAAATCTGTCCTTCATTCCTGGCAGGGCATTCATGAGGATCAAATGAAACCAAGACTGTGAGAACCCTTTTAAAACTGAAAAGAGCTATGTAAATATTTATTGTGTTTAGAAGTTTCCAGATAGCAATCAGAAAGTGCCAGGGTGCTAGTAGCTTTGAGCTTTCAGGGGAGAACCCCTCAATGCCCCCTCCATCTGAGAACAGAGAAAGCCCTCAGCATCCCCTCCCTTAGGAAGCTGCTTCCGTTTCTCACGTGGCCTCTCCCTTTTTCAGGGCTCTCAAAGTGTTATCGTGTCATAGAGAAAGCCAGTCTGCTTTTAAACACCTTTCTTTAACAATATTATAAGTTCTGATTGTCACTGGGTTGGTGGGTTGGTTGGTTGGTTTGTTGGTTGGTTGGTTGGTTGGTTTTAAATCTGAATTTGCATTTAAACCAGAAGGCTTTTTCTCAGGTCAGTATTCCCTGAGACCAGCTCCATCAGCAGGGGTTGTCCAGTTACCTAGTGAATATTTGAAACCTCGGATACTGATGCCAGGAAGCTGAGGTTTTCCTGTACGGGCCTCCACTGGTGGGGAGTGGTGGGGAGAGGGGTGGAGAGGGAGAAGGGGCAGTCAAGTGAGAACACTCTGAAATAAAAGTGTCTTTTGCCTTCAGGATGTATCAGTTCACAGGGAGAGAGAAGACTGGTTCTCAAGAAAGAACAAAGAAGCTTACAAGTAAAACACTGAAGACATGCAGAAGTGCTGGTGTAAAGAATAAAGAAGTGTTTAGAGGGATGTAAACTTAAATTAGGAATACTTCCTGAGGGTAGGTGGCTCACCAGCAAGGTCTTGAAGGGAACCAGGAGAGAGGAACCCCTGGTGTAGGTGTCATAAATCCTTCCTTACTTCAAGTAGAACCAAGCTCAAATAGGAATATTTCTAATCCTTATCATCTAAGCTGGGCCTGGTGCCAGGAGCTTGGATGCTTGTCCTGATTGCAGAGACCAGGTTTCACACACCCCCATCAAATCCTTTAAAGCATTTCCTTCTGCAGGAGCAGTTGAAAAGTACTTTGGGGAAAACAACTACAACTATTACCCCCAAACCAAAATTATAACCTCATAATTCCTTTATTTTTTTGAAATGGGTTTTAAACCAGAACAACTATTTTTAATTGTTAGAAACATTTTAAATAATTGTCAGTAATAGTCTTTATTAATCATAAAAAGAGAAATACATATATTAGTCTTTGAAAGCACCATCTCTGATATTAGGCCTTTTTAGTATTTAAAAAAAAAAAACAGCAGAAAAGAGCAAGCAAAAGCATGTGAGAGACAGTAACATAACTGGACCGAACAAAACAAAGAGGCTGAGATGGGAGACAGAATGAAAGAGAAATATTTAAGTTGGGGATGGAAGTCAGTGACGGAGGTCTAAGTAATTAAGAGGATGAGAAATATAGATATCTACATGCTAAAACAGGCAAGAGAGAGCCATCAAAATTCTGAGTCATGAGAAGCAAGAAGAACTACAATCCTGCAGCCTGTGGAACAAAAACCACATTCACAGAAAGATAGACAAGATGAAAAGGCAGAGGGCTATGTAGCAGATGAAGGAACAAGATAAAACCCCAGAAAAACAACTAAATGAAGTGGAGATAGTCAACCTTCCAGAAAAACAATTCAGAATAATGATAGTGAAGATGATCCAGGACCTCGGAAAAAGAATGGAGGCAAAGATGGAGAAGATGCAAGAAATGTTTAACAAAGATCTAGAAGAATTAAAGAACAAACAGAGATGAACAATACATTAACTGAAATGAAAAATACACTAGAAGGAATCAATAGCAGAATAACTGAGGCAGAAGAACGGATAAGTGACCTGGAAGACAGAATGGTGGAATTCACTGCTCTGGAACAGAATAAAGAAAACAGGATGAAAAGAAATGAAAACAGCCTAAGAGACCTCTGGGACAACATTAAACGCAACAACATTCACATTATAGGGGTCCCAGAAGGAGAACAGAGAGAGGAAGGACCCGAGAAAATATTTGAAGAGATTATAGTTGAAAACTTCTCTAACATGGGAAAGGAAATAGCCACCCAAGTCCAGGAAGCACAGAGAGTCCTATATAGGATAAACCCAAGGAGAAACATGCTGACACACATAGTAATCAAATTGGCAAAAATTAAAGACAAAGAAAAATTATTGAAAGCAGCAAGGGAAAAACAAAAAATAACATACAAGGGAACTCCCATAAGGTTAACAGCTGATTTCTCAGCAGAAACTCTACAAGCCAGAAGGGAGTGGCATGATATACTTAAAGTGATGAAAGGGAAGAACCTACAACCAAGATTACTCTACCCGGCAAGGATCTCATTCACATTCGATGGAGAAATCAAAAGCTTTACAGACAAGCAAAAGCTAAGAGAATTCAGCACCACCAAACCAGCTCTACAACAAATGCTAAAGGAACTTCTCTAAGTGGGAAACACAAGAGAAGAAAAGGACCTACAAAAACAAAACCAAAACAGTTAAGAAAATGGTAATAGGAACATACATATCGATAATTACCTTAAATGTGAATGGATTAAAAGCTCCAACCAAAAGACACAGGCTTGCTTAATGGATACAAAAACAAGACCCATCTATATCCTGTCTACAAGAGACCCACTTCAGACCTAGGGACACATACAGACTGAAAGTGAGGGGATGGAAAAAGATATTCCATGCAAATGGAAATCAAAAGAAAGCTGGAGTAGCAATACTCATATCAGATAAAATAGACTTTAAAATAAAGAATGTTACAAGAGACAAGGAAGGACATTACATAATGATCAAGGGATCAATCCAAGAAGAAGATATAACAATTATAAATATATATGCACCCAACATAGGAGCACCTCAATACATAAGGCAACTGCTAACAGCTCTAAAAGAGGAAATCAACAGTAACACAATAACTGGGGGACTTTAACACCTCACTTAACCAATGAACAGATAGTCCAAAATGAAAATAAATAAGGAAACACAAGCTTTAAATGACACAATAGACCAGATAGATTTAATTGATATTTACAGGACATTCCATCCAAAAACAGCAGATTACACTTTCTTCTCAAGTGCGCACGGAACATTCTCCAGTATAGATCATATCTTGGGTCACAAATCAAGCCTCAGTAAATTTAAGAAAATTGAAATCCTATCCATCGTCTTTTCTGACCACAGTGCTATGAGATTAGAAATGAATTACAGGGAAAAAAAATGTAAAAAACACAAACACATGGAGGCTAAACAATACGTTACTAAATAACCAAGAGATCACTGAAGAAATCAAAGAGGAAATCAAAAAATACCTAGAGAAAAATGAGAATGAAAATACTACAATCCAAAACCTATAGGATGCAGCAAAAGCAGTTCTAAGAGGGAAGTTTATAGCTATACAAGCCTACCTCAAGAAACAAGAAAAATCTCAAACAAACAATCTAACCTTACACCTAAAGGAACTAGAGAAAGAAGAACAAACAAAACCCAAAGTTAGCAGAAGGAAAGAAATCATAAAGATCAGAGCAGAAATAAATGAAATAGAAACAATGAAAACAATAGCAAAGATCAATAAAACTAAAAGCTGGTTCTTTGAGAAGATAAACAAAATTGATAAACCATTAGCCAGACTCATCAAGAAAAAGAGGGAGAGGACTCAAATCAATAAAATTAGAACTGAAAAAGGAAAAGTTACAACAAACACTGCAGAAATACAAAGCATCCTAAGAGACTACTACAATAAAATGGACAACCTGGAAGAAATGGACAAATTCTTAGAAAGGTATAACCTTCCAAGACTGAACCAGGAAAAAATAGAAAATATTAACAGACCAATCACAAGTAATGAAATTGAAACTGTGATTTAAAATCTTCCAACAAACAAAAGTTCAGGACCACATGGCTTCACAGGTGAATTCTATCAAACATTAAGAGAAGAGCTAACACCCATCCTTCTCAAACTCTTCCAAAAAATTGCAGAGGAAGGAACACTCCCAAACTCATTCTATGAGGCCACCATCACCCTGATACCAGAACCAGACAAAGATACTACAAAAAAAGAAAATTACAGACCAATATCACTGATGAATATAGATGCAAAAATCCTCAACAAAATACTAGCAAACAGAATCCAACAACATATTAAAAGGATCATACACCATGATCAAGTGGGATTTATCCCAGGGATGCAAGGACTCTTCAATATACACAAATCAATGTGATACACCATATTAACAAATTGAAGAAGAAAAACCATATGATCATCTCAATAGATGCAGAAAAAGCTTTTGACAAAATTCAACACCCATTTCTGATAAAAACTCTCCAGAAAGTGGGCATAGAGGGAACCTACATCAACATAATAAAGGCCATACACGACAAACCCACAGCAAACATCATTCTCAATGGTAAAAAACTGAAAGAACTGTCCCTATAAGATCAGGGGCAAGACAAGGATGTCCACTGTCACCACTATTATTCAACATAGTTTTGGAAGTCCTAGCCAGGGCAATCAGAGAAAAAAGAAAAGGAATACAAATTGGAAAAGAAGAAGTAAAACTGTCACTGTTTGCAGATGACATGATACTATACATAGAGAATCCTAAAGATGCCACCAGAAAACTACTAGAGCTAATCAATGAGTTTGGTAAAGTTGCAGGATACAAAATTAATGCACAGAAATCTCTTGCATTCCTATACACTAATGATGAAAAATCTGAAAGAGAAATTAAGGAAACACTCCCATTTACCACTGCAACAAAAAGAATAAAATACCTAAGAATAAACCTACCTAGGGAGACAAAAGACCTGTATGCAGAAAACTCTAAGACACTGATGAAAGAAATTAAAGATGATACCAACAGATGGAGAGATATACCATGTTCTTGGATTGGAAGAATCAATATTGTGAAAATGACTATACTACCCTAAGCAATCTACAGATTCAATGCCATTCCTATCAAATTACCAGTGGCATTTTTTACAGAACTAGAACAAAAAATCTTAAAATTTGTATGGAGACACAAAAGACCCTGAATAGCCAAAGCAGTCTTGAGGGAAAAAAGCGGAGCTGGAGGAATCAGACTCCCTGACTTCAGACTATACTACAAAGCTACAGTCGTCAAGACAATATGGTACTGGCATGAAAACAGAAATATAGATCAATGGAACAAGATAGAAAGCCCAGAGATAAACCCACGCACCTATGGTCAACTAGTCTGACAAAGGAGGCAAGGATATACAATGGAGAAAAGACAGTCTCTTCAATAAGTGGTGTTGGGAAAACTGGACAACTACATGTAAAAGAATGAAATTAGAACACTCCCTAACACCATACATAAAAATAAACTCAAAATGGATTCGAGACCTAAATGTAAGACCGGACAGTATAAAACTCTTAGAGGAAAACATAGGAAGAACACTCTTTGACATACATCACAACATCTTTCTTGATCCACCTCCTAGAGTAATGGAAATAAAAACAAAAATAAACAAATGGGATCTAATGAAACTTCAAAGCTTTTGCACAGCAAAGGAAACCATAAACAAAACGAAAAGACAACCCTCAGAATGGGGGAAAATATTTGCAAACGAATCAACAGACAAAGGATTCATCTCCAAAATATATAAACAGCTCATGCAGCTCAATATTAAAAAAACAAACAACCCAATCCAAAAATGGGCAGAAGACCTAAATAGACATTTCTCCAAAGAAGACATACAGATGGCCAAGAAGCACATGAGAAGCTGCTCAACCTCACTAATTATTAGAGAAATGCAAATCAAAACTACAATGAGGTATCACCTCACCCCAGTTAGAATGGGCATCATCAGAAAATCTACAAACAACAAATGCTGGAGAGGGTGTGGAGAAAAGGGAACCCTCTTGCACTGTTGGTGGGAACGTAAATTGATAGAGCCACTATGGAGAACAGTATGGAGGTTCCTTAAAAAACTAAAAATAGAACTACCATACGACCCAGCAATCCCACTACTGGGCATATACCCTGAGAAAACCATAATTCAAAAAGACACATGCACCCCAGTGTTCATTGCAGCACTGTTTACAATAGCCAGGTTATGGAATCAATCTAAATGCCCATTGACAGATGAATGGATAAAGAAGAAGTGGTACATATATACAATGGAATATTACCCAGCCATAAAAAGGAACGAAATTTGGCCATTTGTAGAGACGTGGATGGATCTAGAGACTGTCATACAGAGTGAAGTAAGTCAGAAAGAGAAAAAGAATTACCGTATATTAATGCATATATGTGGAACCCAGAAAAATGGTACAGATGAACTGGTTTGCAGGGCAGCAATTGAGACACAGATGTAGAGAACAAACGTATGGACACCAAGGGGGGAAAGCAGCAGGGGGTGGGGGTTGTGGTGTGATGAATTGGGAGACTGGGATTGACATGTATACACTGATGTGTATAAAATGGATGACTAATAAGAACCTGCTGTATAAAAAAAAAAAAAATTCTGAGTCATGAGGAAATATACACTAGCAGTCAGGAAATCATAGCATTTCCACCTTGAAAGTATTACAACCATATTTGAACCATTCTAATAAAACTTTTTTTATGCTAAAAAAAATACCATCTCTGATCTTTTGCTAGGTGTGTGATTCACTGTTTTCCACCTTGTTCTGGGACAAAGGTGTGGTTCTCACATGCCCTACCCCCCACCCCCAAACCAATATTAGACTTCTCCAGAATAATGGAAGAACAGAAATTAAAGGTAATCCAACACCCCTAGCAAACACTCATTAGGTATCATCTGGAAACTGTTCATGGCAAAAAGTAAAAAAATTTTTTAAGGAGCCACCAGTTTCTTGGAGTTAATCCACTCCTTCCTCTGCCTGCCACCTCCCAGTTATCTCACTGCTGTGTGGCAATCACCTCTGCATTGTGTCATGCACTGATTCACTCCTGGTAACTGTTAAAGGACTGAGCTTTTCAGATGATTGCTGCTTTTAAATAAATCAGACCCATTTGAGGTCACGTCTCGGGGAATATTAAACTTGCATTCTGACATGCCTTCTTGAGTGGGCGAAAAATAATCGGAATTTCAGTAGAGAATTGGGTGTGATGTATGAAATGGATCACATTACTCAGCTGCAACCCAGAGCGAGGAGAAGATTTCAAGTAAAACATTTGATTTACTTTTTTTTCTGGGCTTTGTCAGTACCTGAAAAACCAGAGGCAGTTTGCTCCAGGGAAGAGATCAGGGCTGGCAGGTCTGAGGAGCACAGAGACTCCAGATTCATCTCCCCTACCTCAGCTTGGGGTGCCACCTCTTCCTTCTCCACCCACCAAAGTCCTCAGAAGTCCTCTATTACCAGCTCAAATGCCACTCCCTCCTTGAAACCTCAGTAGCTGTCAGCGCTGATTCTTCTTTGCTTTGTATTGGAATTCATTGTGGTACAGCTGTCCCTAGTCTCACTCCTTTCCTCATCCCTCAGTTCCACCTCACCCCCAGCAGTATCTCGAGAGACCCCGGTGGAGCGTGAGCAGCTGCAGGGTGTAGTAGACGTGTGAGCAGCCACAGAAGAAATCACAGTTTCAGTGAAGACCTTTAGCATGGAAATCCTCCCAGGGAGGCTGTGGAATCAAAATTAAGAAAGACAGGTAGAGGGGCTTCCCTGGTGGCGCAGTGGTTGAGAATCTGCCTGCTAATGCAGAGGACACGGGTTTGAGCCCTGGTCTGGGAAGGTCCCACATGCCGCAGAGCAACTAGGCCGTGAGCCACAACTACTGAGCCTGCGTGTCTGGAGCCTGTGCTCCGCAACAAGAGAGGCCGCAACAGTGAGAGGCCCACGCACCGTGATGAAGAGTGGCCCCCACTTGCCACAACTAGAGAAAGCCCTCGCACAGAAATGAAGACCCAACACAGCCAAAAATAAATAAATAAAAGAAAGAAAGACAGAAAGGTAGAAAAGAAAAATACAAAATGTTGAAGATTTAACCTGATAAATTTTGAGAAAAAGAAGAAATGTGGTGTAGTGGATGAGGCAGGACATCGGGCTCAAATCTGAATGAAATTTATAGATTCCACTCAACCAAATCCCTGGAGAAGAGATACAGCCAAGAAAATGTTAGAAACTTGGTTGCAGATTGTACAGGTTTGAACAAAGACGGCCAAGTTTGTGGGGTAATGGAAAATAGAATAGGCATTCCAAGAATAATACATGGTTTTCCCATTTAAAAAGTAAGGAAGTGCAATCTGAAAAGTACAGGAAAGTGCAAGTTTAGGTCTGTGTAGAGAGACGCCATGCATGGCACAGCCATTATATTCACACTCAAGGTCCTCATACCTTGGATTCAACTGCCAGCTCCACCACAAAGCTCTGTGCCCGTGGGCAATTCTTTAACCTCTCAATGCCTAAGTTTCCCCCACCTGCCAAATGGGAAATGAATAATGGCCACCTCATGGTACTCTTGTAAAGACTGAAGGAGTTGCCAGCAATGGTGCCTGGCACATAGTGAGTACCATATCATGTTACTTTATTATACATTATAAAATTTGAAAGATCTACTTGGTGATTTATTTGGAATAAAGAAACCTCAGGAATAACCTTATCAAGTCCTCCACAGATGATGAAACACAGTGTCATTATATGACCTTTATAAGCCACTTGAAATGCATTTTATTACCTACTAGTCTCTTTGGGTCATTTTAAAATGGGTTTTTATGTATTTAAATCTTGTCTTCCAGTATGACTCTTGAATGCAGGAACTTCTGTCTTAACCTTACATGACACTAACAATGTGAGGCACGTATAGCAGAACTAAATAATACCTGTTAGTTTCTTTAAAATACAAAATTTCAAATGTATCCCAATGACAATCATTTACACATTAGCAATGAATCGTTTATTTAGTTTTTTAAATGCCACTTTGGAAGACCCAGATGGCCCTGGCAGAAAGGTCTGGATGAGTAAGTGTTAACAGCGGGAGAGAAGGCCCCAGAAGGAACTGTGACCTGGGCAGCAGGTCTCGCTGGGTCTTGGTAGTCAGAGGGAAGAAGGCGTGTTTACTGAAAAAGTTTGATGAAAGCAAACAGAAGGTATACCAAGCACTATGGCCCATACATTTCAACTGCCCCTCTCTGTCCAGCTACAGCGGACTCCACTTCATGTGTGATTCCACAAGTGTGGAGCCCCTGTCCTCGGGCTGCTCACAGCCCATTGAAGAAACAGTCAGGTCAACAGCCTCACAACACAACCCAGGCCATGGAGGGAGGCCCTGCAAGGCCCCAGAGCTCAGAACTCAACCTGAAGCTTTGACCAGGAGGTGACATTTGTCCTTCTTGGTAATCAAACATTAAGGGAACCACTGGGAACAGCAGGGAGGCAGGGAAGATCGAATCACTTCACTAAACCATCCATTTGTGAGCCATTTCTAACTAACCAATTTTCTGCCGGGGGGTGGGGAAGGGGAAATGAGAAGAAAAACCAAGTCCAGTGGTCCTAATTCTGAGGGGATGAGTAGACTTGGCCTACGTGGGACAGAGAGTGTGCTTTGATGGAGAGGCAAGGCTTTCCTTTGGAATGTATAGAATTGGAGGCAAGGGGAGGCAGAGGGGGCTTGGGGATGTAGGCTCTGGAGGAGTGAAGTAGGAAGTGAGTTCCTGTCCTCCCAGTGGGCTCTCCCTTACTGAGCAGATCACTTGCAGAGACTGGAGTGACTACACGAAGGACAGACTGGGGTTCTGTTCAACAGCTGGAGAGGGCTGGTGACTGTCCCTTTGCCACTGAGCTAGAGGTGGCAGCGGGACAGCATATATCCCAGAGGTTTGGCATGCCAAGGTCCAGGAGGACCGAGGAGTCAAGTGGATACAGCAGGAGCAGGGTTTGTGCCACCTTGCCAATCCACTGAAATACACTGCCCTCCAGATGAGGGAACCCTTTAGGGGGCTGCAGGGTGTGAAGCCAGCAATGAAAATTGAGGGGAGCAGAAGGAGACTGAACTAGGTGTCCCCCCTTCCTCCCAGCAGCAGTGCCCACATCCTGTCCAGCCTAGATCCATCCATCAGATTGAGGACCTTCAAAGTAAAGGGACAGGGTGTGCAACCAGTTGAGTTGCCAGATGAAATACTGGACACCCAGTTAAATTTGAACTTCAGACAAGGAATAATTGTTATTGCATGAGACATACTTACACTAAAAAAGACAAACAAGGAATAATTGCTATTGTATGAGACATACTTACACTAAAAAAAGACAAATGGAATAATTGTTACTGCATGAGACATACACCAAAAAAGACTATTCCTTGTTTATCTGAAATTCAAATTTAACTGGGTGTCCTTTTTTAAAAAATTTGTTTTGCTAAATCTGGCATTTCTAGTAACAGGACAACATGCTAAGTGAACCTCAACATTTTGAGGATGGTATTAAAGTAGCAGGGTCTTGTCATGTCTTGGCAAAGGTGGGAGCTTCCACAAATGGTGCTGACTTCTCCAGGCTCTGGGATTTGGTTACTAACTCCCAGGTGACAGTTCCCTCTCCAAGCACTGGGTCCCTCTTCCCTCTGGGAGCTGTGAGACAAAAAGAGAAAAGAAATATTCTACACAGCCTAGTTTGACTGGCCAGCCAAAGCAATAGGCAATAGCTCAGGGGTTTCAAACTGCAGGTCACAACTCCTACAGGTTGTGAACCCAGGTCATGCCAGCATTTTGAGTAGGGGGTAGGGTGGGTTAGGGGAGGCGATCAGAGTGTACTGCCTGCATTTTATCTCAAAAAAATCTTCTGTGTCTATGAGTCACTGTGTGTGTACATAGTTAATGATGTTTCTTACTGTAGTCAGGGTCCAAAATGTTTGAAAGGTACTGATATGATGTTGAGACTTGCAGGGCATTATTGTGAAAACTGTATTCAATCAACAGCCAGGATGATTTGGTTTCACACTCACAGGATAGGGTAAGCTTTGCCTTGTTCTGGAAAAATCACCCTCTGGAACCACCTTATCTTTTCATGGAATCTGCAGTCTCTGCATATAGATGGCCAATGCTTCATTTAAATCATTTAGAGTTCCCAGTGTTGTTCATTTTGCTGTAATCACTTACTAAAAGCATACATTGGAATCATATATTGTTGTACCCAATCTTAGGCATTAAATATAAGTGTTAATGTGGAACTAAAGGCACTGTCCAAATGGCCACAGTGGTTTTTCACATTTGTTTTATTTCCTCCTCTAAAGGGAAGGCTTTTCAACTTTGAAATCCATGGAGATTACTTGGGATAATTCCCCAAAGCTACCCTAAATGGTTTTGAAAGAGTCATAATTTCTCTCATGCAAAGAATATATGATGCTTTTACTTAGAAAGAGGAAGAAAAAATGTTTGCAGTTTCACTTTGAATTTTTAAAAAATTCCTATAACAATTAGCTCTTGATTCAAAAATTATAAATAAAGCTATTTTATCATCCACTGTTACTAAAACATTGTGTCCTGTGATGTTTTAGTCTTTATTGATCCAGGGATTTAATTTTTATCTTGAACTCTTTTGTAGGAAAATAGCTTATAAATCTTAAGTATAAATACTTATTGTCCTGTAACAATTGCTCCAACCTCTGTTTCTCCAAATTTTGCATTTACGTGTGGATGAAATCGATTTGCCATGCTTTTTTCAGTGGACGATACTGGTTGGCCATGGAATGTACAGGCTTTGGAGGCAGATACACCAGGATTTGAAACTAATTCTGACACACAGGAACACTGTGATTTTGACAGGCACATAAGGCCTTGGAGCCTCTACATCCTTAAATGTAAGATGGGAAAAATCAAAGTACCTAACCTGTAGAGCTGTTGTGGGTTTATATGAGAAAATAAATATAAAGCCTGGCATGGGAGAGACAATGCTATATATTCACCAAATTCCATTTCTGTTTTCTCTTTATGAACTTGACACCACATTTTCAACGTCCCTTGTAGTTAGTTTGGGGCTGTGTGACTGGGCTGTGGTGTGGGCTATTTCTAGGCCTGGCTACCTAACCTGGCTACCACGGGGACACACGTTTTAGCTCATATGGCTACAAGACAAAGGAAGATTGCCCAACCCACATAAGACTTTATGTAAGCAAGAAATCAACTTTTCTTTGTAAAGCCATTAAGATTTGGGGGTTTACTTGTTACTGCAGCATTGACTAGCCTACTCTAATACACTTGAGATATATATAGAGAGATAGACTAGATAGATAGATAGATAGATAGTAAACAGCTAGAAAACTTTAGCATTTAAGTTATCTATGAACCTTAAATTATGGAATGAGTCCTTTGATATATATTAAGAGAAAAAAAGCAAGACGATATATACTGTGCCACATTTTGTATAAGAAAGAAGCAGAAATTAAGATGTACATATGTATTTGCTTATCTTTGCAAAAAAAAAAAAAGTATAGGAAAGGAGAAACCAGAAACTAATAAAAATTGTTCCCTATAAGGGGTAGCTTGGAACAGGGTGGACATGATATTCATGGGAGTGAGACTTCTCTGACTAAACGTGTTTATACAGTATTGGTTTTTGAACCATGTAGTTTACATATTCAGAAATAAGAGTAAATCGTAAAGGAAAAATGCCCTAAAGTTGGACCTTAAAAGAAACAAATGGCCCAACTCTATGTAAAATTGGTTATTCAAACAACAATGAAAAAGAAACTTATTTGGGGTCACCTGAACACTCTACTCTGACTGTACATACAGTAATATTATTGGGAACAAGGAATTTCCAGTATAAGAGGGAAAAAATGAAAGAGAATTTAAGAAAAAACACTGTTATGTTGAATGCCAATGACAATATGAACTCATACAATTCATATCCCCCCCCCATATATATATGTATATATGGTCTCCTAGTTGTGTTCCTGAAAGAGCCTAGAAACAACACTCTTGTGGCAATGAGTCCAACTAGCCCCCTTACCTTGCATCTCCCAATATAATAACTGGCACAGGCAAGAATAATCAAATGGGTACTACAATCACTACATGAAATGTGGTTGGGCAATAGGTTATTCCCACAGGGGTGAAGTACCACTCCACAGATCATTATTACTTTCAAAGGGGAAGATGTTCCTTTGGTGCCCGATGCAATGTATACCCACCCCCACAGATGCATTTGGCCTTGCCTGTCCCTCAGGACCCACTTGCCCTGATTGCTGGGTAAACTGGCCCCAGTGATGGTTGTAAAGCTCCAGCCTCCACCTTGTCACCTCATCGCCTACAATGACAGACGTCTCTGCTTTGGCAAGGCTGTCATTACACCTTCCAGGGCCGAAGCTGCAGCTGCTCCCATGGCCAGGTCCAATGCAGCAGGACCCACAGAGGCCCTGGTTTTTTCAGTGGCTGCCCAGAGGCACCTAGTAACACAGTCCAGAAGTACAGGTACATCAACACCCCGCAGACTTTATCCTGGAGGAGTCCTCCAGGATGTAATAGTGTCACACGGCAACTCTAAAGATGTCCCACATGACCAAGTGACCAGCCAGGCTGCTTATGAAGCCATTGCCAGCTCAGCAATGAACCACCTTTTATTCGTTTCCCTCCTTTTCTGCCTTAATTCTTTTTCCCCTTTTTGGCTCCCATGGGATCGTACCCATCATAAAACACTAGCATGTAAACTTTGCCTCAGTCTCTGATCCCAGGCCAGTGCTTCTCCATGGAAGTATGGCGGTCACTTTCTCAACCCAGTCATCACCTTTAGCATCACTAGTAGTGGAAAAACCCAACATGTGAGCCTCTTCACGAGATGCCTCTGAAGCATTCTTGCAAATGACGTTTAACCCAAAACTAATCAAGCCTCCAGACTCAATTTCCATTTTAAGGGCAATACAGGCATAAAAGAAAAAAGTTAAAGAACACCGTCAGGAAACAATCAGACAAATGAAGAATGTGCAACTCTCTATAAATCCCCTGGCCTGGACTCTTCAAAAGTCGATGTCATAAGTCAAAACCAAACAGAAGTTAAGGTGGGGGAGATTTTCTAGGTTAACCTCCAGATAGACTCCACAAACCTTGATTAGATCACAGGCGAAACTGCATAGAAGTCTTTAAGGGGCAATTAAAAATATTTAAATATGTGCCCATCGACAGACGAATGGATAAAGAAGATGTGGCACATATATACAAAGGAATATTAGCCATAAAAAGGAACGAACTTGGGTCATTTGTAGAGAGGTGGATGCATCTAGAGACTGTCATACAGAGTGAAGTAAGTCAGAAAGAGAAAAAGAAATACTGTATATTAACGCATATATGTGGAACCTAGAAAATGGTACAGATGAACCGGTTTGCAGAGCAGAAACTGAGACACAGAAGTAGAGAAAAAAACATATGGACACCAAGGGGGGAAAGCGGCGGCGGGTGGTGGGGGTGGTGGTGTGATGAATTGGGAGATTGGGATTGACATGTATACACAGATGTGTATAAAATGGATGACTAATAAGAACCTGCTGTATAAAAAAAAATATATATATATATATTTAAATATGGCTTGGATATTAGTTGTGATTGTAGAATGATTGTTAATTTTCTTAGGTGTGATAGTGGCATTGTTGTTATACAGGTGATTGTCCTAATTTTTAGGAGATTCATGCCGAAGTATTTAAGGATCATGATGTCATACTGACAACTTAGTTTCAAAACTGATGTGTCTTGGTGTATGTGTGGTTGGGGGGTGGGGAAGAAGGAGAGAGAGCAAATATGGTAAAACATTAACAACCATGGTATCTAGATGGAAGGCATAATGTACTTGTTAAGTGTTTTTAAATTTTCACAATAAAATGTCGGGAGATAAATACCGAAAAAATCTAGGTAAAATGTAGGATATATTCACATTTGAAGAAATGTTTTAAAACTTGTTTTATTTTCCTCAGTTTCCAGTAAGCAGCCAATACTTTATCAGGGATTAATTCATCCACCTCAAAATGGATAGTCACACCCAAATTACTATGCTTTTAAAAGCTTTTTACCTCTTGCAGGTCTCTAGCAATTTCCCAAGGAGAAAAAATTTGATGCCATTACGCACACCTCAATTCTTAGTTGGCAGAATAACCAGCAAGCAGTACAGAGCTGCTTCCTTTGAAAAACCTTTCCAGGGTGCAAACTGTGAGTATTGAGGCACTGAGGCACCATGGAGAAGATGTATTTTAGACGTAAATTTTGACTGATCTGATAGAGGCATCAGTTATCTTTTCCATGCATTGCAAATCTTGTATAGGATTCAGATAGGAATAGCATCATTCTCTACAGCTGTATTGGCAACAGATAGACACGAATTAACTAATATAGTAATATACACAGTTATTTCAGGCTTCTATTATTAGCACCACCTCTTGACTCATGGGGAAAACTCCTCCCAAACTTTTTTTGTTAATGTGACTATTGCATTTGTTTCGACAGAGTTTTCTATTATCACCATTCCTCCTACCCACAACTTACACTCCCAAGATGCCTCCAGACAGAATTGCTACCCCCACACCCCCTTCTGCTCTCACGAAGGTGACTGCCCCCAGGTCAGCCGACCTTCAGTGCCTGCACCCATGACAGAGTCCCAGGAAAGCGTGCCACCTCACATTATATTCATGCTAACTAGGCTGGCTAGGCAATGCTCTGGACTCATAAAGGAGTCCCCCACAGGTCAGGCTGTTTCTGCTCCATCCAGGGAGGGGTCCTTCTTATACCCACAGAATGGTCATAGTACACTAATAATGCTCATTTCCCCCTATTTAATAGTAGAACTCTTCAGTTAAGTCTGAGTTCATGACCACAGCATTAGGTTTCTGCTGCATTAATGCTGCATAAGCAACCCCAAAATCTCAGTAGCTTCCCAAAAAAGCCATTTATTTTTCTTTCAGGTCAGCAGAGGCATCTCTGCTTCAGGCTATGAACTGATTTAGGGCTGCTCCACTTGTCTCTCATCCTCTGGACCAATGGCTACCTGGGGCAGGCTCTTCTCAATGTAGGGTGGCAGCTGTGCCAGAAGGGCGAACAGAAACACAAGGGGCCATTTAAGGCCTTGGCTCAGAATTGATATACTGTCACTTCTGCCACGTATGCCTCTGGCCGAAGCCCAAAATCAATGGGGTAGTGAAGTACTCTCCATCCTGGTGAACATCGCCAAGAGCAGGGAGGAGAGGAAGAACTGCATGCAGATCATTCAATTGACCTCAGCTTTCCTTGCAGCTTGGTGTGTCCTTGCAACTAAGTTTTGGCCAAAGGGATATGAGGGGAAGCAATGTGTGCAGCCTTGCCCTTGTAAGGATTGGGAATGCCCTGTCTTTCCCCTGCCCATCACCTGGGGGCATGGTGGGACTGCAGCAGTCATCTGGCCCAGAGGCAGATGGCACAGCTGTCTTGCCAGTCCTACCTCTGGACTGTTACACAATTGTCATTTACACTGCTGGATTTTTGCTTCTCTGTTATGGCATCTTAGAACCATAGTTAGCTAGTACACCATTCATTCATTCATTCAACAAGTATTTACTGAGTGTCTTCTCTGTGCCAGGCATTGTGCTAGGCCTTGGAGGAAGTGACAATGGGCAAAAGCAAGACAGAGACTAACGGATGTTGCCTTCCTTAGGACAGAGTAGCCTAGAGAAGGGAACAAATAAACCCCAAATCTCAGTGAGTTAATGTGCTTAAAGGTCTATCTCTTGCTCATGCAAAGTCTAATATGGTGCTGGTGGCCCTCCTACATCTTCTAGTCAACTAATTTTGAAATATAAACTTCCCAGGTTTCTGGAACAGTGGAAGAGAGAGCTGGAAGATTACAGAATTTTTTATGCGCCAAGCCAGGAAGTAGCTTATATCACACCATCCACATTTCCTTGGCCAGAACTCAGTCACATGATCACCCTTAACTGCAAAGGAAAGTGGGAATAGTAGTCCTCCTACAAAGCCAGGAAGAGGAACTCTGCCACAGATGCATAGTTATAAACTAGGAGAGGACTCTGCTCTGGCCTCAGCCTTTTTAGATTAGCTCACTTACCTCCTGAGTATGTGTGTGGCTGTGCCATCCTCAGAGTAATCCCTGAAATTTGCAGGAAAGCAGTTCAGAGCAGCATACAGCAGTAAATCAACTTCCTTCACTTTCTCTCTGATTCTTGTCAGTTTCAATCTACCACATTCATTTCTGAGAACTCATTTCTGAGTTTTCTTCCCTCCATTTTATAATTCTCTCTCCTCCTCGTATTAGTTGGGCTTCTCCAGAGAAACAGAATAAAGAGCATGTGTCTGTCTGTCTGTCTATCTATCTATCTACTTATCGTGCGTGAGAGAGAGAGAGAGGAAGAAGAAGAAGGAGAATGAGGAGGAGGGGGAGGGGAGGAGGAGGAGAAGAAGAAGAAGAGGAAGAAGAAGAAGGGGAAAAGGGGGAGGAGGAGGAGGGGGAGGAGGGAGGAGGAAGAAAAGGAGAAGAGAGTGATTGATTTTAAGGAAATGGCTCATGCAATTATGGAGGTTGGCAAGTCCAAAATCTGCACGGTGGGCCAGCAGGCTGGAGAGCTGCAGGGAAGAGTTGATGTTGCAGTTCAAGTCCAAAGGCTCACAGCTGGCACAATTCCTTCTAGCTCAGGGGAGGTCAGTCTTTCTGTTCCATATAGGCCTTCAGCTGATTGGACAAGGCCCACCCATATTAAAGTCAATCAATTTGTAAATCTCATCCAAAAAGACTCTGACAGAAACATCCAAAATAATGTTTAACCAAATATCTAGGCACCATGGCCCAGCCAAACTGACACATGAAATTAAACATCACATCTTCCAAGGCTAGTTTTTAACACTTTATATTTCTTGTCTAAAGTGGGAGGCAGAGTGATATGGGGGGGAAAAGTCAAAGGTGGGTTCAAATCCCAAATCTTACTCATCTGAACTCAAGTTTTCTAATTTGTAAAATGGGAATAAGAATGGTTACCTTGAGTGGATCTGTAAAAATTAAGAGATCATATATGTGAGACACCTAGACTTATGCCTGACAAATGGTGACAATTATTAAGTTTTCAATTTGAAAAGAAGGTTCATTGAACACTCTACATATCAGTATTTTTACCAATGCTTTTTATTTGCAGGTGACTCTCCACCCTTTTTGTTTTCCTTCTGAAACTGAGCAGTGTATCAACAAGAAGAAAATTCCCTGCTACAGTATATAGTTCTCATGTGGTTTCACCATCTCCTGGCACTTGAGTTGCCAGCAGTCAGCTGTGTCCTTCCTAATGGCACACGTTTGAACAACTTATTTAGGCACTCCAGAGGAAAACCAAGGGGAAAGAGAAGTGAGGAAGAGTGATAAGAATAAAGAAAAGGTGGGAGTTGGCAGGAAATGATGCAAGGAGAAAAAGGAACAGAAATCATATTTTCTACTAGTTTGCTTTGTGTTCCTGTGTCAGTTTATAAATTAGCATCTGACTGATTGGACAAACCAACTTTTCTGATACTCTCATCCAGCCAGGCTACAGATTTCTCCATTGGGGTGGAACTGAGGAAGTTTCAAAAGTGGGCCAAAGCCACATGGGGACATGTGTCATAATAAGCAACATGGTCTTTCATAAGTTGAGTGTTGCTGAAGGCTTGGAGTAAGTAACGTAGAGGGTATCAAACAGTGCTCCTTTTAGACTTGGTTTTCTAGTTAGGCAACTGGCTAAGCCACTTGTACAAAAAGACCCCAAACACATTGGCTTTAACAAGACAGGCCTCCGTTTCTCTTTTAGGTAACAGTACAGAGATGGGCAGGTAGACGGTACAGAGCACTAGCTGAACTGCTCCACAAGGTCATTGGGTACTGAGGCAGGAATGTTGGCATTGCCATCATCAATACATGGCATCCACCTGCGGATCCAAGATGTCACTCCAGTGCCACTCTTCAGTTGTCCCCTTTCCCAGCCAGATGGAAGGGGCAGAAGAAGCAGAGGGCTAAAAAGCTTTTTTTTTAAGGACACTACCTGAAAGTTGTCCTTCAATTCTGCTCACATCCCTTTGTCCAAAAGCTTGAAGGGAAGCTGGGCACATGCCCTGCCAAAAACTGCGGGGAGGGATCTGATTACTACGTGGGAGAAGGCAAGACTGGGTGCCTCTGAGTAGCTAGGAGTCTCTGCCATACCTAATTCTTTGGAGGTTATTCAAATCCTTCATAAGAATCTGACCCAGTGGGCAACACCCCAGTTTTCTATTCTTTACCTGAGAAGCTCCCCTATCACCTATTTGAAGTTTCTATCTAAATTTCTATCTGAGAAATTAGTTTTTCTGCTTAAGAAGAAGAGAGACGCTCAAATCAGTGAGGTGACTCAGCCGAAAGCACTTGTTACAACTTGGAACTATGCCTGAACCCCTGGCCATGGCCATTCTGACTCAGTCAGGGGAATCTGAGGTGAGTGGTGGTACTGTCCAAAGCCAGGCTCCACCTCCTCACATAGGAAGTTCATCTGCTTTCCCACCCTCCCCCCACCCAATCTCTCTTCCCCACTCATACCTAACAGTTCTCAACCTCAGGAGAAAATAAGAATACCAAGATTGAAAAATTCCATTTTGCTTCAAGGGCAGTTACTGGGTTTCCTCATGAAATGTCTTCACAGTGGATGTGCTACATCTTCACTCTCCCCCAGTAATTACCACCAAAGTCCCCCTTCACCCACTGTCCTCAGAGGTACTAGGTGAGGTGGGACGGGAGGGGGGGCTAGTTATCTCCATATCTGGCTCTTCTTCTGACATGAGAATGGTATTTGTCAGGTCTCATGGCTGCCCCCATCCCATTTCCAGGACTCCTCTCAAGGCAAATGCTGATCTCCCCTTGAGCCAAGTGTGCCTGTCACATCCTGCTCCTCCAAGAAGCTCCTGCTGACTGGAATGCAGATCAGATGGCTGGATCTGGGGTAGCCTCCTTGGCCCACAGGAAGGAAGCAGCACAAGAGAAGGCTGAGTAACAAGATAATGGGAGCCTGAGTCCCTGAAGATTGCAGAGCCACCATAGCAGCCCTGAGCTGCTGTTTCAGACCTTCATCTTGTCTAAACTACCTTCATTTAAGATCTCACTTAAAGCATCGACACCATCCTAATTGGCGGTGATGGGGGAGGTGGGTGAAATACTACTTTCCAGCTGTCAAAGGTAAAGCTAGATACTAATCAAAGCAGTAAGGACAGATTTTATTCGATAACTATTGCAATAGGGAAGAGGGTCCAGTGTAAACTAAACTCTACTTCAATTTGTGTAAAACTGGGCATTTTAAAGGGAGAATGAGGGAGGAGGGAGGAGGAAATGAGGAAGGGTGGGAGCAGAGTCAGGGAAATGGAAACAAACAAAAAGCGTGATTAAGCCATTGGGATTTGCTAGCTGACAGTTATGGAAGCTAGGCTCCTACCCTCCTACAGAGACTGGGAGACAGGGACCCTATCTTCAAGTGTTGGCTGGAACAAACAGAATATTCTTTTGAGTTTTCCCAGGCAGGGACTTCAGGGGGCTGGAGTAGTCATCCTCAGGGACATGGCCTTGAGCTGGTAAAAACTATGCTGGTGTTTGTCTCTAAATGCAGGATACGGGTGGGGTCGTTATGCGCCAAGCGCTCTTCCGCAGTGCTCACCCTCCTCCTCACTCCCGTATCTGGGATCCCTGTGGGGCGGCCCCAGGAGAGCTTGGCGCTTAGGCCCTCAGGAGAGCGAATCAGATCCAGGGCTTCCTGGCTAGCAGCCCCGCACATGCAGGCCCTCTTCTCTGCAGGAGACAGGGCAGCCAGGGGAAAAATCATTGGAGAACAAGCTAGGAGAAAAGGAGCCGCAGTTCTCATCCTCCTTCTTGGTTTCTCTCATGGTTTGATAAGCTAGAATGGGCCTTTAGTCAAAATCTGAGTCCCCTGCTTCCTAGAGCTGTGGAGCAGGGAGCAGGGTGGTCTGGATTGCACTTCTGGAGGCTCCGAAAGTGCAGGGGCAGGGATTGGGGTCTGAGCTATGACTTCAGGAGCACCCCCCAGAACCCCCATGCCTCATTTTGCTCCCTAACAACTCCTCTCCTTACCCCCCCACCAGCTCCTAGCCCCCACCCCCTACCCCGTCCCCAGAGCACTCTCCTTCTCTCTTTCACACCCGTCCTTGACCCCAATTACCATGTGTGCTTGCTGGTGCCTTCCAAAGTCAGTCTTTCTCTAGCTGTGCGTCCATCTACCTGTAAATTTCTCCCTCCTCCTTTGCTTGGCTAACACCTACTCAACCTCAACCATCAGCCCTCATCTGTCAGCTTGAACACTGCCTCTTCATTTTGTCTTTCCCTGAGCCTCCAAACCAGGTCAGTCTCCACTCCCTCCTACCTCTGGATTTCTATCATTTCTACCACCATTGCTTACCTGTCTCCCTGTCATTGTCATGACCATCTAATGCTTTTACATACTGGAATGAAACAGCATAAGGGTAGCAACGCTCTCACTCTTTCCTCATCCCTAGCACCAAGGAGGGGCTCAGGAAATTTCAGTTAGATAAGCAGACGTGGAAACCTGATTGAATGGTGGAAAAGAGGTGTAGAGCGGGAGAAAAGTGAGGTCCCAGCTGTCATCCACTCTTCCCCGAAGTCTGACAGTGCAAGGAAGCACATGAAAAGAGAAGTATTTCAGGGTACAACAGAGTAAAGGAAGGCTGACTTAACACTGGGGTCAAAGCCAGCATGTTTGAAAGTGGAAGCCAGGGAGCCAGTGGAGAGGAGAAAGTTGAGAAGGTGGGGAGGGGAGTAAAGTTGAAGGAAGGGGACCTGGTTTAGAAAAGGCAACAAGAAAGAAAGTAAAGTATGCTCAAAGAGACAAAAAAAAAGCAGGCATCACAGATCTTAGTAGTGTACCTGCCCTGTACCTGTTGCACGATAAATGTTTGAAGGGGAGAGGTGAAAAATTGTGTTTGCCTATTTCAGATGACCTCAGTCTTCTTAGGGAAATAGGAGGTTAGGTCTTATGAAAAATGGGCATTGAGAATCAAGAAATATTCTCTGGTGGTGGGATGAACTGGGAGATTGGGATTGACATATATAGACTAATATGTATAATATAGATAACTAATAAGAACCAGCTGTATAAAAAATAATAAAATAAAATTCAAAAAAAAAAAAAGAAATATGCTCATTTGTTAGTGTATTAGTTAGGACTGACTAAGTTCTATAACAAGTAGACTCAAAATACAATGGCTTTACAGGGTAGTCTCTATGCTATAGAAATTTAATTCTTGCACCCTTAGCAGTCCAGGATGGGTATTCAGGTCAGTGGGTAGTTCCCCTCTTGGTGATCATTTAGGCACACAGGCTCCATCATCCTCTAAGGTCTAGAGAAAATGGGAAGAACATGCAGAGCATGCAAAGGAAGTTCTCATGGACCTGGCATGGAAGGAACACACATTTCTGTTCACATTCCTTTGGAGGGATCTTAGTCATGTGTCCTCAACCAACTATAAAAAGGGCTGGAAGATGTTAGTCTAGCTGTGTGCCCACAGGAGGGAACAGAGTTTGATACACAGCTAGTGGTTTTCACCACTGTGGTAGGCAGAAAAATGGACCCCAAAGATGTCCACATCCTAATCCTTAGAACCTGTGAATATGTTACCTTACATGGCAAAGGGACTTTGCAGATGTTTAGGACCTTGAAATGAGGTAGTTATTCTGCATTATCCCCCTGGGTCCAGTGTAATCACAAGGGTCCTTATAAGTGAAAGAGGGAGGCAGGAGAGTTAGTCAGTATCAGAGTGATGCAGCATGAGAAAGACTTGTCTGGCCATTGTTTGATTTGAAGATGGAAGGGGGCCATGAGCTAAGGAACTCAGGCAGCCTGTAGAAGCTAAAAAAGGCAAGGAATGGATTCTCCTCTAAAGCCTCCAAAAAGAATGCAACTCCTGCTGATACCTTGATTTTAGCACAATTTCAGATTTCAGACCCATTTCAGACTTCTGATTTCCAGAACTCTAAGATAATACTTTTATATTGTTTTAAGTCACCAAATTTTAGAGATTTGTTACAGCAGCAAGTGGAAACTAATACAACCAAATTTGGTAATTCCTTTTTTAAAGAAGTACCTATTAATGGTATGAAGCATTATTTTAAATTTTAAGAAGACAAGACTATGTGTTGACTTTCCACCTTATGCACAAGCCTATTGACTGCCTCGTGAACTCTCGGGGACCAGTCAGGGGTGGAGGACTTTAATGTGGAGAGGTTCTAGAACAGCAGTTCTCCAAATGTGGTCCCCAGACCAACAGAATCTGCCTCTCCTAAGAACTTATAGAAATGCAAATTCTCAGCCAACCCAGACCTGCTGAATCAGAAACTCTGGGACCCAGCAGTCTGTGTTTAACAAGCCCTCCATGTGATTCTGACACTTGCTCTAGTTTGAGAATAGGACTAAGGCTCTATTCTAGATCGAAAGAAACTACAAAGAAGCAAAAATGAATTAGCAATGCACAATTCTAAACTGGATCTTTTTATTCCAAAGGACATTATTGGAACAATTAAAGAAATCTGGATGGAGTCAGAGCATTCACAGTAATGAATCCGTGTTAATTTCCTGATTTTGATGGTTGTGTGGTGGTGATGTAGGAAGTCCTTGCTTGTAGGAAATATACACTAAAAGTATTCAAATGTAATGAGGTGCCTTGTTTGATGTTTGATTAATGAGGAACTTAATTCTTAAATGATTCAGGGAAAAAAACAGTTTTAAACTATAACTTCCATTTTTCTTTGAGACTATTTCAAGATTTTTTTTTTTAATTTTGAAAATAAAAAACAACCCAGCATGATACCATTTGTCAAATATCAACTTGGCAAAGGTGAAAAACGTGTGTAACACCTAGTGTTGGTGAAGGTATGGGAAACAGAAAGTTTCACACACCATGATTGGAATTATAAGTTGTTGTAATATTTTTGGAAGGCAATTTTACAATATCTATCAAAAATTTAAAAGCAAATTTTTCTTAGCAATTCTGCTGAGGGTAAGGAAATATATTTTATTGCAGCACTGTTTATACTAGAAAAAACTGGAAACAACTGAAGTGTTTATCATTAGGTGACTGGTTAAATAAATTATGGTATAAAATATGCAGTGAGTTACTTGGCTTTAGACCACAACTTCTAAAGGTCTTGAACCAAGTTCCCTTTTGCTAAAAGATTTAAAAAGTCTAAGGAAAGGCTGTGAAAGAATTCTGTAGAAAGTTATAAGGCGCAGGGTTGAGAGCTTGGCAGATAGCAGTGTGACAGTCAGGTTCCAACCAGGAACATATAAACCACTCTAAGTATTTGGATGGAGGGAATCTAATGCAAGGTATTGGTGACATACTCAAGGATCAGAGAAAGCTGATACAGATACAGCTTTTAAAATAACAATGCTCAAGGAAATAAAAGACAAATTTGAGAATTTGGCAAGTTATAAGAAAGGAGGCAGATGGAAAGTCCATAACTGAAAAATAGAGTATATATTTAATAGCAGATTACACAGTAAACTGGAATATAAATTATATCCAGAATGAAGCCTGGGTAGGGAGTGAGGGGACAAAGGGATGGAAATGAGAGATTAAGAGGCATAAGAGATACAGTGAGAAGGTCTAACATACCTTTATTTGGAGTCCCAGAAGGAAAGAGAAAGATAATGGTATAGAACTAATATTCAAGCACACAATGGCTGAAAATTTACCAAAACTGAAGAAAGATACATATCTACAAATTTAACAGCCCTAAGAATCCCTAGCAGGATTACTTACTAAAAAGGTAATCCACACCTAAACATATCATAGTAAAACTGGAATAAACTAAAGACAGAGAAAAAATCTTAAAGAAGCCATTAACAAAAGAACATATTAAACAGGCAGATGAACAGCTGACTGCTCACCAGCTAGAGCAGAAGTCAGAAATTGGTGGCTTGATGCCTCCAATGTGACAAAAGAATGTGATGCTCAACCTACAATGCTATTCCCAGAAAAAATATCTGTTAAGAACGAAGGTGGGGGGCTTCCCTGGTGGTCCAGTGGTTAAGAATCTGCCTTCCAATGCAGGGCACGTGGGTTCGATCCCTGGTTGGGGAACTAAGATCCCACATGATGCAGGGCAACTAAGCCCGCGTGCAACAACTGCTGAGCTAGCATGCTCTGGAGCCCATGTGCCACAACGAGAGAGAAGCCCGTGTGCCACAATGAAAGATCCTGCATGCCACAACTAAGACCCAACACAGCCAAATTAATTAAGTAATAAAATAAATAAATAAATGGCATTATTCAATTCCCAAAAAAAAAAAAAAAAGTGGAATAAGCTGTTTTTAGGCAAACAAAAGTTGGAAGGTTCTACCTCTAACAGGACAGAACGTTCTAAAGAATGTTTTTCAGACACAAGGAAAATGACCGCACAAGCAAGGTTAGGGAGGGAGAGAAGAATGAAGAGCAATGGAAAGTAATTATAACAGTAAATACACGGATAAATTTAAATAAATATTTGGTGTAGAAAATAATAACAATGTATTTTAATACATATCTATACATTTATACATACATAATTAAAATTCACAAAAACAATAGCATATAAGATGAGATAAATAGTTAAAGTATTCTAAGATCCTTGCATTGTCTAGGATGAAGATAAGAGTATCAATTATCACTAGGCTTTGATAAGTCAAGAATGGATCTTTAAAAAAAAAAAAAAAAAAAAAAAGAATGGATCTTTTAATTCCTTGCCCATTAAAAGAACAGAAAAAGTGTACAACTTCCAAATCAACAGAGGAAAAAATAGAATAACAGAATAATTGTGATAGAATTCTAATAGAATAATTCTAATCCAACCTGAAAGAAAGCAAGAAAAGAGATAACAGGACTTAAGATTATGTGGGATAAATAAAATCAGTGAATAAGATTGAAACCAAAACATAACAGAAGTTGTATATTAAAGACCTAATGCTCTTGTTAAAAAAAGTTATCAAACTTAAAACAACAACAACTATATGCTATTTCCAAGAGGCACATTTAAAATAAGGACACAGAAAGGTTGAAAGTGAAAGGATGGAAAGAGCTATGCCAGGTAACAATAATCAAAAGAAGCTGATGTTATTAATACCAGGAAAAAAATAGCCTAAATAAGCCAAAGGCATTACTACAGACAGAGTTTTACTTCTTAAAGTTTCAATACATCAGGAAGATATAAAAATTCTGTATTTGCATGCACCTAATAACATGACTTCAAATATATAAAGCAAAATTCACAGAACTATAAATAGAAATGGATAACTCAACAATTATCTCATTAATCAACAGAACAAGCAGATAAAAATTCGTAAGGAGCAGAGAAGATCTGAACAATACATTACAAAATTGATCTAATGTCTTTATCTAGGTGACTGCACCCAGCATTTGCAGAACACATGTTCTTTTCCAGTGCCCGTGGAACCTTCACTAAGGTCAAATACACACTGGGCCATAAACAAATCTCAACAAACTTCAGTGGACAGCAATCATATAGAGTATGATTTCTGACCACAATGTTATAACAAAAAATATAACTAAGAAGTCCCTATATGTTTAGAAATTTAAAATATACTTCTAAATAACCTATGGGATCTGTTGTAATTATCTGTGCTTTCTGTTCTTTCTTATCACACCAGAGGTCTATGAATTTTAATTCTCTTTTTAAAGTACCAACCTTGACTTTTGATCCTCTCTGTTGTGTTGCTTTCTGTTTCATTGATTTTTGCTCTCATCTTCATTATTACCTTCCTTTAACTTTAAAAAAATGGGATAGATCATTAGTCAACTTGACAATATTGTTCGTATGAAGTTTTACAAAAATACGAAGTGCTTTTTCATTAATCCTCAAAGCAACCTTGTGAGTTGGGTCTTTTCCCTCATTTTACAGATGGGGAAATTATAGACATAATTATTGCATTCACTGAAATACTGGCCCTAAGGTTTGCATCCAAGACCAGAGGAACTTCTCCTGCCCATCCCAGGGTCTCCTTTTATTCTTTGAGAACTTAAGGAACACTTACCCCATGGTTAAGAAGGTGGATGCCTGGCTCTCACCAACCCTTACTTCAGTAATCGCCAGGACATCTATTGCCAAGAAAACATAGAGGTGGGGAGGAAGTGGGGAGCAAAATGTGCACAACATGAGTGGGCAGGCTGCCTAGCCAGCAAGGAAAGTGTGAAGCAGCCCTTGACCCACCCATACTCTTAATCACTGGACTAGAGCTGGAGGCTCCTCCTGTTGACCCCTTTCCAGCATAAAAAAGACAAAGCATGTTTGCTTAGAAACAGTGGATTGCTTGCTTAGAAGCAAGATACCACTGAGTAAACTTATGCAAGAAAATTTTTTTTCTCAAATACTGTGTAGGGTGGTCCTTGGAGGATTTTCTTGGCTTGAGGAAGGGCCTACATTCCATTGCCTGAGTGTCCAGATGTTCGAGTCCTTGGACAGGGGCCACCACACTGCCAGACTTACTTCCCACACCCTCCTACAAATGCTTCTCAGTCCAGGCACACTTCTAAGGGCTCTAGTAACACTAACTTTTCCAACCTTCATTACAACCTCTGAGGTTGTTACTATTATTATCCCAACAAGAGGTAGATGAGGACACACAAGCAAAAAACAGAGGGTTTAGTTACTTGTCTAAAGTCATCCGGGAATAAGTGAAAGAGTCCTTATTTGAACCCAGGCTTCATGGCGGAAAGACTGTTCTCTTGGCTACTACACTATGTCACCTCTCTACATGGGATTCACATAAACTCCTTCCTGAGTATAACTGATACTATTCATAGCCTGAGAAGAACTGCCAGGTCTAAATGGGAACACACAATGGAAAGAAGAATCGAGTTAAGTATTCTGACTTCCTTCTGCATGTCTCCAGCCAGGGCCCTCAGCTGAATCTGGGGAAGAGGCATGGAGAGACCTCCCAGGGAATTCCCTGGGAAACCTTAAGTTCCTGATGCAGACTTCACGTCCCCACTGTCTGTCCTCAGCTAACTGATCCTCAGGTGACCATTTCTCAGTTTTGAATCTCATGAGGGAAAAGTTCCTTGCATTGCATGACTGGTATTCAGTACCATTTCACCCTTAGTGTCTCTGTACATAAACCAAGATGAAATTATTTTTCAGGCTTTCACTTTCCGACAAATTTGCTAGAAATAGAGAGCACACTCCTATGGAAGCCTTTTCTAAACTCACTGTTTATTAAGGTTTTCCCTTCCTGTTTTATTGCTCCTCCTCCGCTTGCTCCTCCTGTGAATTCCATACGAACTGAACTCGTTTCAGAGTCTTTCCCATACTCCCCACATCCATAAGCTGTGAGACCTTTAGTAAGTTTTGGTTAAGTTTTTCTCCTCCCTAGGAATTTTCTCAGTTCACATAAAATTTCTAATTTATTGGCAAAAAATTGTGACATAACATCTTATTGTTTTAATGTCTGTAGCATTTGTAACATAAAACTTTAGAAATCCACTGAGACTTCAACTAAAAGGGAATTTATTCAAACTGTTGCAACAGGGAGTTTTAAAGGGAATGTCTCGTCAAACTTGAGGAATGAAAGCGGTTTTATAGGGGAAAGAAACAAAAGCAGCACTGAACACTGCGATTTTGGTGGGTTTTGGTCAGGTCGGTATTGCAATCTTACAGAAATTAGTTTTTCTTCCTGATTTGGCTCATTGTGCCTGTTACATCCTGTTCCCGGAATGGTTGACTCAGGAATTTAGGAGTGAGCTATTCTCTCAGAATAGCAGAGAGCAAGGAGGTCAGTGTATGTTCAGAGAAGAAAAATTTACAGTTCTCTGCATTCCCCCTTTTTATTCCTGACTTTGGTTATTCACGCTTTCTCTTTTTTTCTTGATCAGTCTCACCAGATTTGAAACAGACATTTGGCTCTGTTCTCTATATTTTTCTATTTTGTTTTTTTCTGCTCTTTATTACTTCCTTATTTTACCTTTTGTTAGGATTTATTTTGATTGTTCTACTTTTTGAGATGTTGCTTTGGTGATTACCAGGTTTTCTGAACTATCTTTCTAGGCTGTAAATTTCTCTCTAAGCACTGCCTAAGCAATATCCCTCTGGTTTTGATATGTAGTATTTTCATTGTCATTCAGTTGAAAATACTTTCTTCTTTGAACCATGATTTTAAAGTGTATTTGTAAATTTCTGAATATAATAGACATGTTCTAGGTATTTTTTATTATTACTTTCTAATTTAATTTCAATTATTTAAATTTTGTTGAGATTTACTTTATGGTCCAGCATATATGTCAACCCCACCCCACCCCCAGCTTTATTGGAATATAATTGACACATGCCATTGTGTAGATCAATTTTTGAAAATGTTTCATGTGTTCTTGACAAAAAATATGCATCCTTGATACACTGGTGTAATGTTCCATGCATATGCGTTAGAATGTTTGTTAATCTTATTGTTTAAATCTGTGTCTCTACCAATTTTTAGTCTGCTTGTCCTATTAACTAAAGAGAGGTGAAAAAAAATCTCTCATCATGATTGTGGATTTTATATTTCTCCTTTGAGTTCTGCATATTTATTAGGTAGACACTAACTTATAACTGTTCTATCTTCCCAGTGTTTTTTCTTCCCTGAAACTTCTGTCTTAATGTAACACCTCCCTTTATCTCTAGGAATGGTTTGTGCCTTGAAGTTTCTGTTCCATCTAATATTAGTAGAGCTACACCAGTTTTCTATTGGCTTCATATAACTTCTTTCCATTCTTTTACTTTCGGACTTTGTGTCCTTATATTTGAGTCTTTTGTAAGCAGCAACATAGTGGGGTTTTGTACTTTCACCCTATGTGCTACGGTCTATATGTTTGTGTTTCCCCCAAATTCACAGGTTGGAATCCTAATACACAGTGTAATGGTGTTAGGAGGTGGGGGGCCTTTGGGGGGTGATTAGGTCATCAGGGTGGGGCCCTCATGAATGGGACTAGTGTTCTTATAAAAGAGACCCCACATGACTCCCCAGCCCCTTCTGCCATGGGAGGATGCAACAAGAAGTCTGCAACCCTGAAGAAAGCCTTCACCCAACAATGTGGATCTCCAATCACTCTGGACTTCCAGCCTCCAAAACCTGAGAATTACATTTTTGTGGTTTAAAAGCCACACAGTCTGTGGTACTTTGTTATAGCAGCCCGAACAGACACTGTCTGACAATCTTTGTCATTTAGTGAAATTAAATTAAATGTAAATATTGGTATTTTGGGGAAGATTTACCATCTTTTTTTGGTCTCACCCCTCTTTTTAAATTTACCTCTTTGCTTAAAATTTTCTACTAGTATTGGAATCAAATGTTGTATTTTTATGATTCCTCTAGATTTTACAATATTCACGAGAGTAACCAAAACCTTCACCCTAATACCTCAATCCTTTTTACTCTCTCTTGACTTACTTATCAGTCTTGTCTGGTATTTTAAGCCTATCTTAACAACTCTACATTTTTATTGTTTGGTATAAAATGTTACATTTGCTCACCTGTTTTTCTCTTCATTTCTTTTTGCATCTCTAAACCCCACCTGGGATCAGTTTCCTTCTATATTAAAGTGCATTCTTTAAAATTTCCTTTAGTGAGGGTCAGCAGGGAATGAATGAAACAAATTGTCTTAAAATGTGATTATTTTGTCCTCATTCATAACAGATATCTTCATCTGGTATAAAATTCTAGGTTGACAGTTATTTTCTACCTTTATACTGACATTTTCATTCCACTCATTTGGCTTCCATTGTTGTTGTTGAGAAGTCTGTTCCTTTGAGGGTAATTTTTAAATCTTTGGCTGTTAATTTTTTTCTTTGATTTCCTGCAGTTGCACTATGATGCACATAGATATGACTTTGTAAATTTATCCTAATTTGTATTCTTTGAGCTTTTAAATCTATAGACCTGTTATTTTTCATCAGTTCTGGAATATCCTCAGCCCAATTACCTTTGTCCCTTTTCTTCCGTCTTTGCCTTCTAAGACTGTGGTTAAATATATGTTAAAACTTCCCAGTGAGATCATCCCATCTTTCTGTGTTTTCCCGTATTTCTCTATCTCCATGCTGCATTCTGGATAACTACTTCAAACCTATCTTTCAGCTCACCAATTCTCATTCCTACTGTTTCACAATCTGTTGCCAAATACATCTTTAAATATTTTAAGCAGTCGTTTTCACAAACGCACCCAATAATTCTAATGTGACTTTTATGTGGGTCTGTTTTTCTGCTGGTTTCCAGTCATGCTGCCTTTTTTCCTTATATGCCTGATTATCTTTGACTGTTTGCTGACTATTTCCTCTGAAAAATTGTTACCTGAGGTCTAAATTGAAGGAGTCCTCTTCTGAAGAAGTTTTATTTGCTTCTGCCAGGCCTCAGGTTGTGTTTACCTGGGTTGTAAGGTTTGGTCAGGGACCACAATTTGTCAGGATGTTCTCTTTTCTCTTTTTCTTCAATCCTATTGCTATGCTCAGTAACGAGGTCAGTCTCTAAAGTACCCTGGGGGTAGGGAGGGGGATGGGTCTAGATTTGGTTTTTCTTGTCCTGAGGGTGTAGTACTTTGGGAACCCAGTTTAACGTTAGAAAAGTCATCTATAACATTCATCACCTTGGGTGAACCTGGCCCTATCATCCTTCTCTCTCTCTCACTCTCTGGGGCTGGTGAAGTGGTGCCTAACTCAGCATCATCAGCAGAGTCTGCAGCCTAAGCTGCTTTGGTGTTCACCTCTGATGACGAGATCCCATCTTAAAACAGCCCTACCTGTTTAAACTGCAGTCTTTTCAGCCTCCATGCTCTTTTAAGGGGAAGGGAGGGCACACCACCTGCATTTTAAAAAACTGTATTTTTGGGCTTCCCTGGTGGTGCAGTGGTTAAGAATCTGCCTGCCAATGCAGGGGACACGGGTTCGAGCCCTGGTCTGGGAAGATCCCACATGCCCTGGAGCAACTAAGCCCGTGAGCCACAACTACTGAGCCTGCGCATCTGGAGCCTGTGCTCTGCAGCGGGAGAGGCCGCGACGGTGAGAGGCCCGCGCACCGCAATGAAGAGTGGCCCCCGCTCGCCGCAACTGGAGAAAGCCCGCACACAGAAACGCAGACCCAACACAGCCAAAAATAAATAAATAAATAAATTAAAAAAAAAAAAACAAAACTGTCTTTTTCAATGTTTTTGGTGGGAAACTGATCCAAAGAACCTAGACTACCTTCACCAGAAACAAAGTACTGTCTCACCTTTTCAATATCATTTTTTCTTTTCTAGACTTTGAGATTTTCCAGTCCAGATTTTTAGATTTATATACTTTATTTCTATCCTTTTAGTGCTTGCCCATGACATTTTACCATATTTAACTCAATAAAATCTAGAGTTAAACAGCATCTTCACCCTCCTCCTAAATAATACAAGCACTTTAGCCTGCTTTCACACAGATGTCCCAGCTTCCAATTTACCTACTATTGTCCAATATTCCAATTCTATTTATCTTTTAGCCTTGAGAATTAGACATGGCATTTTAAAAAACAGTGTTTCAATTTACCTACACCTTGGCAATTTTACTTTTTCTTCTTGCATGTCAGACGTCCTCTGGGAGGTGGTGGTGGCTGGTGGTCCCTAAACCAGCTCAAGTCCTGAGGTGGGCTTGAACAGGTGCAGCTGCACCAGCTCACTGGATCTGTTCTTCACAGTCTGCCTGGAGTGGCTGGAGACCTGAAGACCCCTCCTCATCTGGGATCAGTCCAAGCAGCACATATCTGGCCCTAGGTAGACTGTGGGCCCATTTTCCATGTGTCCAAGTCAATGGAGGCTGTAGTAGGAACATATCCTGGTGCTCAGTGAGCTGGGGCACTCAGAATCCCCATTCCTGTGGTAGCTGTCTTCTCCCTTGTTATTTAACCTGTGTCTTTTTCAAAAGTAGGTGATGCATTAGGTCCAGGTGGAGCTCATGTAGATGTGTGTATGTGAGGGGATTGGGGACTTCAAGCCACAGGCACACCAACAGCCCTGGCCACATGGAAACCTTAAGTAACCTGATCATCTAAAACAGAGCTGGCCCTATATTCAGCCAATGAAAAGATTGGTCGATGCTCAGTGACTACTGGGAATCAATACTCCATGGCCTCTTTCCTTTCTGCCCACTGTACACCAGAACTGCCAGGGACTGGCCACTCTGGACAATGCATGAGCATTTCCAATGCTCCCTTTGATCAGGCCATCCTATTTTTCCCATTCTTCTCTTAAAAGGACCCAACTCAACATCCTGCTCAGATGTCATCGGTGCCTCCCTTCCCAGTAGGTGGAAAGCACTTTCCTTGGAAAGCCCCCAGTTTAGTTCAGCAACCATTAGGGTGGCTTTGCTGTGGTCTCTCTCCTCTATCTACTCCTGCTTCCTAGTACCTAGGACAATGGATGCGCCTAGCAGATCCTCAACAAGTATTTGCTGAATAAACTAATCCAAGTCTGTGGATAGGGTCAGGTTTGCCAGTGCTGCATGCAGAGAAGAACAAAGACCAAGTGTGGTCATGACATTTCAAAGTGGAATTAAGTGGCAGAAATGCTCTTTCCCTCTCCCTTTTCTACAACCATCCCTCCCCCACCTCCACCCTCCTCCATCAAAACTTACCTTGTTTGAAGGCAAACCGAAAGAAATACTTCTAAAGAGAGGCATGGAAACTGTATGTATGGAAACAGGAATCCTAGAGAGAATCAGAAAACTATCTGACCAGAGACTACTCTCTTGTGAACAGTGGATTTTGGAGCCGGGGAGACCTGACTTACAACTCGGTCTCTACTGATAAGCCCCACCTGGAGTATTCTCAGACAGGTTACTTAATTCTCAGAAGACTCGCTTTTCACTCTTTGAGTTACCTAGTTAATAGTCTTATACATAGTTAACAATATTTTGTTAAATTCTACCTGTTCCCAAGAGAACTGTTTCTATGTTGTGACTCATCACTCACACAGCCTGTCCACTCCCAGGGGTTATGATCCAGCCCTAGTATGAGGATTAATCCAATTTGCACTTCTCCTGGTGGAGGCACAACCTAATTTCTCATGAAATGTGAGCTACTAGCCCTGTGGGATGAGTCCCCTGGGCACTCCTTGGTTTGGATCTGGTATAACTTACCCCCCAAAGATAAGACACACAAATGGCTCTCTCTGTATGATACTCCACCTAAAGTATGTCACAGCCTGTTTACTTTTGAAGAATTCCTTTATTGGAGTTTCACCTTACCTTGCCACAACTATCTGGCTCTTCATGGCCGAGAGTGAGCCCTGAATAAAGTATTCACAACATTTTACAACAGACAATACACACACGCAGTGCATGAAATCTTTACAATAACACAATCAAACATTTAACAGGATTGTTAAGAAGCATGAATTTCCTATTCCTCCATTACTGGTAGCTACTTAGCTTTTTAGCTCTTGCAATAAAATGCTCTCCTTCTCATCATTCCTATTCATAGGAATCCCTGAATCAATTCTTTTTGTGTAAGGTACAAATTCATGTTGAAGATGTGTTCCATTAGTTATTGAATGTGCTGAATTTCTGTCCGTGGTAGAACTCTTCATTTGTAGCTAATGTGTGAGGTTTTCACTTATCACACATTCATCATTCATTGAGAGGGTTCATTTGAAAAATTTTAAAGTTTCACCCATTCAATAATGTATATCACAACATTACAACAGTCCAATCAACTTGAATTTATTTATGAGTGACTCTCTCCTATCTCCTGTTAGATTTATAAGTCTACACTTTTTACATTTCCTACAATGAAATCCAAATTTTGTTTCAGAAGTTGTCATCACTCCCCGCAAATCAGTTAAATCAAAGTTATTCTTCATGATCACTATGATATTAATTTATATTCCCTGAAGCCTGCCTCTCCCTGAATTTGCCTCCTGGAGGTCCTTCTTGGATCTTTTCCACTGACCAATGGATAATTGGAATTCAAAGCTATACCTGAATTTCCTACATTTCTATTCACATAATTTACCCAAATATGAACTTTCTGATGGTGACTTTGAGACTTCTAATTGAAGTCTTTTTCTCATCTGTTTTTTATGTCCAGAAATATCTACTTATTTTGAAGGTTTTCTCATACTCCATAACTTTGATAGGTCTTATCCCCAGTATGAACTATTTTATATTCCATAAGGGCTCAACTACTTTGACACTGGAACCTTCCTTGCTGGCTATAATTGAAAATCACAGAGAAAAAAATTACTCATGGTTTCACTTATACTATGTAAATTATAAGCCATGAACAAGGACTTCAGACACTCTTATAAGATTTTTCTTCCATTTGGGTTCTCTAATACTAGGTAAGCTCTGCCTCCTACAGAGACATGCTCATCCTGGTCCCATCCAGAGCATTCCCTCCCTCATGAGTTCTCTTCTGTGATGCACTACTATGACTTCCCATATTTGTCACATTTAAAGATTCCTCCCCAATATGGGTTCTTTTATGCTTGGTGAGATTCGATCTGATATTGAAAGCCTTCCCACACTCGTTACATTGGTATGGCTTCTTTCCAGTGTGGATCCTTTTGTGTTGGTCAAGGACTGATCTGTAATTGAAGGACTTCCCACACTCACAATTATACGGCTGCTGCCCACTGTGGACACCTTTATGGTTGATAAGACTTGAGTGTGAAATGTATGCCTTCCCACACTCATCGCATCTATAGGGTTTCTCACCTGTGTGGATCCTTCTATGCACTGTGAGGCCTGAGCTGTTCCTGAATGCCTTCCCACACCTATCGCACACATAGGGTTTTTCCCCTGTATGGATCCTCTTGTGTTGAGAAAGGAGAGAGCTGTAACTAAAAGATTTCCCACACTCAACACATTTGAAGGGTTTCTCCCCAAGATGGACTCTTTTATGGCTTATAAGAGTTCTGCTTGAGAAAAAAGCTTTTCCACATTCATCACATGTGTAGGGTGTCTTGCCAGGGTGGGTACTTTTATGGTTAATAAGGCTTGAGTGTGAGATGTATGCTTTTCCACACACGTCACATTCATAGGGCTTCTCACCAGTATGGATTCTCTTATGCACTTTAAGGCTTGAGTTGTTTCTGAAGACCTTCTCACACCTGTCACATTCATAAGGTTTCTCTCTAGTGTGGACCCTTCTGTGTTGAGAAAGGAGTGAGGTGTAATTAAAAGATTTCTCACACACATCGCATTTGTAGGGCTTCTCCCCAAGATGAATTTTTTTGTGATTTATAAGGGTTCGGTATGTGATGAAGGCTTTTTCACACTCATCACACTTATAGGGCTTTTCCCCAGGGTGTATACTTTTATGATTTATAAGGCTTGAGAGTGAGATGTAGGCTTTCCCACATTCTTCACATTTGTAAGGTCTCTCCCCAGTGTGGATTCGTTTATGTACTTTAAGGCCTGAATTATTTCTGAAGGCTTTTCCACACTCATCACACCCAAAGGGTTTCTCCCTTGTATGAATCCTTTTATGCTGTTCAAGGGCAGAGCTGTAATTGAAGGATTTCTCACAATAACTACATTTATAGGGCTTCTCCCCAAGATGGATTCCTTTGTGGTTTTTAAGGCTAGAGCGTGAGATATAGGCTTTTCCACACACATCACACTTATATGGTTTTTCCCCAGTGTGAAGCCGCCTGTGGACTTTGAGTCCTGAATTGTTTCTGAAAGTTTTTCCACACACATCACATACATAAGGTCTCTCTCCAGTGTGAATCGTTTTATGCTGAAGAAGAAGTGAGTTATAACTGAATGATTTTCCACACTCCTTACATTCATGGGCTTTCTTCCCAGGGTGAATGCTTTTATGGACTGCAAGGCCTGAGCTATAGCTGAATGCTTTGCCACAGACATCACATTTGTAAGGTTTCTCTCCTGTGTGGATCCTTTTATGCACTATAAGGCCTGAGCTGTTCCTGAAGGCCTTCCCACATTCATCACATTCGTAAGGTTTCTCTCCAGTGTGGATGACTTTATGCTGAATGAGAAGAGAGCTATAATTAAACGATTTCTCACACTCATCACATTTATAAGGTTTATCTCCAAAGTGGATGCTTTTATGATTTAGAAGTGTTCTGCAAGTAATGAAGGCCTTCCCACACTCATCACATTCATAGGGCTTCTCCCCTGTGTGAATCCTTTTGTGGACTCTAAGGCCAGAGCTATTACTGAAGGTTTTCCCACAGATGTCACATTCATAGGGCTTCTCACCTGTGTGGATCCTTTTGTGGACTCTGAGACCAGAACTGTTCCTGAAGGCCTTCCCACACTCACCACATTCATAGGGCTTCTCCCCAGTGTGGATCCTTTTATGCTGGTCCAAAACAGAGCTATAATTGAAGGATTTTCCACACTCATCACACTTACAGTTCTTTTCCCCAGAATGGGTGCTTTTGTGGTTTATAAGGCTGGAGTAGGACATGTAGGCTTTCCCACATTCCTCACACTTGTACGGCTTCTCCCCAGTATGGATCCGCTTGTGGACTCGAAGGCTTGAGCTGCTCCGGAAAGTCCCTCCACAGTCATCACACTCATAGCGTTTTTCACCAGTGTGCATAATTTTATGTTGAACAAGTCGGGAATTATATTTGAAGGATTTCCCACAGTCATCACATTTATGTGATTTCTTAACAGCACTGGTTTTCTGCTGTAGACTGGGATGAGAGTTTCCATTAATGCTCTCCACACATTTGCCTTGTTCACTGCTTTTCTGTTCTATACAGACAGGCTGGTGTGTAACATGTTTTGAGCTCAGATGTAAGCTTTTCTCAGATGCCACATCTTCCTGTTCTGTCTTTATATTTGCTGTATTCTTGGTTTTGCCAATCTTTTCCCTGATGCCACTTTTGTCTTCCTTCATTCTTTTTCCCTCAGGCTTTTCCATCTGATTCTCTACCTTGCTATCCCAATCACAAGTTTCACCAACCTTAGATTCCTGCATATGATCCTTGTGAAGACCTTCCACTTTTGGCCACACAGATTCTGCATTTCCAATATTTTCACACTTTTCAGTTGATTCCTCATCCTCAGTGCCCCTCGTCTTCAAATGTGACACTAAACCAAGAAAATGAAAATGATACCTTCACTTTAGAAGAAACTGAAGGAATTACATCCAAATTCACTCATTCACTCAACAAATGTTTATTGACTACATGCTGTGTGATAGGTACCATTTTTAACTGCTGGGGATACAGTGGTGGACATGCCAAAATTTCTGTCCCTGTGGAGCTAATGCTAAAATGCTAGAGCCGTGGATTGTCAATGGAACAGAAAGCTTTTCTATTCTTGCATAACAGCTTAGTATGAGGGCAAGTTGAAACGGGTTGGAATGACACACAGAACCAAAGGCAACATTGATCAATTTCTGAAAAATGCCACCTAGTCTTGGAAAAACAAACAGTGGGTAAAAGTAATTTCTGAAAAATAGGAGACTGAAAGAGTAATAAAACAAAAGCTAAGAAGACATAATCAGCAGAGGGCAGGCAAGCAAAACTAAATCAGTACACGAGTAGAGGTATTGGGGAATTGGTTATGAAATCATGAGGACAGTCATGTCAGACATGAGAAAGAAAACAAGCTGCTGCTGCCTGTCGTTGGTGTGGCCCTCCTAGATTTCCCTTCCAAGGAAAACACTGACCCTGGAGAGCGGTTAGTCAGGGAGGAACTCTATATGGAATAACACACTCTGGCTTGCCAGGCAGAGGCTTTCACTCCTACTTTATGAACAGGCTAACTGCAGTCAGAGCATATCAAAGATCAGAAGCTAAAACACAAACCATCAAGCAAAGGATAATAATACTGCCTAGGTTCAAATACCTAGCTGTATGACCTCAAGAAAGTTATTTAACCTCTTTATGCCACAGTTTCCTCATCTGTAAAATGAGGGCAACAAAACTGTTGTGAGTATTACATTAAATAACATATATAAGGTATGGAGAACAATGCCGGTCACTTGGGTAGTTCTATATGCTATACCATCTATTTTATTATTTAATCGAGGTCAGGTTACTGGATCAGGGCTAGAACCTCAGGATAAACCACAGGACTCAGGAAAGGTAAACCCCTTCTCAAAGCAGATTTTAGGGCCCAGGCAGTGACTCTCTGTTCCCCTGAAGGCACTCTACACACAGCTGGCACTCCATCAGCATCCACCTGCTAAAAGACTGACTCTTGAGAACAAAAGAAACAGTTCTAAACTAGTTGTTCCCCAACCTTAGACATTTAGACATTTGTGATTAGACTTAGTTAAAGTTCAGACTTCCCCTCTTACCCTGGGTATCAGACCCTCTTGGTCGGTACTCTGTAGTTCTACTTAGAAACTATATGTGAACATGTGGCACTAAAAGTAAGATATATACTCTGGAGTAGACACATATAATCACACTCATGATCCAACTTATGCTTATGGGATTGGAATGATGGACTCTGAATTAAAATTTACGGAACAGGAGGAGCTAGTAACCCAGAATATCACCAGGAAGATAAAATAAAGAATCACTCAGTAGACATTTTAAAAGGGTGGTTCATCTGAGAAAGCTTCACAAAATGACTATTAAGTAATATTAGGTAAGAGGTCATTAGAAGTCACTGAGGAATGCTGGCATGACCTAGTTCCTTGCTCCCTTTCTTTACTACCTTGGGCAGAGCAGTCCATGCCATTTAAAATGTGTGAGTGCTACTGGGTGGGCAGTGGAATTCCAGACCATCAACAGCAACACACCTTTCATCTGAATCCTGCTCCCATCACATCAGGGACCTTGCTCCATCCATTCCCTTTGGCCTTGGCCCCTCTACCTCTACTCACCCTCAGCCCTGAAAAGAGAAAGATGTTCAAGTTTCTACAGCCATAAAACTAATCCCCTAAAACTGCCAGGGAAACACACAAAATTTGTCAGGGGGAAAAAAAGAAAAGGAAGAGCTACAGGGGAGGAGAACTAACCATACTAGATACCTAAATATGCCAAAAGGCTGCTATAACTACAACAGTGTGGTATTGGTATATAAATAAACAGAATAGAATAAAAATTCAGAATAATTCCAATTACACATAGAAATCAAGTATATGATAAAGATGGTATATCAAATTATTGAGGCAAAAACGGTCTTTTTAATAGTGTTGGAACAAGTATAAAGCCATTTGTAAAAAAATAAAATTAGATCCATTCTTTACACCATTCACAGGAATAAACTCCAAACATAGCAGATCTCTAAATATTAAAAACACTATTCAAATGCTAGAAGAAAACATGGGTGAATGCCTCCATAACCTAAGTACAGAGAAAGTTTTCTATGACCCAGATGCAATAAACGAAAAGATTAATAAATTGGAATATACAGAAATAAAAGTAAAATTGCATGGCAAAAATACCATAAGCAAAATCAACAAATATATGACAGGTGGAAGAAAATATTTGCAACATACATCATATATAAGTGCTTATATAAGTGATAATATCTCTAATGTACAAAGAATTTTTATAAGTTGAAGAAAAAGAGACTAAAATTCCTACAGAAAAATGGGCAAAAGACATGAAGACAATTCACAAAAAGAAAAACTAAAATGGCCCTTAAACATGTTTTCAATTTCACTCATAATAAGAGAAATGCAAATAAGAACTATACAAAGATCCCCTTTCTCATCTATCAGATTGGCAAATATTCAAAAACTTAACAATATGCTCTGTGGGTGAGGCTGTGGGAAAACAGGCACTCTCATCCATTACTGGGAATGCAAACTGGCATAACCCCTGTTGAAGGAAATTTGCCAATATCTACACAACTATGTATGCATTATTCTCTAATCGAGAAATCCCACCTAGGAATTCATACCAAAGATACACTTCCAACAATACAAAAGTATATATGCACAAAGTTATTCATTGTAGCCTTATTTTTAATTACAAAATTTGGAAAACTACCTACACGTCCAAGCACAGAAGACTGGTTAAATAAACTATGGCACATATACACACTGGAGAACTAAAAAAGAATGAGGAACATTTCTATAAATTGATAGGAAGCAATTTCCATGATAGGTTGTAAAGTGAAAAAAAGCATATATGCTACATTCTACGTAAGAAAATAAAAAAACAAGCATACAGCTGCTTATCTTTTCAGTAATGAGAGAATCCACAGAACAGTGAAGCCTGTTACCTATAAGGGGTAGGGCAGGGGAACAGAACAGAAGCGAGAGGGGAGAGAGACGCTCAGAGTACAGCTTTTTGTATAGTCTTTACTCGTGGAAGCATGATCATGTTCTGCAGATTCAAAGAATAAAATTAAATCAGTGAGAAAATTGGACAAAGGTAAAGTGAAACCAGAAAGTGAACAGAAACAAATTAACTCATTTGTGTTTCACATGAATACCATAACAAGAAGGAAACAAAAAGAAACAAAGAACTAACCCATGTCACTTGGGTACATAGTATGTGACTATACTATATACGCTCAGTCTTGGGAAGGCTGGAGGGGGAAGTGGGGAAGAGCTGCAAACAATCCTTTTTAGCAGGTTTGCTTTCTGTAGTGGAATGGGCAAAGCAATTCAGAAACAATTTTAGATCTATTATGAGACTGAGTAAATGTGTTGATTTAGTTGAGAGCCAGGGCCCTCCTGGAGGAAGAAGGAATATAAAAATATGGAACAGGGGAAGATAAGAAAGAACCCTTTGTGGACAAATTGGAGGTACTGGTGTGAATGCATGATTTCTAAATTATATATAAATGTGCACATCATATAAGTGTATATTCACATGTATTTAAATTTGTATGTATACCTGTGTAAATGTACATATATTCTCTAGCTCTGTCTGCTGATAGCTAAGAAGCAAAAATACCTGAGTTAACGTGCACACATCTAGCACCTTGTTCTGGGTCTCTACTACCATAACCTAGTAAAAGGAAGCAGGAGGATTCCAGGCTGGGGGCAGGATAGGTACAAAAGGAGCTGAGACATCCTGTTATGCCAGCAAATAAGGAGGTGCTTAAAACAACACAAAACAAAAATGTGGGCACAAGACCCAGCTTCAACACCGAATTTAGGTTCCATAATAATTACGTAAAGAATCGTAAGCCATTGAAAATAGGATTTCATGAGTCCATACAGGCACAAACAGGGGAGAAAGGGAGGCCTCTTGCTGACAGCAGAATGCCAGGGCCGGTTGGAAAATGTGGAGGGAGTAGTAGAGTTGCAAGAAAAAACTCAGCATTCTGCAACTATCAAGGTAAAGACTGGATCAGGGGAGAATTATCAATGGATTCTAAATCTAGGGGGAAATTCTGACAAGGAGCAGGATATATGCATGGTCTTAAAATATTCCCCCATAGACCGCAAGAGGTAAAATAGTAATTACACAGTGGAGAGTCTTGGCTAGGGGTCTTAAGTTAATATTGCCAGTGGGGGCAGATAAACATCATGTGCTTCCAGAAGTGATGCCCTGAGAAGGACACATCACTTATAAGAATGCATTACCTGAAATGAAACAAGGAAACATCAGGTAGATCAGATAAATCCAAAATAAAGAACATTCTACTAAAAGCTATTTGTATTCTTCAAAAATGTCATTTTCATAAAAGACAAAGAAAGGCTATAGAAATGTTCCATGTGAAAGAAGACTGCAGAGATTTGACCACAAATTCAATACCTGACCTCACCTGGATATGTAGTGAAGGGACAAGCTTTATAAAAAATAATCGTGCCAACTGATAGAACTGGAGTATGTATGATAAGTTAGGCAAAAGTAATATCAACTTTAAATTTATTCAAGTTGACAATTATACTGTAGTTATGCAAGAGAATATCCCTATAAATATACGCTGAAGTGTTTAGGGATAAAGGGCCATGCATGATGTATGTAAGTTACCCTCAAATGGTTTAGGAAAAAAGTAGATAGACAGATAGATAGATGGATAGATATGCATGAAAGAGCAAGAGAGAGAAGACAAAATGAAGTAGAATGTTAATCACAGGTAAATGAGTAAAGGGTATTTTTTTCACTATTCTTACTCTTGAAATTTTTCTATATATTTGAAATTATTTCCAAATAAAAAGTTTTAAAATATCAAAATGTAAATTTAAAATTCTCTCAACTATACCTTCCCCTCCAGGTACTGCTTTCGCCATCCTGTCTCCTGTTCACAGTTGTGTCTTGGAAAAGTGGTCTTCATGTCCCGTCTCCCCTCATGCCTCATCTATTTAATCTGAATTCTTCCACTCAGACCATGCTGCATTAGCTTCTTCAGGGCCAGGTGCTGACCCCCCCCCCACCCCGCTAGCCCTTGGATGTTCCTGGCTCCCTGGTCTGTCTTGAACCTCTCCTCCTGTGACTCTACATGCTCTTCCTGGGCAGTCCCATATATATGCATGGCTCCTACAAGCTGCCTTGTAGAACCTCATCTCTGGCCCACACTCCTCTCTTCAATTATAGAGGCTCATATCCACCCGTCTCGGGCACTTCTCTTTCCCTCACCACTCCACATCCAAAAGACCACTTAAGACCAGCTGATTCCACTGCCTACACAGTTCTCATGTCGCCACCCCCCACTCCATTCCCACTGCTAGGGCCTTAGTTTAAGCCCTCCTAAATTCCCTTCTGAACTCCTGCCATAGTCTCCTACCTTTGTTCTTATCCCTTTCCAATTCTCTTCCAATAACTGTCAAGAATTTTGTAAAATGCACATGTGAACACTCTCCAGTGGGTGTTCCCAGGCTACCTAGTGTGCTTGAAGCCTTCTGCATCTGGCCAGCTGGAATGACCTGCTAAACACCAATGGGGCCATGCTAATTCACCCCTTGCTGACACCACACTTACTAATGCTTGACCCAGATGGACCCTTTCCCTCTCTCTGACAGTCTAATTCTCAGTTCCCTTCATGTCCTCTCGGATTCCTTGTTTGATTGGCTGCTGACTGGCCGGGTCTACATGAAATCACAAATACTTCACTGTTTACCTCTCTAACCTAGGCAGACTCCAGGAGTCTCCCTGTTCTAGCCCTCCTCTGTTTTGGTGGAAGCAGAGTTTCCCATCATCTGATTGTAGTTCATCCAATCCCCTTAATGACAAATCAAAACAGAGCAATATAAATGTGTAGCTTCACTGAAAACAGATGGTTTGCAATGAAATTCATATTAATCAATACTAAGACTAAGAAGAGTTCAGTCAAAAACACAGGCAGAAAAGCACTAAAACATAATGATGGTATTAGAAGTGGGAAGTCTGTGGGAGATACTTAGGTTACGAGAGTGGAGCCTTCATGAATGGGGTTAGTGTTCTTAGAAAAGAGATACCACAGAGACCCCTTGGGGCCTTGGTCTTGGACTTCCCAGCATCCAGAACTATGTAAAATAAATTTGTTGTTTATAAGCCACTTAGTCTGTGGTATTTTGTTATGGCAGCCCACAAGGACTAAGACAGCTGCTAAATTGTAAAGACAGTCAAGAGAATAACAAAATATTAAGTTATCCTTACAAACAATACTGAAGATACATTCTAGTATCTCAGTTATCTCTGCGACTGAGTGTTGCCCAGCGAAATTATATAATGATCCATATCCTACTTTTCTCTCCAGCCACTGGGCTAGTCCTAGGGACACAGAGATGGAAAAGACAAGTCCTGGCCAATAAGGACTTGCAAACTAGTATGAGAGTCTGGCAGGAAAACAACCAACACACAATAAAAATGGCAGACACTAGGCATGGATGATGGAAGAAGGGGTAGAGATAGACTCTGCTTCAAAGAACTAGGAAGAGCTTCAAGAAGAGAGGAATAGTTCTAACAGAGGGAAGAGCAGGTGCAAAGGGGCTGGTGTCCACCACCCTCTGGACATCTGGAACAGAAGATGGCAGGCAGAGCTGGATAAGTGGGCAAAAATAAGGGCTGCACCAGGCTCTGCCCATCATACTAAGGAGTCCAGACTTGATCCCGAGGAGTTTTAGGCAAAGAGGGACAAACTCGGATATGCATTTTGAAAGATCACTTATTCGATCAAATCAGGAGTAAGTAAAGGGCCAGACATAAGACACTTTAGGTTTTGTTGGCCACATACAACTCTATTACTTGTTTTTCTTTTCCTTTTTTTCTCTTTGCTTTGCTTTTTAACATCCCTTTAAAAATGTAAAAAACATTCTCAGCTTGCAGGCCATACAAAAACAGACCATAGACGCAGAAGTCTACCAATTCCTATTAGATAAAATCAAGGAATCAGAATTAATTTAGGATGGTGTAAGATAATGGCATTGTGGCCATTATCTTTTTTTTTTTTAAACTAAAGTATTCTAGGATAAAATGGCATGATGTCTGGAATTTCCTTTAAAATACTTCAACAAAGAAAAATGAAAAAGGGAAAAGGGAAACAAATGTAGCCAAATCCTAATAATTGTTGAATCTGAGTGATGGATGTATGGAGTTCACTGTACTATTCTACTTTCCTGTTATGTTTACATTTTTTCATAATATAAAATTAAAAGAAATACAGATCACTCATACTAGTTGCAATGGGAGAATGGATTGGGGGCAGGGGGAGAACTGAGTCCTGCAGTCTAGAAGGAGGTTATTATAATCCAATCAAGACTGATGTGGTGGCTAGCTCATGTGTCCCCTATGACACAAGAAAGGAATCGCTCCTCTGCACAACTCCTGCAGAGAGAGAGGGACAGACAGGTTTAATTTCTTAAAAGTTCTCAAAGCTGATGATGGGGAACTCCTCTCTAATCAGTTTTCAACAGAGAGAAAACTGGTTACATCCCAATAACCTAGTTACATCAGTTAAAAGTTTCAGCCACAGAAAGCCATCCACTCCTTCCAAATTACACATGACCCACACCTCCGGGCAAATGTGTGCTTCATGCTGTTCATATTCTACCACCAATGCCTAGAAAAGAACATGCAGATAGTAAGAATCTGTCCGTAATTCTTACTATCCCTGCCCAGGAGAGTCAGGAGCCACTTCTCAAGAGAGTAGACAACTCACAAGAGAGGAACTGTGGCTCACTCTGGTTGAAAATTCCTGCCTTAACAACAGACTTCAATAAGCAACAGGTGCAACAAATGCAGCTACCGTGGATTTCCAGAGCACCAACCATATTCCACAAATCAATCTACCATCTGAATTATGTGTCTTAATTTCTTGGATATTATACTGGACTTGCAGGTGACCAGAGAAAGAAAAAGAGAAAATAAGAGGGAATGTGAGAGCAAAATGCTTACCAACTCAGAAGACAGAAGTGGGAGGATGGGACAAATGAAAGATGAGACTAAGAAGTGAGAAAATTGATATGCAGATGGAAAGAGAGAGAGTACGATTTGTGATTTAGTTATTGCATTAAGTTTACGAGTATCAGAATTGTAATTGGTTAACATAAGTTGGTTCTACTGCTTAATCCTTATGATTAAAGGTGATTTTTCCTTAAAGTAAAAAATGAAATAGAGCACTCTCAAACTCGGTAGGGGAGAAGAGATTTCTAGTCATCCTAAGGAATAAGGTAAGCAAAGGAGATTTTCTGAAGCTAAAGGGGCAAAGACTGGCTTGAAGACAGTCATTAATAGATGGTTGATTAGGCTACTGTAAGGCTAAGTATCATAAACACAGGTCTCAGGAGAGAAAAGCTACTTGGTTTAATTTGTTCTTTAAACACTCTACATGACTTATTATAATAATGTATTGACATATTTAACAATCTACCAATAACTGGCAGAGTTAATGTAGAACAAAATTTTTTTTATCATTGTTAATCCCTTCTTTAAAAACCCTTGCTCAGATAAGCCCTGGTACAATGTCCCTGGATGTGCCATTGTTTGATGTAACAAAGAAACTGGAAACAACGCAAATGGCCTGAATAGATCTAAAAAATTACAGGACATCCAAAACATCCAAACAATGTCCAGTCCAATACCACAGCAATGTATTAAAAAAAAGCTCTTTGTGTTCCGATGACCTCTAACATAGATTTAGCAAAAGAAGCAAGGGGCAGAACTCTGAACAGTACCCTACCACCTGTGTAAAAAAAAGAGGAACTAACTACATTCAGATCTGCCAGTGTTTGCATAAAGAAACTCTGGGAAGATACACTCAAATAACCTAACAAATGTGGTTGGTTATCTACTGGGGTTGGGCCTAGGCAGACAGCTGGGCAGAAGAAAACCTTTTCACTGACATCTTTTCATATTTTTAATATCTGAACCATATGAATACATTACATAGTCAAAAACTTATTTAAGAAAAAATCCTCGTGCTTTCAAAAAGAAAACACTCCTGGTGGCCTCCTAGTCCAAAAGTCTTAGAGCAGCACACCCAGCCCCGGCATTCCCCATTTCTAATTCACATCCCCACGCCTGGGCTCCCACAGGCTGTCCCCAGGTCTAGGAGCCTCCTCGACCTTCTTCTCCCTGGGACCTAGTCAATTCCTTCTCAACTTGTGAGAGGCAGCTACAGGCAGCCTGATCCCCTGTCTGTAAAACAGGTGAGCTCCCCTAGGGCGAAGGCCGAGAAGCGCCTCCCAGCGGCTCGATCCACACCTGCGATAAGAGTCTCTCAACATCACTGCCCCATCAAAGAAAAATAAAGGTGTGGGGGGAGGGGCCCCTCCAACACTTGTATTTTCTCTCAAATCCCAGGGCCAAACTGACCTGCCACGGGGGCTTATTTTAAAGCACTAATTTTCAGGGTTCCCCTCCCGCGCGAAACAGCAGCGAAGAGTTGAAAAACACGGGTGCGGGGCCCCAGCCCTTCTGCACGCACCGGGCAGCCCCAACCGGGCCCTGACCCGCTCGGAGAGCCGGAGGTGGGGCGCGCAAGGAGCCCATTATATTCCAGGGGCGCGCCCTAAACCCCTCGGCCGGCCCGAAATCTTCCCTCCCCTCCACTTCCCCGAAACTCGCTTCCTGATGTATGTGTGGGGAGGGGGCGCGCTTCCTCCCGAATCCCGCCCGAGACCCGAGGGGTAGCTAGGACCCTGCCAAGAAGGGAAGGGCGTGGCAGGTTAGGGCCGGGGGCGGGAGCCCGGGCGGCCTCGGACTCACGTACTGGCTGTGGGGGCACCGCGGGAGCCCGGCCGCCGGCGGGACAAAAGCGCTGACGGCCCGGCCGGAAAAACTCACGCCGGCTCTGGGGCACTTCCGAGTCCTCTCTGGGAGGTTGGAGGACTGACTCGATGATAGTTCCCGTTTCGGGCACGTGACCCGAGGTGCTCTGCGACGGCCTGGGCGCAGAGGGAGTATTGTTCTTTTACTATCAAGATAAGTCGTTGTGGCTCGTTGTGGCGCTCGTTGTGGCGCGAGCAAGGGGCGAACTGACGAAGTTCCAGTTTTCAAGGACTTAACGTTCCGGGGTGGGGCAGACAATAAAGCAAATAAGTGGCTCGGTAGAATGAACACCTGATGACAGCTGTATTTGAACGTAACTTGTTACAAAGTGAGGCTGCGTGGGCGACCCCGGGAGGGAGGAATGAGGGCAGAGGAGAGGGCGGGGACTGGGGCCCCTGAGGGTCTTAACAGGGGCGGACGCGGCGGCTGGAGAGCTCCTGACCTCAGAGCGAAGCGAAGCGCTCCCGGACGGGCAGCTCAGGGACCAGACCTGACACCAACTCTGCAGCGGCGGCAGCGGGGCAGTGACCTCCGGTGTCGGCTTCTGAAACCCCAGATTGAAATGACTGAAAAGCGATCCTTTCTTTAAAGTAACGTCTAAATATCTTTTATCTTAAGTTTAAGTAATTGCATAAGACACCTTGAGGGCACATTGTGAATACTGACATTTAAAAAAAAAACAACCAAACTGCTTCTCATTCTTTAAGAATGAATACCTTTTTGGTGTTTTCTTTGAACCTGTATCTTTATGTCCCTCACAGGGTTTTTATCCTAATCTAAAATATTTTAGTTCTATGTGCATCACTGAATTTGATTCTAATGTAAAATAGTTTTATGCTTTAAGTTTTATCGTTCACCCTGGCATGCATTTCCATAACAAAATTAGAAGTTTATAATTTTTTTCTCGTGTTAAGTATTTTCTGAATTATTAATAAAAGTATATATATTGCACAATATTACTATCAATTCTTAGACAAAAAGTGAAATGCTTTGGAAGCACAACTTTTAATAAGATGGATTTTTTAATAGTTCAATATATGCAAGTTACTTGGATGGATTTTACTTATCGCTGTAGTTGTTACAGGAGAGTAGGTTCTTGTCTCACGGCAGAAAAAATTCAGAGATGAGACATGGAGGTCAAGAAAGAAAGTGAGGATTTAAGCGCTAGCTAGTAGGCTCTGAAAGGAAGAGCGGGCACACCCAGGTGAGTAAGCTACCCTGAGTTTCTTTGGCAAGCCGGTGATGTGGGGTGCAGAAATGAATGGAAGGAATATTCATTGGGGAGGGAGAGGTTTGGGGTCGTATTTCCTGACTTTCATCCCAGCTCCACCTTCCTGAGGGGAGGAGTGATTTTTGTCCTTATTTAGCCTTGATCGGTAGTGTCATGGCATTGGTGCATGATGGGAACTTTTTATCTGCAAGGCTAATTTTATTGTAATGAGGGCATATTGAGCAAAAAGTTACATTTGGACACTGGAGAGTCCCACCTTTTCTCACCTTTCTTTGCCTCCAGGACACATCACCCCAAAATATGTGGTTTCCTGTCAGTCTGGAGGTTCCTGCTTTTCTTTGTTTGCCCAAGGAGCCCCGGTGTTCAGAAGATATATGGTTTCCTGCCATTTGGCCTGTGCCCCTCCTTTCTTTGCTCATATCTAGCTGTCTGCCTGCTCTGAGTGAGCAAATGTTCAGCATCATTTCCACACTTCTTTTACATTTTTTATAGATGCAGGTAAATAGTGGGAATAGAAGGGGATTCCTTGTAGCAATGGGTCTTTGAACCATTTGGCTCCATATCAGTACGAGGTGTGCTCTATCATAGAAAAGACCCAGGCAACTTCAAACCCTGGGAGCAGAGTCCCAGGACTTTTTCAGCTGCGTGGTTTTAGGCAAAAGCACATGCACATGTTGAGGACTGGGATTTTGAGCTACCCCCAAAAGTAGCCTAAGCCTAGAACACATGTAGGTATTGAGCAGTTGAAAAGTGGCTAGTTCTCTGAGCATCTGAATTTTTAATTACAGTTAATTTAAATAGTCACATGTGGCTAATAGCCCCTTACTGGACAGCAAGGCTCTAGATGTTGCTTTGGGCAGTCCTCACATGCCTCCAGAAAGATTCACACTCTAGACTGAAGGTTGCTATGTTGGGCTTGCCTATCATACATGGCAGAGGAAGACTGTTTTCATCCTTTATGTAGCAAAGTAGAAAAATATTTATGTCCAGGCTGGGTGGCTTTGCTCAGTGAAAGGTATTTGGTGGGGTGGGGAGTGGGAGACAGGGATCATTGAGAAGCCCGCATGATCTTGATTTTTTTTTTTTTTTAAAACTTTGGGTTTATTTATTTATTTATTTATTTATGGCTGTGTTGGTTCTTCGTTTCTGCGCGAGGGCTTTCTCCAGTTGCGGCAAGCGGGGACCACTCTTCATCACGGTGCGCGGGCCTCTCACTATCACGGCCTCTCTGGCTGTGGAGCACAGGCTTCAGACGCGCAGGCTCAGCAATTGTGGCTCACGGGCCTAGTCGCTCCGTGGCATGTGGGATCCTCCCAGACCAGGGCTCGAACCCGTGTCCCCTGCATTGGCAGGCAGACCCTCAACCACTGCGCCACCAGGGAAGCCCTTGATTTTTATTTTAGGTAATTTTTTTACTCCATGAGTTTTGCTATACTCCAGGCACCTTTTGTTTGGCCTTGTGTCTACACACACGCACGGGCGTGCACCTTTTCCAACACCTGTCTCTGCCGGAAATCTACAAATCAGAGCAGTGTCTAGACCTCCCCTGTCCACTATGTTAACCACTGTCCACATATGGTAAGCATGTTAAACAGCTAGTCTGAATTGTGATGTGCTGTAAATGTAAAATCCATACTGGATTTCAGACTTGGTAGGAAAAGAGAATGTAAAATATTATTATTTATGTTGATTACATAATGAAATGATAATATTTTGGTTTTATTGGGTTAAATAAAATATATTGTTAAAATGAATTTCACCTGTTTCTTTTTACTTATGTGTCTACCAGAAAATCAGAAATCACATACATGGCTGGCATTACATTTCTAGATTACGTTTCTAGATGCTGCTCTAGAAGGCCCAAAGGTACGGCAATGACTGCCCAGAGTTTGCCCTTCCTTTAGGGTTCATCTGCCCCCTTTGGAGTGGTTCAAGTACAGATTAATGTTGAGCTATGCCCAAAGGAGCTTGCTTACAACTCCACTTTTAGTCCTTGAATTTGGTCAAAAGTCCTTCTCCCACTATGGCATAATATCAACTCATTATGTAAAATTTGGAAAGAAAACTAATCACTTTTAATCCTGTTACCCAGTGGCAACCACTGTTAACATCTTGGTAAACTTCTTTCCCTTTTTATCGCCAATTTTCAGTTTTAGATAGTTATAATAGTACTATATCTCCAATTTTTAGGTAGTGTTTTTACAAATAAAATTATACATTATAATTTTCCATGTTGTTACTCTTTGTGATATTCTATTGACCTATAATCTCTTCAACTTTTCTGCTTTTAATAATTTAAGTTCTTACTAAGTCTTTTTTTTTTTTTTTACTAAGTCTTTTAAAAAAATAAAATAAATCGGTGCTGTAATACATAGTAGTGTGCAAAAGCCTTTTCTATGTTTTCCTTGGAATAGTTAGTAAGAAGAGTCAAGAAGCATTGGAAGCAATCAGAGCAGAGAATCGGACAAGGATGTTACCCCCTCCTACCATTATTTCCCACTGCAGCTGGATAAGGGAAAAGAAAGCAGAATATAAACACTGGAAAGCAGGGGTATAATTATCCTATTTGTAGATTAAAAGATTTCATTTTTGAAAAGCCCTAGAGATTCAGCCAAAAAAAAAAAATCTAGAATAAACAGGAAGAGAATTCTGTAAGGGGTGTGGTTCCAAATTTACATATAGAAACCAATCATTTCCTTATGTACAAACTAGAATTAGAATAATGGAAGGAAAGATTATGTTTACAGTAGAAACAAATATACAAAAGGCCAAATACCCAGAAATTAACGAGATATGTGCAAGACCTATGTGAAGAAAAGTTACATTGCTCCTGGGGTCACAAAAGATTAGCTAAATTTATGGAAAGATTCTCAGATGCACCATTCACAGACATGGATTCAGCATCAGAACAATGTCATTTGTAAATTAATCTATAACTAATGATCCCAATAAAAAATAGCAACAGAATCTTCTTTAGCAACATACCATTGATTCTAAAGTTCATGTGGGAAAATGAACAAGCTCTTGCTTGTTTGTTTCTAGCTAGAAATGCCTGAGAAAAAGAAAATGTGATGGGGGAGTACTGTTACAGAATATCAACAATTAAGTTGGTGTAATTATGAGACATAAAGTCTGAAAATAGGCCTAAAGAGTCATGGGTATTTAGTATCTGATAAATGTTGCACTTCAAATCAGTGGGGAAAAGATGGTGTGGGGACAACTGTCAAGCATTAGAAAAGCACGCTGGGATTCAAACCTCTGTTCTTATACCGGGATAAACTTCAGATGTGTCAAAGAATTAAATGTAAAACTTGCCCACACTAACCATCACTGCTGCTGCTAGCACCTCCATAAAAATATTAGAAAAGGGACTTCCCTGGTGGCGCAGTGGTTGAGAATCCGCCTGCCAATGCAGGGGACTCGGGTTCGAGCCCTGGTCCGGGAAGATCCCACATGCCGCGGAGCAACTAAGCCCATGCGCCACAACTACTGAGCGTGCGCTCTAGAGCCCGTGAGCCACAACTACTGAGCCTGTGTGCCACAACTACTGAAGCCCGTGCACCTAGAGCCCACGCTCCACAACAAGAGAAGCCACTGCAATGAGAAGCCCGTGCACCTCAACGAAAACCCAACGCCTCCAATAAATAAAAATAAATAAATTTATTTTTTAAAAAAATTAGAAAAAAGAAACACAGGACATTTTTTAGATCATACTGGAATGAGGAAGGGTTTTTTTTTTCTTTGTTGCTCTAACACAAAATCCAGAAACCATAAAAGTGAAGAGTAATCAATTCAAATACACACAAATTTTATTTTAAAACCACCATAAGAAAAGTGAAAAATCAAATGGCTAACTGGGAAAAAGTATTTGCATTTTGTATCACAAAGGGTAAATTTCCTTGCTACACAAAGAGCTCTTCCAAAACTGAAAGAAAGACCAACAATCTGATAGAAAAATGGGTTCACAGAAACGTATGTACAAATGATTCATAATAACAATGCAAACCCAAACTTCACGGAGATGCCATTTTTCTCTTATCAGAATGGCAAAGATCCAAAAGTTTGAGAACACACTGTGGTGATGGGAAAAGGGAGGAAGCAGCCCTCTCCTGCTGTGCTGGAGGAAGTGCAGACTCTCCGAACGCCCAGGAAGGCACTGGGCAGTACGGATCACCATGCATGCATCCTTTTTAAAACAATTTTTTTTAAAAATTGAGGTATAGTTAGCTACCAGAAAACTACTAGAGCTCATCAACAAATTTGGTAAAGTTGCAGGATACAAAATAATACATAGAAATCTCTTGCATTCCTGTACACTAACAACAAAAAAATCAGAGAAATTCAGAAAACAATCCCATTTACCATCGCAACAAAAAGAATAAAATACCTAGGAATAAACCTACCTCAGGAGGCAAAAGACCTGTACTCAGAAAACTATAAGATACTGATGAAAGAAATCAAAGATGACACAAACAGATGTAGGGATATACCATGTTCTTGGAGTGGAAGAATCAATATTGTCAAAATGACTATACTACCCAAAGCAATCTACAGATTCAATGCAATCCCTATCAAATTACCAATGGCATTTTTCACAGAATTAGAACAAAAAATTTTACAATTTGTATGGAAACACAAAGACCTCCCCCCCCCCAAATAGTCAAAGCAATCTTGAAAAAGAAAAACAGAGCTGGAGGAATCAGGCTCCCTGACTTCAGACTATACTACAAAGCTACAGTCATCAAAACAGTGTGGTGCTGGCACAAAAACAGAAATATAGATCAAGGGAACAGGATAGAAAGTCCAGAGATAAACCAACACACATATGGTCAACTAATCTATGACAAAGGAGGCAAGAATATACAATGGAGAAAAGACAGCCTCTTCAATAAATGGTGCTGGGAAAACTGGACAGCTACATGTAAAACAATGAAATTAGAACACTCCCTAACACCATACACAAAAATAGACTCAAAATGGACTAAAGACATAAATGTAAGGACAGACACTATAAAACTCTTAGATGAAAACATAGGCAGAACACTCTCTGACATAAATCACAACAAGATCTTTTTTGATTCACCTCCTATAGTAATGACAATAAAAGCAAAAATAAATAAATGGGACCTAATTAAACTTAAAAGCTTTTGCACAGCAAAGGAAACCATAAACAAAATGAAAAGACAACCCACAGAATGGGAGAAAATATTTGCAAATGATGTGACCAACAAGGGATTAATCTCTAAAATATACAAACAGCTCATGCAGCTCAATATTAAAAAAACAAACAACCCAATCAAAAAATGGGCAGAAGACCGAAATAGACATTTCTCCAAAGATGACATACAGATGGCCAAGAGGCACATGAAAAGATGCTCAAAGTCACTAAGTATTAGAGAAATGAAAATCAAAACTACAATGAGGTAGCGCATCACACTGGTCAGAATGACCATCATCAAAAAATCTACAAACAAGAAATGCTGGAGAGGGTGTGGAGAAAAGGGAACCCTCCTACACTGTTGGTGGAAATGTAAGTTGGTACAACCATTATGGAGAACAGTATGGAGGTTCCTTAAAAAACTAATATAGAACTACCATATGATCCAGCAATCCCACTCTTGGGCATATACTGGAGAAAACTGTAATTCAAGAAGATACATGCACCCCAATGTTCATGGCAGCACTACTTACAATAGCCAAGACATGGAAGCAACCTAAATGTCCATTGACAGAGGAATGGATAGAGAAGATGTGGTACATATATACAATCGAATATTACTCCGCCATAAAAAAGAACAAAATAATGCCATTTGCAGCAACATGGATGGACATAGGGATTATCATACTAAGTGAAGTAAATCAGACAGAGAAAGACAAATATCATGTGATATCACTTACATGTGGAAGCTAATAAAAAATGATACAGATGAACTTGTTTACAAAACAGAAACCGACTCACAGATCTTGAAATCAGACTTACGGTTACCAAGGGGGAAAGGCAGGGAGGGATAAATTGGGAGATTGGGATTAACATATATACACTACTATATGTAAAATGGATAACTAATAAGGACCTACTGTGTAGCACAGGAAACTACTCAATATTCTCTAATAACCTACATGGGAAAAGAATCTGAAAAAGAATGGATATATATATGTGTATGACTGATTCACTTTGCTGTACACCTGAAACTAACACAACATTGTAAGTCAACTACACTCTAATTAAAATTAAAGAAAAAAAAAAAAAGAGAGAGAAACTAGTTCTTCAGGTCAGCTATGGCTTGACCATGACATTGGATATTATAGATACCCATTGTCTCATTTATAAAATAAATGTCAATACCTGCAAAAAAATTGAAGTATAGTTGATGTACAATATTATATAAGTTACAGATATATAATTAGTGATTTACAATTTTTAAAGGTTATGCTCCATTTATAGTTTCACAAAATATTGGCTATATTCCCTGTGCTGTACAATATATCCTTGTAGCTTATTTTATTTTTTTAAATTAAAAAAATTTTTTTTTATTTTTGGCTGTGTTAGGTCTTCATTGCTGTGCACGGGCTTTCTCTAGTTGTGGCGAGCAGGGACTACTCTTCATTGCGGTGCACAGGCTTCTCATTGCAGTGGCTTCTCTTGTTGCGGAGCACAGGCTCTAGGCACGTGGGCTTCAGTAGTTGCAACACACAGGGTCGGTAGCTGTGGCACATGGGCCCTAGAGCAAGCGGGCTTCAGTAGTTGTGGCGCATGGGCTCAGTAGGTGTGGCTCATGAGCTCTAGAGCACAGGCTAAGTAGTTGCAGCACGCAGGCTCTAGGGCGCATGGGCTTCAGTAGTTGTGGTGCATGGGCTCAGTAGTTGTCGCTCGCAGCCTCTAGAGTGTAGGCTCAGTAGTTGTGGCGCATGGGCTTAGTTACTCCACAGCATGTGGGATCTTCCCAGACCAGGGATCAAACCTGTGTCCCCTGCATTGGCAGGTAGATTCTTAACCACTGAGCCACCAGGGAAGTCCTGTAGCTTATTTTATACATACTAGTTTGTACTTCTTAATCCCCTACTCTTATCTTGCCCCTCCCCCTTCACTCTTCCCACTGGTAACTACTAGTTTGTTCTCTATCTCAGTAAGTCTGTTTCTTTTTTGTTATATTCACTAGTTTGTTGTGCTTTTTAGATTCCACATATAAGTAATATCATACAGTATTACACATACATCCTTTGCCTTGGCAACTCTGCTCTAGAAATTCACCATACTGGTGTAGTCATGCACTCATGAAATGGTGTGTGCAAAAGTCATTCACTGCAGCACTTTTAAAAGTAAAAGATTGAAGAAAACCTAAAAAGTCCAAAGTAGGAAAGTAATTAAATAAATTCTTGTACATCCACATGTACTAGTTTGCTCAGGCTGCCAAAACAAAGCACCATAAACTGGGGTGCCTAAACAGCGGAAATCTATTGTCTCACAATTCTGGAGGATAGAAGTCCAAGATCAGTGTCAGCAGGGTTGGTTCCTTCTGAGAGCTGTGAAAGAGAATCTATTCCATGCTTCTCACCTAGCTTCTGGTGGTTTGCTGGAAATCTTTAGTGTTCCTTGGCTTGTAGACACGTCACTCCATCTCTGCCTTCATCTTCACATGGCATTCTCCCTGTGTGCATGTCTGTGTCCATATTTCCCCTTTATGTAAGGAAACCAGTTATACTGGATTAGGGCCCAACCTATGTAACAGAGAACAAACCTGACTCCACATTGGATCTATTCCTTTAGCTCTAACCTTTGTGCTCTGTTGCCTGTGCTTAGTCATGCTGGCTCTGCACCTTCTGTAAAAAAATGTTGCCTATAGCCTGAAATACACAGGATAGCCCATTCTTAAGGCTCTGACCTTTAAAGGTATAACATTTTTCCATTAAAAAGTTGCAGAACAGAGAATAAGTTTCGTCTTGTTGGAGGTTTATAGGAACATTGTGACCAGACCTACTTGGACAGTTGCATGAACAAAGGATTCCAGTGCCAAGAAGTTTGCAACAATCAGCCACACACCCTCCTTTTGGTATAAAAGAAGCCTGAAAACTAAGATGGTTATTTGGGACACTAGTCCCCCCCCTCTTGGTCAGATAGCTTTTCAGATAAAGTCGCTATTCCTTGCCCCAACAACTTATCTCTCAATTTATTGGCCTGTCGTGCAGTGAGCAGTACAAGCTTGGAACTGGAAACATCTACTCCACTGTGACCTCATCTTAATTAATTATGTCTGCAGTGACCCTATTTCCAGATAAGATCACATTCTGAGCTACTCAGGGTCAGGAGTTAGGACTTCAACAGAAGAATTTTCAAGGGGATACAAAACAACCCTTAACACCATGCAACAGACTAATATTCACCCATAAAAAAGAAAGAGGGAGCTCTTTATGAAATGGTGTGGAAATCTCTAAGATGCAAGAAGTCAATGTTCCAAGTTATCATATGCTATACTTTGTGTAAGAAAGGATGAAAAGAATATGTACATATTTGTATACATAAAAATATCCCTGTAAGTTTGCACCAGAAACCACTAACATTGGCTGTCTGTGGGGAGGTACCTGGGTTGTTGGAGGAGATAGGTGGGAAGGAGAATTTTCAGTGCATATCCTTCTTATACTCCTTGCATTCTGAATCATGAGAGAGTAGTATTTATTCAAAATTTTAATTTAAGCTTAATAAAACTTAAATGGAATCAGACTGCTAAACTACTCTCAAGAAGGATTATATCAATTTACGAGGCCCCCAGCCATAAATACAGAGCCCTTTACATACACACCTCCCCAGGATTAAGTTTTAACAGGTGTGTTTTTTTCTCTAAATTTCCAGGCAAAAAATCATATCTTGTTTAATTTTCTTACCCTTATAGTGATCTCCTCCATTGATCACTGGCCCTTCTTAGATCAAGTATCATCTTGACACCTTTTGTGGAGTTTTTATACATTGTAGGAATGCATTATGTATTAAAGAAATTTACCTTTTGAATTTGCTATAAATGTTGCTATTCTGTTTGCTGTTTGCCTTTTAATGTCAGTGATTTCCTTTCACACATGGAAGCTTTAAATGGATGTGTAAAATTCCTATGTGGCACTGTTGAGCTGCAAGAGAGACAGGGAGGAACCTGCAGAAACATCAGTTATCAGGGACTCTTAAGGGATAACTCACAATCCCTGGAAAAAGATCTGGAAGGGACAGTAGTTCTCCTACTGTTCTCATTTTTGGGGCAAAAGTAGATGTCTTTTTTTTTCAGAAGTCCTGGCTGAAACTTGTATCTGCAGTGATAATCAATAATATTGAGCACTCTTATGGTATGTATTTTGTACTAGGTACTGTTCTAAGTGCTTTACATATATTGATATATTGAATTTTCTCATCAACCCTATGATGAAGGCACTGTATATACCACCCTGCATCCTATAGATGAGGAAACAAAGAGGGTAAGCAAATCACCCAAGGATACACAGCTGGGCAGTTTAGAAGCTATGATCTTTGACATCTTTGAAACATTGTCTTGAAAACATCTTTGGCACCTGCTGGTCCAAGCCCAGCTGACTGATCTCCTCTTGGAGATGCCATTTTTCTCCACTTGTTGCTCACAGACCACAGGACAAGACCAAGTAGCAGGCCTTTTTTTTTTTTAAAAAAAAGAGAGAGAATTAGACTTCCTGTTGTAAACATGGATTAACTCACAGTTATATAAGACTTTGGGGAAGTTGAAAATCAAAGGAGCTCTCTATTTCCCTAATTTGGAGACCCAGCACTTAGAAAATGGAACCCTGTTCCAAGGTATCTCTCTTGAATCAGTGTTGGGCTCTGGGTTTCTAGGTAATTGTGTAACCCTGGGCTGGTACTTAACTGCCCTGGGTCTCAGCATCCTCATCTGGAAAATAGGTAATAACAGTACCTACTTCATAGAATTGTTGTGAAAAATAAATTAGTCTATATAAAGCACTTAGAGCAGGGCCTGACATATAATAAGCACTATATCAGTATTAACTACTATTGTTACTGGGTCACATTCCTACAGGCATTGGCTCCTGAGGGGAGTAGATTATCCTCCTTCATTCCTCAAGGAAGAGAAAGACATTCAGACAGGACCTGAGGTCTTGGAAGTGCAGATTTATGCACGGTCAAATATTGTCTCCTTCTCCCTGGGTCTGGCTCTCTTGGAGCCCAGAGAAGAACTTAGGGGAGCAGGCCTGCCTCTAGCAGGGGTGTATCTGTAAGGGACCCAGACTGCCTAGGATCTGTGGGTATCAAGTGTAGCCAGTGGTAGGTTTTTCTCCCAATAGTGAGGTCTTGTGAAACATCATGGCCTGTTCTTGGCTGGGCTAGAGAAAATTACAGAAAAGGCTGAGGTCCATATTTTTACCTGTGTGGTGGGCACCAGTGTTCCTAAAACTCTGGAGATGATCTGTTTGTACAAAGCAATCTAACTAAGCTGGAGGGGACAGCAGTGTAGACACACATACAACCTGGACTTGCCCTGGAGAATACATGGAATACCCCAAAGACCTAGAGAGAGATACTAGAAAGAGGCAATGGTTTAGTCAGGATGGGTTAGACTAGGATGCATTAACAAATAAACCCTCCATCCCAGTGGCTGAACATAAGAAGATTTGTTGCTCATGTAAAGTTCAGTGCAGATCAGCCTGCCCTCCTTCATCTTGTAGCCATAACATCTGGAATACGTGGACTTCAGGGTTGTCACTGTAAAGAAGAGGAAGCTGGAAGATCCTGTGGAGTGTTTCAAGGGGCAGGCCTAGGAGTGCCTTACATCACTGACGCCCACATCTCTTTGGAGAGAACCAATCACAAAGCTCCATTCTAACTGCAAAGGCGGCGGGGAAGTGAGGGAGCTTGTGGATATTTGGTGAACACTAATAGTCTTGCCATAGTCAGGGAACCTCAAAAAGGGGAAAAGAGAAAGGCTCTATGGCCACACTGAACTCTTGCACCATCAGTTGGCATGATCCAACGATGTGGTCAAAACGTGGCCTTACTTGTTACACAAGTTGGCAAAACTTATATTCAATTGACATAGGAGTCTTCCCTTAAAGTTTGGGGGTGGGGGGCTTTTCCTTCCAAGGTCCTCACGGCATGGCAGCAAGTGATCCAAGAGAGAGGGCAAGGCAGAAGCCACAGCGCCCTAGTCGCTGAAGGTTTTTTTTTTATGCCCTAGTCTCTGAAGTTGCACCCTGCTATTTAGAAGCAATCATTAAGGCCGGCCCACATTCAGGGAGAGCGGAATTAAACTCCATCTCTTTTTTTTCTCTTCAAGTTTTACTGAAATACAATTATAAGCACTGTATAAATTTAAGGTGCACAGCATAATGATTTGACTTACATACATCATGAAACCTATTATCACATATAGGTTTAGTGAACATCATCTCATATAGATAAAAAATTAAAGAAATGGAAACAAAATTTTTCGTTGTGATGAGAACTCTTAGGACTTACTCTCTTAACAACTGTCATATATAACATACAGCAGTGTTAATTTTTTTATGTTGTACATTACATCCCAAGTTCTTATTTATCTTATAACTGGAAGTTTGTACCCTTTTGACTACCTTCATCCAATTCCACCTTCCCCCATATCCCACCTCTGGTAACCAAAAATCTGATCTTTTTTCTATGATTTGTTTGGTTTTTTTTGAAGTGTAATTTACCTACAATATTATGTTAGTTCCTGTTGCACAACATAGTGATTTGATATTTTTATACATTTCAAAATGATCACTATAATGTCTAGTTATGATATGTCACCATACCAAAATATTGCATATAAACCCCATCTCTTGAAAGGAAGAATATAAAAGAATTTGTGGACATATTTTAAAACCACAACAGTCTTCCTAGAATTTATTTTAAAATATGACTTTCCTGGGAATTCCCTGGCGGTCCAGTGGTTAGGACTTGGCACTTTCACTGCCATGGGCCAGGGTTCAATCCCTGGTCTGGGAACTAAGATCCCACGAGCTGTGTGGCACGGCCAAAAAAAAAAGAGAGAGAAAATTTCCCTCCCCTGCAAAGAACTGATTGTCCCACTACCATTTACTCATTTACCTTCCCAGTTGATATGTAATATTTTATTTATTTATTTATTTTTGGCTGCATTGGGTCTTCATTGCTGCGCGCCGGCTTTCTCTAGTTGCGGCGAGCAGGGGCTACTCTCTGTTGTGGTGCACAGGCTTCTCATTGCGGTGGCTTCTCTTGTTGTGGAGCACGGGCTCTAGGCACGCAGGCTTCAGTAGTTGTGGCACATGGGCTCAGTAGTTGTGGCTCACGGACTCTAGAGACCACAGGCTCAGTAGTTGTGGCACACGGGCTTAGTTGCTCTGTGACATGTGGGATCTTCCCGGACCAGGGCTCGAACCCGTGTCCCTGCATTGGCAGGCGGATTCTTAACCACTGTGCCACCAGAGAAGTCCCTGTAATACTTTATCATATAAATTACTACATAGAAAAAGTTCTGCTATGGGGCATCTATTTAGTTGCAATGACCTGTCTGCAATTCCCGTGTCCAAGTAGCATTAATTATTGCAGTGGTCGTAAAACTAAGCCACAAATTCGCTTGTGCTTCAGACTTTAGACATATAAATGATTACAGTATAGTCTACCAAGTGTAACAATCAAGTGGTTGGGGCGTGGAGGTGGATAGTAAAGGCTCCTCAAAAGAGAATTTGACAGCATCTATCCTTGAGGGAGCAGCAACTAGAGTGGTAGAGACCCTGTCTCAGGCCAGGCAGTGATCATGCTGAGGGTGAGGTAAACCGGGTGTGTGTGTGTGTGTGTGTGTGTGTGTGTGTGTGTGTGTGTGTGTGTGTGTGTGTATTTTGAAGGGAGAGTTCAAGAACAGGAACTTCCTTACAGATCAGACTGGGGGGAGGTGGCAGTAAGAATTGCAGCTAGACCCCATCTTTTTTTTAGAAATCCCAAATTCTCAGGTCCTGTGACTTCATTCTGCAGGCGTGGGGTACCATCTGCTGAAAGAACTGAATCATGGAAGCAGCAACATCTCATCTGCATCCTGTAGAGATGTGCACTCCCCCCCCCACTCCACCCAATCCAAGATGGCACAGCATGGGGCACTGGGTCAGAAGATGGGCTGTTGGGGCTTCCCTGGTGGCGCAGTGGTTAAGAATCCGCCTGCCAATGCCAGGCACATGGGTTCGAGCCCTGGTCCAGGAAGATCCCACATGCCACAGAGCAATGAAGCCCGTGCACCACAACTACTGAGCCTGCGCTCTAGAGTCCATGAGCCACAACTACTGAGCCTGAGTGCCACAACTACTGAAGCCCGTGAGCCTAGAGCCCATGCTTTGCAACAAGAGAAGCCACCCAATGAGAAGTCCACACACTGCAAAGAAGAGTAGCCCCTGCTCACCGCAACTAGAGAAAAGCCTACGCACAGCAACAAAGACCCAACGCAGCCAAAAATAAAAATAAATAAAATAAATGAAAAAAAAAAGAAGATGGGCTGTTGGGGGGAGGGAGGTGGCACAGGCATCACCTGTGAGCACATCCAGGACATCTGTCAGAACCAGCAGGAGAAGGGGAGAGGGGGAGGCTTCTGATTGCAGAAGGGGTGGGAGGCTACTCTGGAGCTGAGCTGTTTGCCCCTGGGATCTGGGCACCACATGGCCACCGATGCTGATAGTCAGTGCCAGGACCTCCATCCTCCACCTTGAGAAGTTTCAATCTGGCCACATATGGGGTCCACAGCAAGGCACCTTCCCTCAACCCCAAAAGACACAGAAACAGGAGGAAGAAGGCTACCATCTAGGAATTAAAGTACTAAACTTCAGTATAATAAAGAGAATCAGTTTTGAGGAGATAAGACAAGAAATTGTCTATACAAATGTGATTGAGCTTATAAACATCCCAAATCCTAATGATGCCAAGAGTGCAGTCTCAGAGAGGCACTCTGGGATGGGATTTCAGTTTGTGGACTGTGGATGATACTGTTGGACGCTTCCCCAGTAGTTATTCTACCTCCCTTCTTCTTGGCTAACAGAGCCCCCAAATTATAAGGGACAGCAATATGCCCAGACTGTTCAGGACTGGTGTAATGATTCTTATTGTTTTTTCAGATACTCAATTTCCCAGCCTTCCCCCTTGTAGCCAAAGGAGGCCAGGTAACCAATTTGGGCCACTGAGGTGTTCAGGGGAAGTCTGCTGTGGGCTTTAGGAAAGATTTTGTTTTTAGTTAAAAAAAGGAAACCAGCACATAAGAGAGCTCGCTGATACTGCCTGTTCCTCCTTCTTCTTCCTGCTTAAAGGTCCGTATGATGCCTGGAGCACCTGCAGTCTTCTTGTAACCATGAAGCAGCACACAGGAGAATCCAAAGGCAAACAGCTGATGAGTGCGGGGCAGAAGATAGGGTGTGATGGCTAATTTTTTGTCAACTGACTGGTGCCCGGATATTTCTATTCTGGAAATTCACATTTTAAAAACTTAAAAAAAATTGAGATATAGTTGATGTACAATATTACATAAGTTACAGGTGTACAACATAGTGATTCACAATTTTTAAAGGTTATACTCCATTTATAGTTATTATAAAATACTGGCTACATGCCCCATGTTGTACAATATATCCTTGTAGCTTATTTTATACGTAATAGTTCATACCTCTTAATCCCCCATCCCTATATTGTCCCTTCCCCCTTCTTCTTCCCCACTGGTAAACACTAGTTTGTTCTCTATATCTTTGAGTCTGTTTCATTTTTTGTTATATTCATTAGTTTTTAAAAAAAAATTTTTTAGAGTCCACATATAAGTGATATCATATAGTATTTGTTTTTCTCTGTCAACTTATTTCACTTAGCATAATACCCTCCAAGTCCCTCCATGTCATTGCAAATGGCAATATTTCATTCTTTTTTATGGCTGTGTAGTATTCCATTGTATATATATGCCACATTTTTTTTACCTCTGAATGAGATTCACACTTGATAGACTGAGTAAAGCAGGTTGCCCTCCCTTATGTGGGTGGGCCTCATCCAATTAATTGAATGCCTGAATAGAACAAAAAGTCTTACCCTCTTCCAAGTAAGAGAGAATTCTTCCTGCCTGATGGCCTTCAAACTAGGATGTTGGCTTTTTTCCTGCCTTTGGACTGGAACTAAAACATTGGCTCTCTTGGGTCTCGAGCATGCTGACACCCTGAAGATGTTAAAACTTGCTGGCCTCCACAACTGTGAGAGCCAATTCCTTATAATAAGTCAATCTCTCTGTTTCTCTCCCCCTATTGTTTCTGTTTCTCTGGAGTACTCTGACAAATACATGGGGTAAGCCTGAGTCTCCATCGATGCCACTGGTCTGCTGCACCAGTCCTGACGTTGGTCTGCATCACCATGCTCTTGACACACGACAAAATGAAATGTTCTCATTGTTCAAGCCATTTAGTCAGTCTTTCATTACTTGCAGCAAAAGCATTCCTAACTAGTTCTGGTTAATGGATATGAACTGTCTTTCATTCTCAGCTCCAGTGTACAAAATAATCACCCTGGGAAGATACACCCTCCAGAAATTGTTTTAATAGCTCTGGGTGGTACTTAAGACTGTATTTGTCACAAGCTTCCAAGGAATTCTATTAGGCTCTGAGAAACACTGAACTGCAGAAAATAGGGAGGGAGTAGGCATAATATCAATAGTAAGGTGGAAAATACTCCTATTGAAAGAAAGAGCAGGATAAAAAGCATTATACTGTAAATGATTTACCTATTTAAAGAGACATGCAGAAGAACATTCTCTACAGTGGGGCAAAAAGGCTAGAAAGAAATTCATTTCTAGTGGTGGGATTTTGACATTTTTGTTTGTTAGCTTTTCAAAACTTTTCAAAACTTCTGTAAACAAAGCCTGCCTTAGTAGCTTTAGTGGGGGAGAACATACATGTACTTAAAAGAACATCCTCTTAGTTGTCCTTGCCCATCCTGGTGATCTCCTGACTATGAATTCAGCTTCCTGGTTACCAAGGCATCTCATGATGCCTGTTCATGTGCATATTTCAGTCCCTGACACATAAGATTTCCCATTGTAAATTAACAAGTTAGCATTTGTGTTGTTCTGTCAACTGTGAGCCTGGATAATGTGATTCAGATAAGACAGACAAAACTGAGTTTGTGTCATCTAGACCCTGGCTTGTGGCAGAGCCCTTTGGCAGGGCTGGCAGGACCAAGCAAGAGAAAATTACACACCAGCACCCACATTAACTGCTACCAACATTTTAAGCACCTACTATGTGCCAAGTGTGGGGCTTAGCACTTCGCAGACCATCTCATTTAATCCTCAGAACAATCCTGTGAGGTAAATACTGTTGGCACAAAAACCAGGAGGAACAGAGAGGATGGATCTAGGTGTAATTATTAGGAACACCAACTCATAGGTGCAGATTCGGGTGGAAAGAAAGATAAAATATCCTAGGAAAAGTTAAAGCTACAGAAATAAAAAGTGTTTAGAGACTGGACAGAGGTTCTGGGGGGAAATGCAGCCTGCGATTCTGCAGGTATGGGGGGGCTCCTTAGTGTAAAGATAAAATAAAATCCCCTAAGGAAAAGTAAAACTAAGAGGAATCCCCTGTGGAAGGAACATACAAAATGGACCCAGCGTGGCTAACAGGGACCCAAAATAAAATGGAGCCAGGCGGTTATGACAGGCTGGGGGTTCAGTCATGCATTCTGTATTCTTAGAAAAACCACAGTCACACAGCTGTAAGGACTTCTGATTCTGCTAAGGATCCTGCCTGGAAAGCCCCTAACAAGAAGCTCCAATGACAACAAATCATTGAGCAGTTTCAGTCAAGCTCTAAGGACTTGTGGTCAGGCTTCAAGAGCCATCCAAGTCTCTTACAAGCCTCCCAACTGTGTCTTCTGCGGTTTTTGCTTTTAAAAATCCATCGCCTCCTCCACTCCCGGGAAATGTACTTTCAGTCACAGCCAAAGGCTGCATATCCCCAGTTTGCAAACCTTTAAACAATAAAGCTGTCCTTTTGCTTTAAGACAACCATGACCCTTTACTGGGATGTATTTCTGATTTACGACAACGGTAGCATTGTAAAGGGAGAGAGTTATCCCATGAGCTTAAAAAGGATTAAGACTCACTTTGAACTGGTATTTACTTAGAAGTGTAAGGGAGGAATAACTTTCCCTCTACCCTTTTACATTCAGTGACTGAGGGCATACAAATTTAACTAACAAAAGACAGATTAACAGGAAAAAAAGGTATATAATTCTATTAAAATTTTACATGCACAGGAATTCACAGAAGAGACAAGAAACTGCTGTCGAACCCAAGTTCATATGCCTCACCCACAGTGAAGCCAAACAAACCAAAATGTTGAAGTTTGGATCAGAGAAAGTTTTATTGCAGGGCCAAGCAAGGAGAATGGGCAGCTTGTGCTCAAAAGACCCAAACTCTCCAACAGCTTTTTTAAAGGAAGATTTTTTAAAGGCAACATTTGGGGTGAGGGCTGCAGGGTGCATGACTTTCTTCTGATTGGTTGGTGGTGAGGTAACAGGGTGGTATTCCAGGAATCTCAATCATCAACCTTCTGGTTCGGACCAGTTTGGGGTCTCAGCATGTAGTTAAGTTAAATTAAGGCCCCCTGAGTGGGGGCCTTAGTTCCTGTTGAATATTCAAAGATATGTATCAGATTATTACATACATATAGATTGACATATATGTATATATGTATGTATATATATATATATATATCACTTGAGGCGGAATTAGGACTGTTTTTATGCTGAACTATTATTTCTGGACTGCTTTTCCTTTGTTTCTGCATTCCCTCACTTTCCTAATTAGTAACTGCTTGAATCTGTTCTTTGGAACTCAGGAAAGGGCTAGGAGACTAAAGCCTTTTCCTACAAACTCAAGGTGGGGGGAAAGTCTGGCAGGGCTTTTGCACAAGAAAGGCTCTGCAGCATCCTGCTCAGTTTCAATCTCCTCTTTTCCTTGATACTCCTCATTCCAAAAGGGGAACAGGTACAGGATAAGAGAAAGAAAAAAGCTTTGGATAGAGACGTTAACCGTAAACTAGGCAGAGAACTCGGTTTAGGGGGACTCAGTTTCAAAACTGAAAGGAAAGATTAGACTCAAGGGCTTATATACCCTTCTTAACAAAGGTAAGAGGTTTTGGGTAGCAAAGGACAATTTCTGGATAGGTGACTAGGAAATATATGTGGGAACCAACAGAAGATAAGGGTTATTTTACTAAGGCTTATTTTTGCAGACTTATCTGGGGTGCAGACTCTGTCTTTGGGGATAAGAGTGGCTTTCCTCTTCCAGGTACCCACAAACAGAGCACCACCTTCCCATGGGGAAATGTATGCCTTGTTTTTAGGCAGATAGGGGCAAAGAACTCTTTTCTGTACCTGGTGATTCTCAATTGCCTTTACCTCAAAACGAACCTTATGCGGAAGGGGCCTATTTCAGGATGGCATAGTCTGGTCCCTGCCAGAGGTAGTAAGGGCCACCCAAAGAAGAATTAATTCAATGATCTTGCTTACATTTTACCCCCACTTAAATAACTCTTCACCGTTCCAGGGGGAAAAAAAAAAATCCACCATGCCACGCGGAAATTTCGATTCTGGAGAGGACACCGTGTTGCTCACGCTGCAGGTGTGACCTCCCAGATCCCAACCGGGGAGACTGAGAGAGGGCGCAGAGCAAGCCTCTTAGCCAAGCTCCCACCACTTCCCTGTCACTTCTCCTTGGGGTTAAGCGAGTTCTGCCACCGCTCGCTCCGCCCTCCCGCAGCCAGTGGACCGCGCCGGACGAACAGGCGCTTGCCCACCCTTTCCCTCCGCAGCAGCCAGAGGCAGGGGAACACGGTCTCTTCCAGCCCTTACCTCTCCGCACCTATCTGACGTCCCGGAGTCTACAGCTGGTTGGCCCTGTACCCGCAACAGCTGCGGCCGTAACCCCAACCTTTGAGCAAAGGGAACCAAGACAGAGAGGCCGCCGGAACGCTGCGCTCTACAGGCCCTCTGGTGAAGTTCTCGTTCCGCTCTAGGAGGCTGGGAGGACCGCGTCTCACTGGTTCTGGTCGCCCTGCTGACCCACAGAGTTTAAGTTCTCTTTCGGAGCTCTAGTTTACCATGTTTCAAAGTTAAACCTAAAACCGGGGGTGGCTGTAGACCTTTAGGAATGAATTGAAATTCCTGCAGAATGAAACAAGCATTTTCTGAGCTCCCCAGTCGTGGCCAGGAACAAAAAAGGCTGGTGAATATATAAATCCCATTAGTGAAGCAGAGAAACTAGGGGTCCTTGGAGAAATGGCTGACTGGGGAGGGAGTGAACCTGAAACACCTGGGCCAGGCAAGAGGAATCCAGGGCCAACCTGAAAGCTACCCCCTTTGGGCAAACTGATTTGCACTTCAGTGATAATTATAACTGCAGTGGACCAAACACATCTAATAAATTTAAATCCGCGGATTGATAATGGCATCAAAAAATATCCAACACCTTGAAACTGAGGAAAACCCTCCCCCCCTTTGCCAAGTACAAAGGCCCCTCCGTGTCCCCTGTTTCTTGTTTGTAGAAAAGCTGAAATCTCCCAGGCCTCCCTGAGTCACAAAAGAGCAGGCTCCAGTAGTTAATGATTAGGACAATAGAGTCACAGAATCTTTCAGTGTCTGATGCACATTCCTGAGTTGTTTTACAGAGGCTATAACTGCCACCAGAGGGAAAAAGCTAACTGCATGATGACCAGACTGTAGCCATGACATAAGCTGCTCCATCTTGAGCAGTACAGTGTCTATGGCTAGCACAATTCCACGAACTGGCCTCAAGAGAATGGGATTAACATTATCGCTCATAATAACCTATATCTTTGTGGGCATCAAAATAATTGCCGCTTACTCTGCCCATATATGTAAGTGAACAACTAAAATTGTCAGCAAAGAGATGCTACAGACCCAGGTCTACATCTTCCACTCTAAGTGTATGGCGCTCTATGTTAGCATGAAGAAGTTACAGATGATGGACCTTCGCCCCTAATCCTATAGAAATGGAATGATGTCTAACAGTGGAGATTTATAAGCAGCTCTTTTGCCCCTTCCCTTTTTTAAAAAAAAATTATTTACTTATTTATTTATTTTTGGCTGTGTTGGGTCTTCGTCACTGTGCATGGGCTTTCTCTAGTTGCGGCAAGCAGGGGCCACTCTTCATGGCGGTGCGCGGGCCTCTCACTATCGCAGCCTCTCTTGTTGCGGAGCACAGGCTCCAGACGCGCAGGCTCAGTAGTTGTGGCTCACGGGTCTAGTTGCTCCGCGGCATGTGGGATCTTCCCAGACCAGGGCTCGAACCTGTGTCCCCTGCATTGGCAGGCAGATTCTCAACCACTGCGCCACCAGGGAAGCCCTGCCTCTTCCCTTTTTTGCCTATTTCTGTTCCCCTTAAACCTTATAGAAATGAGATCACTAGGTAACATTTAACCTAACTCCTGACTTATGCTCTACTAAATGCACACAATAACTTGCCTAATCTGTTGACTCTTTCCCTAGATTAAAAGAAGTAGGAGCAATCCCACTACTGGGCATATACCCAGAGAAAACAATAATTCAAAAAGACACATGCACCCCAGTGTTCATTGCAGCACTACTTACAGTAGCCAGCTCATGGAAACAACCTAAATGGCCATTGACAGATGAATGGATAAAGAAGATGTGGTACATATATACAAGGGAATATTACTCAGCCATAAAAAGGAACAAAATTGGGTCATTTGTAGAGACGTGGATGGACCTAGAGACTGTCATACAGAGTGAAGTAAGTCAGAAAGAGAAAAACAAATATCGTATATTAATGCATATATGTGGAATCTAGAAAAATGGTACAGATGAACTGGTTTGCAAGACAGAAATAGAAATACATATGTAGAGAACAAACGTATGGACACCAAGGGGGGAAAGCAGGGAGGGGGTGGATGGTGGTGGTGGTGGTATGAATTGGGAGATTGAGATTGACATATATACACTAATATGTATAAAATAGATAACTAATAAGAACCTGCTGTATAAAAAATAAACAAATAAAATAAAATTAAAAAGAAAAAATAAAAGAAGTAGGAATGAAGAATTAAATAAAGTATGACTAGCTCTCTACCCCCAGCAGCCCCCTTAGCAATCCTGCAGGCAGATCACGTGGATGAGATAACATCCTAAAGAAAGATCACAAGGAGTCAGCCAGCCTGCACGCAATGGAAAATGATGCAGAGCTTGACCACCTGCCTTGATGATTCATTGAGATTCTCCTCTTTTTCTCTTTAAAAACTGTCATGGCTTAGCAAAATCTTTGGAGTTGGTTTTGGGGACAAGAGTCTGCCTTCTCCCCAGATTGACAGCCTTCCGATTAAAGCAACTTTTCTTTCTACCAGCACTTGCCTCTCAAATATTGGCTTTCTAGTGGTGAGCTGCCAAACCTGAGTTTGGTAACAACCTCACTTACTGCTAGGGAACCACTTTTATTATTTTGAAAACTGGCAAATAAAGTGTGTGTGTGTGGGGGGAGGGGATGTGAAATCAAGCATTTATTCTGTACATACATGAGTATAACCAAATACTTGATGAGAAATCTCCTTTATAAAAGCTTTCCTGATAATCAATGGGTAACCATGGGGTTAGGATGTCATTGCCACTCCCAATGAAAGAATGGATCTAAGCAAAACAAAAAATAAACAAACAAAAAACCCAAATAATCCAACAAAAAACAACTAACCAACCAAACAAACAAACAAAAAAATAAAAAACCCTGAATCTGATCAATTCTCTGCATCCAGTTACCAGTTTACAGGAAATATAGGAACAGAGAAGCATGTTAAAAGAGAGTCAGCCAGCAACATACAAACTGTGGGAAACTACCAGAAAAATGACTCAGTCTCTTCAACAAAAATTTGCAAGGAAAAATAAGAGAGAACTGTCATATTAAAAGATACTTAAGAGATGTATCAACTAATGATGATATTTCTAATTTATTTGGATGTTGATAAAACACAGAAAGTAACTATATCTATATGTTGTTTGTGTGAAACAATTGGGAAAATGAGAACAATGACTGGATACTTGATGATATGAAATGTTATTAATTTTTTTAAGACACGATAACAGTATTGTGGTATTATTTATACTGAAGTCTTTATGGATGAAATAATAAAATGTCTGAGATTTGTTTCAAAATTATGTGGAGGATTGAGGGGAAGTAGGTGGGAATTTAGATGGCAGAAGATGACCAGGAGTTGGTAATTTTTGAAGCTAGTGATGAATACATCGGGTTTATTATATTTTACTTTGTATGTGTTTGAACATTTCCAAATTGAAAGTTTGAAAAAAGCTGAGGGAAGGCAGAGTTTGAGGAGGCGCACACGCTTGGACTTTGTCACAGCGATTGCTGCTCAGTCAGCTAATGGAGGGTGCAGAGTTCAGGTCACTCTCAATCAGATAATGATAAAGGTCAGAGGGTACAGAGCTTTCTTAAGTTTAGGAGCCTCAGAGAGTGTGTTAAGTGAGAAAGGCTTTGATCATGTTTTGGAGAGAGGAAGAAAGTAAGGGCATTTAGTGGGTGCATAGACAGGCTCCATAGCTTTACTCTCCAGGGTGGGCCTCTGTGCCTCTGCTTTCACAGCCCCTGCAGATCCAAAACACTGGGGTACTCTCTGGGCTCCAGCTGGGAGATGGCACCACATCTAGGCAAGAAGGAAAACACCACAAGATGATAAATGGCTTGAGGGGCCACAGGGGTTCCCAGAGCAGAGCCCCATGCTCCTGGTGCAGGGACCTTGGTGTATCAACAGTATTCTTCTTCAATCTGCACCAGCATTCCTTGGAACCCTGTTCCCAGAGGGCACCCATGATCACAGGAGTATAGCCTTTATGTGCTACATTCTGCCCTCCCCCTGCCCTCCTTTGGATTCATGATGTCATTAGGCTATTGATGTTTCTGAGGAATTCTGCAGGAATTTCAATTTGTTTTAACCTACTGTTTTCCAAAATGTTTTTTTGCCCATGGAACCCCCTTTTACATGGAACACCTATTAATATTTCTTTGCCCCCATGGGCGTCCTATCTAAAATTGCCCCTGCCCACCTCCCCAACCCAGCTCTACCATGATCCAGACTCTGACCCTACTCTAGTTCCTCCTTAGCATGTAGCATTATCTAGCATTATATTAGATATTTGTCTATTAGCTTTCCCCCAGTCTTCAGGAAACAGAACTACTGTTGAACCAGTTGCTAAGGGCCCAAACCTGGACTCCCTTTCTCTCATACCCAAAGTCCAATCCACAGAAACAAGGTATCAGCTCTACCTGCAAAACCATTCTGGCCCAATCACTTCTCACCTTTGCACTGTTATTACACTATTCAGAGCCGTCTTCACAGCTCACCTGGACAACCGTGACAGCCTTCATAGTGGTCTCCCTGTTTCCCCTCTTTTTTTTTTTTATAGTTAATAATACTGTATATACTTGAAGTTTGTTGAGTAGATCTTTCTTTTATTATTTCATTCTTTTTATTCCTCTGTGGAAGGACATTTAGGTTGCTTCCATGTCTTCGCTATTGTAAATAGTGTTTCAATGAACATTGGGCTGCATGTATCTTTTCGAGTTATGGTTTTCTTCTGATATATGCCCAGGAGTGGGATTGCTGGATCCATGTGCTAGTTCTACTTTCAGTTTTTTAAGGATCTCTGCTTCCCTTCTAGAGCCCCAAAACACTCATCCTCCACACAAAGGCCAGAGGGATACTTTAAAAATATAAATTAGATTATGCTTCTGTCCTGCTCTCCACTCTTCACTGGCTTCCTGTGACACTTGAAATGAAACAAAAGATTCTTATCATTTTCTCCAAGGCCCTGTATGATCTGACCTTGCCCACCTCTCAATCTCCTTTCCCACCCCTACTGTCCCCCGACAGCCTCCTGCCCTGTTTACTGAGCTCAAGTCACATTGCCCCTCCCCTCACATTCCCCAGAAGTGCTAGACGTGCTTGGCGGGTCAGGGAGTGTTTTTACTCATTGTTCCCTCTCCCTGGAAGCTATCTTTCCAAAGTTTTTGCAAGCCAGTTTATTCTCTCACTTTTTGGAGATCTCTGCTCAAAAACCTCTAGAACTACCCTATTTAATAGAGCCCCCATCCCTTCACCCTCCATTATTTTTCCTTCATAGCATGTATTTGTCTCTGATATTCTGTCTTTGTTCATGTGCTTATTTTCTGTCTCTCACTAGAATGTCAACCTGCCTGTGTTGCTCACCACTGTTTCTCCAGTGTCCATACAAAAAACAGGCACACAGTAGGTGTTCTCTGCATCCTGGGAACAAATGTTCTGAAGGTAATATTTGTATATGCACACAGAACCCAGCCCCACACTCATGGACAAAGGTCACTGCAAAGTCAGAGTAGGAAGACTGATCCTTCACTCCAGCCTGATCCTTGGAAAACCTTGAAGACAAAGAACAAACTGCTAAGCTGAGGCGCTGCAACCACCATCCCAGGGGCCCCTGATTCAACTTTGGAAACACAGGAAGACTATGTTCTGTAATTCTCCAGGCTCATGTATCCCTAGAGTCTCCTCTGAGCCAAGGTCAAAGCTCCCCTTCCATTTCTGTGAAGTGCAAAGCTGCATCATAAAATGATACCAGTTCCCGAAACAGCACATTCCTGGTATTCTCAGGCATCCTTGAGGCTTCAAGACAATGGTCTAGTGAAAAGATGGGGACATTTGTGTCTATATGTGTGCATGTTTAAAATGTTTATTAAATAATCTTTTATTTTGAGATAATTGTAGATTCACATGTAGTTGTAAAAATATAATACAGCGGTAGCTCATGTACACTTTACCCAGTGAACCCAGTGGTAACATCTTGCAAATCTATGGTAAAATATCACAACCTATATGTATCTACTATAAATAGCACACTTTAGTAACATTCATACAGGCAAGGCACAGGACAGTTTTATCATAATAAGGATTCCTCCTGTGCCCTTTCATAGCTATGTTCACCTCCCTCCTTTCCCCGACAACTGGAAACCACTAGTCTATTCTCCATCTCCATAATTTTGATATTTCAAGAATGCTACATAGATGCCAGAATAATTCAATGAGAAAAGAAGAGTCTTTTCAACAGATGGTTCTGGGACAACTGGATATCCACAAGAAAAAGAATGACTTTGGATCCTTACCTCCAACCGTATAAAAAAATTAACTCAAAATGGATCAAATACCTAAATGTAAGAATTAAAACTATAGAACTTTTAGAGAAAAAAATGGGTGAATTTCATAACCTTTGATGTGGCAGTGTTTTCTCATCCATGACACCAGAAGCACAAACAACCAAAGAAAACAACAGATAAATGTGATGTCACTAAAATTGAAAAATTCTGTTTCTTAAAGGATACTATCAAGAAAGTGAAAAGACAACACACTGAATGAGAAAAAATATTTGCAAATAAAAACTGATAAGAGAGTTGTATTTAGAATATATATAGGACTCTAACAAATAACTCTTACAAATAACCCAAATAAAAAATGGGCAGAAGATCCAAATAGACATTTCCCCAAATAAGATATACGCATGTTCAATAAGCCCATGAAAAAAATCCTCCATAGCATTAGTCATCAGACAAATGCAAATCAAAACCACAATGAAATATCACTTCACACACACTAGGAGGCTATAAAAAAAAAAAAGACAGATAATAATAAGTCTTAGTGAGGGTATGTAGAAATTGGAGCACTTTTATGTAGCTGGTGGGAAAGTAAAATCATGTAGCCACTTTGGAAAACAGGCTGGAAGTTCCTGAAAAGGTTAAACATAGAATTGCTATATGACCCAGGAATTCTACTCCTAGGTATATACCCAAGAGAAATAAATACATATGTCCACATGAAAAATTGTACATGAGTGTTCATAGTAGCATTATTCATAATAGTCAAAAGTTAGAAACAACGTAAATGTTCATCACCTGATAATTGGACACACAAAATGTGGTATATCCATACAATGGAATATTATTCAGCTATAAAGAAGGAATGGTACATGCTACCACATGGATGAAACTTGAAAAATTGTGCTAAGTAATAGAACTCAGTCACAGAGACCACATGTCCAGAACAGGCAAATTTATAGAGACAGAAAGTAGATTGTGTTTGCCTATGGCAGGGGCAGATGAAGAGATCGAGAGGTGGCAACTAAACAGTATGAGGTTTCTTTTGGGAGTGATGAAAATGTTCTAAAATTGACTGTAGTTATGGTTGTGCATATCAGTAACTACAGTAAAAACCATTGAATTTTATACTTTAAATGGGTGAATTGTATGTGAATTATACCTCAATAAAGCTGCTACAAAAAAAGAAAGAAATAGCTAAGCATGGGAACTATTTTTACAAAAAGGCTGCTATATAAGAGGAATATACAATATGTGACCTTTTGGGATTGGCTTTTTATTTTACTCAGCATAATTCCCTTTAGATCCATCCAAGTTGTTGCATTTATTAGCAGTTCATTCCTTTTTATTGCTGAGTAGTTTTCCATGGTAGTGATGTATCAAAATTCATTTAAATATCATATCAAGGTTGTTTCCAGTTTTTGATATTACAAAAAAAAAGCTGCTATGAACATTTGTGTACAAGTTTTTGTGTGAATATAAGTTTCATTTCTCTGGAATAAGTGCCTAGGAGTGTAATTGCTGGGTTGTATGGTAATTGCATGTTTAGTTTTTAAGATACTGCCAAACCATTTTCCAGAGTAGCATTTTACATTCCCACCAGCAGTGAATGAACTAGTTTCTCTGCATCTTTACCAGCATTTGGTGTTGTCACTATTAAAAAATTTTTTTAAACTTTTTATTTTATATTGGAGTATAGTTGATTAACAATGCTGTGGTCGTTTCAGGTGTACAACAAAGTGATTCAGTTATACATACACATGTATCTATTCTTTTTCAAATTCTTTTCCCAATTAGGTTGTTACAGAGTATTGAGCAGAGTTCCCTGTGTGTCACTAGTTTTTATTTTAGCTATTCTGATAGGTGTGTAGTGGTATAAGGTGATAGTGGTTTTGATTTGCATTTCTCTGATGACTACTATGTTGAACATCTTTTCATGTGCGTATTTGTTATGTATATATCTTCTTTCCGAAATGTCTCTTCAGGTCTTTTGCCCATTTTCTACTTGGATTGTTTGGTTTTTTTACTGTTGAGTCTTGAGAGTTCTTTACAGACTGTAAATAATAGTCCTTTTTGGATATGTGGTTTACAGAATTTTCCCCCTAGTCTGTAGCCTGTATTTTCATCCTCTTAACAGGGCCTTTCACAGAGAAAATGTTGTTCAATTTTGAAGAAGTCCAGTTTATTGATTTTTCCTTTTATGGGTTATGATTTTGGTACCCAGTATAAGAACTTTGCCTAGTCCTAGGTTCTGAAGATTTTCTTCTTTTTTTTTTCTAAAATTCTATAGTTTCATATTTTGCCCTTAAATCTGTGATCCCTTTTGAGGTCATTTTTATATAAGATGTGAGGTTTAAATTGTGGTTCTTTTTTTGACTATTCAATTATTCTAGCACAATTTGTGAAAAGGCTATCCTTCCTCCATTGAACTGCTTTTGCACATTAGTCAAAAATCAGTTGGGAATATTTGTATACATCTGTTTCTGGGATCCTTATTGTGTTCCATTGACCTATGTGTTTATGCTTCAGCCAATACCACACAGTCTTAGTTACTGTTGCTATGTACAAAGTGTTGAAATTGGGTAGACTGATTCTTTGTACTTCATTCTTCTTGTTTGAAATGATTTTAGCTATTATTTGATTTTCCATATAAATTTTAGAATAATCTTGTCTATGTATACAAGATATTTTTCTGGGATTTTGATACAAATGCACAGATTTACTCATATATTACATTGGAGAGAATTGGTATCTTCACTATGTTGACTCTTTCAATCCATGAACACAGTATGTCTTTCCATTTATTTGAATCTTCATTGGTTTCTTTTATCAGTTTTTTGTATTTTTCAGCATGCAAGTCCTGTACATGTTTCAAGAGATTTAAGTCAAAGTATTTCTCCTTTTTTGAGCAATTATAAGTGGTATGGTATTTTAAATTTCAGTGCTCCCATGTTCATTACACAATTAATTTTTGTACATTTATCTTGTACCCAGTGATCTAGATTAACTCATTTATTACTTCTAGGAGATTTTTTTTAGTGGGTTTCTTGGGATTTTCTACATAGACAATCATGTCATCTGCAAATAGGGACAGTTTTATTTTTTCTTTACCAATCTCTAGTTCTTTTATTTCCTTTTCTTGCCTTATTACACTGGTTAGAACTTTCCTTATTCTGTTTTTTTTTTTTTAATTTTTCTTTATTTATTTTTGGTCGCATTGGGTCTTCACTGCTGTGCGAAGACTTTCTCTAGTTGCATCGAGCGGGGACTACTCTTCGTTGTGGTGCATGGTCTTCTCATTGTGGTGGCTTCTTTTGTTGCAGAGCACGGGCTCTAGGTGTGTGGGTTTCAGTAGCTGTGGCACGTGGGCTCAGTAGTTGTGGCTCCAGGGCTCTAGAGCGCAGGCTCAGTAGTTGTGGTGCATGGGCTTAGTTGCTCTGCGGCATGTGGGATCTTCCCGGACCAGGAAATTGAACCCATGTCCCCTGCATTGACAGGCGGATTCTTAACCACTGTGCCACCACGGAAGTCCCTCATTATCATGTTGAATGAGAGTGGTGAGAGTGAAGATGCTTGCCTTGTTCGCAGTCTTGGGGCAAAGAAATCAGCCTTCCATCATTAAGAACCCTATTAGCTATAGATTTTTTTGTTTTGATAGATACTCTTCATCAAGTTGAGAAAGTTTCCTGTTTCTACTTTTTCTGAGAGTTAAAAAAAATATGAGTGGGTGTTTAATTTTGTCAAATACTTTGTCTTCATTAATTGGTATGATCATGTGAATTTTCTTCATTAGCATGTTGACTTGGTAGATTACACTGATTGATTTTTCAGATATTGAACTAGCCTTTTATCCCTGGATTAAATCCCCTTTGGTCATGGTGTATAATTCTTTTTATATATTGCTTATATTTTTAAATGTTTTGTTAAGATCCCACCTCTCAGGTGAAAGACTTGAAAGGTGGGACACCTTTTAAGGTCTGTGGTGTCCAAACCCTTTGCTCCTCAGGGAGAAACTGTGAGTTGTGTGCTCCCTCCTGGTTGCATGTCACCATGCCTGGGGTGGGTTTTATGGTGATACTGTGTCTTGGTCTCTCCTACACATTTCGATCTGGTTATTTTCTTGTGTGCCTGAACGTGTAGGATTTGCTCATCTAGTTTCTAGATGTCTTTCAGGGAACTGTTGCTTATAGAGCTGTAGAGCCAGTGTGTCCATGGGAGGAGGTGAGTTCAGGAGCCTCCTATGTCACCATCTTGAACCAGAACTGGTCTTTTTTAATGTTGACTTTTATTGCTATGATTTTTCCTTTTGGTCCCACTTTTGCTGTGTCTTATAAGTTTTGCTGTGTTATGAGTTCATTTTCATTTGTCTTGAGATATTTTCTAACTTCCCTCTGATTTCTTCTTTGACCCAGTTGTTGTTCAAGAGTGTGTCATTTAATTTCCACATGAATTTTTTCATTTCCCTTTTGTTATTGATTTCTAGCTTCATTCCATTGTATTTGGAAGATACTTGGAATGACTTCAATATTCTTAAATTTGTTAAGACTTGTTTGTGGCCTCACATATGATCTATAATGGAGAATGTTCTGTGTGCCCTTGAGAAGAATGTGGATTCTGTTCCTTTGGGCTGGAATGTTCTGTATGTCTGCGAGGTCTATTTGGTCCGTAATGTTCAAGTTGGCTGTTTCCTTATAGATTTTCTGTCTGGATGATCTATCCATTATTGAAAGTGGGGTATTGAATCTTCTACTCTTAACTGTATTTCTGTCTATTTCTCCCTTCACACCTGTCAATATTTGCTTTACATATAGATGCTTTCATCTTGGGTGTACATGTATTTTTAATTGTTATATCTCTCTGTTGAATTGACCTTATTATCACTATGTGATGACCTTATTTGTTTCTTGTGACAGTTTTTGATTAAAAGCCATTTTTTTTTCTGATATGAGTATAGCCACCCTGCTTTCTTTTGGTTACCATTTGTATGGAATATATTTTTCCATCCCTTCACTTTCAGCCTGTTGTGTTCTTAAATCTAAGGCAAGTCTCTTGTAGAAAGGATATAGTTAGATCTTGTTTTTTTTAATCACTTAACTACTCTGTCTTTTGTTTACTGAGTTTAATTCATTTACATTTAAAGTAATTATTGATATGTAAGGAGTTACTATTGCCATTTTGTTTGTTTTCTGATTTTTAGTTCTTTTGTTCCTATCTTACTTTCTTGCTTTTTGTAGTTTGATGATTTTTTGTAGTGATGTGCCTTATTCTTTTCTCTTTGATTATTACTTTGAGGTTACCATTAGGCTTTCAAAGAACTTCTTAATGTTATAACTGTCTATTTTAGGCTAATAACAGCTTAAGTTCAATCACATATGAAAACTCTACATTTTTACTCCTCTTTCCCCTACACTCTATGTTACTGCTGTTAGAATTTACTTCCTTTTATATTGTGTATCCATTAACATTTTTTGTGGTTATAGTTATTCTTAATACTTTTTTCTTTTAATTTTTATACTAGGGTTAAAAGTAGTTTACATGCCACAATTACAGTGTTATAATATTCTATGTTTGTCTATATATTTACCTTTTCCAGGAAAATTTGTACTCTCATATAATTTCATGTTGCTGTTTAGTGTATATTCATTTCAACTTGAAGAATTCTCTTTAGCACTTCTAGTGGTGACAAACTCCCTCAGTTATTGTTTATCTATAAAAGTCTGTATCTCCTTTATTTTTGAAGGACAGTTTCCTGGGTGTAGTATTCGTGATCGGCAGTTTTCTCCTTTCATTAGTTTGAATATATCATTTCACTCTCCCTAGTGTGCAAGGTTTCTCCTGAGAAATCCACTGATAGTCTCATGGGGGTTCCCTTGCATATGGTGAATCACTTTCTCTTGTTGCTTTCAAAATCCCTCTTTGTCTTTGAGCTTTGACAACTTAATTATAATGTGTCTCAGTGTAGATTTCTGGATTAACCTATTTGGGGATTTCTGGACTTCATGAATTTGGATGTCCATTTCCATCCCCAAATTTGGGTAGTTTTCAGCCATTCTTTTTAAAAATAGGCTTTCTGCACCCTTTCACTCTCTTCTTCTGGGACTCCAACAATGCATATATTGTTTCATTTAATTGTGTCCCATAAGTCTCAGATTTTCTTCATGATTTTTTATTCTTTTTTCTTTTTGCTCGTCTGTCTGGATAACTTTAAATGACTTTACTTAGAGGACATTAATTTTTTCTTCTGTTTGATCAAGTGTGTTGTTGAAGCTCTCTACTGAATTTTTCAGTTCAGTAATTGTATTCTTGTGCCATAGAATTTCTGTGCTTTTTTAATGGTATCTATTTCTTTGTAATAAGTTCTCATTTTGTTCATGTATGGTTTTCCTGATTTCATTTAGTTGTCTACCTGTGTTCTCTTGTTGTGCACTGAGCTACTTTAAAATAATTACTCTGAATTCTTTGTCAGGTAGTTTGTAGGTTTCCATTTTTATTACTTTTTGCTACGGAAGCTTTATTAGTTTCCTTTGTAATGTGATGTTTGCCTGATTCTTCATGATCTGTGTATCCTTGCATTGGTGTCTGTCATTTGAGGAAGTAATCACCCCTTTCAGTCTTTCCAGGCTGGTTCAGCTGAGAAAGATCTTCACCAGTCAGCCTCACCTGGGAACCTAAGTGGGCCAGCTGGTAGCATCCTTAGGTAATTGGGGCCTAATGGTGGGGTCTGTGGGGTCCATGGTCAAGTGGGGCCCATTACTGGTGCTCTGTGGTTGGGCAGGACCATCCATAGGTTCTTCAGTGAGGCAAGGCTGCTGGCATGTCTTTCTAGTCAGACTGGGCTGCTGGCAGGGTCAGTGGGATTGGCTCCATGGTTGGGTAAGGCTAGCTGGAAGGACTCTGTGGTTAGGCAGGGGCCACATTTCGGCATGGCCATTCACAGAGGACATGAAACTATCACCAAGATCTGAGTGAGCAGACCACTAACTACCTAGTTCATTTGTTTGTTTGTTTGTTTCTAGATGTTCCCAGGTAGTCTAGCCATGGCAATTCCCCTAGTGTTCTGTATTTTGATTACTGTTGATTTGTAGTGTATTTTGAAATCAGGAAGTATGATGTCTCCAGCTTTGTTCTTGTTCAAGATTGTTTTGGCTATTCAGGGTCTTTTGTGGTTTTATATGAATTTTAGGATTGTTTATTGTATTTCTGTGAAAAATACCATTAAAATTTGTATAGGGGTTGCATTGAACCTGTAGATCACTTCAGTAGTATGGACATTTTAACAATATTAATTCTTCTACTCCAAGAACACAGGATATCTTTCCATTTGTTTGTGTCTTCTTCAGTTTCTTTCATCAATATCATATGGTTTTCACATCTTTCACCTCCTTGCTTAAATTTATTAAAATATTTTAATTTTTTGATGCTATTGTAAATGCAATTGTTTTCTTAATTTCTTTTGTAGATAGTTTATTAGTGTATAGAAATGTAAGTTACTTTTGTATATTGATTTTCTATCTTGCAACTTTACTAAATTTGTTTATTAATTTTAACAGGTTTTTTTTTTTTTGGTGGAGTCTTTAAGATTTTCTGTATATAAGATCATGTTATCTGCAAACAGAGACAACTGAAGACTGGCTTCCTGCAGGGGAAGACCTTCACCAGTCACCTCTGCTATGGAGTCTAGGGCATCTCAAATCTTTTCTGGTGATTTCTTCTCTAGACTTGTGTGTGTATTTCCCCAGTTAGGAAGGTTTCTCTGTTTCTTTTTTCGGGAGCTTATAATCTCTTGCTCCCTCTGGTGTCTGTCTGCAGCACTTCAGAATTTATGACACTGCTGCCAAATGCCCCGTTCTTTGTTCTCAGCAGCCCTTAGGCATCCAGACTATGCTGGTTCCCTTTGGTTCTCCACGTCAGGAGAGACAGAAGCCAGTCCCTCAGTCTATCCCTCAAAGAACCAGAATATTGAACACATGTTTCCCTCTTCCCCTCCCTCCCAAAGGAGAAATCACAGTTTGGGTGCTTTCTTCCATTTGAACTGTGCTTTGCTGGCAGGGGGATGGGTGGTAGTAGCTAAAATGCAACTGTTTTTCTTCTCCACTTCAAAACAGCTGTACTCAGTTTTGCACTCACGTGTGGTACTGCAACTTCCTAGCTGTTTTCTGGAGTTCCTATAAATGTACTGCAGTCCATATATTGTTGTTAAATTAGTGTCTCTTTGAAGGAATGAGAAGTGGAACTTCCTGTTCCACCATATTTTTTACTACACTACCCTGCCTTCATTTTTTTTTTTTTTTTTAAATATTTATTTATTTATTTATTTATTTGGCTGCGTTGAGTCTTATTTGCGGCATGTGGCATCTTCATTGCTGTGTGTGAGATCTTCGTTTCGCCATGCTGGATCTTTTAGTTGTGGCATGCGGGATCTAGTTCCCTGACCAGTGATCGAACCTGGGCCCCCTGCATCGGGAGCACAGAGTCTTAACCGCTGGACCACCAGAGAAGTCCCATGCCTTCACTTTTAAAGTCTGACTGCAGGCAGCTTCCGGTCTATACTACCACCACCCCTTTTCCCTTTACCTCGCATCTAGGCAAGCTGAGAACAGAGCCTGAACACTCCCTCTTTTGGCATCAGAGAGAAGTTCAAACCATGGAAACGCTGCCTCATGCGTGAAGGAATTTTCACCCCATCTGCTACCCCTAACTGTAGTAAAAGCCAAGTCAGTTTCCTTTCTTTGCTTTCTTATGCAATTTTTCACACCTGCTTAGGACCCTGCCTTGCTTTCCCCAGAAAGCCTCATTATGTGACTAACAAACTTCCTCATATCTTTTTGATGCATGTATGACATCATCAGGCTCAACAACTGAACCAAATTTTGAGAAAGGCAGGAGGAGGAGCCATTCTCCCTCTGAAGGGTGACCACTAGAGTATACCTTTTTCTATCCTTTCCTCTCACTTTACCAATGACATTGTATTTGATATGAGTTTCCTATAGACAGCACATAACTGGGTTGTGGTTTTTTTTTTTTTTAATCTATTCTGCCTATTTATTTATTTATTTATTTAGCCGTGCCATGCGGCTTGTGGGATCTTTGTTCCCCGACCCGGGATTGAACCCCAGCTCTCAGCAGTGAAAGCATGGAGTCCTAACCACTGGAATTCCCAGTGCCAATGGAATAATCAGGGAATTCCCATGGCCAATTTCTTCATTAGAGTATTTATAGCATTTTAATTTAAGGTAGTTATTGGTGTTTAGAGCTTAAGTCTGTCATTTTATTATTTGTTTTATGTTTGTTTCCTCTGTTATCCTTCCTCTATTTCTCTTTTCTTGACTTCCTAGGGATTACTAGAACATTTTTAGAATTCCATTTAGATTTATTTCCACTATTTTTGAGTACATCACTTTGTATAGTCGTCTTAGCATTTCATCTGGGTATTAGATATAAATATACTTACCACAACCTACTAGTACTGACATTTTATCACTTTGAGTAAAATGTGGAATACTTACTTCCATTTAGTTCTCTTTACCTTCTCCACATTTGAAGTAAAATTTCCTTAAGTATTTCTTCTACCTATATTGAGCATCATATCAGATAGAATTATAACTTTTGTTTAAATCATGAAAGATAATTTCAAAAACTCATGAGAAGGGCAATCTATTGTCTTTACTTGTGATCATTCTATTTTTTTCCTTCATCCTTGATGTTGTAAGATTCCTTTTATCTTTTCTTCCTGTTTTAATCATTTTCTTTCTTTTTTTTAAAAATTTTATTTATTTATTTATGGCTGTGTTGGGTCTTCGTTTCTGTGCGAGGGTTTTCTCTAGTTGCAGCAAGTGGGGGACACTCTTCATCGCGGTGTGCGGGCCTCTCACTATCGCGGTCTCTCTTGTTGCAGAGCACAGGGTCCAGACACGCAGGCTCAGCAATTGTGGCTCACGGGCCTAGTCGCTCCGCAGCATGTGGGATCTTCCCAGACCAGGGCTCGAACCTGTGTCCCCTGCATTGGCAGGCAGATTCTCAACCACTGCGCCACCAGGGAAGCCCTAATCATTTTCTTTAGCCATTCTTTAAGACTAAGTCAACTAGCAACATATTCTTAGTTTTTTTCATCTGAGAATGTCTTCATTTCCTCCTCATTTTGAACATCTGATTCAATCTGGTGTTGGCATCAGTCAATTGCCTATTCTTAAATTGAAAATTGGATATTTTTAATATTACATTAGTAAATCCCAGATCCTAGTCAAAGATGCTTCTGTTTTATCAGGCAGTCGCACTGTTTGGGTTTAGCACTCAAGTCCTCATCCACTTTTTACAGTAGTGGTTTCAAGAACTATTTAATTTTCAGAGACTTCACTGTGCTGTTTTGGTCTGCTTGGTTTAGTTGGTGATGTTAGAGATTCTTACTGATCCCTTCTGGTGGTGTTTCCTGTGCAAGTAGAGATGCTTCCCTAAGTCAGACTTCCTGGTATCTCTAGGTGATGCAGGGGAGTCCCTGGCCCATAGAGAAAAAGAATGATTCCCCTGGCCTCTTGTCAGTGGAGGCTCCTGCTCAATCCTTTGGCTAGTACCACTTCGCCCACCTGATGTTGTCAGTGATGTGGGTGTGGAGTGAGCCTACTTGGGCCACATTCCTTTGCTGAGTAAGGGGGTGAATCATAAGATGCTTGGCTGCTATGTTGTTCCTCCAGACCTATGCCCCTAGTCAGTACATCTTCTTCGTTCAAATTTTCAGTGTTTCCTTATGGTTGCCTCATGCTATTTCCAGGGTTTGTAATTTTACTTAGATGGACGCTCAAGGGGAGATAAGTCTATGCTATCCTATCCAGACCCCTTTCTCTGGTGCTTACACCATCATTTCTTTTTTATCTATTCAACCAACAAACATATATTAGGGTCTGTGCACTGGTAAAAACCCCAGGGAATGTCAGAAAACAGCACATGGAGGCTAATTTCTGTCTGGTGAGGAGAGATGAGCAAAAACAAATGATCAAGTAGAGGTCACCTATGTAGAGAGTGCTCACCTTAGCGTCCCAAGTCAGAAGAGTGGAGGTCAGACTAAATTCTACTCAGGATTCCAGTTATTTCTGTTGAATCAACTTCCCTAATATCTATCCCCTTATTGTAGCCTTCCTCTTTCCTAGCTCTTTTCTTCTACTTGTATGACTTTAGTGCTGCCTAGTTTGCCACTCTACACCTGGGAGATTCCAATCATCCTTCTTCCATGCTGCTGCCTTGGAGTCTCTCTAAGATGCAGGTCTGGTTGTAACTTCCTCCTGCCAAAAGTCAGTAAACAACTCTACAGAGCTACAATTCCTTCAGTGGCTATGGGGAAACTGTCTACACCTTTATTTCAGTATATGCACAGTCTCCGTGGTCTGCATCTTGGTTTCATCAGACCTCACACCCATTCGCTCTTACACATCACAGTCTAGAACTACCAAAGGTCTTTGAACACATCACAGCATATCAGCTCTCCTTATCATGGTGTGTACTTGACCCTAGGCCTATCATGCTTCTCCCTCTCATCCGATTGTCTACCAAATACAAGATAAAACAAAACAAAACCCACCTATTTATCTGATACCACAGGGTGTAAATGATGCCTACAGGAAGCTGTGACTTCCCCTGATATTTAATTACTCTCTACTCTGTGCTAACTTTACTATGCTTCCATATTTGCCCTTTTCACAATGAAATATTTTTGTTTACAGTCATTTCCATGTTTAGTTAGTGAGTAAACAGAGGCTCTGTCTTATTCACTTCATCATATTTAGCATTTAGGAGCAGTCAGGCATATAGTAGTTGTTAAATGTATGTTGAATGAACAAAGTCCATGAAAGGGCTTACAGCAATGTTATCCGTCTATATTTATATAAGAGAGTGAGAGAGAGATGGAGGTGAGTAGGTGTTATAGCTATGGGCTTGATGAACCTGAATCAGAACAGTTGTGGCCTTGGAATATAATCTTTGCTTTCATTCCTGCCCTGTTTTCTCCTCAGTACTGGGCTCAACTCATCTCATTTCTATCATGGAATACGTTGATGGAGGCATTCATCCACTCTGTCAGTTCTTGGGATGGTTATCCCAGCCCACACTGAAATGGAAGTCCACAGGACATGATTTGCCGTCAGGCTCCAAGATAAATGTGGACAGGCATGGTCTGTTTGATGTGGAGACCTCCCTTACAGTCCAGGAAAATCCCAGGAGCATATTATGCTCTATCCAGCATCCCGATCTGGGTCTCAAGGTGGAATCCGAGGTATGGATAGGAGGCGAGTGGGGAGGAGATGGAGGAGCAGGGAAGGGGTGGATGTTTGAGTACCAGAGGGAAAACAGAAGCCTCTATCTCAGGATTGTTGTTTAGTACTGCCTTGTTTTAATGATTAGTTTTGAAAATCAAAGTCGATGAGGTAGGGCTTCCCTGGTGGCGCAGTGGTTGAGAATCTGCCTGCCAATGCAAGGGACACGGGTTCGAGCCCTGGTCTGAGAAGATCCCACATGCCGCGGAGCAGCTGGGCCCGTGAGCCACAACTACTGAGCCTGCGTGTCTGGAGCCTGTGTTCCACAACGAGAGGCCCACGCACCGCGATGAAGAGTGGCCCCCGCTTGCCGCAACTGAAGAAAGCCCTCGCACAGAAACGAAGACCCAACACAGCCATAAATAAATAAATAAATAAAATTTTAAAAAAAGTCAATGAGGTATAAAAACTAAAATCATAAACATTTAATTATTAGTAGATGGAAACAAAATTGTTTATAATTCCAGAGTGGTAGAATGAAGTGTTTCTTCCACCCCCATGGTGCACCCTTTCAAATTTAACACATACAAAACATTAAAAACTTTTAAATTTTATATTGGACTATAGTTGATTTACAATGTTGTGTTAGTTTCAGGTATACAGCAGAGTGATTCAGTTATACATATACATATATCTATTTTCCAGATTCTTTCCCCATATAGGTTATTACAGAGTATTATGGAGTAGAGTTACCTGTGCTATATAGTAGGTCCTTGTTTATTATCTATTTTATATATAGTAGTGCATATATGTTAATGTCAACCTCCTAATATATCCCTCTCCCCTGCCTTTCCCCTTTGGTAACCTTAAGTTTGTTGTTTAAGTCTGTAACACATACAAAACTTAAGAAAACTAACTTGAGGAACAAGGAAAAATTGTTTACCCATTTTTTAGAAAACATTGTTACACTATGACAAAGAATAGAATAAAAGTTATTAATAATTTCAGAAGGAATTTGAAAAATAATAAGATAACTAATGTAAACTGAAATATATCAGCAATCACAACCAGTGTAAAATAACAAAATTTGCCAGTAAAAGACAAAAATATCAGAGTGGATTAAAAAATCCCAGTGTTGCAATTATAAGAGAAAAACATAAAATGTATGAACTATTCATTGAAGATAAAAAGTGGTAAAAGATATGCCAGACAAATATTAACCAAAGGAGAACCATAATGTTAGTGTCAAATAACAAAATAAAAAGAGGTTTTAAGGACTTCCCTGGTGGCACAGTGGTTGAGAATTTGCCTGCCAATGCAGGGGACACGAGTTCGAGCCCTGGTCTGGGAAGATCCCACATGCCGCGGAGCAGCTGGGCCCGTGAGCCACAACTACTGAGCCTGCGCGTCTGGAGCCTGTGCTCCGCAACAAGAGAGGCCGCGACAGTGAGAGGCCCCCGCTTGCCACAAGTAGAGAAAGCCCTCGCACAGAAACGAAGACCCAACACAGCCAAAAAAAAAAAAAGAATAAAAGAGAGATGGCACAATTAAGCAGTGTAGGAAATAACAAGGAGGAAGAGCCAAAGATTCACCAGAGAGGTATACAATAAACTATTTTGAATGACTTTGTCCTTTTCTATTCAAGAATGATAAAATTAAAAGTTCCTAGAAAAAATATAAAATACAAAATCTAACTCAAGGAAAAATAAATGACCTAAGTAGTTCTATAACCATGAACGAAATTGAATCACTATTTAAAACTATTCCCACAGAGGAGACACCTTAGCATATTGTTTTCCACACAGTATCCACCAAACGTCCAAGAAAACAGAAAATTTCAGTCTTACAGCAAATTTTCCTGGAAATAGAAAAATAGGAAATACTAAAGTCTTTTTGTTAGCTTACCATAATTTTGATATCAAACAGACAAGGGCAGTTTGGAAAAGGAAAAGTATTGATCAACATTATTCAGAAACAAAAATATAAAAGTAATACAGAAAATTTGCAAAATCAAACCAAAGGGTATAAAAACCATAATGCATGATGACCAATTTGAGCTTCTCCTGGAATAAAAGATTAGGTCAATGTTGGAATATGTGTTAATGTAATTATTATCTTAATGAATTAAAGGAGTAAAACTATAAATTTTTTAACAGATGTGAAAAATTTCAACATCCATTCATGATTTAAAATTTTAGTGAATCCAAAATAGAAGAAAATTGCTTATGAATCGAGAATTAAAAGAGAACCTCCTTAATCTGATAAAAAGAAAACAAACTTAGCAAACATCATGCAAATTGTATATCATCACAGCAAATATCACACATAATCAGGAACATAATAAAGATGATTGCATTAAATATAGTTCTCCAAAACTATACTGGAGTACTAGTCATTTCAATAAGGGAATAAAATGGGAAAAAGTTATAACTTTAGAAAGGAATAAATAGAATGGCCACTACACAGAAAATCTAGAAGAATCTATGGATGAATTCATCATATTCATGTGACTTAAGATTAATAACCCAAATAAACTGCATTTCTATACAACAGCAAAGAAAGAGCAAAGACAGAAAAACAAACATGCCATGTACAATATCAAAAGTGTGTAAATTAAGAATAAGTCCAATAAATTATTTGCAGACTTATTAAAGAACATTATGAAATTTTATTAAAAGACACTAAAGAAAACTGAAATAAGAGGAGAGACATAAAATCTTTCAGATAAAATATGTGTAATTTAAAGATATCATTTCTCCCAGAATTAATCTATAGATTCAAAACAATTTCTTTGAAAATCTCAGTGGAGTTTTCTTAGAACTTGGTAAGTGAATTTTATGTGGTAGAGCAAATAGCCAGGAATTGACAAGACACAGCAGAATAAGAACAAGACTAGGAATTTTAGTCTCCTATAATATATATCAAGACATTTCCCAGAGCTGTGATGATTAAGCCAGCCAACATTTTGGGCGCAGAGATAGCCAAGTGGACCAATAGTAAAGAACAGAGAGCCAGGAAACAAATCCAAGGTTAAACAGAAACTTGATGTAGACAGAGTTGACACTGTGTGTTAAAACACAGTCCATTCACAAAGTATGCTGGCACAGTTGTTATCCATTTAGAAGAAACTGAAATTGATCTTGTAGCTCATTTTACATAAAAAGATAAAATACACATATATCAAGATTTATACAGATCTACATGCTCACCAGCATCTGATGTCAATATTCCGGATTCAGCTGTTCTAATAGCCCAATGAGTGAAACCATAGGCACCAAAAGAGTAAAGTGCCAGAGTCTAAACTCCCTGTTGCCAAATCTTGGCTCCCTGTGCACCGATGCTGAATAAAAATACAGAGACAGAGATTTGGAAGATAAGAAATAGAGAGGTTTTTAATTTTCTTTGCCAGGCAAAAGGAAGACACAACAGGCTAGCACCTAAAAGAACTGTGTCTCCCAGTCCTGGGGAATTACAGGGGGTCTTATAGGTGGAACTCTCTGTCCAGGGTAAGTGATAAGGATCAAAGTGGTGAAGGTCTTGCATTCTGCTTCTTCTTCTTGCAATATTTTAAAACAGTCACATTGTAACAAGGAAGAGCTAAATCGGACTCCATGTTTGATCTGTTTCTTTGACTTTAGCCTTTGCTTTTCCTTGCTGTTGTTATTTTAATCATACATAATGGCCTGCCTCAGGGAACCCTGCCCCTCTGCCTGAATGTTAAACTAAAGTGTCTCTGTTCAGCTCACAGTGAGATAATCTGACCCCGCCCACCAGTGGAAGTCTGCAAGAAAGAAGATATTAACACATCCCCTCCCCGAGGCTGGCCATGCCAGGGGATATTTGCAAAACTTATGGCCTTTTCACTTTACTTCCTCCTCCTCCTCTCTGTGCTATAAAAGAAACTGGCATCCAAGCCCTGAAAAGATGGTTTTTCAGACATTAGTCTGCCATCTTCTCGGCCCGCCGGCTTTTCGCGTGGCGAGCAGAGCGAGCTTGCACTCGGTAACAACTGCTGGCATCAGGCAGCCTGGTAACTGGTTCCGTTCATCTCTGCGTTATCGGTCTGCGACCTTTTTCTGAGATGTAAACAGCTACAAGGGGTGATTTACTACAAAAGAATGCAGCGAGAGTAAATGCCAGGTGGATTGTACGATTCATATGGAGTCAGAGTTAATTAGCTTTGTTTAGCTTTGTGAAGGACAAGTCTAGCGACAAGTGTTTGTTAGTAGTAACAGCTAAAGAATAACCAAGATTGCTTAACTGTTTCAGGCCTGTTTATGTTGTTTCCCCAGCCTATTCATTGTTTGCTTATTTTCCTTGTTTGTCAGAAAAGTCTCATTTCTACATTTGCTACAACGTCCCCACCTCCCATGGACACACAAAAGAAGTAGTTATACATGAAGCAATCCCCTCGGAAAGAAATCCAGAAACTGGCTGAGTGACTCCTACACATTGGCCTAATGAGCAAATACCCACATCAAAACAGGTAGGAAAGGCTGGGGACACACTCTTGCCAAGAACCCCACCCCTGGCACAGTGCCAAAAATTCAAGAGCGGGCCCATCCCCTCCAATTCCCAGTTTCTGTCTGAAGAGTGAAGTGTTTGGAATACACAACTAGCACCTCAACTTTTAAGGCTCCCATCAGAGGGATTGGCCTCCAAAACACCTAGCTCTGCAAGTCATGGGGTTTGTGTGCACGAGACCCACAAACTACTAGAGCAAACAAAGAAGCAGTTATTAATGGGCGCGAACACTTAACTGCAGCTATCATCCCAGTGCTCAGAGCTGAGGGAGCAGGAAAAAAGGGCCCATCTTCCAGTCTTTTCCTGAATGGAGTCTATCTGCATACTTTAAAAGCTGCTACCTAAAGATCAGGCTTCTAATTTAGCACACATCTCAAGGCTGATGCAAGCCTCCTCAGAGACCAGGGAAGCCTGCAGTCACTCCCCATCACCCTCTCCCTCCTGCCCACCCCAAGTAGCCATTGTCCCACTGAAAGGAGTTTGTACATATGTCTCTGCCTCAGCTTTTGTGGCTGCTGCCCAAGGGGACATCTCCCCTGGTCACATGGCTCTGATAGCCAACAGGGTTTCCATTCAGGAGTCCCACAGACTATAACAAAGAAGCAGTTCTTAACTGGCTATCTCCCCAGGGCTCATTGTAGAGGGAGCAGAAATCCCCATCTCCCCGGTTTTTCCCTTAAAGGGGTCTATTTGCATACTTCAGAAGTTGCTACCTGAGGGTCAGGCTTCTATTCAAGCTTGCATCTATGGGCTGACTGCAATCCTCCAGGGAGACAAGGGAAGTGTGGGAACATCCCCCTTGCCCTCTTTCTCTAGCTCACTCCAAGTCACCAGTATCTCCATGGAAGAATCTTATACACATGTCTGCTACCTGATCTTTTGCAGCTGCTGCCTGAGGGAAGTGCCCCTGGATCACTGGCTCTGATAGACAGCAGGGCATGCATTCAGGAGTCCCACAGGACTGTGGTCAAAAAGCAGTTCCTAATGGGCTTAGATCAACCATCCCTTGGTTATAACACCCCAGCTCAACACAGAGGGAGCAGGTAAAAAAATCCTACCTCCCAATTTCTTCCTTAGAAGGTCATAGCGTGTCCCCAGATGCTGCCTGAGGGTCTTGCTTCCAACTGGTCTGCATCTGGGTGCTGACTGTGATCCTCCCATTTAGGACACTGTTAGGTATTGGCACACCCAGAGCTACCGGGAGCCACTAAGAACAAAGGTGGCTTGCCCAATTGCAAGGGTTTGAGACACAACCGGGAGCATGAACTAGGCTGATTGACGAGGTTCATGGCCTACACAAGACCACTGTGTCAAAACTAGGGAAGGCAGCAGCTTAAATCTACAATTATTTCAAAATGAAAAATTTAATTTAAAAAAGTGTCCGCTGGGACTTCCCTGGTGGCGCAGTGGTTGAGAATCTGCCTGCCAGTGCAGGGGACACGGGTTCGAGCCCTGGTCCGGGAAGATCCCACATGCCGCGGAGCAACTGGGCCCGTGAGCCACAACTACTGAGCCTGTGCATCTGGAGCCTGTGCTCCGCAACAAGGGAGGCCATGATAGTGAGAGGCCCGCACACCACGATGAAGAGTGGGCCCCACTCGCCGCAACTAGAGAAAGCCCTCGCACAGAAACAAAGACCCAACGCAGCCAAAAATAAATAATAAATTTAAAAAAAAAAAAAAAAAGAATAGCAACACAGAAAATCAATGGCCAGGAGAGGACCAGGAGTCAGGGTAGAAGTTCAGCAGCACAGCTATTGCAGAAAATCAGTGGTTTTCATAGGCAGACGCTTATGTTTCAGGTCAGTCAGAAAGACTCTGCATGAAGCTCAGAGCAGAGTGGAGTCAATCAAACACCCAATGGTGGGCAGCTAACACAAGAGAGAATGGGGTGGTGAAGCTGTGCTCCCTGCACTTCATGGAGCGTGTATATCATAAGCTCCATGGAGCCCAACAATGTGGTGCAGGAAATCGACCAGGTGCATGGCACCTTTCTCTCTCTCTTTCTTTCTTTTTTTTCTGTTCAAAACGAGCACTCTTGCTTGTAACTAACTGAAAACAGTTTCACAGTAAAGCAATAAATATCTGAGGATGTAAAATGTAAAAAGACTTTAAAAGTCTGTGTTTAAAAATCTCATGAAACTTTATTATAAAAAAATGTAATTGACAAGGAAATTTGGCTGTTTCTGTGACATACAATATTTTAAAATAGTAACTGGAATTATGACAGATATTATTACCTTGTTGCTTAGTATTAGGCAAAGGAGCACTAGGACATTTCATAGACAGCAAGAGCACTGACAAATTTCTAGGAATTTTATACGATTCAAAATATTTATATTAATAACATTTTACCCATACAAATATAACCTAGGGAAGGTTAAGCATCTTTTCTTGACAATGCTTCTTATGTAATTTAATAAATCAAAGGAACCTAATTAGTCTTAACATCTCTCTTTTTACCTGGTGAAAGAACAAACCCTTTGTGATTTTCCAGGGGGCCTCTGGGAAATCTCAAAGTCAGTCTGAGATCCAGAATATTTTATTTAGAATTTGACTTTGGGACAGCAAAGTTGTCAAAAATGTCAAAAGGTTTGAACACTTGGATAAACAGGATAAGTCACTGTGAAACAACGTGAAGCTACCTATTTAAAGTAACAACAGAGTACTTCAAAAGAAAATATAAGCGGTAACATGATTAAAAGAAAAAACAAAACTTTTGTTCTTTCAAAACTGAGAAAACTTTGGCTCTCTCAAATAATCAAGTACATGATAAAGCCAACACCAGAAAAAATGTTAAGGCACAGAATCTTTGTTTCCTAAGCAGATTACTTAAAAGGCAAAAAAACTTTTTACGATCTCTTAAGAGCAGACCAATAATTAAAGAAAACTTTGTCATTTTAACAGAGGAAAACCAAACTCTAGCTTTGTATCAGTGATGATACTAAAGATCATTTTAAAAAACACTTTAAATAAATCCATCCAATCTTAGCCAGCTTGGACCACGAGAGATGAGAGTCCTTTTTCACAATCCTTCTAAAACTCTCCCTATCTATTCAGGTTTTATCCTACACTTTCCTCTTTCTTGTTCTGGAACAATCAGTCATTTTATTTTAAGACAAAATTATTCTTTTTTTCTGAACAAAACATATCCTAGAGGAGACCTTCAAGATTGTGGAGGAGTAGACGTGGAGATCACCTTCCTCCCCACAAATACATCTACACGTGGAACAACTCCTACAGAACACCTACTGAATGCTGGCAGAAGACCTCAGATTTCCAAAAAGGCAAGAAAATCCCCACATACCTGGGTAGGGCAAAAGAAAAAAAGGAGACAAAAGAGTAGGGATGGGAGGGAGCTGGGAAGGAGAAAAAGTTTCCACACACCAGGAAGCCTCTTCACTGGCAGGGATGGTGGGGGGGAAACTTTGGAGCCACAGAGGAGAGTGTAGCACAAGGGTGCAAAGGGCAAAACGGAGAGATTCCCACACAGAGGATTGGTGCCAACCAGCACTTACCAGCCTGAGACGCTTGTCTGCTCACGTGCTGGGGCGGGTGGGGGCAGGGAGCTGAGGCTCGGGCTTTGGAGGTCGGATCCCAGGGAGAGGACTGGGGTTGGCTGTGTGAAGACAGCCTGAAGGGGGCTAGTGCACCACAGCTAGCCAGGAGGGAGTCCGGGAAAATGTCTGGACCTGCTGGAGAGGCAAGAAAACATTGTCTCAGGGTGCACGAGGAGAGGGGCTTCCTGCTCTGTGTGCCCACAGACAACAGAGCACCGCCTAAGCAAACTCCAGAGACAGGTGCAAACTGTGGCTATCATCTTGGACCCCAAAGACAGGCATGGACCGCTACTGCTGCTGCCTCTGCCACCAAGGATCCTGTGTGCATTTGCAGGTCTCTACCCACACCTTCCCAGGAGCCTGTGCAGCCCACCACTGCCGAGGGTCCCATGATCGGGGCCAACACACGGAGAACACACAGGGCGCCTCAGGCTGTTGCAATGTCACGCCAGCCTCTGCCACCACAGGTATGCCCCACATTCCAACTGTGACTACTGTACCCTTCCCTCTCCCCAGCCTGAGTGAGCAAGAGAGCCCTAATCAGCTGCTGCTTTAACTCCCTCCTGTCTGGGCGGGAGACAGATGCCTGAGGGCAGCCTATATGCAGAGGCGGGGCCAAAACCAAAGCTGAACCCCAGAAGCTGTGTGAACAAAGAGAAATAGAAACTTCTCCATGCAGCCTCAGGAGCAGTGGACTAAATCCCTGCAATCAGCTTGATAAACCCTGCATCTGTGGAATACCTGAATAGACAACGAGTGTTCCCAAAATTGAGGCTGTGGACTTTGGGGGCAACTATGGACTTGGGGTTTGCTTTCTGCGTTTGATTTGTTTTTGGCATTATGTTTATCTTAGTTTTTAGTGATTGTTTTCATTTGTGGGTTTGTTTATTGGTTTTGTTGCTCTCTTGCTTTTTTTTTTCTCTTTCTGTGAGTGTGTGTGTGTATGTTTCTTCATGTGATTTTGTCTGTTTAGTTTTGCTTTTACCATTTGTTATGGGGTTCTGTCTGTTCTTTTTTTTTTCTTCCTTTTCTTCCGAGCTGTGCCACTGACAGGGTCTTGGTGCTCAGGCCGAGTGTCGGGCCTGAGCCTCCAAGGTGGGAGAGCTGAGTCCAGGATGCTGGACCACCAGAGACCTCCTGGCCCCATGTAATATTAATCAGTGAGAGCCCTCCCAGAGATCTCCGCCTCAACACTAAGACGCAGCTGCACCCAATGGCAAGCAAGCTCCAGTGCTGGACGCCCCATGCCAAACAACTAGCAAGACAGGAACACAAACCCACCCATTAGCAGAGAGTCTGCATAAAGTCATACTAAGTTCACAAACACCCCCAAATACACCACCAGACATGACCCTGCTCACCAGAGGAAAAAGATCCAGCCCCACCCACCAGAACACAGGCAACAGACCCCCCCCCAACCAGGAAGCCTACAGAAGCCACTGGACCAACCTCACCCACTGGGGGCAGACACCAGAAATAAGAGGAAATATGAACCTGCAGCCTGCGCAAAGGAGACCCCAAACACAGTAAGTTAAGCAAAATGGGAAGACAGAGAAATATGCAGCAGATGAAGGAGCAAGGTAAAAACCCATGAGACCAAACAAATGAAGAGGAACTAGTCAGTCTACCTGAAAAAGAATTCAGAATAATGATAGTAAAGATGATCCAAAATCTCGGAAATAGAATGGAGAATATACAAGAAACGTTTAACAAGGACCCAGAAGAACTAATGAGCAGACGAACAATGATGAACAACACAATAAATGAAATGAAGAATACTGTAGAAGGAATCAATAGCAGAAAAACTGAGGGAGAAGAACGGATAAATGACCTGGAAGATAGAATAGTGGAAATAACTGCCACAGAGCAGAATAAAGAAAAAAGAATGAAAAGAATTGAGGATAGTCTCAGAGACCGCTGGGACAACATTAAACACACCAACATTCGAATTATAGGGGTCACAGAAGAAGAAGAGAAAAAGAAAGGGACTGAGAAAATATTTGAAGAGATTATAGTTGAAAACTTCCTTAACATGGGAAAGGAAATATGCAATCAAGTCCAAGAAGTGCAGAGTCCCATACAGGATAAACTCAAGGTGAAACACGCCAAGACACATATTAATCAAACTATGAAAAATTAAATACAAAGAAAAAATATTAAAAGCAGCAATGGAAAAGCAACAAATAACATGCAAGGGAATCCCCATAAGGTTAACAGCTGATCTTTCAGCAGAAACTCTGCAAGCCAGAAGGGAGTGGAAGGACATATTTAAAGTGATGAAAGGGAAGAACCTACAACCAAGATTACTCTACCCAGCAAGGATCTCGTTCAGATTTGACAGAGAAATTAAAACCTTTACAGACAAGCAAAAGTTAAGAGAATTTAGCAATACCAAACCAGCTTTACAACAAATGCTAAAGGAACTTCTCTAAGCGGGAAACACAAGAGAAGGAAAAGACCTACAATAACAAACCCAAAACAATTAAGAAAATGGTAATAGGAACATTCATATCGATAATTACCTTAAATGTAAATGGATTAAATGCCCGAACCAAAAGACATAGACTGGCTGAATGGATACAAAAACAAGACCTTATATATGCTGTCTACCAGAGACCACTTCATACCTAGGGACACATACAGACTGAAAGTGAGGGGATGGAAATAGATATTCCATGCAAATGGAAATCAAAAGAAAGCTGGAGTAGCAATACTCATATCAGATAAAATACACTTTAAAATAAAGCCTATTACAAGAGACAAAGAAGGACACTACATAATGATCAAGGGTTCAATCCAAGAAGGAGATATAACAATTGTAAATATTTATGCACCCAACATAGGAGCACCTCAATACATAAGGCAAATGCTAACAGCCATAAAAGGGGAAATTGACAGTAACACAATAATAGTGGGGGACTTTATCACCCCACTTTCACCAATGGACAGATCATCCAAAATGAAAACAAATAAGGAAACACAAGCTGTAAATAACACATTAGGTCAGATGGACTTAATTGATATTTATAGGACATTCCATCCAAAAACAACAGAATACACTTTCTTCTCAAGTGCACATGTACATTCTCCAGGATAGATTATATCTTGGGTCACAAATCAAGCCTTGGTAAACTTAAGAAAATTGAAATCATATCAAGTATCTTTTCTGACCACAACACTAAGAGACTAGATATCAATTACAGGAAAAAAAACTGTAAAAATACAAACACATGGAGACTAAACAATACACTACTAAATAACCAAGAGATCACTGAAGAAATCAAAGAGGAAATCAAAAAATACCTAAAAACAAATGACAATGAAAACACAATGACCCAAATCCTATGGGATGCAGTAAGAGCAGTTCTAAGAGGGAAGCTTATAGCAATACAGTCCTACCTCAAGAAACAAGATAAATCTTAAATGAACAACCTAACCTTACAGCTAAAGCAATTAGAGAAAGAAGAAAAAAAAACCGCAAAGTTAGCAGAAGGAAAGAAATCATAAAGATCAGATCAGAAATAAATGAAAAACAAATGAAGGAAACAATGGCAAAGATCAATGAAACTAAAAGCTGGTTCTTTGAGAAGATAAACAAAATTGATAAACTATTATCCAGACTCATCAAGAAAAAATCAACAGAATTAGACATGAAAAAGGAGAAGTAACAACTGACACTGCAGAAATACAAAGCATCATGAGAGACTACTACAAGCAGCTATATGCCAATAGAATGGACACCTTGGAAGAAATGGAAAAATTCTTAGAAAAGTACAACCTCCCAAGACTGAACCAGGAAGAAATAAAAAATATGAACAGACCAATCACAAGCACTGAAATTGAAACTGTGATTAAAAATCTTCCAACAAACAAAAGCCCAGGACCAGATGGCTTCACAGGTGAATTCTATCAAACATTTAGAGAAGAGCTAACACCCATCCTTCTCAAACTCTTCCAAAATATAACAGAGGGAGCAACACTCCCAAACTCATTCTATGAGGCCACCATCACCCTGATACCAAAACCAGACAAAGATGTCACCAAGAAAGAAAACTACAGGCCAATATCACTGATGAACATAGATGCAAAAATCCTCAACAAAATACTAGCAAACAGAATCCAATGGCACATTAAAAGGATCATACACGATGATCAAGTGGGGTTTATCCCAGGTATGTAAGGATTCTTCAATATATGCAAATTAATCAATGTGATACACCATATTAACAAACTGAAGGATAAAAACCATATGATAATCTCAATAGATGCAGAAAAATTTTTGACAAAAGTCAACACCCATTTATGATAAAAACTCTCCAGAAAGTGGGCATAGAGGGAACCTACCTTAACATAATAAAGGCCATGTATGACAAACCCACAGCCAACATCATTCTCAGTGGTGAAAAACTGAAAACGTTTCCTTTAAGATCAGGAACAAGACAAGGGTGTCCACTCTCACCACTATTATTCAACATAGTTTTGGAAGTTTTAGCCATGGCAATCAGAGAAGAAAAAGAAATAAAAGAAATCCAAATCGGAAAAGAAGTAGAACGGTCACTGTTTGCAGATAACATGATACTATACATAGAGAATGCTAAAGATGCTACCAGGAAAGTACTAGAGCTAATCAGTGAATTTGGTAAAGTATCAGGATACAAAATTAATGCACAGAAATCTCTTGCATTCCTATACACTAACAATGAAAAATCTGAAAGAGAAATTAAGGAAACACTCCCATTTACCACTGCAACAAAAAGAATAAAATACCTAGGAATAAACCTACCTAAGGAGACAAAAGACCTGTATGCAGAAAACTGTAAGACACTGATGAAAGAAATTAAAGATGATACAAACAGATGTAGGGATGTACCATATTCTTGGATTGGAAGAATCAACACTGTGGAAATGACTATACTATCCAAAGCAATCTACAGATTCAGTGCAATCCCTGTCAAACTACCAATGGCATTCTTCACAGAACTAGAACAAAAAATTTTACAATTTGTATGGAAACACAAAAGACCTCGAATAGCCAAAGCAATCTTGAGAAAGAAAAATGGAGCTGGAGGGATCAGGCTCCCTGACTTCAGACTATATTGAAAAGCAACAGTAATGAAAACAGTATGGTACTGGCCCAAAAACAGAAATATAGATCAATGAAACAGGATAGAAAACCCAGAGATAAACCCACGCACATATGGTCCCCTTATCTTTGACAAAGGAGGCAAGAATATACAATGGAGAAAAGACAGCCTCTTCAATAAGTGGGGCTGGGAAAACTGGACAGCTACATGTTAAAGAATGAAATGAGAACACTCCCTAACACCATGCACAAAAATAAACTCAAAATGGATCAAAGACCTAAATGTAAGGCCAGACACTATCAAACTCTTAGAGGAAAACATAGGCAGAACACTCTATGACATAAATCACAGCAATATCCTTTTTGACCCATTTTAGAGAAATGGAAATAAAAACAAAAATAAACAAATGGGACCTAATGAAACTTAAAAGCTTTTGCACAGCAAAGGAAACCATAAAGAAGACGAAAAGACAAACCTCAGAATGGGAGAAAATATTTGCAAATGAAGCAACTAACAAAGGATCAATCTCCAAAATATACAAGCAGCTCATGCAGCTCAATATCAAAAAATAAACAATCCAATCCAAAAATGGACACAAGACCTAAATAGACATTTCTCCAAAGAAGATTTACAGATTGCCAACAAACACAGGAAAGAATGCTCAGCATCACTAATCATTAGGGAAATGCAATTCAAAACCACAATGAGGTATCATCTCACCCCGGTCAGAATGGCCATCATCAAAAAATCTACAAACAATAAATGCTGGAGAGGGTGTGGAGAAAAGGGAACCCTCTTGCACTGTTGGTGGGAATGTAAATTGATAGAGTCACTATGGAGAACAGTATGGAAGTTCCTTAAAAGTCTAAAAGTAGAACTACCACATGACCCAGCAATTCCACTACTGGGCATATACCTTGAGAAAACCATAATTCATAAAGAGTCATGTACCACAATATTCATTGCAGCTCTATTTACAATAGCCAGGACATGGAAGCAACCTAAGTGTTCACTGACAGATGAATGGATGAAGAAGATGTGGCATATATACACAATGGAATATTACTCAGCCATAAAAAGAAATGAAATTGAGTTATTTGTAGTGAGGTGGATGGACCTAGGGTCTGTCATACAGAGTGAAGTAAGTCAGAAGAGAAAAACAAATACCATAGGCTAACACACGTATATGGAATCTAAAAAGGAAAATGGTTCTCATGAACCTAGGGGCAGGACAGGAATAAAGACACAGACGTAGAGAATGGGCTTGAGGATATGGGGAGAGGGAAGGGTAAGCTGGGACGAAGTGAAAGAGTAGCACTGACATATATACACTACCAAATGTAAAATAGATAGTTAGTTGGAAGCAGCTGCATAGCACAGGGAGATCAGTTCGGTGCTTTGTTACCACCTAGAGGGGTGGGATAGGGTGAGTGGGAGGGAGACTCAACAGGGAGGGGGTATATGGATATATGTATACATATAGATGATTCACTTTGTTATACAGCAGAATCTAACACAATATTGTAAAGCAATTATACTCCAATAAAGATGTAAAAAAAACCCCAAAAAAGCCCCCCCAAAAACCTGTCCTACATTCCTTGCATACATTTCATGTAAAATATTTTTCCTTCACGCTTATTGTTTCTAGTAGTTTTATTTACATATATTGATTACACTTTTTAATCATTATGGAGAAAACTAGGAAGTAGACAGTTGTAAACTGTCATATATCAGCATTCTGCAGCAGACCAGCAAATTTTATAAATATCTCATACAATTTTTATAGGTATATGTTTCCTTGTGGAACAATTTTTTTAGTGTGGCAAAAAAGAACATGTTTATTAACAGACACAGATTATCATTAGACTTTCTGTACCATATAAAATTAAGAAACCAAAAGTATATAAACTTAAACTTATGCCTAATAATGAATGTTTCAGTATTTTATCTAACTTAGAAATGATCTATATATTTAGTGAATATCTATTACTTAAGTTGGCATAAGTCTAAGGTTGCAAGTTACAAAAGAGATTTTGGAAACTACTTTTAAGTAAATACATTATAAAATGTAATTATTGTTGAAATAAAGTTTGTCAGAATAATGACTCAATTTGATTAAAATCAAATTTATAGTTTTATAATCTTAGACATCTAGTAAATATAATATTAGCTTATTTGATTAGTAAACTGAAGTAGAATAAAAATGTATGACTATTACATTTAATTCTAACAATTATGAAGACATGTCTTTTTAAAAATTAAACCTACAATATCAAACTGGTCTTATTTATCAAAGATTTACCTAAATCAAGTGAACTTGAGAAATATTTCTGTATTTTTGGGAGTTTTAGGAATATTTAATTTCTATAATCACTTATTTTTATCTAAGCCAATTCAAATAGAATTTCTTTAAGGGCTTATATATGTGAATTTGGTAATACCATCTGCAGGTAGGAAAATATCACATAACATACATGCATAAACATACAAACAGATATAAATAGAAATCTTATGGCTTTCATTCTGAAATTTTAGCTATGAGTCAGGCATAAAAATGATACAAAACTCACTAGTCTATGTCAGATTTTGTCCTCATCTCTGCCCACTTTATATTTTTATCAGAATTGTGTTTCTGGCAGATGGAACAAGTAAAGTTACCTGCTCAATATAGGTACTAAAACATTTCATCATATTTCTGGGGGCAGACTTTTAAGATTTTCTTTTGCCCTGATGTATAATCTCACAGGGGCTAAATTTGGAGTGAGGGACAGAGGAGACAGTAAATGGCAATCCGGGTATCTCCAAATCCTGTATGAGTGGATAAAATATCTGGTCTGTCTCCCATTAGCTCTTTTTACATTTTCAGCCTCAGGTGGTTGCTTTTTGGGTCTCTTGATCCCTTGAGAACCTCCGATGGGAGAGCAGGGGGCCTAAAGTTTGAGTGACCTCAGGAAAATTAGAGGCTGGAGTGGGAAGGGAAGGTCTAGTGGGTGAACAGAGGCATACAGGAGATAGGGGTTTGAGAGGAGACTTAGCAAAAGATTTAAGGGAGCTAAAGGGAAAACTTAAGGCAGTAAAAGGATGCAGGAGCAGAGGAGATGGGAAAGGATACATCTCAGATGAGATAGTTTGGGGGAGATATTAAGTTTCCCAGAGAAGCCACTGAAATTCCAAATTATCTTTAGTAAAGTCAGCCCACAGGAAAGGACGTGAACAGACTGTGGTGAAGCGTATTGGCTGCAAGGCTTTGAAAACGGGGGGTGGATTTCAGCTGGCTGAAAATCTCCCATGTTCTTTTTTTTTTTAATTTATTTTTGGCTGGGTGGGTCTTCATTGCTGCATGCGGGCTTTCTCTAGTTGCGGTGAGCAGGGGCTACTCTTCCTTGTGGTGTAAGGGCTTCTCATTGCGGTGGCTTCTCTTGTTGTGGAGCACAGGCTCTAGGCACACGGGCTTCAGTAGCTGTGGTATGAGGGCTCGGTAGTTGTGGCTCGTGGGCTCTAGAGTACAGGCTCAGTAGTTGTGACGCATGTTCTGCGGCATGTGGGATCTTCCTGGACCAGGGCTCAAACCCGTGTGCCCTGCATTGGCAGGTGGTTTCCTAACCACTGCGCCACCAGGGAAGTCCTCTCCCATGTTCTTAACTAATGGTAGTTTGCAAAAAAGAAGCCTGCCTTTAACCCAGGCTTCATGTTTTATGAACAGAGAATTCTGGGACCCTAACCCAACCTCTGTTTGCCTGGGATTCTAACTCAGCTTGTATAGTAGATTCAGAATCTTAAGAGTCAAAATTTATCATTATCAGCTTTGACAGAGTTTTTTTTTTTTTGAGCACTGGATCAGGAGTCAGACTCCCCGATGGATTCCTGATCAGTAAGTCAGGAGTGAAGACAGAGGCTTCAGAGTTGTGCAGCTGGGGTCCTGAGTGAGTAATACTTTATTGAAATAGGAAAACAGAGCTCAACTCTGGCTTGTGCAGAGGTGACCGGCTGTTTGAAAGGGAGGATGAGGGAGTAGGGAGGGTGTAAACAGGGGCTCAAGTAGAGTCAGAAAAATGGAAATTTACAAGAAGAGGCACTTGTGGAAGCTGGCTCCTGCCCTCCTACAGAGACTAGGAGACAGGGATCCTATCTTCAAATGTCGACTGATACAAACAGTAAACTCTTTTGTCTGCGTTGAATTTTCCCAGGCAGGAACTTTAAAGGGGGCTGGGTCACCCCAGGGACACAGCCTTGAGTTGTTAGAAATGATGCTAGAGTTTGTTCAAGTCTCTTAGGTTGGGTGGTAGATGAAATCATTTGTGCTGGGAGATTACAAGGTTGAGGAGTAGTCAAGAATAGGGCTCAGAAGAACCTGAATTTGGTCAAGGAGTCTTTGCCTAAACCTCATGAATAAGTGAAAAAGTTAACGTTCACGTAAAGTGGTAGTCAGACTAGGGATATGAGTGCTAATGAACATCTTGCCCGCAAAATGCCAACCACCATATTGCTTTTCATAATAAACACGAAAAGCAAAACAAAGCAGCCATAGACAGGACTGCAGGCTCCAGGGGCTGTTAGTCAAACCCAGGATGGGGTCAGGGTCAAACCACTGCAGACCTAGGCTAGTGGAGGCTCTCGGGACCTTGTCTCCTGGGGTAGCCTTCTGAGCTTTCCCATGTTAAGACAGTGATGGGGGTCGGGTCGTAGGGGATAAATCAGGAGCCAGACCCACGCACTGTGCCTAGGGATGGAGGCGTGGATCCTGAGGCGCCTCAGGAGAGGGGGCAGGGCTGGTGTTGGAGGAGGGAGTGAGTCCAGGGGGCCAGAGGGAGCAGAGAGTCTAGGAGTACTTGGTGAGTGGCAGAGGTGAGGGCTGGTTCTCTGTGTGTCCCGAAGGGGTAGGAGATATGAAACCAAGAACTGAGAGGAGTATGGGGGTGGGCTGGGCTGAGGAGTTATTGTCTAGAAACAAAATAGCTAAGGGGACGACACTGTGGAAGGAGAGGTCAAAAACTCATCTCCTGGGAGGAAAGGAGAGAGAGAGCCATGGAGAAGCCTGGCTACACACATGCACATCCCCACACTCCTCACACACAGATGTATTTGTGTGTGTGTGTGTGTGTGTGTGTGTGTGTGTGTGTAATAAAAAAGAGATGGGGAGCGGGGAGGTTCATTTTGTGAGCTCCCATGTGGTTTATTCTCTCTTTATATGGCCAATAAACTGAGTCACTCACGCATAAAACCTGACTTCACATCCCAGATTTGGTTGGAACTAAGTTCCTTTGCATTTTTAAAAACCAAAGTTTATCAAAGTAATGCAGGCTCATGTTTAAAGAGTAAAACTGGACAAAAAACATAATAAAAAAACAATAGTCCTGGGGCTTCCCTGGTGGCGCAGTGGTTGAGAATCTGCCTGCCGATGCAGGCGACATGGGTTCGAGCCCGGTCTGGGAAGATCCCACATGCCGCGGAGCAGCTGGGCCCGTGAGCCACAACTACTGAGCCTGCGCGTCTGGAGCCTGTGCCCCGCAACAAGGGAGGCCACGATAGTGAGAGGCCCGCGCACCGCGATGAAGAGCGGCCCCCGCTTGCCACAACTAGAGAAAGCCCTCGCACAGAAACGAAGACCCAACACAGCCAAAAATAATTAATTAATTAATTAATTAATTAAAAAAAAAAAAGTCAAGCACGGATGGCTTCTTTAAAAACAAACAAACAAACAAAAAAACAATAGTCCTTTAACCTCCCTCCCTGCTTCATCTCTTCCCTAATCATCCTAGTTTTGTTGCCAGAGGGAGAACTTTGTGGCTTTTGGGTTTGGTTTTTCTGTAGTTACTTCCTGACATCTAAATTATGTGTTAACACCACCAGTCCCTGTCTATTGACTCTACTCGGAGGCATCAGGATTAAGTCGTTTACACCACCTTCTACCTCCTCACCCCTCTTCCCACGGGACTATTACAGTTTCATTTCCTCCCATACACACATTTACATTTTTGAACAATAATCTTTCAACTAAGAAAGTAAAAGAAGATCTTCAGAAATGAAGGAAATCAGAGAAATTACACTAGCGAAGGACATTTATGGAAATAAAATACTGGAGGATATTTCAAGCAAGATGAAGCCAAGGAAAGATAAAGTAGATGAGACATGTAATACAAGAAACAGTGATGTGCAATAAAATTGCCCAAAGTTGTGGTTGTTACTGTAATTGCTACTAATGCACTCATAATTTTTAAATGTAATTTTTAGAAAATAGTTCCTAAAATAGAAGAAGGAAAAACTGTATTTGAAAGCATCTGAAACAAAACTTCCAGATTACTTCAATCAAACCTGGGAGTTTGGAGGGGGATGAGTAGAAAGGAAGAGAAGAGAGGTAAAGCATGCCCAATATTATATCTCATTCAGAAGTAACCAGCACTTCTAGACACTGAGGAAAAAAATACAGGTTTATACATTTTTAAGAGTAGTTACAAATAGAAGTAGGTTCTAGAACTTTGGAACCACTAGAGGGGGCACAAGAAAGAAAACTGTATGATCCAACCAGTCAGGAAAGAAAATACACAAGAAGAAAACATGTTTCATAGGAACATAAAGTAAAGGGACAAGAATAAGTCAAAGCAAATCAGTAGCCACAATAAATGTGACAAATTAAGTTCTCCTATTAAAATACAGAGACTTCATCTTGTGGCAGATATATTATCCATTGTTTGTGTTCTAACTTTGTTTATGGTATCTTTCATCTTAGAGTGATATAAAATTTTAATGTAGATAAATATGCTAATAATTTATTTTATAGTTTCTGGGGTCTGTTTCATGTTTTGAATATAAATATGATTTTAAAGGCATAAATATTTAAATAGAAAGAAAAATTTATTTCTTGCAAATGATAAAGTTGTCTACCTATAAAACCCAAGAGAATCCACTGAAAAGTTATTTGAACTGATGAGAGAGCTTTAAAGGGTGGTCAGGTGCAAGATATAAACAAGAAGACAGTGATTTTTCCCCATACACTAATAATAAGGAATAAAAACACTTTTAAAAATCCCTTTCATAATAGCCACACAATCTATGAAATAAAATCTAGGAGAAAAAATTTTAACAATGTGCCTGAAGAAGCAAACGAAAAGACTATACTGAAGGACAAAAAGTGGACAATATTCTTGGATGGAAAATTAACATATTATAAAGATGTCAGTCATTCTAACCCAAATCCCAGGATGTTTATTTTGAAAAATAGAGAAGACGATTCTGAAGTTCATATGGAGAAACAAATATGTAAATATACTTCAGACACTTTAAAAAAGGAAGCAAAATCAGAAGTGAGATGCCTTTCAAATACCAAAATGTTACTAAACAATGTGTTTCTGATGTGGGAAGAGATAAATAGGTAAACAGAACAGAACAGAGACTTTAGCAACAGACCCAATATTGTATGGAAATGTAGTAATTAATAAAGATGCCACTTCAATCATGGGAAAAACTGTGGTTTTTCTCTAACAAGTGATATGACATTTACTTTCCACTGGAAATTTTATATTCCCTCACCACACACACGCTCACACACTGCTGATGAACATCAGTGAAATAAAACCTATAGAATGATTAGAAGATACTAGAAATATTTGTATCGTGTTTATCATTTAAAATTATATTTATATTCAACACATGAAACAGACCCCAGGAGCTATAAAATATTGGCATATTTATCTGCATTAAAACTTTACATCTCTCTAAGATGAAAGATGCCATAAGTGAAGTTAAAACAGAAACAATGGGTAAAATAATTCTAGTCAGTATCCAAAATATCTAAAGAACACCTACAAATTGGTAAGAAAAGGTAAGCAATCCAATATAAATGAGATAGAACAGACAACTCACAGCCCTGAAATACAAGTAGACCATAAACATGAACGAGAGATATGAAAAGACACACTAAAATAAATATAGCAAAATGCAAGAGATTTATGACTTCAGCATTTATTAAAAGTGTGCACAGAGATGGGCACCATTATACCCTGGCTGCTAAAAGTGGCAATAGGTGTAACATTTTTGGAGGGTAGTCATCAAAACCTTAACTGCATGTTCTCTGTTATCCAGAAATCCCCTTCTTTTCTAAGGAAATCATTATACAAACGCACAGGACACATTCAGTGCAGCTTTTTGTGTGTGTAATAATGAATTTCTGCCCATCAGAAGCCACGATAGACAAGATAGAAAAGGTGCACAGAGCAACAAGAGTGGGATGATGTGAAGCGTCTCCCTTGCAGGCTTGAAAGCCAAGTCTGAACAGAGATACTGTGTGCATGACCAGCTCTCGGTCTCACCTGGGGCAGGTTCTCAGAACTGCACCCAGGCCGTAGGGTGTGCACCTCCCACGGGATGTGGTGTCATGGAAACTCTGCCTTCCTATTACACTGGTGGAGTCACTCACGCACTTTGCAGCTTGAGTTCTGGATTGTGCAATGAGGGGCTTGGGAGAGGTGATCTCTAAGATATTCTGTTTCCTACCTGCTGTGGAGGAACTTACTTCTAATCTTAGTCTCTTCGTTCCCTCCTCCATTTTCCTTCCTGGGGTCTGCTCAGGAGTTGGTGTGCCGTCCCAGCTGTGGGACAAACATTTTAGTAGTCCCCGGAAGAGGTCAACTCTGAATGATATCCCCCCTTTTTCCCCCCTCAGGCAGTTCTCAACAGGATCTGCATTCAGCTGGTGGCTTCTTTACAACCAATTTTCATTCTATATGGTTTTGCACATTGTAAGAGGATGCTGGCTAATTCTTTACCGGAGAGGAATTCCTCTGAGGCTGGAGTGCCCAATGTTGATGCCTTTGGGCAATACTCTTCAAGTCACCCCAGAAATGCCTGCTGACCTTGGAGACCGGTGATTGGGCAGTGGAAGGGTGTGTGCAGCCCTTGCAGCCCTTTACACCTCCCAGGACGCAGTTAAAGATGAGCGCCTGCATTTCAGAGAGCAGGTAGTGTGCTTCTACCCTGTCTCTCAATGCATGTGTGCACTTCACCGTCTGTGTGACAAAAGCACAATGGTGGGTGCCCTGCCAGCTGACAGGCACAGGACTTTCAGTCTGAGTTTCCTGGAAAACAAGAAAAGAAGGTATGTACTGAGGAAAGCTCAGGAGACCACGCTTTGGGCTGGGGGAAGGTTGGTAAGAAATTAGCAAATCTTTCTGCCCCTGAGCAGTGCAGAGCAAAAACCATCTCCCTTAATGATCGTGTCCTCTTTTGTGTATCAACTTATGCGATTAGCTAGTATCCTTCATGAGGAGGAATCTCTGCTGGTACCCAAGAATATGCCAAGAGTCAAGGAGACTTGGCACTGAACACCAGGAGCCAGAATTGTAGATGAAAAGAAAATATGGTCACATAAAGACGTTTGTAATGTGGCCCCATTAGACATTTATGCAAGTTCAAACTGTACGGGGCAACTTGAAGAGTGAGAAGGAGGAAGTGTGTGCACAGAGAGAGGTGGAGGAATTCATCCATGAAGACATTGGAAGAAGTTTTTAGCAGGAACTTGGGGAAAGAGATTGGCAGAGAGAAGAGGTGGGTAGGACGCGGGGTGAAAATGCATGGGGGTGGAAGTGACCACCGTGGGTGCTTGACTCGTAAAGATTAGGGGCCAAGAATAAAAAGAAAGAAGGTTGGAAAAGCTAGAATGAGCACTGAGAGGTAGAGAGAGGGGTGATACAAATTTCTGCATGGACTGAAGATGAGGGAAAACATTTTATGTATTCTCAAACTCAGGAGAGACCATGACTCCCCTCTCTCCCCCAAACCTGCATCTGTGCTCACAAGCTTAGCTTAAGCTTCTCTTACCGCCATTTCTTTTGCTATTTTTCCTTAGCAGAGGAGAATGATTAATTCATATGCTTGAGAGTTTGGCATTACTTTTTGTTCCATCTCCCCATGTTATGTGTGAGAATGGCCTTTGTGCTTGGGGTGTTCTCCTGCCCCCACACTCCTGAATCCCCTCAGACAACCTCATGGTGAGGGCCGGTGTACATCAAGAAGAATTAGCCTAAGTGACCCAACGGAGTAGCTCTGAGTTCCCCACTGTCCAAGGGCAGGCGAGGGTCCTTCCCTTTTCATTTTCATTTCTCCAGGAGTCCAGAGCTCACTCTCTTTTTGGATACAGGCATTTATGCATTTCTTGAGGCCTTGGAATGGAGGTGCCCATATGCAGCTGGTGGGAAGGGGCACTGGGCCGTGTCCCTGCTCGAAGATGCACCCTGAGGTGTAGAAAGTGGCAGGTGGGGTCTCCCTCCGATATCCCAGCAGTGCTGTGTCTGGAAGTCACAGAAGTGAACTCTGCCTGCTGCCTTTGCATTCTTGCTGTAACAATCTCCCCTCTCCCCAGGTGATGTGGAGGACCACAGGGGAAGGCCAATGAAAAGCTCAGGATGAACCTTTCCAAACAACCCCTCCATACAACCATCATTTTCTTCTCTAGCCTGAATCACTTCACGTCCTTTGAACTTCGAAATGGCTCTTGACTGCCCAGTAGATCAATGTTTCACTTCTCTGTGTGGAATGAAGAGTCCTTTGCGATCTGGTCCCATCTATTTTTGTCCAGCCTTCCATTCCACTGAGGACTTTCATAAATGCTCGTGGCAAGCCCATAGCTTTTCCTGCCCCATACGTGCTGACCACTTCCCTCCACTCAGAGTTTCTGTCCCCCTCCCCTTGCCCCCATCATCTCCCTGATCCTGCCCTTTATTGTGTCAATTTGATGTTTAATCTGTCCCTGAGCACCTCTCTGTCTCCCCAGCCCCAGGGACCTGAGCTCACCACTCAGCCCCCTTTGCTGTCCTGGGATGTCTCTATGCATGCACCAGCCTGCCTGCATATGGAGCGTTACCTTCAAATTGGTGCCCCAGGGACTTCCCTGGTGGCGCAGTGGTTGAGAATCTGCCTGCCAATGCAGAGGACACGGGTTCGAGCCCTGGTCTGGGAAGATCCCACATGCCACGGAGCAACTGGGCCCGTGAGCCACAACTACTGAGCCTGCGCGTCTGGAGCCTGTGCCCCGCAACAAGGGAGGCCACGATAGTGAGAGGCCCGCGCACCGCGATGAAGAGCGGCCCCCGCTTGCTGCAACTGGAGAAAGCCCTCGCACAGAAACGAAGACCCAACACAGCCAAAAATAAATAAATTAAATAAAGAATTATTAAAAAAAAAAAATTGGTGCCCCAAAACTCACTGTTTTCACCTCCATCCACTAACCGAGAACCCTAGCACTTGCACAGACCCCCTCCCCAAACAGGCATTTCTGGGAGTCTTCCATGTGCTTGAGTTACCCCGTGTCACAGGTCTGACTTGTCCCCTAGGAAGGATGTCAGTGTCGGGGTACAGCCAGGTGGCTGGCAACTTGGTCCACTGTGCTTCTCTCCCACGAACACCAAAGTTGCACAGTGGCATATGGCAAAATGGGGTGGGGTGGGGTGGGGTAGTCATTGCTTTTTATTTTTTGAGTTCCACTCCATTAGAGAAATCCCAGGACAGCACCCCACTGTATTTCCAAGTTGTATGTGAACAGCTCTTGCAGGTTTTTACTTATGGCAAAGTTACCGGGTTATTTTTCTTACTGTCCTTACCCTGCAGAGGAGGGTATAGCTGGTTAAGAGTTGAGCGCCAGACCTTTCCTAACCCTTAGTTAGTGGGTATTCCTGTCCTGTCTCTGTATCTTTTGCTATGATGGTGAAGAGAGAGGGGCTAGCCAGGCATGGCCATCCTGCCTCCCTGGAGTCCCAGATATCCCGGGCAGCCAGCTGGAGCGTTTTTCCCTGCTCTGAGCCACTGTAGTTTGCAGTCTCTACAAACCTCCCAGATACCTTTCCCCTCCTTCTAAGACCTTGGAGGGACATTTTCCATGGAAATTCAATTCATGGTTTTCCTCACACAGGCAGGATGTGACAGAGACTTCCTCGTTTTGTTCTATCTATCTTGGTTTTTATAGCAAAGGGCAGGGCAAGCAGCGTGTGTCTTAAGGTGGAAGGTGGGTGGGTAATTTTGTCAAAGATGAGCTGGTCCCCCTCAACTGAACTGCCAGCCCATGTCTAGCGGACCTTAGCATCTGGAATCTGGATACTTCACAGTTGTCTCCCTTGCAGGGAAATTGAGATCACCAGGATTCATCCGCCATTTTGGACCCTTTGCTGCTACTTGCCAGGTATGTGCCTCATTCTCAATGCCTGTCTAAACCTCCACCTTTCAGAAATGGGAGGCAGAAATGAGGGCTTAGGAGAGAGTGCAAGATGGGTTGGCACCATCTTATCAGCTGAGCCTGGCTGCAGGATAGGGATGTCAGTGTGCCCAAGGGAAGATGCCCATTTAGGCAGCTCCACTTGAAGAGGAAGGATTCTGACATCCCATTTCCCCCTCAAGCCATGGGAAGCCTCAAAGAGGGTCCCTCCTTGGGACAATTCATCTCCTGTAGAGACAAGGGGTGGAAACCCTCTTGTGGACTTATTGAAATAAAAACCAAAGCAAGCCAGCGAGCATTCATTGACAGCTTGTGAAGGGCAAAGCATTGCAGCAGGTGGTAGAAGGGGAGCGGGTGCAAGAGTGCAAAAGCCCTATGGCTGGGGGCTCATAGCTTAGGATACGGAGAATGGGAGAAGGGCAAAGCACACACAGCCCAAGCTTACAAATTAGCAAAAGCAGAATATAATAATCTTTAAAGAGAAACTCAAGAGCTGAAGACTGGAAATCAAGGGAACATAAATGTTGTTTAGGATTCGGGGATGCAAGAGGAGAAAACTGGAATGGGGTTGGAGTGAGGCCAGGGAAAAAATGAGAAAGAAAGAAGAAGGAATAGGGAAGATAGGCTTGGGTGGAAGGTAGCCGCATTTCAGCAGCATTTCTTTGCCATCGGTGTGCACGACCCTTATTCCTCCTTGTGTCTTCAGAGGCTCCCTGGAGAGCAGGGAGCATGTACCCCACCAGCAAAGCTTAGCTCCAGCCTGAGACCCCCTTTCTGGCTGTCCTTCCCCTCACTGGGTCCTCTCTCTTCCCCAAATATGCAATGTGGCCAGTCTCAACTTTCCCCAGCAAAACCTCTCCATTCTTTTCCTTTTCAGAAAAAGAATCTGAAATCCATTTACAATGTGATGCAAATAGCTGAAATCAGAAAGTGTTTCCCTTCAGAGGGGTAAGGATCAGAGACTTTCAACTGCAAAGGGAAGTTGGAAAAGGCAAACTTCAGGCAGCGAGTGGGGAGTAGGGTGCCCTTTAGATGAGGAAGGGACATTCAGCCCTTCTGAAGTCCCTTCAAGAACTTGCCAGACTGTCTCCCTCCTATTAAAGTCTTTAAAGTCAGGTCCTTGAGTGTTGGAAGGAAAGGTACCACAAGGCTAGAGAAGATGCTGTTGATAAGGTCTAAGGGAAACTCCAGTTTTAAGTTGTTTTATCAGAAGTGGATTTTAAAATTTTTATGCATTTGTTGGTTGGTTAGTCTTGTGGCTGACATATGGGGGCTCAAGCCACTTCTTCAGTCCATGTGAGATGCTGTCAGGGTGAGCACTGCAGTCTGTGACCAGGCGATTCCTAACAGGGGTCACAGTTTGGGGGACAGGAAAACTGAGGGTGCATCCAACTTTGACACACGACAGCTGGTGTGGAATCTGTATCAAGAGAAGGGCAGAGCTTGGGAGGAACCCCTACTCCACCACCTTCTAGCCGTGTGTGCAGGGCAAGTCGCTTGGCCTCCCTGCCCCTCGGTTTCCTTGCCTGTAATTTGGTCCTATAATAATAGTAATAATACTTCTGATATAGGTAAGTACTTGGTAGATAGTAAGTGCTCAATTTATATTAGTTTTTATTACTGTGGGCACATGCATGTGTACATGTGGGTTTATGACCTCTTCCCCCTGCAGCCTCAGTGACTGAAATCCCATGAATGTATCACAGCAGAGAACTGCAGCCCTCATAGTAATTCCTGTGTCTGGAACACACTGACTGACAGGTGGCAGCCTCCCCCTGCCTGTGAATATTGGAGCATGTGCTCCTGCTGGGAGGTGCCCCTGCCCCCTGCTGCGGGCCTGTCTAATGCCCCATTGCTGCCTTGGGAAGGACTCAAGTTACCATCTAGCACAAGTCTTGACCAATTCCTCAGAGTCTGGCTGATCCAAATGGATCCAGAAACACTCTCTGAGCCCCTCTTGTTTTGGAAGGCATTAGCTGGTGCTGATAAACCCTCATGGCTTCACCCCATGGGGCTCTATGTCCTTTGCTGCCAGTTTCTAGCCCTGTCACAGACACATTCCTGCCATCAGCCAAAAGAGCAAGAGGCTGGACTGTCCAGCCTGAGCCTGGCCCCTGGCCCAAGGGCTCTGTTCTGCTGGTTACTGTGTGAATAATGATTCCAATAGCTGCTGGCTATCAGCCGGGCACACTTCAGAGGGGACGCCTATCTCCTCCCTGAGGGCTCCCTTCTGAAACGTGAACGGAGCCACCCCAACTTGCCCCTCTGTCTTCCCACCTGCGTGTGGAAGGGCAGGGCCCGCAGACCCTGGCCCACTCGACTCATAGGCCATTGCCCCCTCCCTCCTGCTGTAGTCCTGTCAGCCAATGTCCTTCCAGCACAGAGGTCAGTCAGGGAGCCTCCCTTCCATTAACTCACCTGCACACCTCCTGAGACTAGTCTTCTGCTGCATGACCAGCAGCTTTTTTTTTTAATTTGTACCTCTTAATCCCAGGGCTCCGTTTTCGTTTTTTTTTTTTAAATTAATTAATTTATTTATTTTTGGCTGTGTTGGGTCTTCGTTTCTGTGCGAGGGCTTTCTCTCGTTGTGGCAAGCGGGGGCCACTCTTCATCGCGGTGCACGGGCCTCTTCACTATCGCGGCCTCTCTTGTTGCGGAGCACAGGCTCCAGACGCGCAGGCTCAGTAATTGTGGCTCACGGGCCTAGTTGCTCCGCGGCATGTGGGATCTTCCCGGACCAGGGCTCGAACCCGCGTCCCCTGCATTGGCAGGCAGATTCTCAACCACTGCGCCACCAGGGAAGCCCCTGACCAGCAGCTTTTTAAATCCTTCATCTACTGTAAGCTTTCTTTTTTTATTGTTAACAATTTTAGTCTAAGAATTTTGTCAATTTAGGTAAATTAAATAAATCAATTGAAAAACAGATGAAAGGAAATAAAGAAGAAAAAAATATATGACCACCTGAATAGTTGCAGAAAAATAATCTACTAAAAGCTAATACTTTTTTCTCTCAGCTTTATGAAGTATGATTGACAAATAAAAATTGTATATATTTAAAGCATACAATGTGATATTTTGATATGTGCTTTCATTGTGAAATGATTATCACAATAGTTGCAGAAAAACAATTTACTAAAAGCTAATACTTTTTTCTCTCAGCTTTATGAAGTATGATTGACAAATAGAAATTGTATAGAGTTTAAGTATACAATCTGATATTTTGATATGTGCATTCATTGTGAAATGATTATCACAATCAAGCTAATTAACATATCCATCGTCTCATATAGCTACATTTTTTTGTGTGGTGAGAACACTAAAAATTTATTCTTAGAAAAATTTAAGTATACAATACAGTATTATTAATTATGATCGCCATGCTGTACATTAGAGCTTTAGAACTTATTCATCTTATAACTGAAAGTTTGTGCCATTTGACCAGTATTTACTCCATTCCCCCCTCCCCTTCCCAGCCCTTGGTAACCATCATTCTACTCTTTTTGAGTTCAACTTTTTTTTTTTTTTTTACTGTAAGCTTTTATATATAGAATGGATAAACAAGGTCCTACTGTAGAGCACAGAGACCTATATTCAATGTCCCATGACAAACCATAATGGAAACAAATATTTAAAAAATATATATGTGTATAACTGAATCACTTTGCTGTACAGCAGTAATTAACACAACATTGTAAATCAATGACCTATACTTCAATAAAGTATACTGACCTATACTTCAATAAAAAAATAAAGTCCTTCATCTACATCCCGCTAGTGCTATTGCTGAGGGTGTGGCTGGGACTCTGCAGCCACAGGACCCCAGGAACACGTGCCACCTCGCAGGTCTGTGGGAAAAGGAAAACCAAACAGTGGAGTGGGGTGACAGACAGAGGGAGAAGGGAGACTGGGGGAGCTGGAGAGTAGAAACTGCATGGGGCTTTCTGCTCTGGGGGTGCTATGATGGCATGAAGGGAGAGGGAGGCAGCCTCTGGAAGAAGATGGAGAGCAGAGAGCAGATGTTTGGAAGATGGAGGCAGAGAGAGGAGCTGACTTTTTTTTTTTTTAATATTTATTTATTTGTTTGGCTGTGCCGGATCTTAGTCGCTGCACGCGGGATCTTTGTCGCCACACGCGATATCTTTGTTAGGGGCATGCGGAATCTTTTTAGTTGTGGCATGTGGGATCTTTTCGTTGTGGCATGAGAGAGCTTAGTGCAGCATGCAGGCGGGATCTAGTTACCTGACCAGGGATCAAACCGGGGGCCCCCTGCATTGGAAGTGTGGAGTCTTAACCACTGGACCACCAGGGAAGTCCCTGACTTTTCTTTAGAGAGCACCTATCCCACCCATAGGAAGCTTAAGCTTAACAACCCTCTGAGTTGGACTGGTTTTTCCCATTGTTTAAGCAAAGAAATTAAGGTTCAGCAAGTTACATAATCTGTCTAAAGTCTCACAACTAAATAGAGGAGAAATGTGGAGAGGCTTATATATCTCCCAAGATGTACAACTGCCCAGGCTCACTGGCTCTCACACTGTGAGGCATTACTTCAGGTCCCAAAGGGGCATCAGGAGTGAAGAGGGAACAGCCCTTGCCTGGGGCTGGGTCTCCAGTGCCACAGATGAGGCATGGGGAGGGCTAGATGGGACGGCACCATCACTATGGTCTCAAAGATGCTATTGACTCAGTGACAGTCACCAGCTGACCTCCTGGGAGCTTCATCTGAAGTCTCAGGGATGGAAGAAGGTGTCCTAGATGTGGCTGGAGTTAAAAGGCAGCCCAGGCATGCATCCTACTTTGGAAAGATTAGAACTCTGTGTTTGTTCCTCTGTTTTGTGGACCTGATGTTCCAGGTCAAAGGGAACTGGGAGCAAGGTTGGGCAGAGAGAAGGAAAATGCATCTGGGAATCCTTATAGGTTTCCCTTTGTTTGGGCAAAGTCACTAAATCCTAGCTCAGCCCCAACACAATGCATGGCTCTGTTCCTGGCTCTAAACAATGAGAAGCTCAGAAGCTGCTTCCTCTGGGACCCTTTGGCCTTGTCCTCTCTCAGCTCTGTGAGTCCAAGCAAGGCCAACAATGCCATAAGCAGTGTCGCCTGTTAAAATTAGAAGCAGCTCTCACATCTGGCTATGATTGAAAAGAAGCCAGGCACTGGAGCTTGCAAGAACCAGACAAAAAATAATTGAGGCAGTGACAGACATCAGGCCTGATGCATGGAGTTCCAGCTCTCCTGCGTCACTCCAGTACCTCTTTGTCCCTCTCCAGGTGGCCCCCACTGCTGAGGAAAAGTGATGGATTTCCCAGTCTCCCTGGACTCCTACCAGCGAGTACGTCTTCCCAGCAGTCTCTTCTTCCTCACTCACCTCCTCCTCCTCCTTCAGCCTGGGGAGATGCACTCAGGTAACATGTCTAATCCGCAGCCCAGACAGCCAGGACGTGAGCACCTCAGCTTCTGCCCACCCCTCCTGCAGGTGATCCCAGGGCTGAGATCTTGTAGCCTGGTACCTGGCTGGCTGTGCCAGGGGCTAAAATATAAGATTTCCATCCCAGTTGTTAAAGAGCCACTGCCCCCAAACACCATCCAGCCCCACAGTGCTCCCCCACCATCCCTGCAGCCACCCACAACTCCACAGCTCACAAACATGGCAGAAGGTATAGCAGCAGGGTGCCAGGAAATTCTTATTGGTCTGTGCTTAGGCTGAACCAGTTGGAAAATATTTTTTAACTCCTCTCCTGCATATAAGCCATAGCTTTTGAACGGCAGGAAGGATCCTAACCTTACCATCTCTCATGAAAGAAGCAACTAACAGAGAGTGTAAACTAGTTAGGCAAATACAATTCCCTAATTCCCTGAGCTGGAAACCAGGGATACCAAGGTGACTAGACACAGCCCAGATCCTCAGTCATTCAAGGGAGGGGGACAGACATGACATAGACGGCTGTCCAGCTGTGTGACCAGAGCTGCAAGAGAAATGTACCCAAGGATTTGGGAGCACAATCAAGAGACCAGTTTGTTTTTTTCCAGAAAGCCATGAAGGGCCATAGAAAAGAGGTATTATTTGAGTAGAGCCTTGCAGGATGCACATTTTCCAGGAAGATGACAGATGGAGAGTAAACTGAGGCAGGGTGTGCCCAGGAAGAGGGCCAGGCATCAGGCATGGGGGCAGGGACAGCTGGAGAGAACCTGGAGAGGAAAGCTGGTAGGGATGGTGTCAGGGCTACACCCAGTGGGCAACAAGGGGTCTCAAATGGAGTGAAGAAATGTGCCCCCATGCTATATGCGCAAAGTGAAGGATGGGAGAGATTCATAAAGGAAGAATTTAGGGTGGGATTAAGCTGAGCGTTGAAAGAAGGAAAGGAGGTGTACGGAAGGCAGAAAAAAAGAATGAAGTCATGCTGGGTAGAAAGGCACTGCAGCAGGAATAGCAACTCTCATGGAAATTGCAGAAAACAGGGAGTAGAGGAGCCATACCGAGACATCACTGCAGAGAACAATCAAATGAAAGATCCAGATAAATTAAAATCTTGAAAGCAGGATTTGGCCTTAGATAGGAAAACCCATGAAACAAGGAACCCCCCTAGATTATTTTAATACCCTTTGTTATTACAGAAGCTGTCCATGTGCATTATAAAATGTTAGAAAATCAGACAAGGCAAAAATAAGAAAACATCTATTCCCACCAGGCAGAAATTATCACTATCAATAATTTGGTCTATTTCCCTTCAGATCTTTTATTCTGCACATTTATGCAAATATGTCAAATTTTTAATCAAATAAGAGGATAGTGTACATATGGTTTTGAAACTTGCTTTTTTTTTTTTTTTTTTTTTTTGCCGAAGAGTCCATTTAATTTAATGCCCTGGCCATATTTACATAACTGTCCCCCAAATAATATTTGCAGTTGGTTGGTTCAAACCAGCTACCAGTCCGGCACCACACATTTGTATCTGGTTGTAATGTTCCTTGTGTATTTTTTAATGTGGCACACTCAACTTTTTCATGACAATTACTTGTTCATGCAACCGGACCGGTCATCCTGTAGAGTGTCTCACCTTTGTCATTTGAATGGTTTACTGCAAAAAAACATATTTGAGGAGTGCTGATTTGGGCCATTGTCTGGGTTCTCGTCCTAGAGGAGGTCAGGGTGGTAGGCCATGGGGAGCCCATTCTGGCACACGTCGGGGATGAGGTGGAATTCTCGTGCCACCTGTCGCCGTACCGGGACGCCGAGCGCATGGAGATCCTCTGGTTCCGGAGCCAGGCCTCGGACGTGGTGCACCTGTACCGGGAGCGGCAGGAGTTCTATGGCCAGCAGATGGCGCAGTTCCAGAACAGGACCGAACTCGTCACGGACGAGATCGCTGATGGCAGCGTGACCCTGAGGCTCCACCCCGTGGTCCCCGCTGACGAGGGTCCGTACGGGTGCCGCTTCGTCTCCAGCGACTTCACTGGGCAAGCGGTCTGGGAGCTGGAGGTGGCAGGTGCGTGACCTGGTCAAGCCCCAACAGAGAGGAGAAAATGGTCCATTTGGAAACAGGTCAAGAGTAGATAGAAAAGAACAGAGAAAGGGAAAATATCTTTAATTTTTAAAAAAGTATTAAAAAGAAAGATTCATTAGAAAATGAACAAAAAAAATGCACACAAAAAAGTTACACAAATGGCCCTGAAACATAAGAAAAGATGATTACTTTTACTCATAGTGAGAAAAAGGCAAATTAAAGCTACAGAGATACAATTTTTTTACACATCAGATTGGCAAACATTCAATATTTGGATCACACACTCTTGGTGGAGGTGTAGGGAAGCAGGCCCCCTCCTACCTTTTTTTTTTTTTTTAAATTAATTAATTAATTAATTAATTTTTGGCTGCATTGGATCTTCGTTGCTGCGCACGGGCTTTCTCTAGCTGCGGGGAGCGGGGGCAACTCTTCGTTGCGGTGCGCGGGCTTCTCATTGCGGTGGCTTCTCTTGTTGCGGAGCACAGGCTCTAGGCGCGCAGGCTTCAGTAGTTGTGGCATGCAAGCTCTGGAGCACAGGCTCAGTAGTTGTGGCACATGGGCTTAGTCGCTCTGCAGTATGTGGGATCTTCCTGGACCAGGGCTCGAACCCGTGTTCCCTGCATTGGCAGACACATTCTTAACCACTGTGCCACCAGGGAAGTCCCTGCCTACCTTCTTGGTGGAGTTCAAAGTCCTGCAGCTCCAGGTCAGGGGGACTGGGCAATGGCTAACAGGACTGCCTGTGCATCTACCCTTTGAACAGCAATTCTACCTCTAGGAGTTGACCCTGAAGATACACCTCCCACAGCTCCAATATGAAAAAAGGCATATGTATAAGTTTACATTGTACAACAGTGGAAACTCCCTAAATGTCCAAGCATAGATGCTGAGCGTGGTCTATCAGCTATGCAGCTAAAAAAATGAGAAAGAGCTCTAAGCTGATGTGGAGTGATTTATAAGATGTTTTTAAGAGAAAAAAGGAAGATGCAAAAGAGGTTCTATAGCATGTTAACTTTTGTGCAAGAAAGGAGGAGAAACATGGCACAAAAGAAACAAGAAGGATAAACTAGAAGCTAATGAAATTGGTTACTTAAGGGAGGAGAGGGTGCAATGGGATGGAAAGGATGGAGAAATGCCTGGGGCTTTTTTGATCTACTGTTTTTTACAGTATTGATGTTTAAACCGTCTTAATGTTTTGCATATTCAAAATATAAAGCTAGCTTGCTTGGATAGAGAGGTAAAGAAGTATATATAACAAAGCCACTTGAGTGTCGGTGGGATTCAAGAGAGAGAAAAGACAGTCTATTGAAATTTGGGGTGGGATTACTCTTCATTCTAGGGGGACTGTCCCTTGCATTATATGACTAAATATCAGTAGCCCTTCCCTATTTTAAAATGCCCTTCAGAGGTAGTGCTGTCCCCACATGCCACCGGTGATTTAGCGTGTCATTTATAGTCCATTGGTGGAGGGCTGCAAGCCCACAAGTGTGTTAAGAGCAGTCACAGTCACGATGCCTTATGGTGACTGCAAATGGTGAATGGTGGCATGAACTTCGCATACCACTTCTGGGAAGGAGCCTGATCTTTCCCACTCTTCCTGCCTCTCTCAGGGCTGGGCTCGGACCCTCACATCTCCCTTGAGGGCTTCAAGCAGGGAGGCATTCAGCTAAGGTGCAGCTCCAGTGGCTGGTACCCCAAGCCACAGTCTCAGTGGAGAGACCATCAGGGACGATGCCTGCCTCCAGAGACTGAAGTCATCGTCAAGGATGCCCAAGGCCTGTTCAGTCTGGAAACCTCTGTGGTCGTCCAAGGGGGGGGCCACAGCAACGTGTCCTGCTCCATCCAGAACCCCCTCCTGGGCCAGAAGAAAGAGTTCGTGGTCCAGATAGCAGGTCAGTGGGTGCCAGCTCACCCTCATCTTCCTAGTCTTCAAGTTCTCCATGTCCATCATCCCTAAGACCATCTATTAGGACACAATGGCACTGGAGCCTGGCTGTGTATGGGGTGGGCTAAACTTGACACCTTGAAAGTCAGCCATAATATCAGGAACCTACTGAGTGTACAACTGACAACCCAAACAGTAATCGAGGGAGGACCCAGAAAGCCAATATTATGAGCCAAAAACCAGGCACTAAAATCCAGAAACTCTAGTTATTGGAGGGCATCATGAGAGCCCATGTGGTCCTAATTTTATCCCTCAAACAATATTTATTGATCACCCACAATGTTCCCCAAACCCTTGGCCTCAGGTCCACATTCCAGTGGGGGAAACCGATACACAAAAGAGTAACTTACAGCACATGTTAGAAGGTGTTATCTGAGACAGAGAAACATGAAGCAGGGAAGCATGCTAAGGCGGGGTGGAGTGTATATATGGATTTAAAAGTGGTGGATCAGGGAAGAAGACCGTTAGGCACTGAGCTCAAAGGAAGACGATTATCTAGGATCAAAGTTTTATTGTGAGGCACCCACTTGAAGGATTTAACGTTCATGGCTCTGATTGTTTTAAGTCTTGAGGATAAACCCAACCTATGGGCCATGTTTCACATCGGTCCAAATCAATAGTTATTACCATAACAGAAAGAAATCTCACCCTTATAAGCGATAACTTGTCCTCAGGTAAGAGGACTTGATAAGCACCATGTGTCACACATAGTTCACCCGAAATTTACCTGGTAATTGGGTAAGGAGTAACATCTGTGTTAGCCAATTGTCTTTATTCAAAGGAGAAACAAGATATCGCTTATCTCTATGACAAGCATGTAAGCCAGGTGCCTAAGTGAAACTCCCAGCACACCTGGAGATAGGGGTACTCTCTCCTTGATGTTTCCATTTCAAAGAGATGGCTCTGAGCTCCTTAAGAAAAACATTCCTGGGTTTTAAAATTGCCAAGGGGCTTATTTAACTTTCAAAAAGATTTGTATACATCTTGAGGGGATAGAGAAAGAATTTACACATTTTCTAAAGGAAATACTCTAAGAGAAGGGAAAGGGGAATCTCCCTCCGTTTTTGCACCAGGGGAAATCCAGTTCTTAAATTTGTGTTTAACTTTGACAAAGGGTGTGGGGCACATGGATATCTGCAAGGAGGCCATTCAGGTAGAGGCCATTCAAGTGCAAATGTCCTGAGATGGAAATGTATGTAGCTAACTGAGGAGCTGGGAAGATGCAGGAGAGGCTGGAGATTGCAGGTCAGGGAGGCAAAGGACCCTGAGGTCTTTAACCCCTAAGTCAGTGCTTCAAAAACACCTGTGGTGAAGGACCAATCCTTTGTAGCTCAATACTTTTAACCAAGACAATAAAAATGCACTGCTAGAAAAATAAAATTGAAAACCGAAAGAACACATTATGCTAAATGAAATAAGCCAGACACAAAAGGACAAATATTGTATGATTCTCTTTATATGAGGTACCCAGAATAGTCAATTCATAGAGAGGGAAAGTAGAATAGATGTTACCAGGGGCTGGGGGTGTGGGGGGAATGGGGAATTAGTGTTTAATGGGTATAGAGTCTCAGTTTGGGAAGATGAAAAAAGTTCTGGTGGTGATGGTTGCACAACAATGTTAATATACTTAATGCTGCTGACCTATAAGCTTAAAGTGGTTAAGATAGTAAATTTTAGGTTATGTATATTTTACTATGATAAAAAAATAAAAAAATTTAAAGACCACTGAGATAAAAGCACCAATTTCTTATTGTCTTCAACAGACACAAAATTATTCTGTTAAACTGCCGCAAGAGTTTCTCAAGGGTTGCTCTCTATTTTGCATTCATTTCTTTACTGTCCAGCCACTGTCCTTGCGAACCCTGCCCCACATTCTCCCGCTGGGCAGGTCCTCCCTAGGAAGCCTGGAGAGGGAAGAGAACTGTCAGTCAGCCCCACAAAGCTTTGCTAACAGTTCTTCCAAAGGTGTGATGAGAAGTAGAAGCCAGGTGTTTGCAAGAAGTGGGAGATGACGTGTGGATTCGTCAGAGTGGTAGAGAGCAGTTATTCACTGGGTTTCAGGTATCAGCACCTTGGATTGTCATGCCCTTAGATGTAAAGCAAGAGTAGGAAGAAGTAGAGGGAGGTCAGGGCTGTGGTCACAGAAGTTCTAAGCTGGAGGACTGGGCAGAGCCCATCAGCGCCTTCCTTTCACATCCTTCAGTTTGCAGTGTTTTCCTCTGCGCTGAGCAAGTTCAAGTTCGCCGCTGGTCCTCTGATGTTACCTCTCTAGAGCACTGCAGACTGGTTCTCAGGCCCGTTTTACAGAGGGCTATGCTGGGGCCCAGGAAGCATCAACCACTCACTGGGAAGGTTTTCTGGCACGCAGTGTCTAGACTAGTTTTCTCACTTAATGTTTAGCGAAGACCAAATCGAGCCAACTCCATGTGGGGTGTTTTCCAGACGTATTTTTACCCGGAACCTCTCCCTGGAAGAGAGCTTTCCTCGGGACTCTGGTGGGAACGCTTCTCCTCCTGGCTCTCCTCCCGACGCTGGCGCTGTACTTCTTTCGGAAGCTACGGAGGTCCCAAGGTACCAGGCAGGCTGGGGGCTGCCCTCCTGGGGTTGGCTTTGCCCAAGAGCAAAGTGGTGGAGGCGGCCATAGCGGGGCACTGCTGAGGGGCCATCCTGCGGAGGCAGGGCTGGCATGGGTCGTGGAAACAGGCAGGGGAGCGCGCACACTCACGTCTGCTCCCCTTTTTTCTTGCCTTCAGAAAAGCTGAAGAAGCAGGCGGAGAAGGACAAAGGTAAGCAGAGGGCAAGACGCGCTCTTCGTGCACATCCCTGACTAGCAGAAGTGGGGATGCTGGGTGAAGAAGACGAGTAGGTCACAGCCGGTGGGGGGGGGGGGGTGTTGGAAGAGGGCAGAGACAGGGGTGGGTGGGGGGGCGGCAGAGGTTTCCTTCCACTTCTCCTCCCTCGAGTCCAGCTCAAACTGGTTCTCCAGAGCACATGGGGTTCCAAGTGTGTACACTTTGGAGATGCAAGGCCTCAGTGATCCATGGAGATTTTCCTCTTTTCTTCGTTTCTTTCTCCAGGGAAACTCACAGAAGAACTGGGTAAGTTCTGGGTGCCGTGCCCACAGTGCTGGCTGTGGGCTAGGGGGTTAACCCCGGCGCACGGTGGAAGCAGGGGTTCAGTGATTTTAGGCCCCCTTTGGAGAGCAATGGGTGGCAGCGCTCTAATTCGAAATCCATCCCTCTGCGCCTCCCGCCTTCCCCTTCCGAAACCGATTTGTGCGCACCTGCCGAGGAAGCCTGACCCAAGACCCTCTGGAAAGACTCTGCCAGGCCCTCTCCTGCAAATTGTACAATTCAGTTACAATTCCACTGTAAAAGGTCTACTCCCTCTGGTTCATCTTCCTAGGATAACCTTCTCTTTTTAATGCAAACGTCACTGGGAAGGAAGCCATCTTTAATTTGCACCAAAGTGAAAGCAATTTATCAAATCCACTTTTCTTCCCAGGGGGACTCAGCACCTTGAAACCATGTGGCGGGAGGAGGGAAGAGTGAATCCAAAGGAAGAGGGGAGAGAGGAGAAGGCCACCATGGGTGGGGGGGAGAGAGGAGAAGGCCACCATGGGTGGGGGAAGACCTTGAGAACCACCTTGCCTGCCCCAGTAAAACACCAGACAAAAGAGTGAAGTTGAAGCTTGTCTTGCAGTCTACCTAGTCATGGAGGGGAAAACAAACAAACAAAAAAGGCAATCAACCAAACAACAAAAACAGCCGCAATAAATCATTAACATCATAGGCTGAATTAGTGTATATTGTTGCCTTTCCCAGTCTTACTTTTTTTTTTAATATATTTTTCTTAACCATATTTGCTTATTTATTCATTTTTTATTTTATGGCTGTGTTGGGTCTTCGTTTCTGTGCGAGGGCTTTCTCTAGTTGCGGCGAGCGGGGGCCACTCTTCATCGCGGTGCGCGGGCCTCTCACTATCGCGGCCTCTCTTGTTGCGGAGCACAGGCTCCAGACGCGCAGGCTCAGTAATTGTGGCTCACGGGCGCAGTTGCTCCGCGGCACGTGGGATCTTCCCAGACCAGGGCTCGAACCCGTGTTCCCTGCATTGGCAGGCGGATTCTCAACCACTGCGCCACCAGGGAAGCCCCCCCAGTCTTGCTTTTAAAAGAGGATAAAGATTAGGGAAATCAGAGGAATGCGTTTCTAGTGGCAAAATATCAGAGTTTTGGTATCTGGCCTGGGGAAATAATTGAGTGTCATGTCCTCCAGGTTCTTTCGGTGACGTTCCCAGTAAGTGGCCCCGAGGCTCATGCAGGGTGTACTCAGTGCCTGCACTTACAGGACTTCCTCCCCAGGGAAAGCTTGTATTACAGGGCAAGTGAGCAGTAGCCTCTCCAAACCAGACCAGAACCCTTGAAAGAGGCTCCTCAGTATCAAGACCAGTTTTCTCTTCCCAGCCCTGTGCAGATTTCTGCCTTAGAGCAAACAATAGGATGAGGTGTAAGAATCCTGCAGATGGGTGCTGCAGCATCCAGGATGGGATCGGGGTGAGCAGTGGTTTAAGACTGAGAAACCTCTTCCCAGTGGCCTAACTGCCTTGGGAAGGTGGTTCCACTCATCCAAAGGCTGATGTTTTCTCTGTGTGTTCTGCTTACAGGGAAACTTCAAGTGGAGCTGGGTAAGTGACCCCCCCCTCAGAACTATTTCTTGTTGTCCCCCTTGTAGCATCTGGTTATCCGTGTATGTTCTTCTTATCTCCCAACCAGGTATGATGGCCAGGCTGGAACTCTGCTGGCTGTGTGGGTGGCAGGAGAGAGGGGAGAGGAGCAGGGGTGGGTGCAAAATTTGACGTGTGAACAAGGAAGCTGCAGGGACCTGGTGTTCTAATTCTGTTTTCCCTTGGCTGCTTCAGACTGGAGAAGGGCTGAAGGCCAGGCTGGTGAGTGAAGCCCATTTTCCTCCCGCTGTCCACGTCACATCTCAGCTTCCCAGTCACCTGCTCTGACTAACCAACTGTGCTTCATTCTGGTTTATTCCATAGCTACACACATGTATTAATCTCTGTTGCTTGGTATAGGTTATATTTGAGTTTTACTTTTATATTGTCCTGAAGTGTAAGCATACGGTAAATCATTGGTGCCAATCCTGGTTGCACATCAGAATCACCTAGATTCCTGGTGTCCCCCCTCAAAGACCCTCACTCCTGGTGAGAGTTACCTTCTATGTAAATATAAGGCAGGTTACCTTATATGTAAATATTTCTCCTTGTACCTTCCTCCATTTCCCCCATAAAACAAAGTCTAATGTGTATCTTTATTTTGTATGTATTCTTGCAAGAGGTGAATTTCTGTTTTGTGCACGTGCACTTCAGTTTCTGTAGACATTTACAGCCTCATGCTGTTCCTTGCTTTTCTCACTCATCGCTGTGCTTTAATATCCATCCCTGCTGCCGCATGTAAATCTAGTCTGTATCTGCTTGCTGCAGAGCACTCCATTTGAGCTAGCCACCCTCCTGGAGCAGACATCCAGCCTGCTTCCAACTCTGTGCCACCACAAACAATGCTGAATAAATATCTGAAAACGTGTTGCCTTCTGGCTCTGTGCGGAGATTTCTCTGGGATGTATACCCAAGAGGGGAACTGCTGGCCCATGGGGGATGTGTCACTAAGTGGGAGAGAAGGATCTCCTGAAGGTAGCACCATCGTCCTTCACGCAGTGGAGGCTCCATGTGCCCACATCCCGTGTGAGCCAGCTTTCTAAGTTTGCCGGTCAATGGGGATGAGTAATTGTTCTTTTGATTTGCACTCCTCTGGACACTAAGAGGTTTGAGCATCTCTTTATATGCTAGCTAGCTTTTGGGGCTTCCTCTTCTGAATATTGCCTGTTCCTGTCCTTTGCCTATTTTCCATACGGCATTGGTATCTTTTTCTTGTTGATTCACAAGACAGGGCTGGTGTCAGTGCTGGGGAATGGAGCCTTTTGGTTTGCAGGCATCCTTCATGCAACATTATTATTATTATAGAATATGATATACATACAGGATATTAATCCCTCTTTGTTATTATACATTGTGAATTCCTTCTTCTCTTCTGTCACCCGCTATTAGCTTTGTCCAATGGTGCCCGTTATTGAAAAGAAATAACCAATTTTGATAAAAGCTAATTCATCACATTTTTACCTTAATGGCTTGTGTTTTTGAAGTTTTGTTGAAGAAGATCTTCCTTACATTTAGGTCACAAAGACAGTCTCTTACATTTTCTTCTGTTCACTGTATATGTGTTATGTGCAGGTTTTAAATCCATCTGAAATTCACCATTTTATGTGGTGTTGTTAGACAAGAATCCAGCAATTTTTCTCCGAATAAAGAGTCAGTTTTCCCAATGCCACCTACTACACCATCCATGGTTTCCCCATTGATTTGGGTATCACCTTTAGTGCGTATTCAGTTCCCATATCTTCATAGGTCTGTCTTTTGGTCACATATTACTTTGGCTTTTAAAGTACCTGAAAGTACAAGTCCTCCTCCATTTCCCCTTCTTTTTTAAAGTTAATGGACCTTTTAAAAATATAAATTTTAGGATAAATTTATGAAGTTTCTAAAAAAATCCAAAAGTAGTTTTACATGGGATTGCTTTGAATTTATAGATAAATTTAGGGAGAACTGACATCTTTATCAAATTGAGTTATTCTATGCAAGAGCTCTATATTTTTAAAGATCTACTGGTTATTCTGATGCAAAATCAGGGTTGCAAGGCCTTGCTGTAAATCTATGGAGCTCTGAAAATGTCTTCTATTGCTTTTGCATGTTGTGACATTGGTGCTCTCTTTGTTGTAAAATAGAACAAGATAAAACAAAACAGAAATCCATACAGAATGGCTCATGGTAAGAAAGAGGGCAAGACAGGGTGTCCAGAGGATGTCTTAGGACAGGAGCCAAGCTCAGCTGGGCCTCCTGGAGACTAAGCCAGTCAGAGATTGAGGCTTCATTTCCATCCTTTAATGTATCCCAGTTGCTTGTATTGGTTCTCTTTGCCCACATACTCTGTCATCCCACTGTTCCCAGCACAACTTCAGCCTGTACACAGCTTTGGTACAAGCCAGCACTGACACCAGCCCCCTACCCAATCCCAAATTCTCGGGAAGATGCCATGGTGGACCCAGGCCAGTTTGGATCCAAGCCAGCTATCATGATGGGAGTGAGGTTACTTAGTTTGTAGGCGTCCTTTTTGCATCTTGAGCCTCCCTCAACGTTCTAGGGTTACTGACTCAGATCTCTGAGCCTCTTTTTTCTTCTCTGTTTGGTTGCAGAGTGGAGAGCAGCCCAACAACATGCAGGTAACTGAAGCCAAGGAACTGTGCCTTGTGAGTTAGGTTGGCTGGTTCTTAAGTAGAAGGGAGGTATCCAGAACTGAGATTAGAGGAAGGGTCTGTCCAGGAGCCAAGTATGGAGCCCACATACAGACACACAAGCTCACTTAGAAAACACATAATATGACACATATGCCTGCACACATACATGCTCGCATGCACTAATGTGATTGCACTCACACACGCACACGTTTGTGTGCACACACATGCTCCCACACGCACATAGCTTTCTGGATATTACTACATTTGTTTCCATCTGGCAGAAAGGTTGCTACTAGGGCCTCTTTGCAGGAGAGAATACAGAGTTTGTAAGGAACCTCCCACATCATCTGACAGAGGGTTCCTATCCATCAAATGGGTGTGGTTTTTTGGCGGGGATGGGGTGTTGGAGTGCAGGGTACTGGACTAGATGATCTCAGAGGTCCCCTTCAGTTTTAAAATCCTAAAATTGCTGTAAAAGAGTCCCAGAGCTCACTAGTGATTTCATGGTCACACAGGGTGGTGAGAGCAGCCGGGACAGAATCAGCCCTAAGCTCCTTGCCGTTGATCAGGTCTTGGGGAAAGTGAGCCCACCTCTATCCCCACAAACCTACCTCATTTGCTCTCTCTGCTCTGCATGGCACCATGGAATTCAAGAACCTTCCGGTTCAGGAAAGAAATGGGATTCCTCTAATCACTTTCAAAAACTAGGAAGTGACTTTCGTGCCCCTGCAGTACCAGAGCGGTGGGAAGGGGGTTGCAGAAGAGGGCGTGACTATTCCACTGATTGGTCCATCGGGAGAACTAGAGGGTTTGCCTGTCGGGGGAGGGGACAGGTGTGGGAGTGGGGGCAGAACCGTCCTTCACCTGCACTAAACATATGCCTCTGCGCAGTGGATGTGACCCTGGATCCTGGCTCCGCCCACCCCAGCCTGGAGGTCTCCGAGGATGGCAATAGCGTGTCCTCCCGCAGGATGGCGCCAGGCTCAGCGGCGGGTGACCCCCAGCGGTTCTCCGGGCAGATGTGCGTTCTAAGCCGGGAGCGCTTCTCCACGGGCCGCCACTACTGGGAGGTGCACGTGGGCCGCCGCAGCCGCTGGTTCCTAGGCGCGTGCCTGGCAGCGGTGCCGCGCGCAGGGCAGGCGCGCCTGAGCCCGGCGGGTGGCTACTGGGTGATGGGGCTGTGGAACGGCTGCGAGTACTTCGTGCTGGACCCGCACCGCGTCGCGCTCACCATGCGCGTGCCACCCCGGTGCGTGGGCATCTTGCTGGACTGCGAGGCGGGAAAGCTGTCCTTCTTCAACGTATCCAATGGCTCCCACATCTTCACCTTCACGGACACCTTCTCTGGGACACTCTGCGCGTATTTCAGGCCCAGAGCCCATGACGGCAGCGAACACCCAGATCCACTTACCATCTGCCCACTGCCAGTTAGAGAGAAACGCGTCCCCGAAGAGGAGGACAGTGACACCTGGTTACAACCCTATGAGCCCTCGGACCCCGCCCTGGCCATGTGGTGAGGCGCCCTCGTGGCCACAGGACTGGGTCCTGGGCGGCTTCCTGGATACCCAGTCGGCGCTTTGCTCTCCCGCTTCCTCTAGACGGAACAAATACACCGACCCCAGTGTATGAACCAAAACGCCAGCAAAGGCTTAAAAGGCTCAGTATAGCAGAAATGGGAAAAAGGGAGACCTTTGCCTATGTATCAATAGATGTGTATGTGTACATGTATGCATATGATTTTCTTTGAAAAAAAAAAAAAGGCAATTCCAAAGCTTATTTGTGCGTGTTGTAGGTTTGAGCTGATGAGAAGAAATACATTCATGTTGTTGCTAGTCAGGGTGTTCACTGTGGAAGACATGACAGAAACTGGAATGGGGGGAAAAGAGGAGAAACTTCACTGGATAAAATTAGAGGTATCAGTTAACTTGTGTATTTTAATAGTTTTGTATATATTTTCTAGCTCTAGAAAGATCTAGAAACAATGACACTTCGTAAGCAATGAGTTCACCTAGGGCTCAGATCCTAGTTTTCACTGTCAATTCCCACTAAAATGAACTTGGAGAAATGGTGGGTTCCAGGGCTGGAGCAGAGAAAGTACAGGTAAATCTGGAACATCTTTTGCTGTAATGTACAAACATGCTCAAAAACTGACGGGGGGCTTCCCTGGTGGCACAGTGGTTAAGAATCCACCTGCCAATGCAGGGGACACGGTTTCAAGCCCTGGTCCGGGAAGATCCCACGTGCCGCGGAGCAACTAAGCCCGTGTGCCACAACTACTGAGCCTGCATGTCACAACTACTGAAGCCTGTGTGCCTAGAGCCCCTGCTCCGCAACAAGAGAAGCCACCTCAATGAGAAGCCCATGCACTGCAACAAAGAGTAGACCCCACTCACTGCAACTAGAGAAAGCCCACACACAGCAACGAAGACCCACTGCAGCCAAAAATAAATAAATAAATAAATTTTTAAAAAATGTCAAAAAACGGATGGGAACATAACAAAAAGATACAGGAGCTAGGTCGAAGGGGCTCCACTGACCAATCATGGGACAATTTGAACATTAAAATGAATAATGACAAGAATTGCTCAGCAAGGGGTTGATCAAAGAAAAAAATTCACTAAGTGTGCTGTCTCTTCAGCCAGAGAAAAGAAATACAAAAACAACAACAGACGAAAAACAGAAGCGATAGGAGAGAATGAAAGAATAGTTGTGAACTCATGGTTTTTACTATGTAATAGATGAAACACACATATGATACATAGATGGATAGATGGAGAGATAGATTAGATAGAGAGATGATAGATAGATAGGTAGTGTGTGCACATACATACAGTTCCTAGCTCTGCCTGCCTTGAGGGCTTAGAAACAATAACACCCCCGTACCATTGAGCACACCTTGCACCAGAACTTAGTTATTAGTACTATTTACCACTGAAAGGAACCCAGGCTCCTGGGAGAAATGGTGGACTCCAGGGCTGGGGCAGGGAAAATATAAGGGTGTGATGTTTGATGTTCTGATTTATACTAGGAAATATTTATTTGGTCTTCAACCTAGATTTTAGAACAGAGCTCTTAAACTCTTGGAATTTCTAAGTGATAAGAGTGATAAGGGTGTCTCTGCATATTCATAACAAGCCCCTTTCAACCACTCCCGAGTTTATGTTAATGAGATAACTTTTGGAAAGCCAGTAAGGATGGGGCTGGTTGCCAGGGGAACCAACTGTGTGACCAAAGGGTTGTAACTAACTCCCGCCCACGCACCCCCTCCACCGCAGGGAGGGGAAAGGGGCTGGAGATTGAGTTCAATCATCAAGGGCCAATGATTTAACCAGTCATGCCTATGTGATGAAGCCTTTTTATGAAACCCCAAAAGGACTGGGTTCAGTGAGCTTTCAGGTTGGTGAACACTTGGAGATGCAGGCAGACAGGTGCTCAGAGAGAGCAAGGAAGCTCTGTGCCACTTCCCACATACCTTCCTCTATGCATCTATTCCATCTGATTCCTGAGCTATATCCTTTTCTAATAAACCTGTAATCTAGTTAGTAAACTCTTCCTGAGTTCTGTGAGCTGCTCTAGCAGATTAACAGAACCCAAGGCAGGGGTCTTGGGAATCTCCAATTTATGGTGGGTGGGACAGAAACACAGGCAACCTGGATTTGTAATTGGTGTGAGAAGGGTGGGGGGAGTCTTTTTTTTTTTTTATAAGTTTTTTTTTAAATTTTTATTTATTTATTTATTTATGGCTGTGTTGGGTCTTCGTTTCTGTGCGAGGGCTTTCTTTAGTTGCGGCAAATGGGGGCCACTCTTCATCGCGGTGCACGGGCCTCTCACTATCGCGGCCTCTCTTGTTGCGGAGCACAGGCTCCAGACGCGCAGGCTTAGTAATTGTGGCTCAGGGGCCTAGTCGCTCTGCGGCATGTGGGATCTTCCCAGACCAGGGCTCGAACCCATGTGCCCTGCATTGGCAGGCAGATTCTCAACCACTGCGCCACCAGGGAAGCCCGGGGGGAGTTTTATAGCACTGAGCTCTTAACCTGTGGGATCTGACACTATCTCTAGGTAAATAGTGTCAGAATTGATTTAATAGCTTGAGGGTGCTGAAGAAACACATAGCAGAATGGGTCTAAACCATCTTTTACCAGAATGCAAGGAAGTCCTCAAAGAATAGTGGGGAGATGTCAAATGGACAGAAAAGCCCGCTTGAAGGGACTCCCAATAGCCAAATTTGAACATCGAAATAATTAATAGAAGTTACAGACTGAGAAAAATGGAATCCAAGATTATGTATATCTGTACTGATATACATAAATGAACAAATAAATGGGGGAGAAGAGAAAACTTTACCCTACAATAGAAGTCTCAAAGTATCTCAACACAAAATACTAATTATTTTAGAAGTACAAAACACTTATCAACTTTGCAGTGGAGGAGACTGGCAGATGCCACCTCAACCAAGTGACAAGTTAACATCACCAGATATGACATAAATTCACACGATGTGCCCCCTGTTACAGTACAGTGAGAAGAATACAACAACATCACTTTTGAGGTATTCTTTCCCCCGAAATTCATAAATCAGGAGGAAACATCAGACAAACTGGCTGATACTCTTCAACAATGTCAAGGTCATAAAAAAGATAAAGCAAGACTAAGGAATTGCCTCAGATTGAAGGAGACTGAAGAGACATGACAACTAAATGCAATAGGTGACTCTGGGTGGGATCCCAGACCTATACAAGACGCTATTTCAAGAAGAGGAGACATTTTGAAAAAATGGTATGGATCGGGGACTTCCCTGGCAGTCCAATGGTTAAGACTTCGCCGCCTTCCAATGCAGGGAGTGTGGGTTCGATCCCTGGTCAGCAAGCTAAGATCCCACATGCCTCGTGGCCAAAAAAAATTAAAACATTAGCAATATTGTAACACATTCAATAAAAAGACTTTAAAAATGGTCCACAACCAAAAAAATCTTTAAACAAAAATGGTTATGGATCAGATAGTAATGTTGGATAAATATTAATTTCCTGATTTTGATCTAGGAGAATGTCCTTATTTTAAGAAAATACACACTTCTGTATTAAGGAATAATGGGACATAATTATTCCCAAATGGTTTATTTAAAAATATGGTAATATAGAGGGAGTGATAAAGTAATGCAGTGGTGTCTGATAAATATTTAAAAACTGACTTTCTGGGGAAAAAAATCTGTAGCATTTTTTGACTTGCACTGTGGCTGATTTCAAGCTGCTGATGTGACTTCATTGGTGAAGTTGGGAAGAGATGCCCTCGATCAGCTCTCGTGAGACACCAGCTCCAGCCCATCACTGAGTTTATACAATTTCACGTAAGGCATTTGGTCACCTCCTGTGGTTTCTCTAACAAATCAAACATTTTTGAGCTTATGAAAATATGCTCGGCCACCTGTTATAATAAAATTATAGCCTTATTTACATACCATGAATGATATTCAGAGAAAGGAAAAGTTTTCTTTTCTATAAACATTTACATTAGTGTGCAGATATTTTGGAGTCCTCACAGGTGTTTTGTGATAACATTAAAAATATGTTCCTTGACCATATGCAATCATTATCTATTGCTTTAAGAGTTTTGTGTATTAAAACATTTATGTATATAGCTGGTACAAAAGGCAACATTAAAGATCTTAGACATTCAGCTACATGTTTTGTGACCCATAAAGGCCATGCTGGAGGTCACCTAGGAGGCTGGAACATTCAGAATACACGCCCATCTCCTTCCAGCCCACAGCCAGTGACCCTCTGGCAAGTTTCTAAAAATAGGACATGGTATATTCAGTTCTCCCCACTGTTCACATTTTCCACGCAGCTATCCCTCCAACCTGGGAAAGGGTGAACACAGCATCTATGTATGGATCCAATCCAGTGTACAAAACACACTTAGGATGTGAGGCTTTCCCTGCTCGAGGCAGCCTTTGTGATGGTTAACTCACAAAAGCTGGCAGAGCTGAGAGAGCACCTAGACTGTGACAACAGCATGCAAGTCAAGTTATCATTGGCTCCATAGAAATCTTACATGAAAAGACAAAGATTCCCATGGATTGGGCGCATTCTTGGTGGGCTTATAAATTGGCAGGGCCATTTCAAGGTCAATTTCAGTAATGTGTACCAATTTCTAAACATGAACGTCCTCTGACCAAGAATTCCACATCCAGAAATCTGTTCTACAGAAATATTCACACCAATACCTAAAGATACAAGAGGATGTTCACAGCAGCAGTGTGAAAGCAGATGTTTGGAACTACCTACTTGCTACTAGGAGAACAGATATATACGGTTTATTCATACTATGGGGTACTATGGCACTATAAATTTTTATGGGGCACATACATTTTTACAGGGAGCATATATTGCTTCTGTTTAAAATTTTAAAAGTAAGCCGATGATTCTTTTCCTTCTGCCTCATCTCAATGGGAAAAAAATCACAAGAAAATCTTTTTTTTTTTTAAATTAATTAATTTATTTATTTATGGCTGTGTTGGGTCTTTGCTTCTGCGCGAGGGCTTTCTCTACTTGCGGCAAGCGGGGGCCACTCTTCATTGCTGTGCGCGGGCCTGTCACTGTCACGGCCTCTCTTGCTGCGGAGCACAGGCTCCAGACACGCAGGCTCAGTAGTTGTGGCTCACGGGCCCAGCCGCTCCGCGGCATGTGGGATCCTCCCAGACCAGGGCTCGAACCCGAGTCCCCTGCATTGGCAGGCAGACTCTCAACCACTGCGCCACCAGGGAAGCCCGAAAATCCTTTTTAAATGTATCGTTGAATTGATCTGCTTGAACACTCTTAACACCACAGGGTAGTAACATGACACGTTGTCATGTCTGTTACAGTTTTCAAATCACTGCCTTTGATTTCCTCTGTGGAATCCTTCCTTATTGTCCCTCCATAGCATCGTGAACAGAGCATATCGTGTTCATACAACTTTGATTATACTGTTCAGTTTGCAAACTCTGACCTCGTATCCAATTCTGATCCCAGCAGGTTGGGGGCCTGCTGTGGGGAGGGGGCCATTCTGCCTCCGGAAACTTCCTCTGGATCCCTCTCACAGGCTCTTGCTGTTCCTTCAGCGATGAGGCAATAAGGGGAGATGAGAGAAATGGTGCGGCCACAACCTCCCCAGATCCTCCCTATTCCACAGTTCCCTCAGCTTTGGCCGAACCCCTAATCTCTGCTTCATCCTGTTCCTGCCAGGACAGCCCAATGCTCCTTGGATTCTGGATTCCCTCACCTGCAGACAGCATGCTTGAGAAGGATGCAGCAAAGTGGCTCAACTTGGCTATCTTCCCAGATGTTCTTTTGACCCATGGGAAACTCACACGTGTGAGCATACTGAGTGCAGGCTGGCCATGGTCTCTTCAGGGACCACATCCCCCAGTTTCCTCTTCCTCTGGGTAGATCAACAATCCTAGCAAACAAGATGACAAGCTCTTCTTGCAGGCATCATCGAAAATTACATGATTCTTTGAGAGTTGGCTTAGGGGAGTGGCAAGTGACTCCACCCCCAGGGAGGGTAATTACCTCTCAACATATGCATTCAAACTCCCAAGACCTCGGTGACCCCCCTCTCCAGTTTCCTTCCCATCCTCTGTCCCCCAAAGGAAATGATCTCTTATAACCACTTATTTATTTCACACATTTATTTCTTTTATTTAGTTTACTGTCAATACACATCAGTTCTATAAAATGAAAAATTATGAATAATCAAAGCATAATCATGAAAATTCAAAGTAGCTATTCAACACAAAAAATACAACCATAAAAGCAGGTTCACTTGTGCACACATAGCAGCAGGAGATGCAGCAGATATTTCAAAGGACAGCAAGTGCTTGCTTTTTCATTTGAAGACCATGGCCATATCAGATACTAGAATGCGTCAGCTTATCAGTGTGTGTTCGCCACGAGAGTCAAAATTCATTTGGAAAAACGTTTTTCACATTGAAATTGTTGTAAAGGACACACTTTCCAGAATTAAGCCTCCTCTCAGGCTTCTTGCCAGTTTCTAACACCTAAAAACTGATACAGAAAATGTTTCCAATGTTAACTATTCTGATTCTTAAAGGTTAGGAAAGGATCTTCAAAAATAATTTAAAAGAATCATTGCAAACAATAATATTGGTACTCTCGCAGCCTTACTCCAGCATGGGCGTCTCTGGTTCTGTATCTGCAGCCTTGGGCAGGGCCTTCACCACACTCCCACCACTTTGCTTGCTTCCTTCCCTGGTTCTTCTACTGGTAGCTCCACTCTGGCTCCAGGCAGCTTTGTGTGCAGTGACTGTGCCTGCTCCCAAAGTCTTGGTCTGAAACTCAGTTCCACAGGGGCCAAGGCTCAGGACATCCCCAACACTGGTGAGACTTGGGGGTTTCCTCCTCCAGCCAGCAGACCCCTGTATACTGGTTGCCACAGTCCACATCAGGCCGAGGAACTCTCACTGTCGTCTTCTTTCTCAGCAGCAATTTGGAGACGATTTTGTAGACAAAGATCCACATCACTGCTGGCACTCTGATTATGTCACTGCTGCTGCCTCCCTGGATGTTCTCTAGACTTTCCCTGGAGGGAGCCCTTGGAGAAGAGCTGGTCAGTGAGAGACCTGGGAGAACCTTAGGACTGGGAAACAGAGAAGTAGCAGGTTAGCTGGGCCGCACGGGGGTGCGGGCCAGAGTCTTTGTTGGGACTGAAGCTGGCTTTAGAATGGTAAACCCCGCACAAGCTGGGGGCCACCTGTCATCTGCCTTCTACTAATCTGGAAGTTCACAACTTCATTGTAGGGCCAGGTGCTGACCACAATTTTAACTGTCACCTTCTTTGCTGCTCTCAGTAGGTCAAAGATGCAAGAGAAACACCAGTAGCATGAAAGAAACCAAAGTCAGTGAAAGGAAATGGGTCATTCAGGTGGAATTAGGTCCCTCTGTTGTCAGCCATGGTAAGGAACCTCAGGCACAGTAACCTAGATTTCAGATTTCTTCTCTGCACTGTTAAAGGCTTAGAAGCATCACTCCCATTCTTACAATAAGAAAATAACTGAATAAACTGAAAAACAATATGTCTTCATAGATCCATCAGAGAACTGAAGTCACAAGGCAAACTGTAACTAGAGAGAGCGGCAGATACAGAGAATCATAGCTTATAGGTGAAACCACACAACTCAGATGGGATTCAATCCCAGCCAAAACTCAGGTTGGGAATTGAACCCACGAACTAGGACTTTTACTCCGCCAAAACTCAGGTCGGGACTTGAACCCACTGATTTTTAGTTAAAATCGCTCACCTGGTGTCAGGACTTACTGCAGCTCAGGTTCTTTATGTCTCAGTGCAGAAGGAATTCAGTGAGAGACAAAATGATAGGTAAGAAGCGGATTTATTTAGTAAGATACACATTCTATAGATAGAATGCAGTCCATCTCAAAAGGTGAGAGTGGCCCTGAAATATGGGGTGGTTAGTTTTTATGGGCTGTGTAATTCTGTAGGCTAATAAATGGGAGGATTATTCCATCTTGGAGAAGGGGCAGAGATTTCCAGAAACTGAGCCACCACCCACTTTTTGGCCTTTTATGGTCAGCCTCAGAACAGTCATGGCACCTGTGGGTGCATCTTCTAGATGCTAATGCATTACAATACGCATAAAATGAGGCTCAAGGTCTAAGGGAAGTCAAATCTTCCACCATATTGGGCGTAGTTGGTTCTAATGAGTTTATGTCATTCCTCAATGGCTATGCCATTCTTTAAGGGTTGTGCTCTGCCCCCTTCCCTCCTGTTTCACAGGGAGCCCCAGAGGAGAAGCCTGCTGGTGGGGACAGTACCAGTAGGAACACAAACTAGAATTAACCGACTGCTGGGGGCAGAATGTGGACTAGCTTGAGAGTTCAAAACTCTAGGGGGGGACCAGTTTAGTCCCCTCTCCCACTTTCCTGAGTTTCACCTCCAGGAGCCCCACCAAGTTCTCACTGTGAAGATTGGAGGAAAATCCCCTCATGCTTCCAGCAGGAACAGTGTAAAAGCAACCATTTTGAAATCTGCCAGAGCACCCTGTTCTTCCTCCAATTCTCTGTAACAAAGGCCAGCACTCAAGGGAAACTACTTTATCTGACCTGGGGAAGGGCAATTAGCCAGCGCCTCTAGGCTTCCTGTCATGTAGAAGAGGGGAGGGGGAGGCTGAGAAGCACTTGTGAAGATCATACCCCAGGGGCCCAGACCCACAAAAAGACTGAGACATAATTATAGGACTATAGAATGTTCCCTCTCCCCAGTGCCTTCTTCTAACTCAGCAACAGAACCCCTGCACAATGACAGAGGATTATAGTTAAAAAAACTGAAAGGCTCAGACTCTATTTAACAAGGACTTGGGACTTCCCTGGTGGCGCAGTGGTTAGGAATCCGCCTGCCAATGCAGGGGACACAGGATCAAGCCCTGGTCCAGGAAGATCCCACATGCCGCGGAGCAACTAAGCCCGTGAGCCACAACTACTGAGCCTGCGCTCTGGAGCCTGCAAGCCACAACTACTGAAGCCCACGCACTGCAACGAAGAGTAGCCCCCGCTCACTGCAACTAGAGAAAGCCCGCGCACAGCAATGAAGACCCAACGCAGCCAAAAATAAATAATAAATAAAATAAATAAATTTAAAAAAAACCAAGGACTTGCTAGGAGAAACAAAAACAAGGACACTAGAGGAAACTGACATTTCAGACAACTACAGCTACAGCAAACAGCAAACACAATAGAACTCCCAGCCAGATCAACGTATACTGTCACACTAAAGCCAATTTACCTGGTTTCTATTACCTAATACATCAAGTTCAGCTTTCAACGAAAATACAAAGCATGCTAAAAGGCAAGAAAAAAAATAGTCTGAAGATAAAAAGAAAGCAACAGAACTGAATTCAGATATGGCAATGATTTTGGAATGATTGGACTGGGAATTTAAAATAACTATGATTGATAGGCTAAGAATTCTAATGGAAAAGGTGAACAACATTGCAAGAATGATGGATAACATAAGCAGGGAGACTGAAACCCTAAGAAGGAATAAAAAAAAAATTACTAGCAATCTAAAACACTATAACAGAAATGCAGAATACCTTTGCTGGGCTCACCAATAGGTAGGGCTGAGGAAAGAATCTCTGAGTTTGAGAATATGTCAATAGAAACTTCCCAAACTGAAATAAAAAGAGAAAAACATAGAAAAAGTGAACAGAACAGAATATTCAAGAACTGTAGGACAATTACAAAAGGTGTAACACATGCATAATAAGAATACCAAAAGGAAGAGAAAGAGAGAAGGGAATAGAAGAAGTATTAGAAGTAATAATGGCTAAAAATTTCCTCAAATTAATAACAGGCAGCAAACTACAAATCCAAGAAGCTCAGAGAACACCATGCAGGATAAAACACTAAAAATCTACACCTAGGCATATCATATTCAAACTGCAGAAAACAAAGACAAAAAGGAAAATCTTAAAAAAAGTCAGAGGGAAAAAAACACCTTACCTATAGATGAACGAGAATAGGAATTACATTGAAGTCTTGTCACAAACCATGTAAGCAAGAATTGAGTGAAGTACTGAAAGTATTGAAAGAAAAAAACACCAACCTAGAAATCTGTAGTGAAATTATCTAAATTATCTAATGCAACAAGACAAGAAAAAGAAATAAAAGGCATACAGATTGTGAAGGAAAAAATAAAAATGTCTTTGTTCAAGGATGACATAATTATCTTTGTAGAAAATCCCAAAGAACTGACAAAAAACTCCTGGAACTAAGAAGTGATTATAGCAAGGTTATAGGATACAAAGTTAATATACAAAAGTCAATTGCCTTCCTATATACCAACAATGAACAAGTTGGATTTGAAACTAAAATCACAATACAATTTACATTAGCGCGCACACACATGCACACATACACACACACAAAGTATTATACGTAGGAATAAACTTAACAAAATAGATACAAGATCTATACGAAGAAATCTAAGAAGTCTGATAAAAGAAATCAAATAAATTCTAAATAAATGTAGAGATATGCCATGTACATGGAAAGGAATATTCAATATTGTTAAACTGTTAATTCTTCTTATTGATTTATAGATTCAATGCAATCCCAATCAAAATCCCAGCAAGTTATTTTGTGAATATCAACAAACTGATTCTAAATCTAATATGGAGCTGCAAAAGACCCAGAGTAACCAACACAATCATAATGAAGAACAAAGTCAGAAGACTGACACAATTCAATTTCAAGATTTACTGTAAAGCTACAGTAATTATGACAGTGTGACACTGGCAAAAGAATAAATGGATCAATGGAAAGGAATAGAGAACCCAGAGATAAACCCATGCAAATATAGCCAACTAATCTTTGTTAAGCAATGGTACTGGAACAACTGGACATCCACATGCAGAAGAAGAAGAAGGAGAAGAATTTAGACACTGACCTTGCACCTTTCACAAATATTCAAAATGGATCATAGACCTAAATGTAAAATGCGAAACTACAAAACTTCTAGAAGATAACATAGGAGAAAATCTAGGAGACCTTGGTTTGGTAATAAGATTTCAGATAAACACCAACAGCATGATCTATGAAAGAAAAAAATTATACATTGGATTTCATTTAAAACTTCTGCTCTGTGAAAGACAGTGTTAAAAATAAAAATACAAGCCACAGACTGATAGGAAATATTTGCAGAATACATATCTGATAAAGGACTTGTATCCAAAATATACCAAGAATGCTTAAAACTCAACAACAAATCCAGTTTTTAAATGGGCAAAAGATCCAAACAGACACTTCAAAGAAGATGTACAGATGACAAATAAGCATATGAAAACATGTTCAACGTCATATGCCATTAGAGAATTGCAAATAAAAACATCAGGTTATCACTACACACCTATTAGAATGGCTAAAATCCAAAACACTGACAAACACCAAACACTGACAAGGATGTGGAGCAACAAGAACTCTCATTCACTGCTAGTTGAGAATGCAAAAATGATGCAGTCATTTTGAAAGACAGTTTAGTTTCTTACACAGCTAAATATAGTCTTATGACCATAATTCAGCCTTGCCATATGATCCAGCAATCACACCCCTCAGTATTTGCCTAAATGAATTGAAAATTTATGTCCACATTAAAAAAAAAAAACCTGAATGTGAATGCTTATAGAAGCTTTATTCATAATTGCTGAAAACTGGAAGCAACTAAGATGTTCTTTAAAAGGTGAATGGATAAACAAACTGTAGTACATCCATACAATGTAATATTATTCAGCAATAAAAGAAATGATCTATCAAGCCACAAAAAGACACATAAAAACCTTAGATGCATATTACTTAGTGAAAGAAGCCAATCTAAAAGGCTATATACTGTAAGATTCCAACTATATGACATTCTGGAAGAGGCAAATATATAGAATCAATGAAAAGATAAAATATAGAATCAATGAAAATATAAAATTGTTATCAGGGGTTTGGGGGGAGAAAGGGAGGGATAAATAGGTGGAGCACAGGGGATTTTTATGGCAGCAAAACTATTCTGTATGATACTGTAATGAGGATATATGACTATGCACTTGGTAAAACCCATATAATATACAACACCAAGAGTGAACCCTAATGTAAACTATGGATTTTAGTTAATAATAAAGTATCAATATTGGTTCATGAGTTGTAACAAATATACAACACCAGTGCAAGATGTTAATAATAGGGGAAACCTTGAGTGGGGGAGGCAAGGGGTATGAAGGAATCATCTATACTTTCTGCTCAATTTTTTTAAACCTAGAACTGCTCTAAAAGATAAACAAAATTGACAAACCTTTAGCTAGACTAAGAAAAAGAGAGGAAGCCTCAAATAAATAAAATTAGAAATGAAAGAGGAGGCATTACAACTGACACCACAGAAATACATAGAATTGTAAGCGACTGCTATGAACAATTATATTCCAACAAATTGCATAACCTAGAAGAAATGGATACATTTCTATCAAGGCTGAATCAGGAAGAAATAGAAAATCTGAACAGACCAATAATAAGTAAAAAGGGATTGAATCAGTAATCAAAAAACTCCCAACACAGAAAACTCTAAGACCAGACAACTTCACTGGTGAATTCTACTACACATTTAAAGAAGAATTAACAGCAATATTACTCAAACCCTTCCAAAATATTGTGAAGGAGAGAACACTTCCAAACTCATTTTACAAAGACAGCATTACCTTCATGCCAAAACCGGATAAGGATACCACAAGAAAAGAAAACTATAGGCCAATATCCCTGATTAATATAGGTGCAAAAATTCTCAACAAAATATTAGCAAACTGAATTCAAGAATACATAAAAAGGATTATATACCATGACCAAGTGGGATTTATTCCTGGGATGCAAGGATGGTTCAACATACGCAAATCAATAACTGTAATACATCACATCAACAAAATGAAAGATAAAATCAGGATTATATCAAGAGACACAGGAAAAAAATTGACAAAATACAACATCCTGTCATGATAAAAACCCTTAATGGATTGGGTATAGAAGGAACATACCTCAATACAATAAAGGCTATATATATGTCAAACCTATAGCTCACATTATACTCAATGGAGGAAAATTGAAAGCTCTTCCTCTCAGATCAGGAACAAGACAAGGATGTCCACTCTCACCACTCCCATTTAGTACTAGAAGTCCTAGCTGGAGCAATTAGGCAAGACAAAGAAATAAAGGGCATCCAAATTGGAAACAAAGAAGAAAAATTGTTGCTATTTGCCAATGATATGGTCTCACATATTAAAAAACCCAAAGTCAATCAAAAAACTAATTGCCCTAACTAGGACTTCTAGTACTATATTGAATAGGAGTGGCAAGAGTGGTCTACTCAGCCATAAAAATGAATGAATTTTTGTCATCTGCAACATGGATGGACCTGGAGGGTATGACGTTTAGTGAAGTAAACCAGACAGAGGAAGACAAATACTGTATGTTTTCACTTGTATGTGGAACCTAAAAAATGAAGCTAATGAATGAATATAATAAAACAGAAACAGACTCACAGATATAGAGAACAAACTAGTGGTCACCAGTGGGGGAAAGAAGGGAGGAGGGGCAAGATAGATGTATGTGATTAGGAGGTACAAATTACTATGTATAAAATAAATAGGCTACAAGGATACAGCACAAGGAACATAGCCAGTATTTTATAATAACTTTAAATAGAGTATATAAAAATATTGAATCACTATGTTATACACCTGAAACTAATATTGTAAATCATTATACTTCAATAAAAAATAAAAATGAAGGAAAAATTTTTTAAAAAAGGAGAGAAAACTATTGGAACTAATCAATAGTTTCAGTAAAGTTGTAGGATACAATATCAATATTCAGAAATCAGTTGCATTCCTTTACACTAATGATGAAGCATCTGAAAAAGAAATAAAGAAAACTATCTTGGGGCTTCCCTGGTGGCTCAGTGGTTAGGAACCCGCCTGCCAATGCAGGGGACGAGGATTCGAGCGCTGGTCCAGGAAGATTCCACATGCCGTGGAACAACTAAGCCCGTGCACCACAACTACTGAGCCTGTGCTCTAGAGCCTGTGAGCCACGACTACTGAGCCCACGTGCCACAACTACTGAAACCCACGTGCCTAGAGCCCGTGCTCTGCAACAAGAGAAGCCACTGCAATGAGAAGCCCGCTCACTGCAACAAAGAGTAGCCCCCGCTCACTGCAACTACAGAAAGCCCACGCACAGCAACAAAGACCCAATGCAACCAAAAATAAATAATAAATTAAAAAAAAAGAAAACTATCTCATTCACAATAGCATCAAAAACAATAAAGTACTTAGAAATAAATTTAACCAAGGAAGTGAATGATCTGTACAATGAAAAGTAAAGATTTTGCTGAAAGAAATCAAAGATAATCAAACAAACGGAAAGACTTTTCATGTTCATGTATTGGAAGAATTAATATTGTTAAAATCGCTATACTACCCAAAGCCACCTACAGATTCAGCACAATCCTGATCAAAATAGCAAAAGCATTCTTCACAGAAGTGGAAGAAATAATCCTAAGATTTGTGTGAAACTACAAAAGACCCTGAATAGCCAAAGCAATCCTGAGAAAAGAAAACAAAGCCAGAGGTATCATGCTTCCTGATTTCACACTATATTACAAAGCCATAGTAATAAAAACAGCATGGTACTAGTATAAAAATAGACACATAGACCAATGGAACATTATAGAGAGCTTGGAATTAAACCCCCGCATACATGGTTAACTAATATTCGACAAGGGAGCCAAGAACACCCAATGGGGAAAGAAGAGTCTCTTCAACAAATCATGCTAGGAAAACTAAAGAAACACATGCAGAAAAAGAAATTTGGACCGCTATCTCACATCACTCACAAAAATTAACTCAAACTGGATCAAAGACTTAAACATAAAACCTGATACCACAAAACTCCTAGGGGAAAAAAAAGTGTAAGGAAGAAGCTCCTCAATATTGGTCCTGGAAATGATTTTTTGTATATGACACCAAAAACACAAACACCAAAAGCAAAAATTAATCAATAGAACTATATCAAACTCAAAAGCTTCTGCTCAGCAAAAGAAACAATTAACAAAATGAAAAGACAACCTATAGAATGGGAGAAAAATTTTGCAAATCATATATTGGATAAGGGGTTAATATCCAAAACATATGAAGAATTCATACAACTTAACAACAACAACAACAACAAAAATCCAATTTTAAAATGCACAGAAAAACTAAATGGGCATTTTTCCAAAGAGGACATTAAAATGGCCAACAGGCACATGTAAAGATGCTCAACATCACTAATAATCAAGGAAATGAAAATCAAAACCACAAGAAGATATTACCTCCCACCTATCAGAATGGGTATCATCAAGAAGACAAGAGAAAACAGGTGCTGGTGAGGATGGAAATCCAACAACTATGGAAAACCATATGGAGGTTCCTCAAAAAATTAAAAATAGATCTACCATATGTCCCAGCAATTCCACTTCTGGGTATGTACCCAAAGGAAATAAAAACATTATTTTGTAGAGCTATATGCACTCCCACATTTATCTCAGCATTATTCACCATAGCCAAGATATGGAAACAGCCTAAATGCCCATCAGCAGATGAATGGATAAAAAAGATGTGGTATATATTCGCATGGATCATTCAACCATGAAAAGGAAGATATCCTGCCATTTGAAACAACAAAAATGGACCTTGAGCACATTATGCTAAGTGAGATAAATCAGACAGAGAAAGACAAGTACTATATGACATAGCTTATATTTGGAATCTAAAAAAGTCTGATAGGTAAAAAACAGAGTAAAATGGTGGTTACCAGGGGATGGGGGTTAGGGGGATAAGACTGATGTTGTTTAAGGATACAAACTTGCAACAAGTAGTAAAGAAGCATTTGAAATTTAATGCACATTATAATGAATATAGACAATAATATTATGCTATAATTATGTAATGTGTTAAATATCACTACAATGGCAGGCATATTACAATGTATAAATGTATCAAAGTAACATGTTGCATACCTTAAATTTACATAGTGTTATATGTCAAAGTTATTCAATTAAAAAATATACACATACAAAATAAAAAATAAAACTGCTCTGGAACATAAAGTAATAAGAAAAAAGGTAGTGCAAAACAAGCCATCAACAAAATGAAAAGGTAACCTACTAAATGGGAGAAAATATTTGCAAATCATATCTGATAAAGGGTTTTAATCTAAAAAATATAAAAACTCATGCAATTCAATTGAAAAAAAAATAAACTATCCAATTTAAAAATGGGCAGAGAATCTGAGTAGACATTTTTCCAAAGAAGACATACAGATAGCCAACAGATATGTGAAAAGATACTCAACATCACTAATCATCAAAGAAATGCAAATCAAAACCACAATGAGATATCACCTCACGCCTGGCAGAATGGCTGTTACCAAAAAGACAAAAGATAATAAGTGTTGGCAAGGATGTGAAGAAAAGGAAACACTTGTGCACTGTTGGTGGGAATGTAAATTGGTGCAGCCACTATGGAGAACAGTATGGAGGTTCCTCAAAAGATTAAAAACAGAACTACCATATGATCCAGCAATTCTACTTCTGGGGTATTTATCCAAAGAAAATTAAAACACTTAACTTAAAAAGATATCTTCACCCCCTTGTTCATTGCAGCATTATTTACAATAGCCAAGATGTGGAAACAACCTAAGTGTGCATCAGTGAATGAATGAATAAAGAAAATGTGGTATATGTATATATACATATATATATATATATATATATACACACACACACAATGGAATATTATTCAGCCATAAAAATTAAGGAAATCCTGCCATTTGTGACAATATGGATGGATCGTGAATGCATTATGTATGCTAGGTGAAATAAGTCAGAAAGATAAATACTGTATCCTCTCACTTATATGTGGAATCTATTAAAAAAAAAAAAAAAGGAAAAAAGTAGCCTAGATTTGGGGAAAGTAGGTTTCCAAAATCTCAGAGAAAGGAGGGCTAGGACCTGTGTCCCCACATTCATGAAGTTAGTAGCTCCAGAACCATGTGGTAAGGGAGCCACAGCAGAATTCCTAGAGAAATATGGCAGTGATCTTAATTGAAAAGAAAAGGAATGAGGAACAGTAGAGACCCATGTGGCAGCTCAAGGACCTCTGCAAAATCAGGCAGGATAAACAGACGTGGAGAGCCACTGGCCCTGCACAAGACCTCAGAGACAGGCACAGTTGGACTAAGACTCAGGCCACTGTGGTCCTACTTTCAGAGAACAGGAAGCTTCGCCTGCAGCAGGTGCTTGGCAAATCATGCACTGGTAGATTTGACTAATGCGCTCAAAGCTCAGAGGGTGTCAGGCTCTATGCTGGGGGGGCTGAGGATCCAGTGTGGGTCTTATGGCCTAGCAGGAAGTGAAGGCATCGATCACTTATATGTGGCAGGAGCATGAGAGCTAGGAACTGGGAAATTGAGAAGCCAAGTGGGTGCATGATGGGATCCTTACCTGAGCAGGGGATGGGGTGGGGACAAGGAAGATCTCTGAAAGGAAGAGAGGCCTGAAAGATGTCTCATCAAGGCCCAGGAGAAAGGGCTGGGGAGAAGGAAAGGTGCAGTCCATGCCACAGAACCAAGGGAGCCCCCAAGAACTTGATAATTACAGCAGGGCTGGGGTAAATGAGTGACTGGAGGAGGTTTGGGGGCAGGACAGAGAGGCCTTGGGGACACAAGAAGAGAGCTAGGTGTTCCCCAAGGGGCAATAGGAGACCATGGCAGATGGGTCACACCCACAATTAAAATCAGATTTTTCACTTTTAAGTATTCTTTCAGGGTACAGAAGTTAGAAAATAAAAAGTGAGAGTAGGTCACAGACATAAAAAACAAACCTATGGTTACCAAAGGGGAAAGGGGGGAGGGATAAATTAGGAAATTGGGATTAACATATACACACTATTATACATAAAACAGATAACCAATGAGGGATCTATCATAAAATAGATAACCAACGAGGAATAACCAACTGTGCTACAGTATAGCACAGGGAACTACACTCAGTATTTTGTAATAAACTAGAAGGGAAAAGAATCTGAAAAAGAATATAGATATATATGTAAAACTGAATCACTGTGCTGTATACCTGAAACTAAAACAACATTTATTTACTTATTTATTTTAATTTTTAATTTTTTAAATTTTCTTATTTTTTTAACATCTTTATTGGAGTATAACTGTTTTACAATATTGTGTTAGTTTCTGCTGTATAACAAAGTGAATCAGCTATACATATACATATATCTCCATATCCCCTCCCTCTTGCGTCTCCCTCCCACCCTCCCTATTCCACCCCTCTAGGTGGTCACAGAGCACCGAATGATCTCCCTGTGCTATACAGCTGCTTCCCACTAGCTATCTATTTTACATTTGGTAGTGTATATATGTCCATGCCACTCTCTCATTTCATCCCAGCTTACCCTTCCCCCTCCCCGTGTCCTCAAGCCCATTCTCTATGTCTGCATCTTTATTCCTGTCCTGCCCCTAGGTTCTTCAGAATCTTTTTTTGTTTTTTTTAGATTCCACATGTATGTGTTAGCATACGGTATTTGTTTTTCTCTTTCTGACTTATTTCACTCTGTATGACAGACTCTAGGTCCATCCACCTCACTACAAATAACTAAATTCTGTTTCTTTTTTATGGCTGAGTAATATTCCATTGTATATATGTGCCACATCTTCTTTATCTATTCATCTGTCGATGGACACTTAGGTTGCTTCCATGTCTTGGCTATTGTAAATAGAGGTGCAATGAACATTTTGGTACATGACTCTTTTTGAATTATGGTTTTCTCAGGGTATATGCCCAGTAGTGGGATTGCTGGGTTGTATGGTAATTCTATTTTTAGTTTTTTAAGGGATCTCCATACTGCTCTCCATAGTGGCTGTATCAATTTACATTCCCACGAACAGTGAATGAGGGTTCCCTTTTCTCCACGCCCTCTGCAGCAGTTATTGTTTGTAGATTTTTTGATGATGACCATTCTGACCAGTGTGAGGTGATACCTCATTGTAGTTTTGATCGGCATTTCTCTAATAATTAGTGATGTTGAGCAGCTTTTCATGTGCCTCTTGGCCATCTGTATGTCTTCTTTGGAGAAATGTCTATTTAGGTCTTCTGCCCTTTTTTGGATTGGGTTGTTTGTTTTTTTGATGTTTATCTGCATGAGCTGCTTGTATATTTTGGAGATTAATCCTTTGTCAGTTGCTTCATTTGCAAAGATCTTCTCCCATTCTGAGGGCTGTCTTTTCATCTTGTTTATGGTTTCCTTTGCTGTGGAAAAGCTTTTAAGTTTCATTAGGTCCCATTTGTTTATTTTTGTTTTTATTTCCATTACTCTAGGAGGTGGGTCAAAAAGGATCTTGCTGTGATATATATGGTAGAGTGTTCTGCCTATGTTTTCCTCTAAGAGTTTTATAGTGTCTGGCCTTACATTTAGGTCTTTAATCCATTTTGAGTTTATTTTTATATATGGTCTTAGGGAGTGTTCTAATTTCATTCTTTTACACGTAGCTGTTCAGTTTTCCCAGTACCATTTGTTGAAGAGACTGTCTTTTCTCCATTGTATATTCTTGCCTCCTTTGTCCAAGATAAGGTGACCATACATGCATGGGTTTATCTCTGGGTTTTCTATCCTGTTCCATTGATTTATATTTCTGTTTTTGTCGCAGTACCATACTCTCTTGATTACTGTAGCTTTGTAGTATAGTATGAAGTCAGGGAGCCTGATTCCTCCAGCTCTGTTTTTCTTTCTCAAGATTTCTTTGGCTCTTTGGGGTCTTTTGTGTTTCCATACCAACTGTGAAATTTTTTGTTCTAGTTCTGTGAAAAATGCCATTCGTAATTTGATAGGGATTGCACTGAATCTTTAGATTGCTTTGGGTAGTGTAGTCATTTTCACAATATTGATTCTTCTAATCCAAGAACGTGGTATATCTCCCCATCTGTTTGTATCATCTTTTTTTTTAACATCTTTATTGGAGTGTAATTGCTTTACAATGTTGTGTTAGTCTCTGCTGTATAACAGTGCCTCAGCTGTACGTATATATATATCCCCATATCCCCTCCTTTTTGCGTCTCCCTCCCACCCTCCCTATCCCAACCCTCTAGGTGGTCACAAAGCACCGAGCTGATCTCCCTGTGCTATTTGGCTGCTTCCCACTAGCTATCTATTTTACATTTGGTAGTGTATATATGTCCATGCCACTCTGTCACTTCATCCCAGCTTACCCTTCCCCCTCCCCGTGTCCTCAAGTCCATTCTCTATGTCTGTGTCTTTATTCCTGTCCTGCCCCTAGGTTCTTCAGAACGCTTTTTTTCTTTTTTAGATTCCATATATATGTGTTAGCATACGGTATTTGTTTTTCTCTTTCTGACTTATTTCACTCTGCATGACAGTCTCTAGGTCCATCCACCTTGCTACAAATAACTCAATTTCATTTCTTTTTATGACAGAGTAATATTCCATTGTATATATGTGCCACATCTTCTTTATCCATTCATCTGTCGATGGACACTTAGGTTGCCTCCATGTCCTGGCTATTGTAAATAGTGCTGCAACGAACATTTTAACACAACATTTAAAATCAACTATACATAAATAAAATGTTTTTTAAAAGTGAGGGTAGGGAGACAGGTCAGGAGATCATTTCTGAGGTGTAGGCAAAAGGGAACGGTGGCGTGGATGGGTGGTGAGAGTAACCAGGACACCTAAGAGGCCCAGCAAACATAACCTGAAGACAAGGGAGCCTCTGACATCCTACCCTCTCCCCAACCAGCTTGCTCCCCACCCTTGCAGGTAATGCTAACTCACTTCATTTTTCCTGTTACTCAAGTCCTTGTTGCCATCTTTAACTCCTCTTTGTCCCATTTCAGCCTAGTCTGTCTACAAATTCTATCATTTTTACCTCCCCAATAAACCCAGAATTGCACCACTTCTTATCACCTGGTCTGAGACACCATCATGGGCAACTGGATTGTGGCAGTAGCTCCCCCTAGTCTCCTAGCCTGCCTTAGGGTTTGTCCATTTTGACAAGCTATCCCTCAGGATGCTGAGATACAGTGCTGAGCCCACTGCCTGCCCCTTCCCTGCAGACTCTAGATTAAAGTAGGATCACCATCACTTCATTCTGAAACCATTCAGAATGTGCTCTGGCCAGCGCAGCCAGATTTACATTAGGGAGCTTTGTGTTTTGTTTGGGGAACAGTGAAGCCTGTCACCTACCTCAACTAGAGCTTGTATATTAAAGCTTACCCTGGCCACTGTTTTGCCGCCTTCCCATCTCCCTGGAGATATTCAGGTGGTTTTTGGACCAGTGGACCCTCGGACTGAACCCTATCACATCCTATCTCCAACTTGAACCGTTTTCACAAGGAATTCTATTTCTGCTCTTGAGAGGGGCCCTGCCCTGTCCCAGTTGTGGTCACTCACGTTTTACTTGCAGACGCAGCAGCTCCTCCAGACTGTGGAAGTGGACGGGGCTGCTGGAAATTCCACTCCAGAGGGACCCCGAGCCACTGTGTGCATCAACCAGTTACAAATGCAGCGGCTTGTGCTTGTCCTGCAGCCCTCTCTCCCTACCTCCTCTACTAGCCTCCACGAGAGAGTTTATCAGGCATTTGCTGTTGGTGTGGGAGGAAAGAGAAGCATGGATCAGAGCTTGCTAAGGGCCAGGCACTGCAGACCAAAGATGAATGCTGTTCTCAAGGAGGCCAAGTTGCAAAGAGACAGCTGGAAACAATCACAAATCAGCAGGCAAGGCCCCAAGACAGGTGAAGGCAGGGTGGGCAGAGCTTCAGAAGCCCCCACAGCAGGAAGTGCTGGAGCTGGTCTTTACCCTTTAGGATGCTTCAGAACTGCCCAGGGCCTTGTCACAAATGCAGATTCATGAGCTCCACCCCAAAACATTCTGATTCGGGAAGTCGGGAGAGGAGCCCTAGAACCCACAGGTTTAACAGGGTCTGGGTGATTCTGACTCAGGTGGATCTGTTTTAGAATCCTGGAGAATCAGACTGCTGTGGGGAGGGGAGCAATGGGCTGATGGTCATCACCGCTGCCAGAGAAGGTTTGGAGCCCCAGTATATTTCCTAGCCGTTCTAGTGGGGCTGGGTATGGGGTGTGCAAGGAGTATAGATGGGGAAGGACAAGTGAGGATAAAGAGAAGCTGTGCTCCACAGAGGTCCCAAGATGGGCGTAAAAGGAGAACACTGTCCCGAATGTTCTCTAGGAGCGAAGGTCCTGTGTACCTTCCAGAGGAGACTCAGTGAGTGACACCGGATCTCCCAGTCACTTCTCTAGAACAGACTAATTCTTCCTTCCTGCCCCTCCTTCTTGGGACCTAACAGTCCAGTGCTCAGTTTTCATCAGCTCTCCATTTGCACCAGCTTTCCAACCGCAGCACAAACACGAGGCTCGCTGACTTCCAAATTCGGTCCTGCCTCACCCTTAGAACCACCAGCTGCCGCTCTTTGAGCTACAAGAAGGCCTCCCACCGGGGATGGCCCTTGGGGATTTAAATTTTTTTAACCTGCATAGAGAGTTTCAGAACAAGGAATAGAAAAGTCTCAGAGGCACCCTCAAGGCCAGGTGAGGTCAAAACTTGCCGGGTGTGGGACTTCCCTGGTGGTTAAGACCCTACTCTTCCATTTCAGGGGGCACAGCAGGTTCAATGCCTGGTCGGGGAACTAAGATCCTGCACGCCCCATGGTGCAGCCAAAAAATAAAAATAAAAAATAAAACAAAACAACAACAGAAACTTGCTGGATGTCAAACTCCAGGGATGGTACCTAACTCCTCACCTCTACTGCACCACTGATGATCTTTTTTCTCCAGGAAACAGTTGGGAAGGATGCCCACTGCTCCTGTCAGTTGCATGCAAGGCAGGAGAGGGCAGAACACAGGGCCTCAGGGAAGAGGGTGGGATGGCGGTCACTGAGTGCAGGGCTGGAGGAGATGGGAGGGGCTGGAGGCAAAGGACAAGAAGGTATTCAGGTGGGCTAGAGAGAGGTCAGAGGATGGAAGGACTTAGCTTTGTACCTTCCTCAGCGTTTACTAGAAGTAAGGGGTGGTGAATGGGGCTTTTCCCTTGGGATTTAGTACTTTTCCTTTCTCCAGGCACCCCACACCCCAAGGCAGCAGAAAGCTGTTGAGAGACAACTGAGTCAGCATGGCCATGGGAGGGACTCAGCTTCCAAGTGAGAGTGAGAGGTGCTTATTGAGTAGGAGGCACTGGGGCAGGCTTTGCAGGGGGGCTGAACCAAGCATGAAGAGAGAGAAAAGCACCCCCAAAGCAGTGCTTCTCCAAATGAGGGTGGCTCACCTGCACCACCATCTCCCAGCAGCTTTTTGGAAAAATGACTTCCTGATCCCACAGCTGATGTACTAAATCAAACCCTCTGAAGGTAGACCCCCCAAATCTGCTCCATCAACAAGCAACCTGGGTGACTTTTAAGCAGTCAACTTGAAAAGACCCACTGATCAAGGCCCAGAGAGTCTGTCTGGGCCTTTCTCCAGTTTGTTAACAGTGTGCTGGGGAGAGAGGGCTACACTGTACTCTGTTGCTTTCGCAGCTGGATTAGCAGGTCATTTCAATTTGCTCTTCCTGCCCCGGGATTTGAGGAGGGTGGAGAAGAGGTCATCGCAAGCAGTGGTTCCAAACTTTATCTGCCTATCGGAATCACATGAATATATTTTATTTATTTATTTTGTATTTAATTGTAGTTGATTTACAATATTGTGTTAGTTTCAGGTGTGCAGCTTCAGATTCTTTTCCATTATAGGTTATTACAAGATATTGAATTCCATGTGCTATGCAGTAAACCCTTGTGGCTTATCTATTTTATATATAACAGTGTGTATCTATTAATCCCATACTCCTAATACACCTCTCCACTTCCCCTTTCCCCTTTGGTAACTATGAGTTTGTTTTCTATGTCTGTGAGTCTGCTTCTGTTTTGTAAATAAGTTGATTTGTATATATATTTTAAGATTCCACATATAAGTCATGTGATATAAATTTGTCTTTCTCTGTCTGACTCACTTCATTTAGTATGATAATCTCTAGGTCCACCCATATTGCTGCAAATGGCAATATTTCATTCCTTTTTATGGCTGAGTAATATTCCATTACATATATATATATGTATATGTATACACACACACACACACCCCACATCTTTTTTTTGAGAAATTTTAAATTTTTTATAATTATGTAAAATATTTACATGGGTTCAGAGTCAAGGCTACAGAACAAGGTATATTCAAAGAAATTTAGCTTCTATCTGTGTCTTCTCCATCCTATTCCCTCCTCCCTCTATGGTCAAGTTTTTAAAAAATTATGGCTAATACTGTCTACACCACATCTTCTTTATCCATCACATGAGTATCTTTTAAAAGTTGCTTTGGCCCTACCCCAGACCAGTTAAATCAAAAGCTCTCAGTTGGGAGCCAGATAAAGCATTTAAGGCTTGTGGGTGACTGTAATGGGCAGCCAAGGAGGAATACCATTGCACCAAAGGAGGGGTCTTAACCCTTTTTGTACCATGGACACCTTCTCAGAATGTTTGAGGTACATTCAAAATACATAGGATTACAAAGAAAAGTTATTGTATTAACACTTGGTTATCAAAAACTAAAACAAATTTTATTTAGGTGGGCCATTTTTCTAGGTCAAAATGGTCTAACAATCATTAGTAATTCCACATGGTTCAACCAAATAGTAACATATACTTATTATACAGTAAATAACAAGATAGAGCAGTAGGACTAACAAATGATGTAATTGCAAAGAAGTGATAAACATAAACAATATTTCAAGGTATCTGCAACAACTGCAATATAATCTGTAAATGGCTGTGATTTTTGTTGGTGAGACACTACCATGATTTGTTGCTTCCATTCATAATTTTCAGAGAGCAGCGACATCTGCTGGAAACTTGTTATGAACGCAAACCCCAGATGGGCTGTATCTCTGGGGTCCATCAAGACAGCAGCCAGAAAAAAAAAAAAAAAAAGACAGCAGCCAGCTCCATCCCCTCTCCATCTCCAGGTAGAATTAGTTTTTCAATCAGAAATAATTTGATAAGTAGAAAGGTATCTCAAATTAAAAAATAATCAATAAACATACTAGTTTTTCATCTTTATTGGCTATTTCTATTTCTTCCATGAATTGCTAATCAGGGGTTTTGTCCATGTTTCTGTCAAAGTGTATGTCTCTCTTTAGTGGCTCTCTTTATATATTGGGGATGTCAATCTATCTCTCTTTTGGTGAAATTTAACAAAATTTACCATTTTTCACTTATCTGTTTGCTTTATACATGGGTGTCTTGATAAACAGATATTATATTCAAGGATCAATCTGTGAAATTTCTTGCTTCTTAAATTTAGAAAGATCTTCCCCTGTCAGCTGAAGGTTAACATATACCTCGGTTTGCCTGCTTACTTTTAATTCCTTGCTCTTTATTTTGGAATATAATTAAAGAGGTCTGTTTATTTTCTAAATAGTAAACAAATTATTTTAACATTAATTATGGTAAGAAATGCCAGGAAAGATAAAAGCAGCCCCGAACAACCGATAAACATAGACGCAAAAATCCTCAACAAAATACTAGCAAACTGAATCCAACGATACAATAAAAGGATCATATACAACAATCAAGTGGGATTTAGCCCACAGATGCAAGGATTTTTCAATATCTTCAAATCAATCGGTGTGATATGCCACATCAACAAATTGAAGAATAAAAACCATATGATCATCTCAATAGATGCAGAAAAAGCTTTTGACAAAATTCAGCACCCATTTATGATAAAAACTCTCCAGAAAGTGGGCATAGAGGGAACCCATAGAGGGAACCTCAACATAATAAAGGCCATATATGACAAACCTACAGCTAACATCATACTCAACAGTGAAAAGCTGAAAGCATTTCCTCTAAGATCAGGAATAAAACAAGGATGTCCACTCTCACAACTTTTTGTGTGTGTGTGTGGGGGGTTCCCTTTTATCCACACCCTCTCCAGCATTTATTGTTTGTGTATTTTTTGATGATAGCCATTTTGACTGGCATGAGGTGATATCTCACTATAGTTTTGATTTGCATTTCTCTAATAATTAGTAATGTTGAACATCTTTTCATGTGCCTCTTGGCCTCTTTAGAGAAATGTCTATTTAGTTCTTCTGCCCATTTTTTGATGGGGTTGTTTGTTTTGATGATATTAAGCTGCATGAGCTGTTTGTAAATTTTGGAAAGGTGCTTTTATTCAACATAGTTTTGGAAGTCCTAGCCATGGCAATCAGAGAAGAAAGAAATAAAAGGAATACATATTGGAAAAGAAGTAAAACTGTCACTGCTAGCAGATGACATGATACTATACACAGAAAATCCTAAAGACGCAACCAGAAAACTACTAGAGCTCATCAATGAATTTGGTAAAGTTGCAGTATATGAAATTAACACACAGAAATCCTTGCATTCCTATACACTAACAATGAAAGATCAGAAAGAGAAATTAAGGGAACAATACCATTCACCATTGCAACAAAAAATAAAATACCTAGGAATAAACCTACCTAAGGAGGTAAAAGACCTGTACTCAGAAAAGTACAAGACACTGATGAAAGAAATCAAAGATGACACAAAGAGATGGAGAGATATACCATGTTCTTGGAATGGAAGTATCAATATTTTGAAAATGACTACACTACCCAAAGCAATCTACAGATTCAATGCAATCACAATCAAATTACCAATGGCATTTTTCACAGAACTAGAGCAATAAATTTTAAAATTTGTATGGAGACACAAAAGACCCTGAATAGCCAAAGCAATCTTGAGAAAACAAAAAACAAAAAACAAAAAACAGAGCTGGAGGAACCAGACTCCCAGACTTCAGACTACATGACAAAGCTACAGTAATCAAGACAATATGGTAGTGGCACAAAAACATAAATATAAATCAATGGTACAGGATAGAAAGCCCAGAGATAAACCCATGCACCTATGGTCAACTAATCTATGACAAAGGAGACAAAGATATACAATGGAGAAAAGACAGTCTCTTCAATAAGTGGTGCTGAGAAAACTGGACAGCTACATGTAAAAAATGAAATTAGAACACTCCCTAACATCATACACAAAAATAAACTCAAAATGGATTAAAGACCTAAATGGAAGACTGGACACTATAAAACTCTTAGAGGAAAACAAAGGAAGAACACTCTTTGACATAAATCACAGCAAGATCTTTTTTTGCCCCACCTCCTAGAGTAATGGAAATAAAACCAAAAATAAACAAATGGACCTAATGAAACTTAAAAGCTTTTGCACAGCAAAGGAAACCGTAAACAAGACAAAAAGACAACGCTCAGAATGGGAGAAAATATTTGTGAATGAATCAATGGGCAAAGGATTAATCTCCAAAATATAGAAACAGCACATGCAGCTCAATATCAAAAAACCAAACAACCCAGTCAAAAAATGGGTGGAAGACCTAAATAGACATTTCTCCAAAGAAAACATACAGATGGCCAAGAGGCACATGGAAGTGATGCTCAGCATTGCTAACTATTAGAGAAATGCAAATCAAAACTGCAATGAGATATCACCTCACACCAGTTAGAATGGGCATCATTAGAAAAATCTACAAACAGTAAATGCTGGAGAGGGTGTGGAGAAAAGGGAACACTCTTGCACTGTTGGTGGGAATGTAAATTGATACAGTCACTATGGAGAACAGTATGGAGGTTCCATAAAAAACTAAAAATAGAACTACCATATGACCCAGCAATCCCACTACTGGGCATATACCCAGAGAAAACCATAATTCAAAAAGACACATGCACCCCAATGTTCATTGCAGCACTATTTACAACAGCCAGGTCATGGAACCAACATAAATGTCCATCGACAGATGAATGGATAAAGAAGATGTGGTACATACATACAATGTAATATTACTCAGCCATAAAAAGGAACGAAATTGGGTCATTTGTAGAGATGTGGATGGACCTAGAGGCTGTCATACAGAATGAAGTAAGTCAGAAAGAGAAAAACAAATATCATATGTTAACGCATGTATGTGGAACCTAGAAAAATGGTACAGATGAGCCGGTTTGCAGGGCAGAAGTTGAGACACAGATGTAGAGAACGGACATATGGACACCAAGGGGGGAAAACTGCGGTGGGGTGGGGATGGTGGTGTGCTGAATTGGGCGATTGGGATTGACATGTATACACTGATGTGTATAAAATTGATGCCTAATAAGAACCTGCAGTATAAAAAACAAACAAAACAACTAATACTAAACTTTCATTGGGTTATTTGTATGGAAATATGTTAATATAAATGTTTCAGACATTACATGAAATTTCTAAAAATCTTATATGTTCTGGTATAATGTTATAAGTCATAATCCTAGTTATTACTTTAAAATGTATGTCTCAGAAATAACTAATTTTCTTGTCAACTGCATTAGTATGAACTTTCATCAATCTTTAACTGTGGTCATTTTTAAGTCTTTTGTCAGTTACAGACAGTTCTGGGTGTACTCTGATGCTTTTGCAAATATATTCCTATAAAAGGGTTTCATCTACAAGAAATTCATGGAAAAGACTCTGACAAGTACAGGTTTCTGGTAATTGACTGTACTGCTGAACTGAATGAATAAGCATTTTCAGAACTCTAATGAAAAACTGATGAACTCATAAAAGTGCTAACAAAAGATCAAGATGAAAAAAAATTAATTACATGGGACTGAGTGAACTGATGAGGATGAGTATAATTTTTGTGACTTTCTGTCTGAATTAAAAAAAAAAAATCCCACAAGGACTCAGAGGCAAAGAATATACAAATCAATTTTCACTGCAAAGTAAAGGAGCTGTTACAGTGGAGGATTACTGGACTGAATATCAATATTATGACATAGCATGAGTGTGTTTCATGTTTGGTAATTGCAATCATTGTTGCTTTTGTTGTGGTCATCCATGTACAATGCTTGGTGTCAGTCTATTTATCTCTTGAAAAAATAAAGTACAGTGTGTGTGTGTGAAAAAAAAGAAAAGAATTAATCATATGACATATCATTCAGCTAATTCCACTCTCAAAACAATTGAAAACAGATATCAAACAAATACTTGTACACTAGATTCACAGCAGCATTATTTACAATAGCCAAGTGGTAAAAACAATCCAAATATTCATCAACAATGAATGGATAAACAAAATGTGGAATATACATGCAATGCAATATTCTTCAACCATAAAAGGAATGAATTATTGATATGTGCTACAATGTAGTTAAACCTTGAAAGCATTATGGTAGGGGAAAGAAGCCAGACACACAAGGTCATATGCTGTATGACTCCATTTATGCAAAATACCTAGAGTTGGTAAAGCTATAGAGACCGAAAGCCAGTTGTGGTTGCCAAATGCTGAGGGGATTAGGGAATGGGGAATCACTGCTTAATGGCTATGGGCTTTCCTTTTGGGGTGACAGAAATGTTTTAGAAGTAGAGAGAGGTGGTGATTGCATGTCATTGTGAATGTACTAAATGCCACTGAATTATTCATTTTAAAATAATTTTATGTTACATGAATTTCACCTCAGTAAAAAATAAATAAATAAATAAGTGACAAGAGGCGAAGGCAGAACTTATGCGTATGGATACAGGAAAGAATAGAAACTTTTGAAAAACCCTGTAATAAGCTCACCTAAGCCGGCTGTCTTGAAGGGCATACCTATTCTTCTGTAGATAAACTCAAACCACTCTTTTGTTGCCTCTGGACTCTTAATTAGTATCAGATGTCAGTATGCTTCAAGGGAACAGGTACAAAGTCTGACCCAAGAGAAAACACTTACACTTTAAAGGAATCGTAATGTTTTGCTAACTTATGCTGCATGAAAATGGGAAATATATTGTGCAGATGCTTTCTAAGAGTGTTAGATTAAGGAGGAATGTAAAAAGGGAACACTCTTGCACTGTTGGTGGGAATGTAAAGTGATACAGCCACTATGGAGAACAGTGTGGAGGTGCCTTAAAAAACTAAAAATAGAACTACCATACAACACAGCAATCCCACTACTGGGCATATACCCTGAGAAAACCATAATTCAAAAAGAGTCATGTACCAAAATATTCATTGCAGCTCTATTTACAATAGCCAGGACATGGAAGCAACCTAAGTGTCCATCATTGGATGAATGGATAAAGAAGATGTGGCGGGCTTCCCTGGTGGCGCAGTGGTTGAGAGTCTGCCTGCCAATGCAGGGGACACGGGTTCGAGCCCTAGGTCTGGGAAGATCCCACATGCCGCGGAGCAACTAGGCCCGTGAGCCACAATTACTGAGCCTGCGCGTCTGGAGCCTGTGCTCCGCAACAAGAGAGGCCGTGATAATGAGAGGCCCGCGCACCGCGATGAAGAGTGGCCCCCACTTGCCACAACTAGAGAAAGCCCTCACACAGAAACGAAGACCCAACACAGCCATAAATAAATAAATAAATAAATAAAATAACCCCCCAAAAAAAAGTTAAAAAAAAAAAAAGATGTGGCACATATATACAATGGAATATTACTCAGCCACAAAAAGAAATGAAATGGAGGTATTTGTAATGAGGTGGATGGAGTTAGAGTCTGTCATACAGAGTGAAGTAAGTCAGAAAGAGAAAAACAAATACCGTATGCTAACACATATATATGGAATCTAAGGAAAAAAAAAAAAGGTCATGAAGAACCTAGTGGCAAGACGGGAATAAAGACACAGACCTACTAGAGAATGGACTTGAGGATATGGGGAGGGGGAAGGGTAAGCTGTGACAAAGTGAGAGAGTGGCATGGACATATATACACTACCAAACGTAAACTAGATAGCTAGTGGGAAGCAGCCGCATAGCACAGGGAGATCAGCTCGGTGCTTTGTGACCACCTAGAGGGGTGGGATAGGGAGGGTGGGAGGGAGGGAGATGCAAGAGGGAAGAGATATGGGGACATATGTATATGTATAACTGGTTCACTTTGTTATAAAGCAGAAACTAACACACCATTGTAAAGCAATTATACTTCAATAAAGATGTTTAAAAAAAAAAAAGGAGGAATGTAGCTATGAAATTACTGATATGAGTATGGATTTAATGTGTAATTTCAAGTGACTGGAAGTCTTATTAACAGCTTGCTTGATTAATTGGCTGAAATTTGGACTTAACTGTGGCCTTCACTGAAGTCTTGAAGCTAAAACTTCCGTGGAATTATGAGAGACATAAATCCACAGTAGGTGAAGTAGGAATTTTGGAGTGAACTTATGATATGCATTCACCTCCACTACATTTTCGGAACAAAAACCCAAATCTCTCTTAAGGCATAGAGAAATACATTAGTAAGGGAAAACCAGCTTCTTTTAAAAGCTCTTTGCTGACTGTTCTCTGCAGGCCAAGTATGTTGGTGCAAGATGCTGCCACTAAGAGAGGCCTCTCTAATTTTTTCAATGAATTTTTGGGTTATTGGAGTAACAGGGGCCAGGTGAGAGTGATGAGCTACCAGAGACGAGGTGGATGCAGTGTTCATAATGTACAGCAGGGATGACTGGTAAATAGAATGCTTTGATCCTGAGAACCTCTGTTGGTGGCTAATTGATCACAGTGTCTCTCAGAATGAAATGGGAAGCCTTAATCTACAAATTTGGAAAAAATCAAGGTCTGGTAGCCAGAAACTTGATGTAAGTCTTTACAATGATGAGTCAAGGCCTCCTACCTAGTTTCTAGACCTAAGCCAGTTCATGGACCTGAAACCTCCTAATTAAATTGGGTCCCCTTGTGGAAGAACTCTAAAACACTACCAACAGTATATACTCTAAGTCTTCTTCTAAACCTTCACCCTGAAGGATGTGTTGCCAATTACTAGAGTGACCATACATGGGGAAAACAGATATATTCAAACATTTTAGGAATTAAAAGTGTTGTCTGTTGACTTACCCCCAAAATAACACCAGAATAACCTGCAGATCAAACAAAGCCAAGATTATTACTTAATTAGAAAAGGTAAACACCATCTTGACAGAATCTTAGTTTCATAAGGGAAGATCAATGTTTAATGTGTATAGTTTTAGGAACTGGATTTGAGTAGTTTGAAGTGGCTCTAACAATGCAGGGATCTGAATGGAACTGGTCAAAATCCATGATTTAACAGGATTGATGGTCACCATGAGCATGAGTTGGGGAGGAGTCTTGGTGAGAAAACAATTATTTGGTAAGAAGCTGAGTTTGGCCAGCTGAGTCATGCATCGTCCAGGAAAGAGGACTGATTGAACAGTCTACTGCTCAGATAAAGCTAACAATGAAGTTCTGTTCTGACTTACAGCCTTATCATCCTGGGCAAGAATTTCCTGGAATATATAGAAAAGTCTTATTGATGTAAGGGCTTTCATTTTGAATCTTGATAATTAAGGCACGTGAATGCAGATAGATGGTCTTAGTTTGCTCTAGATAGTGGCTCTAAATTGATACTAATTTCTTGTGACCCCAAACTCCACTGCAGTCTACCAAAGTGGGGGTTTATGATGATGAGGTGATAAGCGGTGTTTTGGCCCAAGTTCAAATCACAGTGGTCCAAGTAGGTCTGTAAACCTATCGCGTAGCTGTTTCCCAGATCCTTAATGTGTATTTGGAATAGTCATACCCAGAAACTAGCAGGAAACCCATACTGGCTCTCTGAACTGTAGCGGGAGTTTTATTATGGTAGAAGGAACAAGTGGAAGCTCAGGAACTTCTATTTCCTACCAGACAGTAAACAAAAATTAATACTGCATCTCTAGGAGACCTGCATGTATTAATGCTACCATAAACTTGAAATGTGCGCATCTTTTTTTGGCCTTTACAGAAGGTGAATGGACCTTAGAAAATTACTATAGATTGTTGTAAAGTTAATCAGATGGTAACTTTAACTGCAGTGGCTGTTACCACCTATGTACTTACAGAATGCCTCAGATATAATCAAAGTACCTTGCTCAGAATTGCTTCTGATCAGGAAATTTTTTCACAGCAAAAGAATGGCAGCAATGGACTTGTGTCCATAGAACTGACTGGTCTTGTATGTGTGTCATCACTCAGAAGCAGTTGGCCTCAGTTATGGTACCAACTCATTTACAGTGTCATTTCAGAAATAAGACCCTGAAAATATGGAGTTCTATCTCATATAATGCAATATGTGCTTTGATTCAGTAATCAATATATGGGGCTATTTCTCCCATAACTGAACAACAATGGTCCCATCCAATAGAAATTGAAATTTTACCTGGTTATTTTAGACTTCTCATGCCAGTGAACTAATAGGTAAATAAGACAGCAGCTCCACTAGAGTGGGGTGGGTTGATTCCTATCAATTACAAGGGTTATAGAGGACAATCCTGAGACAGGGGATTCTCTGGGGCATCTTTCAATACTTCCATGTCCAACAGTAAAAGATAATGGAAAAGTACAGCCACCAAAAATACAGGTAGTACCACTGAGGATTCAGACCTTTTTGGAATGACCACCAGATAAATTATCCCAAAGACATGAGGTTCTAGCTGAGAGCAAAGGAAATAAGGAATGGAAAATGGAAGAAGAAAGTTATAAATATCAATTATGGCTTCATGATCAATTAGCCTGGTGGTGTGTGTGTGTGTACATGTATGTGAGCTAGTTTGTTCTTATCTCTCTCTCTGCTCCTTCCTCTTACTATTTGTATACCGATTGCTGTTGACAACTAATATGCAGAGATTGTGACTGAATATGAGCTATAACTAACATTGCCCAAGATAGATACTATAACTAATGAAGGATAACATGTATATGAAGAATAGTAACACATTGTTATGCTGTTGTTGCTATTTAACAGAAGTTCAAATATGGGTAAAATGATCTGGATGCTGAGTAGCCAAAGGGGTGAACTGTGCCAGTTCTTAAACTACTGCCTCAGCTCAAAATTCACATTTCTACCCTCCAATTTTTTATTCTAGGGCTGCTTTGTCTTCAAGGTTCACAATAGGATCTGCCAATAGGGCCACTAGAAGGAGACCGTAAGTCAGGGGAGGAGCTAGAAAACTCTTTCATGATTTCCTGTTTTCTTCTGTCCAACCAATCCAGCAATGTCTCTCCATCCTGGCAGTTGGTTTGACTTTGCAGTTTATTTTCACACTCACAGAACCAGTCTCATCCTGTCCTTCAGAGGCACAAGCACTAGCTGACCAACCCCTATTCCTTGGCAGTCTGGGGATAGAGACTCTCCTGTGAACTTCTGGGGTGTCAGAACCAACTGCATAGCCCCCACTTGTCAGAAGGCTAGGACCGAGCTCTGCAATCCCCTCTTTTTCCTCTAGGCTCTGGAGGAACCATCATAAGTCAGGGCAGAGCAGGCTTCTCTATGTCTCCTGTGGGAGACACCTCCATAGGTACCTTCTGAGATATGAATACCAGCTGGTCAGTGCTCACTCCTCAGACATCTGGACTCTAAGACTTCGGGTTTTAATGACTCTAACCTCTCCCTTTACATCCCCAGGCCTAGGAATAGTAGCTTCTTTCTGCAGGTTGTTTATTCTCCTTCAATCCTTAGTGTTCTTGTTTTGTCATTTCAGATCTCAAATATCTGGTTAACAACTCTTTACACTACATTTTTTTCTGCTAAAATAATAGATATGGTTTTATTCCTGGCTGGACCCTGTCTGATATATAAGATATAAAATAATGGCTCAATTTCTGTCTTTATTTCTGTTCTAATATTCAACTTCCAAAACATATAGTTTTACTTTTGCAGAACTTGAAGTACAGAAGTAATCACAGTTGCCACAAGTTGGTATGTGAATAGTGCTTTTAAAAATGTTTTCATATATATTATCCCATTAGATGACTCTTCCTGCATTCATTCAATAAAGTCTTATTAAGCAACTGCTGTCTATAAGGCACAGAGCCAGGTACTGGAAATACACAAATAATTTCTAAGCAGTAAAGGGTATATTTATATCTCTTAAAGGAAGTTTTATAAAGCCTCTAATGGGAGAAGACTAGGGACCACCCAAGAAAGAATTATAGAGACTCAATTTCTGCCATCTAGAAAGTTTTTATTTAAAATATCCATATTTATTAGGTAAAATCATCAATTTAATAATATAGATGACACATAAAGGAAAAAGAACAGTGCCCAGCACATAGTAAGCCTTCAACAAAACACAGTTATAACCAAGAAGAATTAAGAAATAGAGTGAATTTACTTCAAGGACTTCAAAAATGATCAATAATGACAAAAATGACAATGCATTGCTTCTTCATGGGGCTTTAGATTTACATGTAGTGATCCCTACAGAATCCCTGTGAGGTTAAGGCAGGTGTCATGATTCCCATTTATTGATGAGGAAACAGACACTCCCAAAGGGTGAATGACTTTGCAACATTATGCAACCAGGAGGTGGCAGCACCAGGTACCAGATGCCCTGGCCGTCAGTGCCGACTGCCAATCCTGCAACGATCCAGCCCTTTCTTTAGGGACCCCATCACCTCCCGGTTCCTCAAGCTATAAATGAGAGGGTTGAGCATAGGAGTAAGGACTGTGTAGAAGATAGAGACCACATTGTCATGGCTTGGGGCCTGGTAGCGCCTGGGTCTCAGATAGATAAACATGGCTGCCGCATAGAAGAGGGACACAGCTGTCAGGTGGGAAGAACAGGTGGCCAGAGCCTTTTTATGGGCCTGAGCAGAGTGCATGGGGAGCACAGATCCCCGGAGGCGAACATAAGAGGCCACGATGATGGAGAAGGGTGGGAGCAGCATGAAAACATAGCAAGCAAAAAACAGGGTATCAAAAATGGATGTGTCTGCACAGGCCAGTTTCAATAAAGCTGGCACCTCACAGAAGAAGTGGTCCACATTCCCTGAGCCACAGTAGGGTAAGCTCATGGCTCCTGCCATCTGCATCATTCCATCTATTATCCCAAAAGTCCATGAACTCCCAGCAACCTGGAGACAGACCCTCTGACTCATGAGGATGGGATAGTGAAGTGGGTGGCTAATGGTTACATAGCATTTATAAGCCATGAGTCCCAGCAAGAGCCCTTCAGATCCCACAAGAGAGATGAAAAAAACGATTTGTATGCCACAACACACAAAGGAGATGGATTTTCAGCCAGACTGAAGTTGACTGCCATCTTGGGCACAATGGCACAGACCAACATGAGGTCCATGAGGGAGACGTGACGGAGGAAGAAGTACATGGGTGTACAAGAGGATCAATGTAGATGAGGAAGATGAGGAGGACATTCCCACAGAGAGCAACTGTGGAGACCACCATAACCACAGAGAACAGGGCAAGATCAGCCTGGCTATGAGAAAAGATTCCCAAGAAGATGAAGCCATCTATAGATGATTGGTTCAACCATATCCCCATGGTTCAGTTGTTCACAGTCACCTGAGAACATGGACAGAGAAATTCTAAGATTGAGTGACATGTCTTTGTTTATCTCTGGATTATTATTCTTCAGTCATCTGTATCTTTTGTAATTTATTAGAGCACACAGTATATGCCTAGGGACATACAAGAGGATATTCTTTCATTTTTCCCATGACACAGATGATAGGATCTTTGCTAGCTAATAGAATTGAACCATTTATCTACATTTGTACATATCCATACCAAGAAGAATAGAAACTGAATTATTTTATGTGTCACAGGACTGTTGGACAATCCTCCTTCAATAGGCAAAATATCGGCTTTCCCATATGGCACTGACTCTTTTTAGCTGGGATTAAATGGACTCAGTAAACTATCTCTAGCAGGACTTGGACCATTTCATCCCCAAGAGATAATTCATATATGTTACAATAAAGGAAGGTAATGGAGACTTGAGATGTTCTTTATTTTGCTTAGGCCAAATATCTTGGAATCATTTTTTAATTCCTCTGTCTTTTATTCCCTAGATCCAAACCATCAGTAAAGCCTCTTGGCTACACATTCAGAATATCTCAGAATCCAATGAATGCTTATCCCCACTGCAACTGCCCTGGTCCAAGCCACCATCTTCTCTCAGATGGACTATTATAGGCTTCTATCCAGTCTCTTGACATCTATCTTTGAATCCCTTGAGTCTGTTCTCATAACTATTCAAATGAGTCTGCTTAAAATGTAAGTCATATGATGTAATTCTCTTGCTGAAAGTAACTCAGTGACTCCCCAGATTACTCCAAATAAAGCCCAAATCCTTGCAGTGGCACACAAGGCCCTACATGATACACCCACATAGACACACACACACACACACTCATATACACCGATACCTCTGACCTCATCTCCTACCGTGTCCCCTTCACTCACTGTGCTTCCTTGAATTTCCTTGGACAAATTGGACAAACACCTACCTTTGGACCTTTGCATTTTCTTCTCTTTGGAATGCTCTTTCCTCAGATTTCTGTCTCTCATCTGCTTCAGATTTTTATTCAAATGCCAACCTCTTTAGAGATGGCTTCTGTGAAAGTCACTGAAGTTATAAATGTCTTGCATTTTCAAGCCCTCCCCTGCTCTTGGTTTCTCCACAGCACTTATAACATTTAACACACACATGCTTACATTTTAAAACTTTTATGATCTGTCTCATCCCACTGGAATAAGAGCACCATTTATTATTCACCGTGACATTGGCAGCCCCTAGAAATGATGCCTAGTTCATAGTATAACCTCAGTACATGTGTTGATTGAATAAAATAATCATGATGAAGTAATACATGGCTGCAGCTTCCATTTTCTGAAAGTAGAGAGACTCCCTCTTTAATTGATGGGAGCTCTTGTTCTTGACCTCAATATACTAGTTCACTGCTATATTTCTTCCTCTGAGGGACAGTGAGTGATATAGTAAGAACAATATTGAGGTATTTAAACAAGAACATGACTTCTCTGCAAATGGATGATAGTGGCATCCAGGAGACATTTGTTTGGGGTGTATTCATGTCTACCTTACCTCCTTGCAAAGAGGAAACAAGTCAACCCCACAGAACACACTCTTTGTGTGAAGAAACAGAGTAATTTCAAAAACTAGGATAGGCCTGCCCAGATCCACCACCAGGGAGGCAGGCTCTGTGAGCTGAGATCTTACAGAATGGAGCACATCCTGACTCACGCCCAAAAAAGACATGCCCAGGTGTCTTTGCCAACAACAACACAAAGTTGTGATGTTGAAGCTAGCGGGGAGGTCCTACAGGAGCAAATCACTGTTCCTACAGCCTTCAAATACCATCTTGGCCATATCAGCCCCAGACTAAACCAATCAACTGAACCAACCAGGTCTCATAGACCTCACACCAGAAATTCCTCCTCTTGTGCTAAGGACGTACTGTGTGCAGAATCATTCAGCTACATGCACCTTCAAAGACATGCACTCTACACGTCCTCTTCTTCCCCCCACACTCCCACCACCTTATACTACAATACCATAGAGTTGATTAATGACATTTAAACTCCTTTGAATTCTAATTCTTATACCACTGTGTACTCATCACCTCCACTTGGCTGTGCAATGAGCTTATGCTACCTAATGTGACCAAATAGAGTCCTTGGTCTCCTCTGGAGAAACACCTGGTCTAACCTTCTTCCCAGGTAAATTAAGGGCAGGTCTGTCCAGCTTCCAAAGATACAACACATGGGTCATATTGAACCTCTCCTTCCCGCGCACATCCCAACATCATAAATCCCTGCTGGTTCTTCCTGCGAGGTGTATCTAACCCTGACCACTTCCCGATCTTGCCCATCCCACCTGGCCACACTGTCATCACCACTCCCCTGGTTGATGGTGGCCCCTAACTGAACTTGCCTCATCATTCATTCCATCCTTGCCCCCATCCCAGTCTCTTTGCACACAGCACTAAAGTGAGCCCATCTCTATAAGAAGATGGGTTCTTGAAGCAGAATAAAGGAATGCTTTTATCAGCAGACCTTCCATCACCACCCAGACCTCCTTTTCTTCCGCTCTCCCCAGAATTCCCATGACTCTCGTCTCACCAGCATCCTGTGTTTCCTCCCACAGCAGCCTCGGAGGCCTTGGTCCTTGCTCTTGCCCATTCATGGAAATCTCTTCCCACATATGCTCCACTTTGTCCGCTCACCTCTTAACTAACTTTCTCAGCCAGGGCTTCCTCACACCTATTTGGAGTTGAAATCCCTTTTCCCTCCCCATTCCTTCCCTGCCTTACGTTTCTCTTAGCATTCAACACCATTGGGCATGCTACATTTAATTCATATGAATTTGTTTTCTGCTTTCCAACTAGAACCTATATCCCCCGATTCCACTTTTTCTCATAGGAGGATCCCCGGCTCTTAGAGCAGTGACTGGCATGTATTATGCTCTCAGTAAATACTGTCAAATGATTGATTGTAATATGCAAACAACTCAAGAAACTATTCTAGCATCTCACATATTCATTTCCTGCTCATCAACTTCATTCCTTTCTGCTGACTAGTTAATGGCTGCATTTTTCTTCCTAGAAATGACACCATAAAGAAGCCACCTTGTATCTAAAATATACTTTGGGGGACAAGGTGACTCTATGTCACATATCAACCCTCTCCTTCCTGCTCCTTTACCTCCATGTCTCCCCACTCATCCTTTTTCCTCCTGTACACCACTCTTCAACCTAGGAGCCCAACACTATGGTCCCCGATCCAAACAGAGGGAAAGAGGAAAGAAAAAGGTCAATGATACATTTTCTTTCTTTAGAAAGAAAAACAGAAATAGATCAAATGAAAAAGACTAGAAGAAAGAAAGGAAAGACACATAACACTGAAAGGTATGTGCCCATCACCTACTCCAAAAAAAAAGAAAAAAGGCTGAAAGGCAGACAACAACAGGAAGAAGAAATGCTGATAATTTTTTTAACATCTTTATTGGAGTATAATTGATTTACAATGGTGTGTTAGTTTCTGCTGTATAACAAAGTGAATCAGCTATACATATACATACATCCCCATATCTCCTCCATCTTGTGTCTCCCTCCCACCTTCCCTATCCCACTCCTGTAGATGGACACAAAGCACCGAGCTGATCTCCCTGTGCTATGTGGCTGCTTCCCACTAGTATCTGTCTTACATTTGGTAGTGTATATATGTCCATGCCACTCTCTCACTTCGTCCCAGCTTACCCTTCCCCCTCCCTATGTCCTCAAGTCCATTCTCTATGTCTGTGTCTTTATTCCTGTCCTGCCCCTAGGTTCTTCAGAACCTTTTTTTTTAGATTCCATATAGATGTGTTAGCATACAGTATTTGTTTTTCTCTTTCTGACTTACTTCCCTCTGCATGACAGTCTCTAGGTCCATCCACCTCGCTACAAATAACTCAATTTCATTTCTTTTTATGACAGAGTAATATTCCATTGTATATATGTGACACATCTTCTTTATCCATTCATCTGTCAATGGACACTTAGGTTGCTTCCATGTCCTGGCTATTGTAAATAGAGGTGCAATGAACATTGTGGTACATGACACTTTTTGAATTATGGCTTTCTCAGGGTATATGTCCAGTAGTGGGATTGCTGGGTCATATGGTAGTTCTAGTTTTAGTTTTTTAAGGAACCTCCATACTGTTCTCCATAGTGGCTCTATCAATTTACATTCCCACCAACAGTAGAAATGCTGATAATTAAATATAAATGTGAACTGTCCAGCAACCAGTAATAGATGCAGCAAAGAGGTGAGAAGGGGGTGACAGGAAATGACCCTCACTCACCTGTAAGTGGGTTCCCTGAAGGAAAACCAATTCAGCAGATACCCTGTGGAGGAGATTCCAGCATCAAAATCATTTCTTCATCCTTCCATGTGTGTGCACTTAATGGATCAGCAGGGTCAGGGAGGAGCGCCCTGGCTCTGACCTCCTTCCTCAGCTCCCACCGACCTCTCAGTCCAGCTGTGGGTGTGCACGTCACCCTCAGCCTCCCTGTGACTCTCTAGCTCAGACAATGGGCCTCAGACAGACAACAACCTCCTCTCAGCAAAAGGGGTGGGGAGAAAGTGAACTTAGTCAAGGAGACGGTGGTGGGCAGATGGGGACAGAGCCAGGATCCGTGTATCTGAGCCCACCCCCTGATGCCCATCCCCCTTCCATGGGCTGCCTCCCAGCCTGGGTTGCAGAACTGTCTCCCGCTGCCCATGCAGGTGCTTAACACTGAACCTGAGTGAGGAAGGTAAAGCTGTGAAGTCCCAGGGGAGCCCACAAACTCCAGCCCTGGAGCAGAAGCTCCCAAGTTTATAATTAAAGAAATCCAAACAGGGAGCTTGGGGACAGGACCAGAAGAAGGGCCAGTGGGACGGTGTGGGGAAACCTGGTCATGGGAGGGGCACAGGGCAGCCAGGGCACAGGAAGTGGGACAAGTTTCTTGGTGCTTTACCCCTCACCACAAACAAATTCCACACTTCCCCAGTGACCCCAAGGGCCCTCATGGTGTCTCCACCCTTGGGTTCCTTGATAGGCTTTCTCTGCACCCCACAATCTACACATGTTTTTTTGCCGGCCCCATGAAGTCAACATACATTTATTGAGAACCCATGATATATAGAGCACTGGGTGAGGCTGTTATGCTTGAATCACAGGTGGAGACTGAACGCGATCCTGCCCCTGAGAAGTTTATAACCTGATGGGAGGGAAAGAAGAGCATCCACATTCACGAGACTCAGAGGGTGGCATGGGACTGGGTGTCATCCCAAACCCTGTCAGTCATTTCTGTAAGCTCGGTGCCTTTCACAGCTTGCTATGGACAGTCCTACGGTCTTCAGTTATGCCCCTCATCCCAGTGTAAGCATGGATAACACTCCCTTTCACTCTCAAGGATGTCCCGGGATTTTAAAAAAATATTTATTTATTTGTTTGTTTGTTTGGCTGCACCAGGTCTTACTTGTGGCACGTAGGATCTCGGTTGCCGCGTACGGGATCTTCATTGCGGCGTGTGGGATCTAGTTCCCTGACCAGGGATCAAACCCGGGCCCCCTACATTGGGAGGGCAGAGTCTTAACCACTGGACCACCAGGGAAGTCCCATCCTGGATTTGATGATAATTTAATAGTCACTTTAATTTTGGCTTTATGTCCCATGGAAAGAGGTCAATTTTCAAAATGGCCAATTCATTGGAAACCAAATGTCCAGATCATCAACTTATGTTGTTCTTTTAACTCTTTGATATATGACTGGTTTTTGTTTTATTTCCACAGCAGCAATAAAACATGTTTTCCTGCCATACAAAGCTCTTGGGGCCTTCAGTTGGAGACTGATGCTCAGAGAGGACAGATTAGATCAGAGGGCTGAGAGAAGGGGACTTGAAAGGAGAGGCGGGAAAACACAAGGAGGTGGGGACAGAGGGACCTAGAAAAAATAGGCCTCTGTCAAATTAGTTCCAGGCACACCAAACAGGTTTTTGAAGAAATGCCTTACAGCCACCTCACACTCTTCTGCTCCAGCCTCCTTCTCTGTCATTTCCCGCAACCCGCTGACCTACTCTGCTTCCCCATAGGTACTTGAAGTTTTTCCACTTCCACATTTTTCTCAAGTTAACCTCCCACTAGAACTTGCACTGCCTACTTTGTCTTTTCCTACTGAAACTCAATTTATTCTATAAAGACCCATCTAAAGCTCATCATTACTATTCTCACCTTCCAAAGGTTCAATCCACATCCCTTCAGCCTCTGTGAGTTCCTACAGTCTACTGTCTGTACAATTGACAATTTATTCTGTTCTGCTGTGTGAAATCTGTTACATTACTATTTATTTAACCTACATAGTGATTGGGTGAAACTTGATTGCATACAACCAAGCAAGAGCTTTATGTTTAGCTAGGACCACTTTCACTCCTGGAAAATCCTTCACCACCTTTGATGGAGATCAGGCTGATCTCAGAGCTGTCTGGTCTGCTTCAGGTGTAAGTCTATTCCTACTTAGCTAATCAAGACCAGCTTTCAGGTAGGATAAGATCCAGCCTGATACAAGTCATGACTTAAATCTCTCACCAAATTCAAAATCTCCCCTGTGGCCTCTGCCTAGTTCAGATCTGTTTGGGAGTTTGGGGACCTACCACAGGGAAGGGTGAAAGATTCTGTCTTTTCACTCTTTCTCCTGCTCTTTTCATTCTGATACTTAGAGATCTCTCTTCCTTCTTTGGTTTTCTAGGATTTAAGGAAGGATTATGGATGTGGGGGGTAACGGGGCACCCTGTTGAGTAGTATATATCAGTGTCATCTGCAGTGAGATATCCAAATTCCATTGTGTGATCTATCTATCTGTCTAGCTACCTATCTATCATCCCTGCATGTTGACGGAAGTTGAATGCCCTCCCCACCTTCTGAGAACTCTGCAGTGACAATTCCCTGACAAGGGCAGGCTCTCTCCAGTTGACCTCTTGTGACCCCCTCATTTCCTGACCCTGGCATTTTGCTTTCAGCCCCTCACACAGACCACTCTCAAGAGAGGGCTTTCCAAGAAGGCTTAAGATGGTAGCCTCACAAAGCATCTACTTGACAAACAAACAATCTAGTCATCTTGACCCTGGACTGTTGCTGCACTTTGTTCTTTTCTTGCCAGCATGAGCTGCTCCATCTTGTCTCACAACTGCAGAATTCTCCAAGCACAAGTTCTACATTCACCTACATATACAGTCTCCTTGGAAACACATGCCAGGCTCTCCTTGGAGATCCCTCATCTGGTCAACTCCATGAAATCAGGCCCATGAGTGTCTGTAGTTAGTGAGCCTCCATCCAGAAGCTGAGGGGCCAGTCCCCTTTCTAAGGGTGTAAGGAGGGGAACTTTTGAATCCCTTATCAATCAGGGAGCAGAGAAGTAAAATGTCACTATAGTCAAACTGAGTTAGACTAGTTAATGTTTGATGCAGCATGGAGAAAAAAGGGATGTTTAGTGGGAGTGTGTAAGAGGAGCTTCTTATAAAATTGTTATGAAACTTGTCACATAAGGTGACTTCTATTTTGATGTTGAATGGTTTTCTGTTAACTTGAGGCACACAAAATCCTAACAAACACATCAATTCTTGATCAAAAATGCAACCTCCTACTCTGTTTGACAACTGATGTGTTCCTGATGGTCTCTGAGTGATGCACATTGTATTTATCTGCTCAGGCTACCATGACAAACCACCAAAGACTGTGTGGCTTAAACAACAAAAACTAATTAACTCACAGTTCTGGAGGCTGGAAAGTACAAGATCAAGTTTCTGGCAGGATTCAGTTTCAGGTGTGGGCTCTCTTCCTGGCTTGTAGACAGTGACTTTGTCCTCGTGTGTTCTTTCCTCTGAGCATGTGCAGGGAAAGAGTGAGCTCTCTGGTGTCTCTTCTCATAAGAACACTAATCCTATCAGATAAGGACCCCATCCTTATAAACTCCATTAACCTTAATTACTTCCTTACTCCAAATACAGTCACACTGGGTATTATGGCATAACTCAAAAATCTGGGGGAGACAAACATTCATTTAATTACAGGCACCAATGATACTTTTAACTTTGGCATCAAATAAATGTTTAACAGAATTAAGTAAAATTAAATTAAAAATTTTTTCCATGTTGAAGCTTTCTGTTTGTCAAAAAAAAATAGGAAGACCTGGATAAGATAAAAGAGAAATTTGAAAGCATCAGAAAGAAATGACAGCCAAGACTTAGAGGCCAGAATCACAGAGAAAAAGGAAGCATGCTAAGGTGAACTCAGTTTTATCTGACCTTTTCCCCTTGAGGTGTCTGTTGCTTAATAAGTAGCATAAGGCTCAGAGGGTGAGAAACAGCATAAAACAGAGACGAAAAGGTTAGGCGTCGAGTAGACCTTTTGGTAGTCTGATGTGCTGGAGATCCAAAAATAGGTGTTAGGGCTTAGCAATGGGAAGTTATTCTCCTCTAAAATTTTTTTTAAAAGAAAAGAGACTTTTCAGGTGGAATGTTGAAAAGAACACACCCTAGAAGCAATGGTGGGCTGGAAAGAGATGAGCTCTCACAAAGACCATAATGCAGCTTTAAATCAGTTCAGTCATAGATCATATTAAGGTGAATGTCCACCTTAAAGCAAAATCCAAAAGCAGAATAGACACAGCTGAATATAGGATTAGCACCAGTAGAAAATATTCAGACTGAAGCATAAAGATAAAAAGGATACTTAACACAGCAAGCCTGCTCTAGCCTCAGGACAAGCCTCACCCAAGAGCAAAGGAACAACATCAGCAGGACAATCGCAGCCCTGCAGCCTGTGGACCCAGCCCACCCATCAGCAGGCCAGCTTCTGCTCAGGGACTAGCTGGGCTCTGGCCCCACTTACCAGCAAACCAACACAAGCTTTGGGACACCCCAGACCTTACAGGCAGCTGTGTCAGGAACCAGCCCCAATGACCAGCTGTCTGGCACCAGCCCTGGGACCCCTGGGCCTTGCAGCAAGACCCCAGGACACAGCTCTGCCTGCCAGTGGGCCAGCACTAGCCCCAGGACCTGGCTTCACCCACCAGTGAACAGACACCAGCCCTGGGATCTCCTGGACACTGACTCTGCCCACCAGTTAACCAGAAATAGCCCTGGGGTCCCTTGAGGTTATGCACCAGCCACCTCATGACCTGGCCCTGCCAACCAGCAGCATGCAGCATCTGCACAAAGCAGGGTCTGGCAACCAACCAGGCCAGGAGTGAACCAAGACTACCAGACCCAGTAGTCAGTTCATCAGTACAGAAAAACCCACACAGCCCACACAGGGGGACCCCTAGAGATACAGCTCTGTTGACAAGACAGGAGTGCACTGCTGAGATGCATAGGACATCTCCTACAAAAGTCCACTTATCCAAGGTCAAAAAACATAACTAACTTAGGAGATACATAGAAAATAGCAATTTAGGCAAAATGAGACAGGAACATGTTCCAAATGAAGGAACGGGATAAAACTCTTGTGAGGAAAAAAAAATTGAGTGGAGATAGGAAATTTACACAAGAAAAAGTTCAGAGTGATGATCATAAAGATGATGAAAGAATTCAAGAGAAGAATGGAAGCACAGAGTGAGAAGTTAGAAGTTTTTAAGAGTTAGAAAATATGAAGAACAACCAAAGATGAAGAACACAATAAATGAAATGAAAATTACACTAGAAGGAATCAACAGTAGACTAAATGATACAGAGGAACGGATCAGTGAGCTAGAAGACAGAGTAGTGGAAATCACTGGAACTGAACCAAAAAAAAGAAGAAAAGAATGAGGACATTGTAAGAGACCTCTGGGACAACATCAAGTGCACTAATATTCCCATTATAAGGGTCCCAGAAGAAGAAGACAGAGAGAAATAGGGGTTGAGAACATATTTGAAGGCATAATAGATGAAAACTTCCCTAACCTAGGAATGGAAACAGACGTCCAAGTCCAGGAAGCACAGAGAGACCCACACAGGATTAACCTAAAGAGGAACAAACCAGGGCACAATGCAAAAATTAAGATAGAGATTAGAAGCAGCAAGGGAAAAGCAAGAAGTTATATACAAAGGAACTCCCACAAGGCTATCAGCTGACTTTTCAGCAGAAACTCTGCAGGCCAGAAGGGAGTGGCTTGGCATATTTAAAGTGATGAAAGGGAAAAACCTACAACCAAGAATATTCTACTCAGCAAGGCTCTCATTCAGACACTCTCTTCAATAAGTGGTGCAGGGAAAGCTGGAAAACTACATGTAAAAGAATAAAATTAGAACATTCTCTAAGATCATATACAAAAATAAATTCAAAATGGATTAAAGACCTAAATGTAAGACCAGAGACCGTAAAACTCCTAGAAGAAAATATAGGCAGATTACTCTTTGACATAAATCGCAGAAATATTTTTTTGGATCTGTCTCCTAGGGTAATGTAAATAAAGGCAAAAATAACCAAATGGGACATAATTAAACTTATAAGTTTTTGCACAGCAAAGGACACCATAAACAAACAAACAAAAAGACAACCTACAGACTGGGAAAAAATATTTGTAAATGATATGACCAACAAGGCATTAATTTCCAAAATATACAAAAAGCTCAAAGAGCTCAATATCAAAACAAACAGACAAACAACCCAATCAAAACATGGGCGGAAGATCTAAATAGACATTTCTCCAAAGAAGACATACAGATGGCTAAGAGGCACATGAAAAGCTGCTCAACATCACTAATTATTAGAGAAATGCAAATCAAAACTACAGTGAGGTATCACCTCACACTGATCAGAATGGTCATCATCAAAAAATCTACAAACAATAACTGCTGCAGAGGGTGTGGAGAAAAGGGAACCCTCATTCACTGTTGGTGGGAATGTAAATTGATACAACCACTATGGAGAACAGTATGGAGATCCCTTAAAAAACTAAAAATAGAACTACCATACAACCCAACAATCCCACTACTGGGCATATACCCTGAGAAAACCATAATTCAAAAAGAGTCATGTACCACAATGCTCACTGCAGCACTATTTACAATAGCCAGGACATGAAACAACCTAAGTGTCCATCGACAGATGAATGGATAAAGAAGATGTGGCACATAGATACAATGGAATATTACTCAGCCATAAAAAGAAATGAAATTGAGTTATTTGTAGTGAGGTGGATGGACCTAGAGACTGTCATACAGAGTGAAGTAAGTCAGAAAGAGAAAAACAAATAGTGTATGCTAACACATATATATGGAATCTTAAAAAAAAATGGTTCTGAAGAACCTAGTGGCAGGACAGGAATAAAGATACAGACGTAGAGAATGGACTTGAGGACACGGGGGGGGGGGGAAGGGTAAGCTGGGACAAAGTGAGAGAGTGGCATGGACATATTTACACTACCAAATGTAAAATAGATAGCTTAGTGGGAAGCAGCTGCATAGCACAGGGAGATCAACTTGGTGCTTTGTGACCACATAGATGGGTGGGATAGGGAGGGTAGGAGGGAGATGCAAGAGGGAGGGGATATGGAGATATATGTATATATATAGCTGATTCACTTTGTTATGCAGCAGGAACTAACACACCATTGTAAAGCAATTATACTCCAGTAAAGATGTTAAAAAATATCTACAAACAATAAATGCTGGAGAGGGTGTGAAGAAAGGGAACCCTCTTGCACTGTTGGTGGGAATGTAAATTGATACAGCCACTATGGAGAACAGTATGGAGGTCCCTTAAAAAACTGAAAATAGAACTACCATATGACCCAGCAATCCCACTATGGGGCATATTCCCAGAGAAAACCATAACTCAAAAAGACACATGCACCCCGATGTTCATTGCAGCACTATTTACAATAGCCAGCTCATGGAAACAACCTAAATGCCTGTCGACAGACAAATGGATAAAGAAGTTTTAGTACATATATACAATGGAATATTACTCAGCCATAAAAAGGAACAAAACTGGGTCATTTGTAGGGACGTGGATGGACCTAGAGACTGTCATACAGAGTGAAGTAAGTCAGAAAGAGAAAAATGAATATCGTATATTAATGCATACATGTGGAATCTAGAAAAATGGTACAGATGAACCAGTTTGCAAGGCAGAAATAGAGACACAGACATAGAGAACAACATATGGACAGCAAGGGGGGAAAGGGGGATGGGGGGTAGGATGAACTGGGAGATTGGGATTGACATATATACACTAACTAATATGTATAAAATAGGTAACTAATGAGAACCTGCTGTATAGCACAGGGAACTACACTTTGCTGTACAGTAGAAACTAATACAACATTGTAAAACAACTATACCCCAATAAAAACAAAGGGGGGGTGGTGTAGAGTGAAATTCTCTCCCAAGTATCGAATGTATCTTTCTGGGGATATTTTGTGCATTTAAAAACCAGTACATACATGAATTCCTTCCCCATGTTTACACAAAATTTAGAACACTATAAACACTGTTCTACACCTTGATTTTCTAATTTTTAGTTTTTTATTTTAAAATATATATAATGTATACAAGAGATTTATATATGTAGTGTTTCTTTGCTAACTTCCTGAGATGGAAATTAGACAGTTGGCTTTCTGCCTTTTTCATTTTTAAATATATCCATTTAAAGTTATGAATTTCCCACTAAGCATGGCTTTACCTATATTCCACAAGTTTGGACATGTCATATCTTTGTTATCTCTCTTTTCAAAATATTTTAAAATTTCCATTGTAATTTCTTATTTAACTCGTGGGTTACTTAGAAGCTTATCCCTTAATTTCCATATATACAAATATACTGTTGACCTGAAACAAACAGACTCCAGATATTTCTCCAGCAAAGATGGATTTATTCAGGATCAGCAGAAAATTGCAATTCAAGGTCTGCTACCACAAGGAGCCATATGCAAGTGCCCTAACAGCAAGGGAAGGAGAACCTTTTTTTGTTTTAACATCTTTATTGGAGTATAATTGCTTTACAATGTTGTGTTAATTTCTGCTGTATAACAAAGTGAATCAGCTATACGTATAAATATATTCCCATATCCCCTCCCTCTTGGCTCTCCCTCCCACCCTCCCTATCCCACCTCTCCAGGTCGTCACAAGTTGGGAGGGGTAGAGCAAACAGAATCCACAGCTTTTCATCTGCTGAGTCCTTGTCAGGAAAGAAGTTTTTCTTCTTCTTGTTGGGCTCTGCTATCATGGAAGTGCATGAGAGCTCCCCCTTCTTGTCTCACAGCTCTATTTAATTGAGTTTTCTGTTTACTAATTTTTCATAATACATATAAATGGATTTTCTAGTTTTGTTTATTTGTCAATTAATTTCTAGTGTAATACTAGAAGAATATTGAAATCTGTCTGATTTCAAGGCTCTGAAATATGTCAAGACTTGCTTTATGGAACAGCATGTGATCAATTTTGGCAACTGTTGGGTGTGCACTTGAAGAGAATGTGTATTTTGTGGTAGTTGGTTACAATTTTCTACTATGTCCACTAGGTCAAGTTGCTACTCTAGTTGTTCAAATCCTCCGTATCCTTACTGGTATTTTTGTTACTGTATTCTAAAGTTACTAAGACATGTGTGCAAAAATGTCACATTATGTTGTGAATTTGTCTATTTCCACATTTAGTTCTTTCAAGTTTCCCTTTATATAAGGCCACATTGTTAGATACATATAATTTTTTTAACTTTTAAAAATTTTTTATTTTTTTACAGTAGGTCCTTATTGTTTATTTTAAATATAGCAGTGTGTACATGTCAATCACAAACTCCCAATCTATCCCACCCCCCCCACCCTTCCGCCCATAACCATAAGTTCATTTTCTAAGTCTGTGAGTCTGTTTCTGTTTTGTAAATAAGTTCATTTGGATCATTTTTTTAGATTCCACATACAAGCAATATCATATGATATTTATTTTTCTCTGTCTGACTTACTTCACTTGATATGATAATCTCCAGGTCCATCCATGTTGCTGCAAATGGCAGTATTTCATTCTTCTTTTGGTTGAGTAGTATTCCATTGTATATATGTACCACATCTTCTTTATACACTCATCTGTTGATGGACATTTAGGTTGCTTCCATGTCTTGGTTATTGTAAACAGAGGTGCAATAAACATTAGGGTGCATGTATCATTTCGAACCATGTTTTTTTTCCAGATATATGTCCTGGAATGGGATTGCTGGATCATACCGTAGCTCTATTTTTAGATTTTTAAGGAACCACCATCCTGTTCTCCATAGTGACTGTACCAATTTACATTCCCACCAACAGTGAAGGAGGGTTCTCTTTTCTCTACAGCCTCTCCAGCATTTATCATTTGTAGATTTTCTGATGATGGCCATTCTGACTGTTGTGAAGTGATACCTCATTGTAGTTTTGATTTGCATTTCTCTAATAATTAGCAATGTTGAGCATCTTTTCTTGTGCCTCTTGGCCATCTGCATGTCTTCTTTGGAGAAATGTTGATTTAGGTCTTCTGCCCATTTTTTGATTGGGTTATTTGTTTTTTGGATATTGAGCTGCATGAGCAGTTTGTAAATTTTGGAGACTAATCTCTTGTCCATAGCATCATTTGCCAATATTTTCTCCCATTCTGTGGGCTGTTTTCTCATTTTGTTGTGGCTTCCTTTGCTTGCAAAAGCTTTTGAATTAAATTCTGTCCCATTTGTTTATTTTTGTTTTTATTTCCATTACTCTGGGAGACAGAACCAAAAAGATGTTGCTGTGATTTATGTCAAAGAGTGTTCTGCCTATGTTTTCTTCTGAGTTTTATAGTATCCAGTCTTACATTTAGGTCCTTAATCCGTTTTGAGTTTATTTTTACGTATGGTGTTAAAAAAAGCTCGTTTCATTTTCTTACATATACCTGTCCAGTTTTCCCTCACCATTTATTGAAGAGACTGTCTTTTCTCCATTGTGTAGTCTTGCCTCTCTTGTCATAGATTAATTGACCATAGGTGCGTGGGTTTATTTTTGGACTTTCTATCCTGTTCCATTGATCTATATTTCTGTTTTTCTGCCAGTACCATACTTTTTTGATGACTACAGCTTTGTAGTGTAGTCTGAAGTCAGGGAGTCTGATTCTTCCAGCTCCGTTTTTCTTTCTCAAGATTGTTTTGGCTATTCAGTGTCTTTTGTGTCTCCATACAAATTTCAAGATTTTTTGATCTGTGAAAAATGCCATTGGTAACTTGATAGGGATTGCATTGAATCTGTAGATTGCCTTGGGTAGTATAGTCATTTTAACAATATTGATTCTTCCAATCCAAGAACATGGTATATCTTTCCATCTGTGTCATCTTTGATTTCTTTCATCAGCATCATATAGTTTTCAGAGTACAGGTCTTTTGTTTCCTTAAGTACATTTATCCCCAGGTATTTTATTCTTTGATGCAATGGTAAATGGGATTGTTTCTTTCATTTCTCTTTCTGATCTTTTATTGTTAGTGTATGGAAGTGCAACAGATTTCTGTGTATTAATTTTGTTTCCTGCAACTTTACCAAATTTATTGATGAGCTCTAGTAGTTTTCTGGTAGCATCTTTAGGATTCTCTATGTATAGTATCATGTCATCTGCAAACAGTGACAGTTTTACTTCTTCTTTTCCTATTTCGATTCCTTTTATTTCTTTTTTTTCTCTAATTGGCTGGGCTAGGACTTCCAAAACTATGTTGAGTATAAGTGGTGAGAGTGGACATTCTTGTCTTATTCCTGATCTTAGAGGGAATGCTTTCAGCTTTTTACCATTGAGTATGAGGTTAGATGTAGGTTTGTCATATATGGCTTTATTATATTGAGGTAGGTTCCCTCTATGCCCACTTTCTGGAGAGTTTTATCATAAACAGGTTTTGAATTTTGTCAAAAGATTTTTCTGCATCTATTGAGATGATCATATGGTTTTTATTCTTCACTTTGTTGATGTGGTGTATCACACTGACTGATTTGCAGATATTGAAGAATCCTTGCATCCCAGGGATAAATCCCACTTGATCATGGTGTATGATCCTTTTAATGTATTATTGGATTCGGATGGCTAGTATTTTGTTGAGGCTTTCTGAAACTATGTTCACCAGTGACATTGGCCTATAATTTTCTTTTTTTGTGATATCTTTGTCTGGTTTTGATATCAGGGTGATGTGGCCTCATAAAATGAGTTTGGGAGTGTTCCCTCCTCTGCAATTTTTTGGAATAGTTTCAGAAGTATAGGTATTACCTTTTCTCTAAATGTTTGAGAGACTTTGCCTGTGAAGCCATCTGATCCTGGACTTTTGTTTTTTGGGAGATTTTAAATCACAGTTTCAATTTCAGTACTTATGATTGGTCTATTCATATTTTCTATTTCTTCCTGGTTCAGACTTGGGAGATTGTACCTTTCTAAGAATGTGTCCATTTCTTCCAGTTTGTCCATTTTATTGGCATATAGTTGCTTGGGGTACATATGAATTTTAAATTATTTTACCTTCCTGGTTGAATGACCCTTTTATGAAATATCCCACTATATCTCTAGTTTTGCTTTTTACTTTAATGTCTGTTTTGCCTGATATTAACATAGTTTCATCAACATTGTTTTACATTGTTGGCATAGCATGTATTTGTCCATTCTTTTGCTTTATACTGTTAATACCCTAAATTTTAAGAGAATATTTTGTGTACAGTTTATGCTTTTTAAAAAATTGAGCCTGACAATTTTCATCGTTTTTTGACATATTTAGTCCACTTACATTTAATATGATGTCTGTGATAGTTTTCTAGGGCTGCCATAACAGAGTACCACAGAGTGGGTGGCTTAAACAACAGAAATTTATTTTCTCACAGTTCTGAAGACTAGAAGTCCAAGATCAAAATGTCAGCAGGTTTGGTTTCTTCTGAGGCCTCTCTCCTTGGCTTGCAGATGGCTGCCTTCTCACTATGTTTTTTCCTCTGTGTGTTTTTGCCCCTTATGTCTCTTTTGTGTGTCTAAATTTCCTCTTTTTAATAAGGACACCACTCAGATTGGATTAGTACTTGCCCTAATAGCATCATTTTAACTTAATCACATTTATTAGGCTCTATCTCCAAATATAGTCACATTCTGAGGTACTTGGGGGTTAGAGCTTCAATGTATGAATATGGGGGGATACAATTCAGCCCCTAACAGTATCTGATATATTTCAGTTTAAACTCATAATCTTACTATTTGGTTTTTCACTTGTCCCACTTGTACTAATTTCTCCTTGCCTTATTATTATTGTTATTATTATTATTAAGTAGGTAATATTTTTCATTCTTTTCTTTTTCTCTAATAACTTGTTAGTTATCCTTATTTTTATTCTTCTTTTAGTCATTACCTAGAAATTACAGCTGCAATACTTGATTACTAGTGTCTAATCCAAATAAATAAGTATTTTTGCTACTTCCTGCTTAACATGAGGACCTCAGAACACTTTACCCATTATTTTTTGTAAAAGGCAACTCTTAGTCTTCTTACTGCACTTCTTAATGTAATCTGTCTTTTTTGATGGATGTTGTTAAACTTTTTCTTTTTGTTTTGATTATCCACAGTTTACACTATGAATTTCTTTTTATTCACCTTGCTTTTGACTAATAGAGCTTCTATGACTTGATGTTTTCCATAACTTTTGGAAATTTCTTTACCACTATTTTTTTCAAATATTGTTTCTGCCCTATTCTCTTTTTCCCCTCCGCGTTTGAGACTCCAATTACATTTAAGTTAGACCTCACTGAGTCCATATATTTCTCATGCTCTTTCCCATATTTTATGTTCTTTTTCTGTGTTTCAGCCTTGATTTTTCTATTGACCTACTGCTCTCCTCACTTGTGTCTAACCTGCTCCTAAATCCATTTATTAAGTTCTTAGTTTAGTTTTTTTTTTTAATTTATTTATTTTTATGGCTGTGTTGGGTCTTCGTTTCTGTGCAAGGGCTTTGTCTAGTTGTGGCAAGCGGGGGCCACTGTTCATCGCAGTGTGCGGGCCTCTCACTATTGCGGCCTCTCCTGTTGCGGAGCACAGGCTCCAGACACGCAGGCTCAGTAATTGTGGCTCACGGGCCTAGTTGCTCCACGGCATGTGGGATCTTCCCAGACCAGGGCTCGAATCTGTGTCCCCTGAATTGGCAGGCAGATTCTCAACCACTGCGCCACCAGGGAAGCCCCTTAGTTTAGTTTTTGATTTTTTTTCATTCTAGAGTTTTATTTGAATGTTTTCATAGATTACAGCTGTCTGGTGAAATTATCCATCTTCTTTTCTTTTCTTTAGACTATAATAATAATAGTTATTTTAAAGTCTCTAAAAGGTAATGTCAATATATAGATCTCCTTTGAGTTTGTTTCTTTTTCTTCTCTCTTGATTTTTGGTCATTTTATCCTTGCCCTGGAATACCTCGTATTTTTCTTGAATGGATAACATTGTGAATTACAAATTATAGAGATAGTCTGAAGCTCTGGATGATAATCTTTTCCTTCTGTCATGCAGCTAAATTTTCAGCAGATTTTAATCTAGCCTATGACTGATCTGTAGGAAGCTGGGTCAGTATTTATGAGAATTTGTCTATTTCTGATTAATTATTATTCCTAGGATATAGTCCTTCTGTGGTCTTAGCTGGAAACCTGGGATGTTTTTGAGGGCTGTGAACTCCAATTTTTGTCTCCCAGATCTATGAGATTACTGAAAGCTCTGCTCAGCTTTCCAGCCATTAGACCCTTTGCTGTTTAAATCAACAAATTCCTTGAAAGAAAAAGCACCACAGAACATCCAACTCATCTCAAAATTCTTCCCTTCTAGCTGGGACCTCAGCCTCTCAAGTCATGGTTGCTTTGCTATTGTTATGATGCCTTCAAAAAATTTTGCTTTCTTGTATTTTATCCAACTTCTATAATTGTTCTCATTGTGAAAGTTGCTCTAATACAAATTACTCCACTATAGCTAGAAATTTTTTCTTCTTTATTTAATTTCTATTTTTAATTGTGTGAAACATTTGCCAAAACCCAAACTATAAACAAAAGTACATTCAAAGATGCCTAGTTTCTATCTTTATCTTCTCCAAAATTTCTTCCTTCCTCCTACATGAAACATATTTTTATTAGTTTTTGGTTATCCATTCATTTTTGAATTTTGAAAATATAAACAAATGTATATATATATACATATATATATAATTATCCTCCTTTCTTACACAAGAGATAGCATACTGTGTACACTGTTTTGCACTCAATATTATATCCTGAAGATCAGCATAGCAGATAGAAATACTTTGTGTTGCTTTTTACAGTGTATAGTACTCCATTGTGTGGCTATATTATAACTTGATCAGACCACCTTTAGTGAGCTTTCAATTTTTGTTATTATGAAAAAAATTTGGACATGTATGAAGTTAGAGAGAATAGTTTAATAAATGTCCATGTACCTATCACCTAGCTTTGACAATTATCAACTAATGGCCAATATTGTTTCATCTGCTCTCCCACCCACTTCTCCCTGCCTCCCTCATCTGTGGATGATTTGGAAACAAAAATTCAGGAATCATATAACTTCGTTATATGTAAATACATTAGTGTGTTTCTCTAAAAGATAAGGAAATTAAAAATAATAATAGAATGAACATTTTAAAAGAATTTCTAACAGAGAAATATTGATATTGACATCTCATGGACATTTATGTCACAGTTACTGCTTTCTTCATAGTGTTTAAAGTTTGGGGGAGTAATTTGAATACCCTCAGACACTTGAAAAATTATTTTAGAAAATTACACTTACACATTAAAGTAAAACAGAATACTTCTATTTATTCACTGTAGTTTTCAAAATAAAAAAGAAGGTATCAGTTCAGACTTCCTAGTAATTTATTTGAGAAAAATGGGCATTTCAAAGACTATGTCTATAACCTTTAGAATCTTTAAAGATAAGGAATAATTGCTATTAATAGACTTTTCTCGCTTCCCTACTGTGGGTCTTCAAGCCTCAAGCTATCTTGATTTAGGATGGATCAAGGAGAAAAACACTGAATTTGGATATGAGATTCAAGTTTGATTTTTAATGGACTGGATTTAGAATACTTAAATGAGCTTTAGTCTAACCACCCAACTCTTGAATATGCATGAGATATCATGAGAAAATGGGGATGAAAGAATTGAGATGTCGTATTTAAAAGCAGTGGTTGTACAAAAATAAAGGCATTTCCTTGTTTGTACAAGATCAACTGGAGCCTGTTCAGTATAATGAATGGTAATATAGGAGATGTCACATGGCAATACAGTATATGTTTCCCAGAATGTAGACAGTAGGCTTGCAGTGATTCGTGGGAGGCTGAAATCATGGTGGATTGAGTTTTGGGGTAGTTTGAAAGGAGAAGATGTGCTCAAGCTCGATTTTGGAGAATTAGTAATGACCAAGGAAGACTAGAGGAAACAGACATAGTACAGTCATCCCCAGGTATACATGGGAGATTTACTCCAGGATGCCCCCTCCCCAGTGGATACCAAAACCTCTGCATGCTCAAGTCCTTTTTATAAATGGTTAAATTGCATATAACCTGTGCTCATCCTCCCATATACTGTAAATCATCATCATAATACTACTTAACCTAACACAATGTAGATGGTATATGAATAGTTTTGCCAGTGCATGGCAAATTCAAGTTTTGCTTGTTGGAACTTTCTGGAGTTTTTTTTTTCCTGAATACTTTCAATCTATGGTTGGTTGACTCTGCAGATTCAGAACCCAGAGATAGAGGGCTGACTGTAATCTCCAATGGGGAAAAATGGTTTGAGCAAAAGTGTGGACATTGAAAAACATCAGATGTATAAGGAGGATAAGAGGAAAAGGCTGAAAAGGGAGAAGAGTGGTAAATGCTCTAAGTCATGTCCTCAGCAGCCAATGTGCTGAAAACCAATTTGCCAGAACCCAATTCCATTCTCTGTTCTCTGGTCTTCCTGCCTCTCCCTCTAAGCATCCCCCTCAGTGTGTTCCTTGCCTCCAGCTGAAGGAGCTGGAAGCAAGAGCAGACAAAGGGGTACATAAAAAAAACCTATAACAAAGACACTGTTTTATGATGATCTCATCTTATCAATAACCAATGCTGTGGCTGGACCAGCCCTTGTGGTTCCTATTATGATTGCAACATACCCTTCAGCAATAGCCATCAGGAAACTTTGAAAAAATAGAGGTTGATTACATACACAACACACCTGGGACCACACAGCAAGGCAGCAAGTAGAGAAAGAGAAAGAAAGAGAGTGGGCCTGGGGTCCTGCTTTTACAGGGGTCAAGGGTGGGGGCCTAGGACTTTAGGGGATCACTCTTTATTAGTTAATTTAAACATAAGGCCGTGAATTTAAATCACAGGAAGAGAAAAAAAAAACAAGCAGCCCAAATGGCCAATTATTGAAATCAACCAGGATGTCTAAAACAAAGGAGCCTCAGTGGGGAGAGGCAGCTAGGCTCTGGCTCTTTGTCTGGCAACATGACTGGCAATGTGTTCATTCCACATAGTCTTCTTTGAAGTGGATGCCTTCAAAGAAGTGGCAATCAAAGCTTAAGTCAGGTACTTGCATTATAAAAAAAATCCAAAACACAAACAAACAAACAAACAAAAAAAGCCACTGTCAGAGCTTATACTACAGACACCTAAAAATACAAGGATTTAGAAGAAACAAGTTTGGTGACTTAGCCATTTGGCAGGTAAAATGCCACCATATTGGTCAGTGAGAAAATTAATTAATTCTATAGGACATAAAGCCAAAAAGAGAGAAACCATAAATTTTATCATTCAACATGAGACACTCTTGAGAGTGACAGGGAGTGGTATCCACGATTACGCTGGGACAACAGGCATAATAACAAGACCACAGGATTGTCCACAGCAAACTGTGAAGGGCGCTGAGCTTAGATAACCATCTAACAGGGTTTGGGAAGACACCCAGCTCCCATGCCACCATCTGACTCTCTCAAAGATGGGTGCTTTTCTTTCCCTCCCACTAGGAGGGACAGAATTGTGTTCAGTTCCCACCTTTGATTCAAGTGCAACATCTCACCCAGTGCTCTGCATACCATAGGCCTCCGGTAGATGCAGGCTAACTTCACAGGGCAGGAAAAGGACGGGTGTGGATGGCGTAGTGCAGGGAGAGCCAATTGGGGCAGTCACAGGTAAAGACCCCATGTGGGCCTGGGAGGTCACTGGGAAACCATTGAAATGTGTCTGTGGTGGGGGATAGAGCACCAAGAAACTTGCCCCCCATTCCTGTGCCCTGGCTGCCCTGTGCCCCTCCCATGACCAGGTTTCCCCACACTGTCCCACTGGCCCTTCTTCTGGTCCTGTCCCCAAGCTCCCTGTTTGGATTTCTTTAATTATAAACTTGGGAGCTTCTGCTCCAGGGCTGGAGTTTGTGGGCTCCCCTGGGACTTCACAGCTTTACCTTCCTCACTCAGGTTCAGTGTTAAGCACCTGCATGGGCAGCGGGAGACAGTTCTGCAACACAGGCTGGGAGGCAGCCCATGGAAGGGGGACGGGCATCAGGGGGTGGGCTCAGATACACGGATCCCGGCTCTGTCCCCATCTGCCCACCACCGTCTCCTTGACTAGGTTCACTTTCTCCACACCCCTTTTGCTGAGAGGAGGTTGTCTGTCTGAGGCCCATTGTCTGAGCTAGAGAGTCACAGGGAGGCTGAGGGTGACGTGCACACCCACAGCTGGACTGAGAGGTCGGTGGGAGCTGAGGAAGAGGGTCAGAGACGGGGGGCTCCTCCCTGACCCCGCTGATCCAGTAAGTGCAAACAAAGAAAGGAGGATGAAATGATTTTGAGGCTGGACTATCCTTCACAGGGTATTTGCTGAGTTTGTTTTCTTCCAGGGAACCCACCTTTAGGTGAGGGTCTTTACCTGTTACCCACCTCTCTCCTTTTTGCAGTTCCTATTACTGATTGCTGGTCATTTCGCATTTCTGTTTATCAGCATTTTCTCTTCCTGTTATTTTCTGCCTCTATTAGTTTTTATTTTCTTTTGGGGGGATGAGGGGGTGGGCATATATCTTCTACTGTTATGCCTCTTCTCACTCTTTCTTCCAGTCTTCTTCCTTTGATCTACTTCTCCCTTTTTCTTAACTTAGTGTCTCACTGAACTTTTTCTTTTCTCTTTCCCTCTGTCTGGATTGGGGGGGCCACAGTGATGGGTTGAAGAGTTTTCTAAAGCAGGAAGAAAAAGGATGAGTGGAGAGAGATGCAGGTAAAGAGGCAGGGAGGAGAGGGGATGTAGAGTCGCTTTTTCCCCAAAAGGTGACTTGTTTTATGGTGTCATTTCTAGGAAGAAAAATGAACTCGCTAACTAAACACCCAGAGAAAGGAATGACGTTACAGTGCAAGAAATGAGCATGTGAGATGCCAGAATAATTTCTTGAATTGTTTTGCATAATACAATTAATCATTCAACAAATATGTGCTGAGAACAAAATATATGCCAGGCACTGTCCTAAGAGCCTGAGATCCCACCACGTGCAAAAGTGACATCAGTGAATACAGGTTTTAGTTGAGAAATTAGGAGTATAACAAAATTCATGTGAATTAAATGTAGCATGCCCAAGGGTGTTTAGTGCAATGAGAAACATAAGGCAGGTTAGGAATGAGAAGGAAAAAAGGATTTCAATTCTAAATAGATGTGATGGAAGGCCTGGCTAACAAGGTGAGGAGCAGGTACGGGAACAAGGTGGAATATGCCTGGGGAGAGCCTTATATGAGGAGGTAACAGCAAGCCTTGCCTCCGCCTGCTCTGTTGGAGGAACGGAAGGGAGGCCAGTGAGACTTGAGTGGAGGAAATTCCCGGGAGAGCAGAACATACATCCTTTTGCCTATGGATGCTCCAGCAACATCTGTTGAAAAGGCTATCCTTTCTCTGAGAAATTGAATTGCTTTTGCCCCTTTGTCAGTGTAGTATACAGAAGTAGAAATATAATGTTGCACATGAAACATATAATGCTATAAACCAATGTTACCTCAAAGAAAAAATAAATAAAGGCAAGCAGCCAAAAGGATAGCAACAACAATGACAAAAAAATTAGTTGGGGAGAAAATATTTGCAAGCCACATATTTGACAAAGGACTTGTAGCTGGACTAAATAAAGAACTTATCAAAACTTAATATTTTAAAAAGTTGTCCACATTAACAGAATTAAGGGGAGAAATCACATGATCATCTCAATTGATGCAGAAACAGTATTTGACAAAATTTAGTACCCTTTCATGATAAAAGCATTCAACAGACTAGGAATAAAAGTAGACAGGTGAATGCTTAAACAAACTGTGGTACATTTATACCATGGAATATTACTCAGCAATTTAAAAAAAAGAAATAGTATTGATATAACTGGAATGGATCCCAAGGCAATTATGCAGAGTAAAAAAGCCAGTCTCTAGAGGCTACATATTGTCTTATTCCTTTTATGTAGCATTCTTGAAGCAACACAATTAGAGACAGAGAATAGATTAGTGGTTGTCAGGGGTTAGGGATGGGAGACAGGAGAAATTAGAGGGGTTGTATGTGGCTATAAAAGAGTAGCACAAGGGAGACTTGTGGTGATGGAACAGTTCTGTGTCTTGATTGTGACACTTACATGAAGCTACACATGTGATAAAATTGCTATATATCAGGTCCTGGGGCAGGAAGGGGCAGCAGTGCAGCTGTTACCTGTCACTGGGGGTCGACTGTGGCCCGGTGCCATCTCTTAGATCCTCCCCCGTCCCCTTAAAAAAAAATAAAAAAAAATAAATAAGAAGTAGTGAGTCAAACAAAGAATCATGCCCCTTGAGAACTAGGTAAATTTAAATCTTGGGTAGCCTAATAGACAATGTTCAATCATGACATTGAAAAAACATGCAGTTTTGGTGTGCTGTGTTTTCATTTTTATTCGTCTCTAAATGTTCTGCAGTTTCCCTTGTGATTTCTTCATTGATCCATTGGTTGTTTAAGATTGTATTGTTTAATTTCCACAAATTAGTGAATTAAAGTTTTACTTCTGCTATTAAAAAAAAATGAATAATGATGTACATATTAAATTAATGCAAATTATATAAGTTTAAATAGTGAGCTGATTCCAGTGTAAATAAAGAATGAGAAAATGAATGTGCTGGGAAAAGAAATATTGCTATATAGAGATATGGAGAAATCTGAATAAACTCTATGGGTTGTACCAACATCAATTTCCAGTTTTGTTACTGTACTATACTTATACAAGATGTCATCATTGGGGAGAGCAGGTGAAAGGTACATGAGACCTTCCTGTACATGTCTTTGCAACTTTATGTGAATCTATAATTATTTCAAAATATTTTCTTTCTTCCTTCCTTTCTTTCTCTCTTTCTTTGAGCCCAGATTCCAAATTAACATTCTAAGAAGTTAATGCTCTGATGTGCAGATAGTAAGAGCCCTGCTAATGTCAGGGGCTGTGGTTAGTTCGTGATTCCATGTGGTTTTACAGACACATTTTCTAATCCACACTGAGGACCTCACTGTGGAGCAGTGGAAGGGCCTGTTAATAAAATGACTGAGTGGAAGGTCGTGTTATTAAAACACGAAATACTCAGCTAAGGCCAATCTCTGCAGGCCCATGAGGCCTGAAAGACACACACATTGGTTGAAAAGCAGACAGCTATACAAAGTTATAAAAATCACACCACAATCTTTTCAGTAAGATTTAACATAAGCACCAGGAATAAAGGCACCGAATGCAGCAGTAATCCCAGTGTATTCTACTCTAGTATTGGTTACCCTCTTCTCTTCGAATCTCCCGTCCAAACTCAGAGCCCTAGGGACAGAAATCAGGCTACTTTTGTCTTCTAGAATTTGAGCCAACCATGCAAATGAGGTTTTGGAAAATTTAATAACATAAAAATCTAAGTTTAAAAAACGTGATTCAAGGCGTAGCTCCGATCTTGCTAAAAACGCCTTTTGGGAGGTTGAGCCGCTTGCACAATGTGGGGAATGAACGAGCCGTCCCAGCTCTATGAATAGAGCAATGACGTGCACATGGACCTGATGCCTGGCAAGAGTGACCTTCCACAGATGGAGGTAGGCAGCGGGAGCCGGAAGCCATCCCCGAACCTCCGCACCGGAGCCCTGCCACAGCTCGACCAGGACGGCCCAACGGCGGAAGAGGCGGCCCAGCCAACGGCGGAGCCACAGGGGGACGGAGGCCTTGCTAACCGGCCCAGCTCTGGGGAGTAGCCAGGCCAGATCGCCAGCCCTGGCTTCGAGAAGGTGGGGGAGGGGGGAGGGAGGTACGACGAGAAAGACTGGGAATTTGATGACTGAGAGGATGACTACGCCTATCCGGAAGAGGAGCAGCTGAGTGGTGCAGGCTACAGAGTTTCAGCAGCCCTTGAAGAAGCCAACGTGTTTCTGAGAACCTCCAGAGTAAGAGAAGCAGCTCTGGATGGCGGGTTTCAAATGCGTTATGAAAAGACCTCTTCTGATCAGTTGGCTTTTATGGAAAAGCTTTTTTCACTTATGGTTGTCAATCGTTTGACCGAAGAACTCGGCTGTGATTAGATTATTGATGTGATACAGAGTAGTTCAGTGATTTGGGAGAGACCCAGCGTTCCACTGTCTCTCGGGTTCATTCCAAATAGGTCCGTGCCAATGGAAAACTTGATCTTAAAAAAAAATTTTTTTCTAATTTAATTAATTAATTTATTTATTTTTGCAGAGTAGAATAGGGCAGGGACAGCACAGTTATGAAAAAGGAAGATAATTGGTAAAGAAAAAGGCTGTTAGTACTGTTGGAGCCTGTTTTCAAGAATGTCCTAAAACACCTATGGCTTTGACTTTGTTATCGATCCAGATTATTTTCCTTGCATTGGGGAAAATATCTTTCATATGTAAGGGATGGTTTTGCAAGAATAAGTCATGACCAAGACAAACTACCAGCACTAGAGCCCACTGTATTAGTTGCATGACAAAGAGTAACTAATTTGTCCAATGAAAGACACAAGATCTCTTTGAGTTATTTGGACTGAAAGCATTTTTATTATTTATTTATTTATTTATTTATTTATTTATTTATTTATCTGCCACACCGCGAGGCTTGCGGGATCTTAATTCGCCGACCAGGGATTGAACCCGCATCCTCAGCAGTCATATCGCCGAGTCCTAACCACTGGACTGTCAGGGAATTCCCTTGTCTGCAAGTATACGGAGAAAACTTTGAAGATTCCACTCTGTGATCTATCCAAGCTGTGGTTATCAAAGGCTAAATTTTTAGTGTAAGATAAATTGAGTATTCTTCAGTATCCCTAAAGGATAATCAAGCCCCCAAAGAAATATGTATTGTGTTTGCTATGTCTTAAAATGTGTTTCCAAGATCATCTGAAATTTTGCTTGTACTTGTATCTTAATCATTTAGATAGCTACTGTGATCTATAATTCAAGAAAATACCTTGTCTTGACTATTTTTATAAGTCAAACTTAAGACTTCCTTAATAAAGTTTCAAATTTGAGACATTAAAATGTATGTGAAAGTACAAGAAAACAAACTATTTCTAACATCCTTACACTCTAGAGAAAGTGTCTGTTTTACTTGCTCTCTGTTTTTCACTTAACTTTACAGGTAAAAGACTGTTTCAACTTCATAATGTAAGAACTGTTAAGTGAAAATTGTCAAGTAAAAGGAAAGCCCTACATCTAAAAGAGACTTTATGAACACTCATGTCCGTCAACCCTTAAAGGTTTTAAACTTGCCCAGAAATCCCCCTCAGTATCTGAAGTTTCCTCAGTCTCCTTCTCTAGTTAAGCTTGTTATTGGTTATGCACTGGCATTCGAGGTAATTTTTTTTTTTTTGAAGCACAATTCAAGTCTGTATCTGAAGCAAAATCACTCACTGATGCAGGTAAAAATCAACAGAAAACCAAACTGGAGATTAGTTCACCAAATAGTGATGGTTGTCTCTGAGTTTGGGGCTTGCAGATGAATTTTTTTCTTTATACTTTTCTTGGATTTGCTATTTTTTAAGAAGTGGGTTTTTATAATGCGGGGCGGGGGTAGGGGTTGTCCCCGTACAGTGTGCAGTCAAGCATGTTTTGTCAAGACCCTGTACCTCCATACCTCCAACTGGAACATTTGTTTCAAGGGTGGAAACATCATCAGGCAACAGGACTGCATGGATGGAGGCTTCTGAGACCGCCAAGGCGGTCACTAATGAACCACTTCTGAATGTGTCGGTGTTATTGCCAAAAAATGTTATGGGTTAAACAAAAAAGAATTGGGAGGAAGTAGTGCAGTGTTTCCCCTTCCTTTTTTTAATTCGTAAAAACAACACAAGCTCACGGGTAAAACAAAACAAGTGATAGTGTAGAAGGCTTCCCCTGCGTCCACGCCCACTCCCCCAAAGTGAACTGCCGGAGTGACTTCTTGAGTATCCTTCCCGAAAGCATTGTGTGCGTCTGTGCTTCGGTGGCTCTGGGCAATCTAATTCTGCTAGTTGGAGTGTGGTTCTGCTGACCTGTAGACCCACCCCAACAATTGGTTTCCCACAGGACCCTGCGGATGTTATCTAAATTGAAAAATAACACCCAAAAGGTGGCCAAAAGCAGGGTAGCGTGGCCGAGCGGTCTAAGGCGCTGGATTAAGGCTCCAGTCTCTTTGGGGGCGTGGGTTCGAATCCCACCGCTGCCAGCTTGTTTATCCCTTTTTTTTTCTCCCCTCCATTCATCACAAAAAGGATTATGCAATTTGGACGCTCAACCGCGGGCCCCGCCTTCACTCGGAGCATGGGACTGCGTTTACCAGCCTGCTGAGATATATCTCAGCTCAGGGCGCGCCGAAGTCCCAGACCGCAAGTTGAGTGGGTTAAGGTCTCTACGGGGGCCCGAGGATGAGTCGGGGAACCCAGCGCTGTAGATGCTGGTTCTCCCCTCCCTGGAAAACCGGAAGAGGTGATGATGGGATGTCCTGAACTGGAACCAAACTTACTCCAAAGTAATAAATTTCAAGAAGCAAAAGAAAGAGCCAGCACGTAGCTAATGTTGTTTCCGCCCGGTTTCGAACCGGGGACCTTTCGCGTGTTAGGCGAACGTGATAACCACTACACTACGGAAACAGGCCTGTTAAAGCTTTTTCATAATACTATTGAAAATCTCTGGTTAGGAAAACTTCTTGTGAGTACGGTGTATACACAGCTCTATGGTGGTGAAACAATGGTCCCACGATCCAGATCATTGGAAACGCCCACAGAAGGCTCTGCACCCAATCTCTCACCGGCAAGCTGCTCACCCACTCTTCTACCTATACTTCTTTCCCATCCCGGAACTCTTGGTGATGCCCACTGCCCGTCCAGGACGAAAACTGTCCACATAACAAGAAATTTTCAGAAGGTAAATGACGAAAGGAAAAAAAAAAAAAAAAAGGGGCTCGTCCGGGATTTGAACCCGGGACCTCTCGCACCCAAAGCGAGAATCATACCCCTAGACCAACGAGCCACCCGCTAGAACAGCTTTTGGTTCAGTCCTTGATATACTTCTACGTGGAGTCGTTTAATCGCTGAGAGACTGAACATTTTTTTCTGGTATAATGAAAGCGTTCTCTGGGTCTCCGAGTCTCTCACGCCCAACCTATCCCTGTTCGACCGTCTTCGCGTCAGCTGTTAACTCTCAGCAGTAGATAGTTCGCTCAGCATAAAAGCTCGGTATCCCTTGGCCCCTCTGAGATCTCCTGGAATCCAAATGAGCGCCTCATTGCTAAGGCTACTCGCGCAGCAGGCAGGGGCATCCTTCCACTTTGGGGACTCCTCCTCTCCCAGGCGAGCCCAAATAAGGCGCAAGTCTGGAGGCCCAAGGGCAGGGTACAGAAGCCGCGAGAGCTGGGGGGCTCCTGGAGAGAACCGGGAGCCGGGCTTGTAGGGGACGCGGGATGGACTAGGTCCCGAGCCGCGACAGACGAAATGAAACCTGGGTAGTTCCTTCCTATGAAGCGCCTGGTAAGGGCGGGAGGGGGGGTGGGGGGGGGCGGCTTTTCTTTATCGTTTTATGAAAATGTTAAAAACAACATATACTTATTTGCAAAATATTCAGAAAGTGTAGGGAAGTGAGAAATGAGAATCATAAATGAGATGGCCAGGAATCCCGCTCCCTCAAAGGGTGACCGACCACGGTAGTTGGTGCGCAGCCCCCCGAGGTTAGCATCGGTGCGCGCACGCACACACACACACACACGCGGCGCCCAGGCCGCGTGTCTTGGCTCCCCGCCCTAGCTGCGTTCTCCCGGGATCGCCCCAGAACAGTCACCCGCCCAGTGAACCAGAGGCCCGGGCTGTGCGGGCGCTTTCCTCCTCCAATTCCACTGGGTTATTTAGTAGTAAAAAGCAGTGATTCGGGATCCCTGCTTTCAAAGTTCACGAAAATCCACTCAGAGTGAACCCAAAAGTTTGTTTTTGTGCCACCAGCAGAGAAATTCCCTACACAGATGGCTGTTACAAAAGAGAGAGACGAATGGTGGTTAAGCTACTCCGAGGGGAAAAAAGTGCTATTTTTTCCATTGCCACTCGCCGAGATCTTGCTCAGCCCTCCGACCTGACCTCTCTACTCGCTGCCTCTCCTCCTCTCGGCCTCTTCCCGGGAGACCGCGAGACTAATGCACTCCACCCCCACCTGCTGTGGTCTTCCCCTCCTCCCGTGCGCACTCAGCGTTAGGTGGGCTCTCCTCTGCTTCCGGCGGCTGTACGTCCTCGCCTCCCAGTCACTACCGCCTCCGTGTTGTAAGCATTCGCTTCTCTTCTCTGTGGAATTATATAAAGAGAAGTGCAAACAAATGTCCACACTCGTGACACCTGGACCTAAAAAGTGTAACTTTGTCACATTCGCTTCCAGTCTTTTTTTAAAACAACTATTTAGTTTTCCTTTTAACAAACAAAAAACAGTAATACATGCTGACCTTCTGACTTATTTATTCTGTTAACGGAAGTCAAGTGTACAAAATGACCCTAAATCCTCAGTGAACATGGGAGCCCTGCCCAATGGGCAGAACCAGGCCCGCTGGAGGTCTCGGGCGCCCGCCCACCGTGGCCTTCGCGGGCATGACCCATCCGGGGGGCCTTGGCAGAAGCGAGACCTGACTAGGCCCCGCCGCGCCATCCGAGACCGCTGGAGCCCTCTCTCCAGCGGGTGAGGACCCTCAGAAAAGCCCTGAGCGAGTCGCCATCCCACGTGAGGTCTAGCTTGGATCAGCGTTCGATAACAGAACCCGGGCCTCCTTCTCACCAGAGGAGAGAAAACCGCTCGCGGGAACTTGGGTAGACGCCCAGGAGGGGTGAAGGAGGTGGGTGGGGTGCGTGGCAGAGGAGGGACCCACTTCCCTCCTTCACACAAGCCAGCTCCCATCCAAAGAGCCAGGCTTTCCATCAAGACGCGAAGGGACTCGCCCCACACGGGCACGCTGAGGCACTTGCGCGTCCCGGACTCCCGGGATTCTTCAACCCCTATGTGACTGCCCTACTGGAAGGCCACCTCATTAAAGAAGCCCCTGCGGGGACCAATGGCAAGCTACGCGGGGTCTTAAACATCGCTCCACTCTCGACTAAAATAGATTCCCAGGGGGCGGGGGCGGGAGGGCTTTCACAGGTGATCCCCCAAGCAACGCAGAAAGAATTAGAGACCAGGGCAAGCCCCTGGCCGAGTAGAGCGACAGGAGGGGAACGGAAAGACCCGCCGTGAACTCGCGGAGAGGGCGCACATAAGGAAGCGAGAGAGGGGTCGCGGGGGAGAAGGCGCGCGGGGCCAGCAGAACCTGTGATCTCAAAGCCAGGGACGCAGTGGGTCTGGATCTTCGCGAGAGTAGACGGGAGGGAGGGACCGAAGGGTGGCAAGCATCTAAGGGGCACTTGAGGGGCAAAAACACGTAATGGCGGAAATTCGTGTTGGGGTGTGCATTTTCAGCTCTTAGAAGAGAGGGATGGAAAAAAAAATCAAGGTAGGCCCCAGCGAGATTTGAACTCGCGACCCCTGGTTTACAAGACCAGTGCTCTAACCCCTGAGCTATGGAGCCCACTGCGAGTCGCTTTTCTGCGCACGAGTACTTGACACCGCTCTGGTCACCGCGCAGCCGCAGACACCAACATGCAGGAGTTAAGCGACGACAGGCGGGGCCCACGTCCGTCGGCCAGTGAGCGCCCCGTCCGGCTGCCGCCACCTCAGCTGCGGCGTCAGTGTCAGTGTGGCGGGCCGAGCTGCAAATCCTGGGAGAGGGCCCAGAGGAGAGAGGACGGCGTTGCGCCCGCTGGGGAGCGGAACCTGTGAGAGATCTGGTGAGGGCGGGGCGCGCTGCGGGAGGGGGCGGGGCCACCAGTGGGCTGAATACGAGGAGGGCCCGGGGTCTTCCGCCCGGCTTGGGGGTCTGGGGCGAAGAGTTGTTGAGGATAGAGGTCCTATGACAGTAGGGGTCCGAGGTCGGGGCTCTAAGAGGAGGGCTAGAGGAAGGGTGTCAGTATGCCTGTCCTGAGAGGAATCCAGGTCTGGGCTGGGTGGGTGATCAGGAGGGAAAGATTGGTAGAGAAAGGTGGGAAAATCAAAAGGTCGGTGTGTGAAGGACTGGAATGGGACAGGAGGTCCCTAGCCCCTACCGCAACTTAAGGCAAATTAGGAAAAGGAAATCCTTAGGGGCCCGTCTTGAATTTTGGGGGAGCTGATTCCATCGAGGCCCCCAAAAGGGCCCACGGGGCAAAGGGAAGAGATTGAGAGCCCAGGTGAGGGACAGGAGCCCTAGCCCGGAAATGGTCAGAAACTGCGGCTGTAGTTGGTGGAACTTGGTCTGATGGCCCAACCCGCCCTTTGGTCCCTGAAAGGCCAGATGACTTAGGTCACTGGGTGCCCTCTTGTCTGGATGCTGAGGAGTGGTGTGAGGGTCTGGTTTCAAGGATGTGGGTTTTCATGTCTCAGCAGCTCACAAGGATCTAGGACCAATGAATGGATGGAGTCAGAAGGAACCCAAGTTAGGCCAGTCATTACTCTCAGAGGCCCAGACATCGCAGAGATCTTATGATGGTCAAAGGATGGGAGAGGAAAATGCACACAACACAGGCATACTCTTACACCAGCCTTGTGACATCCTAAGTCACTGCACCACCCTGGTGACCAACAGAGAACATCTGTCGTACTGTCCACGTGTAATTGTTATGTAACTGTTGTTACATCTCTTCGAATATGTATATATCTACATAGTTATTCTGCAAACTCTGATAGACACACAATCACATTCACAAATACAAAAGCTGAAAATATAAACACAGCCACCCCTGCAGTGCCCAGACCTGAACCTACAGTCACCCTACCTTCTGTGACCTGTAATGTGCTGCAATACTTCAGCACAGTTGTTAGATGATATAAAGGGTAATTGTGCTACTCAATCCAAAAGCCATACAAGCCCGGATAACATTAAGGCTTGATGATAGCATTAGGCAATTTAATTAATAAGTGAATGTTAGGAATGGATTTTCCTTGTGGAAATCAGTGGTATTCAAATACATGGATTAGCTACAGTGTTCTAGAGCTACTCTCCATGTATGAACACAACATAGGGTTCACCCTCTGGGATGCTGCTGTAGGCTGGACTCTTCAATGGTCCTGTCCCCAGCCCATAGGACACTGGATTCTGACTGCCTAGTGCTGTATCTCTAGATTGCCTCTAGAAAAGTGTGATGCCTGCCCCGACAAGAACATCTCTCTTACCGTCCCTTGTATGCAAAGTGTGCTTGAAGTATCTCAGGGACAGAGCATGGAAACTCCAAGATGCTTGCAGATCAGACTGTTTGATGGTCACTGCCCCTGCATGCCAACACGTCTATCTAAACAATGTGTGCAGGACAGAATTAGGTCTGAGACTGGATTTCATCTAGCTGGGTAGCTAGGTCGTGGGGGAAGGAAACCTTTGGCTTTCACCTAAATATGGGGTGGCTAATATTTTACAACTACAAATCAAAAATAGGGTGTGACCATACTGACCTATGTCTGTTTGCACCTAAACCCTATATGCATGCCCATAAACGCCCTCTCCAAAATCCACATGGCCCTGCCCCCCGTTCCTGAGATCTGAGATGTAAACACACATGCAGATGTTCCTCACACAGATAAACACACATGCTCAGTCTGGCAGAAACCTTTGCTCATAATTGTGCTCTTGCATTCAGACTGGGGGCGTTAAGAATGAGCCAAGGCACCCTAGGAATGAGCTCACAGTCTGTATTTCCATCTCCCCATCCCCCTTTCCTGGAGCATACTAAGCAGGGAACAGCCCACCTCCACTCTCCCAGAAGCCCAGCCATGCAGAAGCTGGGGAACAATTAGCCAAGAGAATAACACCCTCCAGGGTACAGGCTGAGCAGGCCTTGGCACCAGGGTCTTCTGCTGTTGGCATACATTTGGGAAGCTCCAGGAAGTGTCTGTCAGGGGCATGCCTGTGCTCTGTGCATTTCCATGCTGGTGTTAGTTTCTTCAGTAAAATTATAAGTGCCGCCTTGAGTTTCAAAATTCCAGAATCTTTGGTCTCCTTACCCAAGGGAGACTGTACTTTGGCACTTGAAAAGGGTTTAGGCAAACTTGAGAACACGGAGCAGTCACTGTGGCCAAGGATGTATTGTACATACACTCTGTCATCAGGCTAAGCCACATGGGACGGCAGCAATGCCTATATGCTGTTACCCTGGGCTTTTCCCTCATGTACAGATCAAGGGTCTCCTACCACTTCCGGCCCAAACTCTCCACTGAGCTGGAAGTACAGTGATCCTCCCTGAGTATACAACTTCGTCAGGCCAGCTAGATTCAGGTCTCTGAAGGCAGAGCTGGCAGCTGACAGGAAGGCAAAGCAGAAGGGATCATGAACCTGATTGGCCTGGCAGGAACCTGCCCGCTTGCAACTGAGGATGGCACGGGACCAGAGCTTGGTTTTGTTCCACAGAACCAGAAGCCCTGCTGAGTTGGGGTAGTGATAGGAAGCACCTCTGGTGGAGCTGGGCTCCTGTCCTCATCCACCTCCACCTCCTCACAGCTCAGGCCAAATCCACACGCGGACAACAGGCAGGAGACATGCCAGGAGGGTCCAAAGCATCTCTTCCCCTGCTCAACTGACCTCAGAGTCCTTTTCCCCAACAGCCCATTCTCATGTCTTTGATGTTGTAGTCTGCGGAAGCCCCTCTAAGGCAGCCTGGGGCAAGAGTCTGGAGGGCATACCCAGAGTGACCAGGAGGCTCCATCCGAGGGCAACATGCCTTCCCGTGGGCAGCCAGGACTAGGAGGAGTTCCCCCGTGACTGACTGACCCCCTCAGGGAGGCCGGGCAATGCCCCTCAAGGCCAGATTCGCAAGTAGGTGCCAGTGGAGCAGACAGAGAAAAGGGGGAACACGCGCTCTTGGAAGTTGACACGGAAGGTGTAGATGTGGTGCATGTCCTCCGCAGCATAGAAGGACACGGCCCCCACCTCCAGGTCCAGCGCGACCCGCACGCGGGACAGGTGCCCACAGCTGAGGGGCGTCCTTTCAGGGCTGGTCACCGCCCAGTACTGCCCGCTGTTGAGCTGCAGCGCCCAGACGCCCTCCTCGGGGGTGAAGGGCGTGAGGCCCTTGCGGCGCACGCTCTCGCGTGCCACGCCGAAGGCCCAGCCGTCCTTGGAGCCCACTTCCACCTCCCAGTGGTGCCTCCCGGAGGAGAAACCGCAGGATGCCAGAACTCGCGTGTTGGTGTCGAAGCGGCGCGGGTGGCTGGGCAGGTCCTGGGCCCGCTGTCCAAGGCGCACGCTCTTAAGATCCAGAGAGAGGATGAGGCGGGGGTTGGCCGTGTCGGGGTCCAAGGTCAGCTCCACTGCGGGGTTTGGGGAGGGGGGAAGACAGGGAGGAGACGTCCCATGCAGCGTCCTTGCACGGCTCCCCTCCCCCCACTCCCACCGCCCCCTCATTAAGTAGGTGTTGAAATCACAGAAAGGCAATTTATGGACCTGATTTGGATCTCAATTCAAACAGATTGACAAATCCAATTTAAAAGACTCAGGGGCAGCCTTCTCCACTGGCGCAGTGGTTAAGACTCTGCCTGCCAATGCAGGCTCTACAGGTTCGAGCCCTGGTCCCGGAAGATCCCACATGCAGTGGAGCAAATAAGCCCCTGCGCCACAACGACTGAGCCTGCGCTCTAGAGCCCGCGAGCCACAACTACTGAAGCCCCCACAATGAGAAGCCCGTGCACCCCGTCGAAGGGTAGACCCCCCCCCGCCTCGCACAACTAGAGGAAAGCCCCTGTGCAGCAATGAAGACCCAACGCAGCCCAAAAGAGAAAAAAAAAGACAATTGGGGCTGTACAGCAGAGATTGGCAAAACATTGTAAATTAATGATACTTCAATTGAAAAAATAAAATTAAAAAAAAAGACAAGTGGGGGATTTTGGACACTAGGTACTGGAAAGAGTCATTAATTTTTTAGTTATGATGTTGGTTTTGTGTTTATGCTTTTTTAATGGTTTTGTGTTTATGTTTTTTTTAAAGTCTATCTCGTTAAAGACAACATACTGAGATATTTACGGAAATGAGAGTTATCTGTGGTTTGCTGCAAAATAATCCAGTAGGAAGACGTGGGTAGGGGTGTTTATGAAAAATACTAGCCACAAGTCAATAATTGATGAAGGTGTATGATGAGTACATAATACTCGTTATGCTCTTCTCTCTACTTTAGTGTATGTTTGAAATTTTCCATAATAAGAAGTTAAAATATGCACACTTGTTGTAAGTGCTACTATGTTCCAGGTCTGTTCTAGACCCTGAGAATCCCACGTGGAGTATCCCTGCCCTCCTGCAGCTTCCTTTCTATGGGGAGAAGGAGGAGAGACAATAAATGATAGAGGGATCAGGAGAGCAGGCTGTAATTTCAACTAGAGGGGCCAGGGAAGGCCTTACTGAAAAGGTGCATTTGAGCACAGACATCAAGGAGATGAGGAAGTCAGATATGCATGCAGCTGTCTGGGGGAAGGGTGTTCCAGGCCCTGGCATAGCCAGTGCAGTGCAAAGGCCCTGAAGTAGCTGTGTGCTTGGTGCCTTCCAGGAGCAGCAAGGACTGTGTGTGGCTGCACGGAGTGAACCAGGGGAAGAGTGTGCAGTGAGGCCAGATCCCGTAGGGCCTTGAAGACCACTGCAAGGACTCCAGCCCTTACTGAGTGAGAGGGGCAGGGCTGTCACAGGGTTCTGAGCAGAGGAGGACATAGTCTGACTCAGTTGGTATAGATTCTTCCCAACTAAGATCTGATTTAGCTCAGTCATCAGCATCAGGAATATGTGCCCTCCCCTCCCCACTTCCCTTCCCCTTGGGGTTAGATCCCACTCACCCCAGAGCCCTGCAGAAGTGATAACCACCTCCCTTCCTGTCCTCAGTCTCCTCCTGCTTCCCCTGACCCCTACACACAATCCCTGTCCCCAGGAGAGGTCTCCATCTCTCTGGGAGCAGGAACAGGGAAGAGAGGCTTGTCCAGGTGACCAACAAGCACTCCCTGATCTAAGTATCTCAAGATGCAGGGCACTCCTGCTCTGGAACAAATTATAGGCCTATGGGCCCCACTGTGGCCCGAAGGAATCAGAATTGTGAGGATGAGGAAGAAAGGGCAGTCGATGGCAAAGTTGCTGAGGTGGATGAGCGGAAGGAACCAACCATGCACAGAGCCCCGAGAGACAGTCACTGGATCTCTACATGGCCAAATGACGGGCACTCACTGTTAAAACAGCCATCATACCTTTTTCCTCTTTCTCCAGTTCTCCCCGAAGATCCTCTGAAGAGGAGAAACAAAGCAGGTTGTGTGTGAATGACATGGGAAATTTCTATTTGGCAACAATGGTGACACCACCTCTTGACATTTACAGCCCCACTGTAAATGTCAAATATCTGGGGGTTCACTCACTCCCCAGATACCCTAGAGTTAGTTGATGGGCAAGTGCTGGGCCAATCATGGGGGTGGGGAGGGGGCTGTATTCTAGCTCTACCTCTCCCACTTCCCCCTCTTTTGTCTGGAGCCATTCTGAGCTGAGCTCTCCCTCCTCATCCTTCTTTCTGCCCCCAGTGCCCCTCTACTCCATCTGTCCCCAGGGGAAGCTTCATGCCCTGGGGTAGGGGCGGGGGTTCTAAATAAATTAGCCACCACCGCCTCCCCGAACCAGTCTGGCCTTGACACACCCTAGTTCCTGTTTTATCATACAGCTTTTGGAAAGGCACATCTTCAGGACCCCAAACCACCAGAAACACACCACCACCACCAGGACTGCAGGGCCCAGCCCCACACACAAGCCCCTACCTCTGAACTTCTTGAGCAGCCCCTTTAAGACAAAGGTCTTGAGAGAAACATTCCAGACTTTATTCTTCATCTCAGAAGAGACTGTGGTTGGCTTGGGGGCAGGCACATTGCTGCACCTGCAGGACAAGGACCCTGAGGAAGGCCCACTAACACTGTCCCACTCCCACTGGGCTTGACAATTAGGATGGTGAGGTCCTCTGGGTGGGGAGAGATGAAAAGGAGAGCCTGACCCCGTGCCGAATACCCATGGCCAGGCAGCAGATGTTTGCCTCAGAAGGTACCCAGGTAAGGCAGTGGGGGGATCGGGAGGTGAGAAGTCAGGGGTGGGGAATGAAGAGAGGAAGCTAAGTGGAAAAGAAGAGCCAGCTTAGAGAGGCCCAAGGTATCGTTAGGTCCACTCACCTGCTTAGTGTGTTTTTGAATTCCTGGAAAGAACAATGAGAGAAAACCAAATCAGCATTCACCTTTGAGAAAATAAAACTGGCCCCTTGCCCTCCTTCCAGAGGAATAAGCAATAAGCAGGTGTATCACCCCCTACCTCCTGCATGGGCCCCAGGTGGCAACTGCTTCCCGATGCTCCCATTTATTACAGAATCATCACTGGAGCCAAGTGCTAGGACCCAGTGTTGCCTCTGCTTTCAACATCATCCAAGACAAGTGACAGCTCTTATGCAACAACCGGTCATCACTCAGATTAGTGCCTTTTAAATGACCTTTTTTTTTTTTGGCCTCATGGCTTTGTGGTATCTTAGTTACCTGACCATGGACTGAACCCAGGCCCCCGGCAGTGGAAGTACAGAGTCCAGGGAATTCCCTTAAATGACCATTCTTGATCCATTTGTGACTAGTGAAGTTTATTTAGTGGATTGTGACTATTTATTTTAGAAGGAAATAAGACAGAATAAAAAACATCAAAGTGCATCACATGTAATACAGGTAAGTGTCATTTTCTGAGACTTTTGTCACAATGTATATAATAGAATACATTGTAAGATATATTATTGTGGATCATGGTCAAGAAAGTTTTTATCACATCCCTTTAGACCTCTAACCCCAGGAAAATCAGCGCTCTTCTCTCTACTCCACTTTGGCTCCAGATGTGTGATTCTGCTAAACTCATAGGATCTGATTCTGTTCTCGCTGCCATTCTTGTTTCCTCATTTGAAAAGTGGGAGGGATAAATTCATGCCTCCTGCCTTAGGATAAATGACTCATACCAAGGCCAAGCCAGGCTCACCTGGAGAAAGTCAAGATCAGGCTTGCAAGTTGTCTCCTGGATCTGGCTGCTGAGCTTGGAGAGCTGGGCAATCTCACCCCCAAGCTGGGCCAGGTTCTCATTCTGTTTCTGTGTCACCTCCCGGGACAGCTCCTCCAGGCGGCCCAGGAGTCGGCCCTCCTGCTCCACCAGGAAGGCCCGCAGAGCCTGGAACTCCGCCCCAACCTTCTCTCGCTCGGCCGCCATCTGCTTCTGTCCCAGGAGAGGTGAAGTTGAAGAGGGCAAAGGGATGTGGGCATCTGAGACACAGCATTCGGATAGAAGCCTCTGAGCCATCCCACAGGGCAGGGGTCCATCCCCCTCACTGCTCAGGGGTCAGAGACACACGCACGCATGCCCACCGTGCACACGCTCTGGTTTAAATGTCCCAATTCCGAGCACGCAGCAGCCTCGACACGTGCTTTCCCTTTCCCTGTCACAGTGGCGCCCATGTGTCTCTTTAGACCTGGGCTCTCCCACCAACCTAGGGCAACTTCAAACCCACCCCAGAACCCCCCAGGGCTGCAGTTTCCTTATTTGAAAAGTGGGAGGGATAAAATAGTGCCTCCTGCAGTCACTGTTAAGGATTAAACTGAGGTCCCCAAACACATTTATTTTGTGTTAAAAACAAGACAACAGGCCCCAAATGGAGTCGCTTATGTTAAGCCCCACAACACCGAACCGAGACCTAATGACAGTTTCAGCTCTCCCACATATGTTACCTTAAACCAGCCTATAAGGAATGGCCTGATCAGTATTTGTTCAGTAATCTGCCTGATAAACCCCTGCCGTCCCCTACAGGGAAAGCAACTTTGCAATAGCCAGCCCACTTTTTTGTGTGTGTGACCAAATTTACGATCTTTATTCTGCTGAAATTAGAGCATCCAAACACATGATGGTTTCAAGTTATTGCAGAGTTGGAAAACATCTTTGATAGCACACAGTGAGATCTCAAACGTAATGCTGTATGTAACTCTTCTCACTTCGGTTTAGTTCAACGTTTTCAGCAATGATATAATATATGATTTATAAGGCAACTTTAAGGTGTGGCTTTGAAGCAAAACCTTTGTGGAGTGAGGGCTGCTGATGAAAACTCATTCTAAGACATAGGAACTTAAAGTAAATCAACGATGTCACTGGCTGTCAGACAAGCAGGCCAACAAAGTGCCCTAATTCACTGTTAGGCTGCAAGGGTGAGGGAAGTATCTACATGGAGAGATGATGGCAGGTCTCATATTTAAAGAAGCATATTCACAGCATTAAAAACATGTACTAATAGGATATCAAAACTGCAAGATTGGAAATAAATTTAAAATACTTCTACCTTCACAGCACTTCCTATGTTTAAATGCCCTCCCTAATCAGACACCCAAACTACTTTGGGATCATAAATCACGATGATGAATCAAACAGTCTATAAGTCCTTAGTAGTGCTGGCTTGGGCTCTGCAGGCAGAAAAGACAACTCTTATTCAGAAATGTGTCAGTTCCAGCCAAGATAAAATGCTGTCCCTTCCAGGGTGGAAGAGGTCCAGTGCAATCCACCTGCTACCAAGTAACTGGTTTCCTTCAAGGATGATGTTATATCAGGCCTCTGCAGTGGTTCTGTTGCTGCCAGGCTGAACATTGGGCAGCAGCAGTTGCTAGATCATTCTTGGTGAGTGGGAGCCCATGCTGTTGGGCCAATGAAAAGCCTTCTTAACCGTCAAAACAACTATTCTACTCATGAGCCTCTGTGGCCAACCCACTTTTTTGCCTAGTACAACTTCCTTGTTCCTGCTTCCTCTGCCTGTAAAGTCTCTTGCCTTGTACAGCTCTTCAGAACTTCCTTCTTTCCGCAAGATGGGATGTTGGCTGATTTATGAATCACTGAATAAAGTCAGTAAGATCTTTAAATTTTACTCATTTGAATTTTGTACTTTAACATTTGTCACCCCTCCAACTTTCACTCTTCACTCTACTTCATTTTAAAGAGCACCTTTTCTGTCTAGCAATTGCAAAGGCAACACATGTTCATCATACAAAACCTGGAAATGCAGAAAAGTAGAAAGAAGGAAGGGAAATCAATGCCAGTGATCAGAGGTAACGGCACACCCACAGCGACCTAAGTAAGAGTATGCTGTGTGCAAGCTTTCTATTCTATTCTTTGCATTACCACTATCCACGGGATTTTCACCCCTGTGTTTTCAGACACAGACTCTCGCTCCTGATCCTCTTGATTCTTTACATGAACACCTAGGAGGGACTCTGCATGATATAACCAGTGAGGCCTCTCGTGGCCAGTGAGAAGGATTCCATCCCTCCAGGACAAGCTCAAATGTCAAAGTTCCTCTTCCCTGAAAACTCTAGGGGAGGAGGAGGTGGCTGGAAGAGGAGACTATAAGTGGGTTCTGAAGTCAGGAGACCTGGGTTCAGTTCACTGCTCCCCAGTCTTCAGGATGTTGGGCGAGCAGCCAGCAGCAGCACAGGGAACTTTACGGGCGTTAACTCCCTCAATGCTGACAACCACCCAGTGACGCGGGTGCACTCTCATCCTGATTTAAAAATGAGAAGACCAACACAGAGAGGTGCGTTACCAGGAAGCAGGAAGTCAGGATTCTAATCCAGGGAGTCTGACCCCAGAGTCCAAGCTTCTTGCAATTATAGCATGTGGTCTCCCAAGGAAATAACACAAGTGGGACAATATTTACCAAAATACTCTAAATCGGGGTTTCCAACCTTGGCGCTATTGACATTTGGGGCAAGATAATTATTTGTGGTGGAGGGCTGTCCTATGCATTGCAGGATGTTTAAGCAGTTCCCTGGCCCCTACCGGTAGACACCAGTAGCACGCCTGCCCCAGTGTTGACAACCAAAAATATCTCCAGCCATTGCCAAATGTCCCCTGGGGCCCCAAATTGCCACCAGTTGAGAACCACTCCTCTAAATGGTAACAGCGTTTTCAAATAAAAATATTCATTCTCCTTGTTCTCATAGCAGCAACGGTTGTCTCATTAAGCAGGTATTTTGTAAGCATAAAGGATGTGTGGGCCAGAGCGGGGGTTGGCTGGGTGGGTGTAGGACAGAGTAGAAAGTGCTAAGCAATGTCATGGGGTGTGGGGTCAGAGACCATGAAGCTGCCCAAGTTGGAGAAGGCCCTCTGGGTCATGGATGTACAGCAATGGCCAAAGAGCCACATGCTTACTCTTTTTTCCAGCAGAGCAGGGTGGAGATCTGGAGGGGTGAGGGGTGAGCCCTTCCTTGTGGAGGGAAGTGAATGTTCAGAAGAGAATGCCTGAGATGCGCATGGGATGCAGGTGTACCAGATGCAGTTCAGGGTCAGGGAAGGACCCTGGGGCACCTGTACACAGGGTCCTCCCCTTCACCCCACACCTCCTTCCCTTAAGGGTGGGGGGCGGCCCTCAGGTTCCTCTCCCTCCATTTTCCAACTCCAGAACTTAAGAGCCCTGCCCTAACAGGCCCTAGTGGATCCTTTCATTCTCTTAACCCCTATTTTTTGAGCTAGGCACTGAATTTTTGAGATAGAAAATGACAGTGACCCACATTTGCCCACCTTAACCAAAATGAACCCCATTTCACTTTCCTGTTCCACTTCAAGGAAGACAAAATATCACCCCAAGCGCTGGGCAGGGGGGGTGCTAGCACAATCGGCTGCTGAAAACCCAAGTCCCGGAACCTCCCGCCCTCTGCTGGGTGGGGAGCAGCTCTGCCATCCCCCTCCCCCATCCCCCCAACCCCTCTCCCCTAGCCTCGATGTCAAAATCTAAAAAACTCTAAAAATGAAAAAAAGTTTTTTTCATAACTCCTTTGGTGGTAAAATATGCCACAGACTGACAGAAGACTCCCACTTAGTATGACTATTCATATGTTGCTCTATAGAAATATTAATGTGTTCAATTACAAGATGCTCCACAGACCCTAACTGGGGTGTTATGTAATATTAGGGGGACTATACATCCTGATTCACCTGGACAGTTCCACTTCAAGCCAGCTGTTCTAAAATAATTATTTCAGCCCTCCCTTTCACTCTCAAAAGCTCTGGTTATATAATAAATGACACGGTCACCCTATATCATATGCATCTCATTATATTTCTAAAATCCACCTCTGCTGTTCCACAGGCACACACTCCAAAGCCGCACACACCTAGCCAGAGTGGCGGGTGGCCCTCTGTTGTCACCCAGGGGAGCCAACCTGGGGGTTGCCATGCTCACCAGGAGGTCCTTGCTCTCCTTCTCTTCGGTGGAACGAAACTCCTCATAGTCCTCCAGATCCTTCTTCAAGACCTTCAGCCTGGACTCCAGGAGCTCCTGCGGAAGAGTGAGAAGGAGGACATTGTGGGGAGAGGATTCTGGCAACTCCCACGTGTGCCTTCCTGAAGCCACCCAGGAGAAAGGGAAGGCCCTGTTCATTGAGGAGGAGGAGGCAGGGTTGAAGCCACCTCTGGATGTAGGGATGGCTACAGCCTGCACAGGCGGCTCGTAAGGGTACAGGACAACTGCTGGGCGACTCCAAAGGCCTCAGGGTCTCCCGTCCTCAAGACCATCGGTGCACAATCCAGGCTGAAATCAAGCTCCCCAGCAGCCCAACCTGCCTAGTCCTCTCTTCTGCTCTCCTCACCACCATCAGAAAGCCCTCTGGGTGGGAGAGCCGGAGCAGGGTAAGAGCAAAGAAAGACTGGGTACTGTGCCACAGGCCTCCGCGCACACCCTAGCAAGTTGGCAGGAAAGGGAGGTGCCAGAATCCCAGATGGCTCTTGGCTCTCTACTCAGCCCTGGAGCCACCCACCCCCTTACCCCGACCTCTTGGGAAGGTCGTCCCACTCGGCCACAGGAGGTGAGAACATCGAACAGAGCTATGCCCAGGGAAAGGGCTGAGACTGGGGGTAGCGAATGTGTGGGTGTGACGGAGAAACCGCTCAAAGCCAGGTACCGACAGAAAGAAAATCTCCAAATCTGTGGGGCATCGTGCAGGCGGTCCAGTAGGGGCCCAAAGGGAAACGCGAGGGGGTTGGGAAGGTGGTATTGGTGGTGTCGGAGGTGACAGCGGGAGAGCTGCGCTCAGTCCCGAAGCCAATGCTGCGCAGCATGGGTTAAGGGAAGAGAAGCAGGGGCTCACCTGGGCCTTCCTGCCTGCGCGGGAACGCGGAACGGGGACTGGGGGTCCCGGGGACGCGCAGGGGTGGGGACGGCGCTCACCTTGGCCTCCTGCACCGCCTCGTCCAGGGGTAACACGGCGTGAGCGCGGTGCTCGCGGGCGCGGTCGCACACCACGCAAATGGCACGTCCATCGTCCTGGCAGTAGAGCTTGAGCGGTTCGCGGTGCTGGGCGCACCCGGCCGCCACCGCCTCCGGAGGCCCGCGTTCCCCCTGCGCGCCCGCTGGAAGGCTGAAGCGCCGCAGCAGCGTGGCCACCGCGGCCAGCTGCCGGTTGGGCCGCAGCTGGCCCGGGCGCGCGGGCTCGCGACACTGCGGGCAGGGCAGCGAGCAGGACAACTTGTGGGACGCGGCGGTGGCCCCGGGGCCCTGGCGCTCCCAGCAGCGCGCGATGCAGGCGCGGCAGAAGCTGTGGCCACACTCGACGGACACCGGCTCCCGGAAGAGCTCCAGGCAGATGGAGCAGGTCGCCTCGCCCTGCAGCTCTACCGCCAGCGCCAGCGCCTCGGCCCCGGCGCCCGGGCCAGTCCGCGGCCCCACCGCCGCCATGCGCACCCTCGGCTCACCCAAGCCGGGCAGCGCGGGAGAGGCTACCCTACCCTACGGTACGCCGCTCCCGGCGCAGCGGCCGGGGCGGGCCTCCGAGCGCCCACGGGAAGAAGAAGGGCGGGGCTGACGCCTGCTGGCAGAGACTTGAGCTGAGGGTGCGCCAGGATGGGAAACGTGAGGGGAGGGTGCGCTTTGATAGCTGACCGGGCAGCACGGGGCGAGGGGATCTCAGTGCAGGCCAGTGCTCCGCGCTCCCGTTCTGGGCCCCTCAATATCCCGCCTTGGCCCGCGGCCTCCTGGGTCCCGCGGCGCCCTCTCTCCGTCTCTCCCTTCTCTCAGCCCTGACGCGAGCCTGTCTGGGCCGCCCCAGCCTGACCCAGTCAGCCTTGGGAAACGGGCCGGGACAGGTGGAAGCACACGCCCATCTGGGCGCCACTCCCAGTTGCCGCCCGAGGCCGACCCAGCACAGCCCGAGGGCCTGGCGCCGGACCAGTGTCAGGTTCCCGGAGCTCAGGTTTGTCCGGCCCCGTGCTGAGCTAAATTTAGAGTCTGGAACCTGACTCTTGCCCCCGACCCCCAAGCGTGGCCTTGTATCCACTTTTGTAGCTACCTCTCCCACGATTGTGCCCCCCCGCCTCCCCGTTTATTCTTTATTTTTATTTTTTTAAAGCAAGATACAGTTACAGTCAATTCCCCCACTTTATTCGGTGTTATACCCCTCCAAAACCCAATCCTTTGTTTCTCTAGCTCGTTTCTACAGTCCTCATACCCCCCGCCCAGAACTGCCAGTGTTATTTGCTCACACCCTCTCTCACCTCACTCCCTCTGGAGGGCACTTGGGGCAGATTTTCTTCCCCAACCTCCTCAGAAACTGCTCTTGTCAAGGTCACCAGTGACCACAGCGATCCTAACCCAAAGGTGAAAGCAGGCCCCTTCTCAGGCCTTACCTCCCCTCTCCTCTGATGTTTCCTCCTTCCGGACACCCTTTCTCAGCGCCTTCCAGGATGCTGTACTCCCTGACTCTCCTCCCACCTCCATGGCCTCCTACCCACTTCTTGGCCACCGCGGTGGTTTCCTCCTCCTCTCCCAGCCCTTGCTCAACCCTTGGACTTCTGTCTGTACTCACTTCCTTGTGATCGCTTCCACTTTCTTGCTTAAAAGACCTTCTCCCTGCTCCACAGTACAAATCCCCAGCCCAACTCTTCCTAGGATGCCTGGCTCCCACATCCATCTCACTGGGCAGCATCTCCACATGCAGCATTCTAAGGGGGAGGCACACACTCACCGTTTCCACAATGCACTCTGCTCTGCCCCTCCACCTGCTCCTCCCACAGCCTTCCCCACCCCATCCCAGTTAACACCTCCACCCCTCCAGCTGCTCAGGCCCGAAGGGGTGAGTCCTCTGGGGCTCCCCCAGACAGGGGAAATGCGAAGGCCCCACTCACAGTCCTCAGCATCTCCTCACTCTCTCACCCCCTCCACCGCGTCATCTCCTATAATTTGATGATCACAACAGTTTTCTCCCCTTCTGTCCCACTCCTGCCCTATCTTCTCCACCCAGCTGTGAGAACAATCCTGTTAAAATGTTAAATCAGATAGGGGCTCTCCTTTGCTCAAATCCTCCTGTGGCTCCCATCTCTCTCAGGGTAAAAGTCTAAGGCTTCACAATCCTTTAAAGGCCCTACCCATTCTTCCTCTCCATCCCCTGCACACAACCTCTCCACCCTCATCTCCTATCACTCTCCCCTGCCACATGGACCTCCTTACTATTCCTGCAATAACATGTCAGAAAGATCCTACCTCAGGGCCTTTAAACTGGCTGTTACCTTTACTTGGACCTCTCTTTCCTCAGATACCTGCATGGCTCAGGTCCCATCTCCTTCAAGCCTTTTTTCAAAAGTCATCTTCTCAAAATCACACATTAACTACATTCTCTCCCTCAACGCTTGCTCTGTTTTCTCTCTAGCACTCTACCTCCTCTGGAATACGAGCTGATAGATGTAATGGACTATGTCAGTTTTGTTCACGGTTGAACCTCCAGTTTTCTAGAGCAGTTCTTGGTACATAGTAGAGCTCGGTAAACTTTTCTTGGATTGAACTGATTTAAATGTGGCTCAAAATTCAGATATACAGAGCAGTTAACAGTGAAAAATCTGCCCATCGCCTACGCCCCAGTCCCCTTACAATCCCAAGCAATCAACTTTGCAATTCTGAATTACTTTATACAAATATTACATATTTTGCTACACTCCCCCCTCTTTTTGTTTAACAAAAGTAACGTCCTGCACCCGTCTTAACTTTCCTTTTTTCGGCTCACAGTTCATTTTGGGCATCCTACCGGATGACTTTCCCTTCTTTTTCCCCCGCTGCCTCCAAGGGTTTATCCCGGTCCTGTGCTCCCCCCGGGCTCCGCTCGCGTAGAATCAGTAGAGGACCCTGGAACAGCTCCCGACGCTGGCCGCCGAGCTTTGCTGCATTTGGGTTGTCGCGACTGGCGATGCCACCCGTTCACCCTTGCCTTTCGCCAAAAAAGGACTAAGGGAACATGGAAAAGGCAAAGTGGAAGGGTGGGGATGTAGCTCAGTGGTAGAGCGCATGCTTTGCATGTATGAGGCCCCGGGTTCGATCCCCGGCATCTCCAGCGCAGGTGTGCGCGACTGTTTTGCTTCCTCTCCTTCCAAGTTTCGAAACGCAGGGTGTTTGCAGAACATTAGGAAAAACCCTAAAGAGTGGAGTGTGCGCAGGTTGGAGGAGTCGGCGGCCCTCACCCACTACAAGGCCAAGCCCGCGGCTCTGCCTTTAAACTTCGGACTGAAAAATCACAGGGTGAGCTCTTCGATGGCATCAGCGTGCGCAGTTTTTCCCTGTACTGAGCCGTACGTTTTCCAGGGATGGAAAAGGGCGAGGTCGCTGGCAGAAAAGGGCAAGCAGAAAACGGACGGAAGTAGGAGGGACGGTCAGTCAAGCACGATCGGTAGAGTCTGAGTTTCTTGGGCTGCTAAGAATCTTGTCTTTAGTGGCCAGATCTTGTCCCAACTAACTTCAAACGTGGAGCTAGATACAGCCCAAATCCTACCTTGAAGTAAGAATTATTAAAAAAAAAGCGGCACACAGGCCCGGCTAGCTCAGTCGGTAGAGCATGAGACTCTTAATCTCAGGGTCGTGGGTTCGAGCCCCACGTTGGGCGAAGTGTCTGTTTTGGTCACACGAAGCACTTCCTTGCCTGACCCGCTTTCGAAAGAAATAAAGAAATCCTGTGCGGGAAATTCCGTGTGTGTGATATTCACTAGGGCATTTTGTTGTCACTCTCCCGTTCATTGATAAATCTATCCTTTACCTACTATCAAAGTGGGTTTTAAAAACTTGTTTAAGACATACATAATAAAATTTACCACTTTCACCATTTAAAAAAATTGAAGTATAGTTGAAATACAATGTTGTGTTAGCTTCTGGTGTACAGCAAAGATAATATAGATAGATATAGATATAGATAGTTTTTCATATTCTTTTCCATTATGGTTTATTACAAGATATTGAATATAGTTCCCTGTGCTATACAGTAGGACCTTGTTATTCATTTTCACCATTATAAAGTTCACAGCTCTGTGGCTTTAAACACATTCACATTGTTGGGCAACCATCACCACCATCCATCTCCAGAACTTTTTCATATTCCCCAGCTGCAACTCTGTACCCAGTGAACATTAACTCCCTAACTATCTTTCTCCCAGCCCCTGGCAACCACCATTCTACTCTCTGTCTCTATGAATTTGACTACTCTAGGGACCTCATATAAGATGAATCATACAATATTTGTCCTTTTGTGATTGGCTTATTTCACTTAGCATAATGTCTTCAGGGTTCTTCCATGTTGTAGCATGTGTCCGAATTCCTTCCTTTTAAGGCTACATAATATTCCATTGTATGTATATACCACATTTTGTTTATCCATTTATCTCTCGATAGACACTTGGGTCCCTTCCATCTTTTGGCGATTGTGGATAATGCTGCTATGAACATGGGTGTACTACTAGTACACATGTTCGAGTTCCTGCTTTCACCTCTTTTGGGTATATATCTAGAAGTGGATTTGCTGATATATGGTATTTCTCTGTTTAATTTTTTGTGGAATTGCCATACCATTTTCCACAGAGGCTGCACCACAAAATGAGTTTTTAAAACATCTTTTGAGTAGGTAATAAACTGTACTGTTCAAAAATTGAACCATCTATAAAAATATTCAGTGAAAAGAATCTAACTTCCATCCTCCCTTCTTAGGTAACAAGTTTTGGATCTATGTACATATTCTTCCAGAGTTTTTTAATGCAAATATATTTTTGTTTTCCCCTATTTTACACAAAAATATAATTACAGCTCTGTTATATTTTGATGATCTTTCCATCTCAAGACGTAGAAATTTTCCTCAGTCTTTTTTTGCAGCTGCATAATATTCCACTGTAGATGAATCCTAGTTTAACAGATCACCTACTGATGGATATTCATAGTTTCCAATCTCTTGCTATTACAGTCAATGCTGCAGTTAATAAGCATGTAGTGTTGTCATTTTGTGCTTTTGAACTTATATCTGTAAGGCAAATTCCCAAGAAGTATGATTCCTGGGTCAAGGTATATATGAAGTTGTAATGTAAAATAGACAAATCACCAGGCTATGGGTCCTACAGGGTGATCTTACCTCCCACCAGTCATGAATGAGATTGACTGTTTCTTCACTGCCTTGGTGGCATCGGGATGCTTTAACAACAAACCTAACATGTGACTGTCCCTACCCCCTTAAAATTAACAGGGTCCCTCACTGTCTGTCCTATAGGATAATAACCATTGCAGGGCCAACGGGGAGAGGGACCTTCCTTTTGCCTCTCACAGGCACATACTTGGACAAAAGATTTTTGAAGATCACATTGTCACTCTAATTTATGGTTTCTAATCTAATTCTACAGGACAACATTATTTTTTTCTCTTTTCAGTCCTGTTTCTGTGGGAGGCCATCATGTTTTCTTCACTTGCAAAGCCATGACATCATTGGAAAGGCCTGCTCAGTTATTTTTTACTCGGCAAATTTTCTCCTTGGACAAGAAGACTCCAACCAGATATAAGACATTAAATTTGTATGTGATGTTATAAAGGCCTTGGTGTCATATGGGGGATATATAAATTATTAGATCATGCATGTAGTTTGTGAAGTGGTCTAAAACAATGATTATATATAAATTATGTGTAAATTATTAATCAACCACCCACACGAATATTCTTATTTAAAAACCTCATTTGAAACAGATGATTATTTCCAGGTTTAATATATTCATGGCTATATTCTAATTAGTCTAAAAATACTCCAGTATCATCTTTTTCTTTAACAGCCACTGGTTTCCCTTTACTAAACTTGAGAAAATCATTCTTCTATGGTCTGTGTAGCATCAGGAGAGAAGGTTCAATCATTATCAAATGCTCACCCGTTATTTCATTGCTGTTTATGTCATATCACATTGGTTTAAGGGTGCAAGTCCCCCCAGGAAAAAGGCAGGTCTCAGTCACATGCTGGTGTCATGGGGAATGTGAATTGTGGGTAAGGAGGAAGACAAAATGTCAACCAGAGCAAGCTAATTCTGGAGGACTGCCTGCAAAAGGAAGAGTGGCCAAAAAAGATGACCCAGAACGACCTGCTCCTCTAGTCTGTGTCAGGACCAACTGAACTAAAATCACTGGCTATTTTGGGCCCTCTCTGCTATCATTTGAGATGTTTAGTGTCTTAAGGGCAAGGCGGAGATTTTGAATAGGGAAAAGTATGTATTCTTTTCAATACATACCTCTTTTGTGATTAACATTCAATGTATTACAGTTGCAAATGTTAAAGTCTAGTTTTCCTCAAGGTTTTAAATTTAATTTACAAATATTGTTGTTCTTCTTATAAAGCTAAAAATTTTTGAAACAACTGGAACAATCCCTCTCACTGGTTCTTTCATGAATTAAGGTTACCAAAAGACATCTTCCTGAACATCTAAGCCACTGGTGATATTCTCTTAGACATTTTAAATGACAATTACAGAATTTATCTGAACCTTCAATTTGTGGTGAGGTGAGGGAGGCACTGGGGAGGCACTGATTAGGTCACAGCTGGAATCTAGAGCTGGTGTATATTGTTTATTTGAAATCTTCTGAATGAACCTATGTGTTAATTCATTTGTCCTTAAAAACTCCACATTGTGTTAAAAACTCTACTGTATTCTTCATTTGCCTGGGAGTCCTCAAAGACATAAGATCCCGTGTCCTCCACTAATTTTTCTATCCACCTGCAAACAAAACCAGCAAATGGTGCGGAGGCAGTCATCCGAATGCAGAGCCAAGGAGGTATAGGTGTGGCTCCTTAGCCTCCAAGCCCCTGGTCTTCCGTCCTTGAACCCACCAAGTTTACTCCTACTTCAGGGCCTTTGAACTCTCTGCTCCCTCTCCCGAAGGCCTCTTCCCCGAGATATTTGGAAGGCTGGCTCTTATCTTCCTGACTCAGCTCATTGTCACCTCTTCTGATGCATCTTTTCTGGCGTATCTCTCTAATACTGTGCTCTGCCTGACGCTCTATCAGATCACCCTCATTAATTTTCTCACAGTCCTTATCGCTCTCTGAGATTATTTTTCTATCTGTTTATTTGTTTGTTATTTTAATTGCCCATCAGAAGGTAAACATCAGGAGGGCAGGGACCTGGTCTGTCTTTTTCACTGCAATGTAAATGAATGAGTGAATGAAGTTTCCTTTTAATAGTGGCACACCACAGGTTGGTTGCAACGGTGCAAAGGAGTCAATGATGCCCAGCATCTAGAACAGTTTCTAGTCCACGGTAAGGACCCAATTCATGAGATTTGTAGCTATTAACATTATTTCCTAACCTTGAAGTTTTACACATAAAAGAACCAGAGGGAAAGGGAGATTATCAATAGAGTGACTACAGAAGGCTATTCCATGAGATCTATGAGGATTATGAAGAAAAGAGCCAGTGGGATGGGAAGTGGTAGATGTAGAGATAAAACAGAAATGGTGGAAGAGAGAAAAGTGTTGAAGCTGAGTGATGAGTACTTGGGGTTTCCTAATACCATTCTGTCTACTTTAAATTTTCTAATAAAAGTTTAAAAAATGAAAGCAAAAAGGAATACAATTACTTTTGAGTGAGAGATTTAGGTAAATAATTTTGTAGAGTAATGATGTTGAGGTTTATTTGAAAAAAAAAAAAAAGTAAAGATCTAGCAAAGCTACAATTAAATAGAGCTCTCAGTGTAAGCTTACATCCTTTAAAGGATTTCCCCAGGGTACCTCAGAAGTGGGGGAGCCAGGGACTTTTGGCCCCATGCACTGTCCTGACACCCAGATTTGGCTCTTTTCTTTTACTCTTCACTGAAAATCAATCAATCAATCAATCAATCAATCAATCAATCAATCAAGTTCCCTGAACATTCTCCTGCATCCAGGAAAAATTGTAGATAGGCCCGAAGTGTGAGTTTCTACCAGGAAACAAGGATGCTCTCAAATTGCCAGGGCAATGCTGAAAGGACCAAGGGGCCAATTTAAAGGGGCTTCCCCTGACAGGCAGCTACAATTTAAGCAACAAAAAGAGAATAATTTTAGCATTAATTGAAACAAGATGAATCTAGGAAAGCTGTCAAGTCCTATTGACAAGTTAGCATTAAATGTAACCCAAAAGAAATATGACTCACGTGAGACAGCTTTCTGTGGAGCTTATTGCTCAGTCCAGCTGGTTCTTTGGTGTTAATTGTGTTGCATTGAATTTGTTTACTGTCTCCCCAAGGAAGTCAGATGACAACTCTTATGTTAGCTGAGGCACAGACCAATATCCACCTGGAGAAGAGTGACAGGACTGAGTGACGGTCCTGGTCTCCCAGAGTCCTGGGTCGGCTTGGAGGGGGTGCAAGAGAACCTCTGGCAGTCCAGAGCCTCAGATGCAGGGACTGTACTGACTCATCTCAAATTAGTCTGAAAAACATGAGGAAAAAAAAAAGAAATTGGGTCAGCAGGGGAAGGCCTGGGAGAATTCTTCCAAGTGGGGTCCAAAATTCTTCACTCTTCTAGGGCTCTAAGTTGCATGACAGGGCCCTGTCATTCTTGGTTGGGTTTACATCTGTAAACCCAGGTAAGGCATACAAATAAGTATAAAAGAGCAATGATAAAGAGATGGGCCCGATATTGATTCTGTGTGTGTGTAAGTTATGTGAATGCAGGTGGCCTAACAAGTTTTGCCATCACTGGGCTATTTTTGGTTATGCTCTGTCTGCATTTAAGATGTGTGAAACTTTAGGGAATTCCCTGGAGGTCCAATGGTTAGGACTCGGCGCTTTCACTGCCAGGGCCAGGATTCGATCCCTAGTCTGGGAAATGAGATCCCGCAAGCTGCGAGGCGAAGCCAAAAAAGAAAAAAAAAAAAAAAAAAAAAAAAAAAAAGCGTGAAACTTGAAAGAGAATTTGATTTACCACTTTGATGTTTTCTCTACTCGACTTTCAAGTTTGACAGAAGTCCTGGGAAAGAAGTTGCTTCTCTCACGTGTAAGTTGGTGTACCGTCAGGTGTATGCAAGTGTGAACCCCATTTTCCAGGCTGCACTGCAAAAGTCCACACCGTGTGTTTCTCTAGTGACATCTCTCCGGCCGGGAACTCTGTTTGGGGGACTCCAAGCACCGCTGGTCTGCTTCTGTGAAGTCTTCGCTGCCTTTTTCCCTTGATCTCTGGAGCCCGTTTCTCAACACACCTGTCACTTGGCACAGGCCCGAAACAGATGCGCAGGAAGTGAGGATCGGTGAAGAAGGCGGCTGACCGAGACACCTCTGGAGAGACTGATGGTTCTTTTTACAACTGTTCTGCACTGCCTCTGAGGACAGGTTGATGAGGAGGCGCGGGATGGGAGTGAAACCAGACAGGGTAGAAAAACTCAGACTCGCTCACGGTGGTGTCCGTAAGGTGGAGGTTGTCGCGATAGCCAGCAGCGCCGAGCGGGAGCCAGGCACCAGCAGAGCACTGGCAGAACCAGGTGCTTTTCCGGCTGTGCTAACTTGAACTTCTCTCGGTGCCCTGTTTCTTCCCCTATTCTCCGTCCTTCAGCACCGTCTACTATTTCCTCTACCGCACATTTGCTCACCTTATGTGACGTGTCTGTGCCTCAGTGGCCTCACCTACAGTAGAGGGAGACACATACAACGGGACCAGACACAGTCAACATGCTGTGATAGATGGTGTGGTTATTACTACTATCTTTCCTGTGAACAATTCCCCGGCCTGACTTCCACTCTACGTTTCCAACGCACTCCTTCTTGCACTTTTTTAAATATTTCATTTGTCGTTGAGTGGCATTCCCGCCTTTTGCTGCCTCTAAATCTTCTAGGATTTTAAGTTCTGTGAAGTCTGGCTCTAATGACATAGACCACCTGCTTTTGCACTAAACACCTAGAGATCTGGAACATATTAGCTTGAAGGGAACTGGTAATAGACTGGAAAAGACAGGAGTATGGATAAAACTGTAAAAGTTATGCGTACTTTTATGCACATGCATTCCGGCAACAAATGACAGAAGTAGGCAAGTTAACTGGAAGAAACTGTTTTTAGCAAGGGAAAAAAAGTAAGATGGAACATCGCTGTTTCCGCCCGGTTTCGAACCGGGGACCTTTCGCGTGTTAGGCGAACGTGATAACCACTACACTACGGAAACACGCTGTAGCTTTTCTTTCCATACCTTTTATAGGACTTATGATCATGTCAATGTCCAGGACCCTCTCCACCGCCCCCCCCCCCCGCCCACCCGCTGGCTCAGAGCCCCCGGAACCATTCTGCCCCGGAATACCGGTCCCTTGGTGGGCTCGGGTAACAGTGTTTGTCAAACTGTGGAGCGCGATCCGTTAGTGGGTAGTGAAATCAATCAAGTGTAGCAATTAAAAAAAAAAGTGTGAATGAAAGCAGCGGCCCTCGTGGGAGGGAAGGTAACATGTGGCTTGAGGCTGGATAACCCTCTGCATTATCTCTCTGTCTTCTAGGGAGACAGCTGCCGGGTTTAAATTTTCAGATAATTTGTGCTCTATTGACAGTTAGATCTAAAGGGTTCAAATACATTCAAAATATATGAGATTTGAATATATTTTCGTCAAAATGTAAATTAGATACGAACAAGCAACAATGAAATTAATTTCACATATGCTTTCAAAATAATTATATATTTCTTAGAAATTATACAAAATTATTAAGAATAAAGGGGAGATTGAAATTAGTGAATATCAAATTTTAAGTCGATGTTATTTAAATAAAGCTGAAAAAAATTTATTAAATTTTGAAAACGTAGTGAAATCTTTTAAGTATTTTATAAAAATAAAGCTCATTCAATGTCCAGAATTGGGATGAGGTTTAACATACGCTATATGTAGATCTACATGTATGCAAATTTAAGAGTAGTATCGATGGTATAATATTGAAAGATGTTTTTCTGTTGCCGATGCTTGTTCCCAAAGACCTAGGTAACCAGGAATTGGAACAGAGGCTGAGTCCTACTGAGTAGGGATCCTTAAAGTGTCTGTGACACGGAAGGCCCTCTCCCCCAGAGCACAGGGCAGGAGGCCCTCTTGTCCAAGTCTAGTTCAAGGTTACCAATGGGCCTGCAAGTGGCCCAATCCATGGACGCTTTACCATTTTCCCTTCCTAGACTATAATTTGACTCTATCCACTTGTCGTCCCTTTTTGCACATCTCGACTCCTTTGGCTTCAATAGAAGCTTCGCTGCTGGCTTTCCTCCTATTTCGACTCCTTCTTGTACCTGAGGCCATCTCCCTGAGGGTCAGATCCCAGCTCACAGCTTGACCCACACTCTATCCCTGCAACTGAGACTCCAGCTAAGACTGCTCTCCCCTGTCTTGCACATGTCCCTTTAGACGTCTCCCAACTTGCTCAAGACTGAACTCATTACTCCTCTCTCCTCTCTCCCCCACCACTTCCAATCTTCAGTATCCGATCTCGGTTGTTAAACCATCTAAAGCAGAAATCCAGGAGACCCCTCTCCTGCCCTGAGTACAAACCATACATCCAGCTCCTTCACCGCTTCTCCGGTTGGCTGCTGCTGCCTTGTCCCTGGCGCCAGCCGCCTCCTGTCTGGACCGTGACTGTGTCCTTCCAGCCCCTCTCCCTGACGCGGTCTCAGTCCCCTCACACCTCCTGCTCATCATTCCTGAAAGAATCCAAGACGTAAATCGGTGCGAGTCCTTCTGCCTCTGCAGCTTTTACTGCCGCTCGAGAAAAAGACCAAAGATCCTACCATGCGTTTGCCTAACGTCTGAACCTATGAACGCCAAGAGCAACGTGGGTCACTTACTATCACAGGGATTCTAAACCAGACCTGGCCCGAGGGGCGGCGGTGGAAGGGGTGGAGAGGAGAGAACAGCAGGAATTGTAGCAAAAATCTCGGGCGGGCGTGCCCTGGGCTTGTTGGGAGACAGGGAAGAGAAGCTTGTCCACTTAGGCTTTCTCTCTCTCTCTCTTTTTTTTTTAAACATCTTTATGGGAGTATAATTGCTTTACAATGGTGTGTTAGTTTCTGCTTTATAACAAAGTGAATCAGCTATACATATACATATATCCCCATATCTCCTTCCTCTTGCATCTCCCTCCCAACCTCCCTAACCCACCCCTGTAGATGGACACAAAGCACCGAGCTGATCTCCCTGTGCTATGCGGCTGCTTCCTACTAGCTATTTTACATTTGGTAGTGTATATATGTCCATGCCACTCTCTCACTTTGTTCCAGCTTACCCTTCCTCCTCCCCGTGTCCTCATGTCCATTCTCTACGTCTGCATCTTTATTCCTGTCGCGCACTTCGGCTTTCTCTTAATGAAAAAGCCAAAATCTTTTAGGAATGTTTTCCAGTCCCACTAAGGGTGGTAAAAAATAACCCTGAAACCACTTTGCAAACGAATCCACAAGCATTTGTGCAAGACGAAATGCCAAAGTTCGAACTCTTCTAACACCGTCTTGTTTAGACCCAAACATTCCAAGAAAAGACCATAATAACATTAACTCCCCAGGGACGCGTGAGGTAGGCCTGTACTAGCAACTCTGCCTATTTTACCAACTCTGCCCAATTCCTGTCCACACTGCTCTCAGAGGGTGTCATGCTAAATCCTCCCTAACGCTCCCTTTTGATACACTTCTGAGACTGAAGGTAGTACTATCCTTCGCTTAGCAAGTTTAATAAACCAGCTTTATATAATCGACAGACTTCTCTCGTGGTCTGGTATGTATGTGGGGAGACTTCTACAGACGGAAAATAGAAAATGGGCTGAATCTGCAGGACTAAGGAACAATAAATGGAAAAGAATGAATTCAAGTGAAGTTAAGGCAGAATTTCGTGACAAGACCGGTAAACTGAAGATGTTCATGTTAGGGTGTTCCAAGAAAGGACATTTTAACGTTCCTTTGTGTGTGTGGGGAATGTGGAGGCTGGGATGTGTGGGGCAACATTTCACAAAAGATCGACTCAATATTGAGCATAAAGAGAGTATACTGAACATGAGGGTCTCGGACATCGAAACAGGGCGGCGGCGGTGAGAGCGCAGAATACTAACCTCTAAATCACCTGGTAAGGTGGTCGCTAATCAGGGGGCCCTGGGGTCCTACCGCAGCTTCCAGGGGCCACTCAGTGCCCTCCCTCCCAGGTCAGCTTGCCCGGCACACGCGGGCGGGTCGTCTCGTAAACAGAGGGCGCCTAATACATGTTGAGCACTGATAGGCGGATTTCAGTAAGCGTAATGTGGTCTGAGGAACAGGCCCCTAGGAATTTGTCCGCTGGCAGTCACCCTTCACTCTCCCTTTTAGGGAAGCGATAGGCCTTAGAGCTGGGTGCACTCCATCTCGAGTGCGGGTCTTGGTCTGGAGAATACCTTGCTGCCCTTGCATCAAAAGCTCTTTTATTATCCTAATTTCCAAAACGACCTAGCGCCCAACGTGGGGCTCGAACCCACGACCCTGAGATTAAGAGTCTCATGCTCTACCGACTGAGCTAGCCGGGCGACTCTTGAAGGTACGTTTTCTGTCCCAAGGGACCAAGATCCACAAGCAAGGATGCAGACACACTGCTAAGCAACCGCAGAAGTATTATGGAGCGCCAACTGTGCGCCTGGCTCTGCCCTAATGACTAGGGCCGAGGGGTCCGAAGTCTACGCCCCCTCGACACGGAAGAGGTGGCCGTGCAGGCTTCCGGGGGGAAGAGCAAAGAGATTAGCTGAGGTAACGAGACCCGAATTTACGTTGGAGCACTTATGGAGAATATAGACCGCTACGGTACCGCCTCACGGCCAGTCTCCGAGAAACAGAAATAGAGATAAACACACACACTTGTCCTTCATGTGACAGCCTTCATTCTCCGGGATGCGGGAGAGACGGTGACTAGGACCAAAAGTTGTTTCCGCCCGGTTTCGAACCGGGGACCTTTCGCGTGTGAGGCGAACGTGATAACCACTACACTACGGAAACACCCACAGCGAAAGGGTGACTGATTACACCCTGAAATCTACACGTGGCCGGAACTGGCGGGGTTGAGAAACGCCACAAATCCAGAGGAACAAGGGGCTCCCATCAGGGGCCGGCTGAACCGTGTTCAGGTCTTGTGGTCCCATTTCTCTGCCACAGTAGCGCTCGCAGCTCCCGGCACGGCCTAGTACAGTTCACACACGAGGATTCGTGGTTTTGGCAAGTTCGGACCACCACTTTAGAAAGCACGTCCATTTGGAGCTTCCCCAAGAGGCGGGAAGGGCCTCGAGATCAGGGTCAATTCTGCGTGCCCAGCCCTGGCATCGCGCAGCGTCCGACACTCGCTGGGGATTCTGTACACGGATATAGGTCCTGTAACTTTCCCCGCAGTTTTTTTTTTTTTTAATTTTTAATTAAGCGAGATATATATATTTTTTAAAGCATCAAGTATTATTTCTATTGCACAAATAATCTATTTGGCAGAGTTGCTCTGAGTACCACAGCAGTATCTTTACTGATACCGTTCTACATGCCCCCTAGGATTCTCTCAAGTAAAATCAATTCCGAAAACCCAGTCTGAGTCCCTGCTCTTAGACTGCGACTCCACGAAGACAGACCTCGAGGTATTCTGGGCGTGGAGCACGCGTGGTGCACAGCTCAGAAAGTGTTAAATGAATCGACAGCACTTGGGGGGAAAAAAAACACTTTTTTTTTTCTTTAAGGCAATACATTGACATGGTTCAAAATTCAAAAGACACACAACGACACGTACGGAAAAGTGTCCTTCCTATCCTGGATCCTCAGACTTCCCAGAGAAACTAGTATTCTTCCAGAGATAGACGACGACGATGATAATAATGGGTAGCTAAACCTTGTATCTCACTTACCATGTGCTAAGCAACATTCTAATAGCTTTGCATTACATTAATTTCACTAAACCCTCTGAGGTAGGAACAACTGCCCTTACTTTATGAGTAAACACAAGACTATAAAGCTATTACATACATTTAACATCCTATTCCCCCCCATTTTTTACAGATATACTCTACACACTATTCAGCACCTTGCTTTTTTCACTTCAGAATACTGTACATTTTGAAGAGGATTCCCTTTTTATATCTAAAGCGTTCCACTGTGTGAATGTGCATGTCATGATTTGCAACCGTTCCTTTACTGATGGCAATTAGGAAAGTTCATCTAAACGATGCGATAGTGACCGACGGCAGTTTCTAAAATGGGTGTGGAAATGCCAACTACAGAGGGGAGGAGGAGGGGGAGGGTCTCCGGTCCCACCTCCACCGCACTTCTACAGGCCCCGCCCCCTAGTCTCGGAGGGACGCTCAGAGCCCTCAAACAACAAAGTCCTTCGCCTAGAAGGGCCGGAAGTACTTCAGGGCGCTCACCAACCGCCGCCCCTCCGCTTCCGGAATCGGCGGTGCGGAGTCCCTGCTGCAGTTCTCCGTGTCCGGTCGGTAGGATGGCGCCGGGCCGATACGGTCATAGCACCGAGAGCAGACGGGCGCCAAGCCCTTCCACCGTCCCCCGAAGTTTATCCCCAGTGGCGGGCGATGGGGGAGGCCGGGCTTTCTGTTTCGTCTGCGTTCCCTGCTCCCTCGCATCACAGAGGCTTGCGCCTCCGTCTTTCTAGGTCTCCCGCCCTGTTCCCGAGTGCCTGTTAGAGCGTCTTCTCACCGTTTCCTGTCACCAGGGGCCCAGGGCGGGTAAGGGTCGGGAGAGGGGTAGAAAGGGACGTAGCGTGAGCGCGGATGGAACTCGCGAGCTTGGGTGGCTCGCAGCACCGGAAGTGTTGGGGGGACGGAAATGAGGGGGCGGAGCCAGGAAGTGAGGAGGGGCGGGGGTTTATGAGGAGGCCAAGGTAGCTTTGGGGTAGATTTGCACTCAGGGCCACCTGAGGGACTTGGCGGTAGCGCTCAGCTGTGTCCCCTCCCCTCTCAGGGACACGGTTGTCGTCTGGGAGTAGGGAACTCTGTGCGGAGGGGTGGGTTGTCGGGAGGACATTTCTCTCGCTGCGCTTGAGGCAAGGTGTGGAGAGGCAGGGCTGGGGGTGGGGCTGGGTCGTCAGGGCGTCTGAGAGTGAAGACCCCCCCCGCCCCCCACCCCCACCCCCAACGCCCGTCTACACTGGCTGACTGGACACTAAGATGGCTGCCGTTGCCATGGCACCCAACCCTGTGCAGACCCTTCAGGAGGAGGCAGTGTGCGCCATCTGCCTCGATTACTTCACGGACCCTGTGTCCATCGGCTGCGGGCACAACTTCTGCCGAGTGTGTGTAACCCAGCTGTGGGGAGGGGAGGATGAAGAGGACAGGGATGAGTTAGACCGGGAGGAAGAGGAGGAGGACGGAGAGGAGGAGGAAGTGGACGCTGTGGGGGCCAGTGGGGGGTGGGACACCCCAATGCGGGATGAAGACTATGAGGGCGACATGGAGGAGGAAGTTGAGGAGGAAGAGGAGGGTGTGTTCTGGACCAGTGGCATGGGTGGGTCCAACTGGGAAAACATGGACTACGTGTGGGAGGAGGAGGACGAGGAGGAAGACCTGGACTACTACTTGGGGAACGTGGAGGGGGACCTGAGGGGGGAGGATGAGGAGGATGATGAGGAAGTGCTGGAGGAGGACGAGGAAGAGGAGCTAGATCCCGTCACCCCACTGCCCCCGCCTCCAGCCCCTCGGAGGTGCTTCACCTGCCCCCAGTGCCGCAAGAGCTTTCCCAGGCGGAGCTTCCGCCCCAACCTGCAGCTGGCCAACATGGTCCAGGTGATTCGGCAGATGCACCCAACCCCTGGTCGAGGGGGCCGTGGGAACGAGCAGGGCATTTGTCCCAAACACCAAGAAGCCCTGAAGCTCTTTTGCGAGGTGGATGAAGAAGCCATCTGTGTGGTGTGCCGAGAATCCAGGAGCCACAAACAGCACAGCGTGGTGCCATTGGAGGAGGTGGTGCAGGAGTACAAGGTGAGATAAGTAGAAGATGGGAGTTTAGTGGGGGTGGAGAAGAAGTAAGAGGAGCTGGGAAAAGGAAACATGTCTTCTCCCCCCCCCACTCGAAGCACCTCATGTACTGTTGAGCTGATTCTCCTTACCTAAGCACTTACTGGCACCAGGATGGGTTAGAGTGAGAAGGATCCTGGACACAGATAAAGTAGACACAGTGAAGGAGACCAGGGAAGACTGGCTTCGTCAAAGGAGATCTGGCAAAATTGGTGATGCCATAGCTCTGGGCTTTGTCTTCTGGGGAAAAGCCACTGCTCTTTTACACTCCCACTGTCCCTAAGTAATAGGAATGCAAGTGACAAGCCCCTAGGGCTTTACTACCAGTCTCATTTAACTCTGGGTGACTCTTAAATGTATCCTTGACTAAAACCCCTAGAAATGGAAAGAACTTGGGGCTCAAATAAGAAGGGGCTTTGAGGAGCAGGAATGTAGTATTGACTACTCGTATCACACCCATATGCTGCTCACTTGCTTTCTCAGGGGTTCCCCACCCACTCCAAGATACAGCTTGGTTCTCTCCTTGCATCTGCATCATTCTGGTGTAGTGGCCAGGGCTTCTTACCTTTCCTGGGAATTCAGAAAAAAGGGAGAGGTTTTTAAGTCAGAAGACCTGGCTTTTAGTCTCTGAATGTCTTTGAACTTTAATTTCTTCGTATGTACCCCAGCACTGTACTAAGCACTTTTCATGGACTGTCTCATTTAAAACTCAGAACAACCCTGTGAGTTTGATATGGTTTGTATTTCTGTTTTACAGATTGGGAAACAGAGAGATTTAAGTAATATACACAGGGCCACACAGCTACTAGTGACTGATGGACTTGGTTATGACCACCCCCCGTCCTGGCCTATACTGTTAACAGCATCACTGCCGTTTGGATGTCTGTTGTTTGTTTGACTTTTCTGACATGTGACTTTTCTTCTTGGAGTCTGATTCTAGTTTAGTTAATATCTTGCCTCCTACTTCTGATCCTGGTTCTTTGGACACAGATAAAGGAGATTTGTGTGTGAGACAACCAGTAGAAATAACATTATTTAGCAGAGGCCCAGATGGGTTTGTAGCAGTGGAACCAGGAGGAGAGGGTAGCTTCTTCTATGTAGTCTGCACAGAGCTTTTTGTTTTATGACTTGTGTTTTCACACCTTCCCCTGATTCCTACAGTAACGTTATTTAGGTATTATTATCATTACCCCAGTTTTAGAGTGAGCTGTCTAGAGCTTCTCAGCTGTGAGTGATACATACAGCTAACACAGACCTACACCCCTCATGACAAGTAACTATTCCTTGTACACAGTGATTGTCAAACGTGGCTGATTGTCCCAATTATTAGTGGAGGTTTTCAGAAGTACAGTGCGCCCTACCGTTAGAGATTCTGAATCAGTGACAGGGAGAATATCTTTAGAAAGCCCAAGCTAGTATGGGAATCACTGAACTGGTAATACCGCCTGCCTTTTAGGCCCTACATTATTAGGGGAGATTGTGAGCTCCTTCTGTCCTTCCATTTTGTATCCCCTCAGTTTCTAGTTAATTGTACTCGTCACACAATGTGCAGTCACGTTGTTAACTGGATCCCAGGGCGGAATATCCATGGGCATTCCACCCCTTCTCCACCTTCCCCTTGCAGAACTCTTCTGAAGAGCTTCTGAAACTGGATTTTAATTTGTGTTAGCCATAGCTGTTGAATGCCAGGCCAGTAGAGCTGTGCAATTTGGAGAGGCCACATAGACACAAATAATCTGATCAGCAAATGCAAATACATAAGTTTTATTATATCAAACTAATTTGAGTGACTCCCTTTCTAACTTACAGGATATTTTACAGGCAGGTAGTTTCTTTTCAGATATGTACACTAGCATTAGCTTGGCACAGTGTTGTTTTGTAGAGATATTTCCTTATTGAATAGGTAATAATGCACAAATGATGTATAAATAAAGCTTCAAAAAGTTAAACGTTCTTGAAACTTTCTCTTAAATGGCACTCTATTTGGATTTGTGTGTATGAATTTTTTGTCAACAATTTAGGAAAAATATTAAATGAGAAGTTTATGCATCATGAATTCTGACTTAATAGAGTTGAAATTATTGTGGAGAAAAGTAGACAGTAATAGCAAAAGGCAAAATTTTGTGTAGTTTATGTTATTTTTATGTTATGGATTGATTGTAATTTTATTATGATTTTTTTCTTCGACCAGTTAACCTGTGCAACAACTACCTTTTGTGCTCTGGGACACTCACCTCTTTAGATCAAGGGTCATTATCAGGCTGTCGTTGGCAGCTTAGGCTTGGGTAGGGAATTCTAGATAACATTTAGTACTGATCTTTTGCTCCATGCCAGACACTGTGCTAAGCATAGTGTCTGTGAGGTAGATTCTGTTATTCCCAGTTCCCTTTTTGAGATGAGGAAACCGGAAGCATGCCTTGCCTCGGGCTGCATTCAGGTTCAGATCAGAGTCTAGGCTTGAGCTCTTCTATGCTGTATTACCCCTCAAGGAAAAAGGAGGGAGAAAGGCAGAAGAAGTAGATGGCATAAAAAAGGAAAGAGCACAAAAGTCGGGCTTACCTCATCCATTCCGGTCTAACAGCCCTTTAAAGCAAAAGATTCTGCTACAGATGATTAGAACACAGAGCTCAAGAGCATATTTGCTGAGAGAGTTAAAACTTTAGGAGGAGAGGGTATTTGTTTTCCATTTAGCAAATAACTGAGTAGGAGAGAAAGCCAGTGGACAGAGAGAAGCATAGAAATTACAGTAAGTAAAGCAGGGTTCCTGCTGCCATGAGCCTGTGTGTCCTGGGGGCAGCACACTTGTAAATGATTGCAGTGCAGGGGAGTATTGTAAAGGTGTATTCATGTTCCTTGGGATCACAGAGGAAGTTGGGGACCATCAGGGGCATGGTCAGGTAGCTGGGTTTTAAAGGAAGAATGCCTTGGGCTAAGTGTAGAAGGGCAGTCCCAGGCAGAGGGAACAGCAGGAGGGGAGGTGTAGGAGGGGAGGCTAGAAATGAAGGAGCAATGAGAGCCTCATATTTTGCAAGTCATGGAGAACTGGTGAAAGATTTTTAGCACAGGCGTAAAATCATCAGAAAAGTATTTAGAGATGAAAATTACGAGGAAGATTGCTTATGAGGGAGAAGGGACTATAGGTAGGAACATTCATCTGGAAGGACTTTGTGTGGTGAGGGGCTCAAGCCAGGTTTACTCCAACTCTGAGTGTGGGGCTATGTAGTCATCAGGATCCTACCTTTGTTTTTAATTTTAATTTTAATTTTTTTACTTTTTGGCTGCGCTGCATGGTATGCGGGATCTTAGTTCCCTGAGCAGGGATCGAACCCTCGCTCCCTGCAGTGGAAGTGTGGAGTCTTAACTGCTGGACCGCCTGGGAAGTCCCAGGATCCTACCTTCAGAGCACACCCAGGGCTTTGTACATGAGAGCAGGTGGAGGGTTGGAGGCCTTTGTCATCATCGGAAGAGAAGAAAGGGGAGGAAGGGAGTGTGCTGCTCCTTTGATACCTGTGATGGTGATCAGGCTTTGAGCCCCAACCCAAAATGGGAGAATGGGGTATGTGGGCTCTGAGAGCAGGTGCCTCTCGCATCCCAGGCCTCTAATCTTCCTTTCCCCGTTTCCTTAGGCCAAACTGCAGGGACATGTGGAACCACTGAGGAAGCACTTGGAGGCTGTGCAGAAGATGAAGGCCAAGGAGGAGAGGCGGGTGACAGAGTTGAAGGTGAGTGAATGTCCCTGACAGGGCTCTGTGGTCAGAGCAGGGAAGATGGGCTCTCACAAGGGGTGACTAGATCCGCTGAAGAGGGGCAGCCGAGGCCTGGGAGAGAGGTAGACACCTTCCCAGGGTTGTGAGGAGAGAGGGGCCTTAGTGGATCAAGAGGCATGTTTGTTCCTAGGTTCCAAAATGGAGTGAAACAGGTTTAGCTGGAAGAGGGTTGGTGCCTGGCCCAAGGCTGCAGAGCAGGTTTACCACCCGACACCTAACCCAAGAGCTGCTGCCCCATACTGCTGTGCCCACCACACAGGGCAGAAGAGGGCAAGGCAAAATTCAGATACCAGCTATCAGAGAAGCTCCAGGTTCCAGGATAGATGGCAAATGGTGGGCAAAGCAGCCCTGAGCATGAGGGGAGGAATGTTAGCACTGCAGAGACCTAATATCTTCTAGTCTGGTGTTTCTCAGCCTTTTTTTAAATTATTGCTCACCCCTCCCTAAGGAGTATTTTTAGATATTTTCCCCCTAATTCCCACCCCTTACCTCTGCCTCTTTTTGTAAGGCCGGGAGGCACTGGAATGGCCCGGCACTGAGCTTTGGAGACCAAGCCAGGGCATCCTTTCTGTCTGTCCTCTTCCCCCATCCCTCCAATGCCTGCCACCCTGACAGGGTGGCTGAGCCTTGCCACTTCCCAGGGCCCGTGCTCATTCATTGCCACCTACACATTAGGGACTCTGTTGCCGGCAATTGCTAGGCACTGAGTGGTGAAATCTGAGTCTGGGAGTTGGGGAGTTATCTTGCTTCTAGCCAGCTGCCCAAGTTGAGACTTTTGGGCTCCTGGAGTGCAGAGGTGTCAGGATCTGAGTTTCACTGGGACAGAGAGTAAAACTATTTCCTTCACCCACTTGGCCAGCCAGGACTTTCCTCCCCACTCTGGCCTGTTACTCTTTTTCCTAAGAATGTCTCCAGCTTATATCTGGGTGAAAAGTGTGCCCATCATCTGGGATTGTCCACCTCAGGCAGAAGGGGTGGGAACGGGCAGAGGTTTTCTCTCATTACATATCGAAGTTACCTACATAATAATATCCTTGATTTTGCCTCTTGGCCCATAAAGTGTAAAATATTATCTGACCCTTTACAGAAAAAGTTTGCTGACTCCTGATCTAGAAGGATTGGGTGACTTTCCCAAGGTCATTAGTGGTATAGCCAGAACCCTAATTTCATATCTTGATTCCTGAATTTTTTATTCATTTCAAAAACTTCTTACCAGCACCTACTCTGTGGTCGGCACTTTGCCAGGGTCCGAGGACCCTGTGGCAACAGCGCTTACAGAGAAGTGGGTGAAGACAATGTTAAAAGATACTCCACTGTAAATACAACATTTCAAATTGAGATATATGCCATGAGGAGATACAATGATATTTATGAGGGTGGTCCTGATTTAGATCTGGAAGAGAGATACTTCTCTTAGGAACGTTTAAGCTTAGACCTGAAGAACGAGTCAAGTTAGGTAGCCAGGGTGGAGATAGGTGTTGCAGGCAGTGGTTGGTGAGTTTGGGACCAGTGTGCCAGGAGCATGGAAGTGGTGCCTGCTAAAGCCAGGAGATGGGGAAGGGGACAGGGCCCTTTTTCCATTCAGAATGTAGGGCTCCTTTGCCTTGGATTGAGGGGCAACAGTTGCAAAATTGGAGGTTTATGTTTCTGTGTGTTGAGGTGGTATCCACCATCCCCTTTGCATCATCCCAGAGCCAGATGAAGTCAGAGCTGGCAGCTGTGGCCTCAGAATTTGGGCGGCTGACACGGTTTCTGGCCGAAGAGCAGGCAGGGCTAGAGCGGCGCCTCCGAGAGATGCACGAAGCTCAGCTGGGGCGCGCGGGAGCAACGGCCAGCCGCCTCTCCGAGCAGGCTGCCCAGCTGAGCCGCCTGCTGGCTGAGGCCCAGGAGCGGAGCCAGCAGGGGGGCCTGCGGCTGCTCCAGGTGAGCAATGGCCCCTTCCCTGTCCACCCTCCAGAACCCTGTGTCTGCTCTGTCAGGCGGTGCTTACCAAACACCTGTCCAGAGCTGCCTCTCCTCTCATTGGGAGGAACCCACAATGATTTAACCTGAAGACCAAAAGGTTTTTGAGGCTGCAGAGTAGTTGATGCCAAATGTGGTGTGTGTGTTGATTATACGCAATGAAAAGAACGAAGATTCAGTTCATAGAAGGAGGGTTTTAACGAGTTGAGGAAAGAATTTTTGACAGCGACATCCTGAAAAACATGACCAAGTCGTATTGTGAAAATTCTTTTACTGGGGTTGAAAATTCTATTGGGCTCACAGCAGGATGAGTTAAGTTAGGCATCCCGAGGCATAGGGGTGGTTGAGATGGATGCATGTTTATTGCGGGCCTTGTGTCCTTTTTCTCACTCCCTTGTTCAAGTTCAGTTCTTTCTCTGGCTGGAATCAGATGGGGAGAAGGGAGCCATCCCTGTGCAGCTGACTCTCTCTTTGTCTCTTTCTCCCTCTCCCCCTTTTTGTTTGTTATTCCCAGGACATCAAGGAGACTTTCAATAGGTGTGTTCCCACCCTTTATCCTTTGTGACCCAGTGGCATCTGGTTCCCCATCCCTGCCTCTCTTGGATATCCTGCTCCTCTCCTTCCTTCCCCAGGACCCGAGTTTCTGCCTCCTGGACCCTCTCCTTCCCCTCAGCTTCTGCTCTTCCCTCTGGGAATACCATGGTCCCACCCCCTGCCCGGTCCCCTTCCTCCAGGTGTGAAGAGGTACAGCTGCAGCCCCCGGAGGTCTGGTCCCCTGACCCGTGTCAACCCCATAGCCATGACTTCCTGACAGACGCCATCGTGAGGAAAATGAGCCGGATGTTCTGTCAGGCTGCCCGAGGTAGGGAGGTCATGTGTTTGACCTTCCTTTGCCTTTTTCTTCACATACCTGAGATTGGGTTGTGAGGGAAGTTGGGCCCTGGGGGAATAGTGGGTGCTGAGATGGAGCAGGATACAGGCAGGCCAAATGGCGGGGGGCTTCAAGCCAAGAGTAGCTTTTGTCCTAGCTCAGGTAGGTGTTGGGGAATAAGAGCTGGGGCCAGAGGGAAAACCTGTCTGGTGTCCTGAAAACAGAGTGGGGAAATAAGGGGAGCCCTTAGGAACTTGAGCCTGCACTCTAGGTTGGGGTGGGGAGCTGAGGACAGCTGGATGGTGGGGAGGGAGAGAGGTGAAGGGAAGGGCAGCAGGAAAAGGCCAAACCTTGGAGTTAGCTGCTAATGGGGAACAGTCGTTCCAGCCTTGGCGTATTTGTCCTCCCTCCTCCCAAGTGGACCTGACGCTGGACCCTGACACGGCTCACCCGGCCCTGATGCTGTCCCCTGACCGCCGGGGGGTCCGCCTGGCAGAGCGGCGGCAGGAGGTTGCTGACCATTCCAAGCGCTTCTCTGCAGACTGCTGCGTGCTGGGGGCCCAGGGCTTCCGCTCTGGCCGGCACTACTGGGAGGTAGAGGTGGGCGGGCGCCGGGGCTGGGCAGTGGGTGCTGCCCGTGAATCAACCCATCATAAGGAGAAGGTGGGCTCTGGGGGGTCCTCTGTGGGCAGCGGTGATGCCAGCTCCTCCTCTCGCCATCACCACCGCCGCCGCCGGCTCCACCTGCCCCAGCAGCCCCTGCTCCAGCGGGAAGTGTGGTGTGTGGGCACCAATGGCAAACGCTACCAGGCACAGAGCTCAACGGAGCAGACACTGCTGAGCCCAAGTGAGAAACCAAGGCGCTTTGGTGTGTACCTGGACTATGAGGCCGGGCGCCTGGGCTTCTACAATGCAGAGACTCTGGCTCACGTGCACACCTTTTCGGCTGCCTTCTTGGGCGAGCGTGTCTTCCCTTTCTTCCGGGTGCTCTCCAAGGGTACCCGTATCAAGCTCTGCCCTTGATCAACCTGCCACCCGCAGGGGCCCCTCTGGTTAGCACTGGGGGGGCGGGTGGTGGTGGAAAGCAGCCCATAAGTTTGGGAGCTCAAAGGCTCCTCTGTTAACTGCGTTGCTTCGTGCTCCTCCTTGACCCCAGGCCCCTGCTTCTCCCTCTAGGAGCCTAATGAACTCCCCTAGCCTCCAGCTCAGTCTTCTCACCTACTCTGTCTGTCCAGCAGGTCTGCATGGGTCCCTGATGAGAACAGCTGCCTGGTCTTCCCTCCCTCCCTCTGCCCAGGGATCTGAGTTTTTGAGTAGGGGATGAGGGGAGATTGTAATCTCATTATAAACTTCCCTTTCCCCATCCCTGTTCAACTTTCATGTCAGTTCTGAGACTGGAGGATTTGGGCAAGACTCATGACAGCCCTCATTCCAATTCCATTTTCTGATGCAAATTTTAGCTAAGGGATTTTGAATCTTTTTTGGGGGAGGCAGGCTGGGAAAAGGGTAGACCTGGATAATAAACAGTCTACTCTCTGGGGGAAGTAGGAAGGATTCTAATTTTCCTTCCATCCCCAATTTCTACCTCCATGGACTGGCCAGAATTTAGCTTCAGTGAGAGATCTGGAATAGTCGACATGATCGAAACTACGTAAATCACATCACCCAATAAATTATTCCTCCCCCCCTTCCTTTTTTCCAGCACTTAATCTAGGAGCAAAGCTCCTCCCCTCCCCAAACCCTCAGGTCTTTTCACTGCCAGGCTCCTTTCCCTTTTGTTCAGTGGAGTTCCTTTTGTCAGGTTTCCAGCCTCTCTTCTTGTGCTTAGTTCCCTCCGTTTGGTGAGCCCTGGAGAGGAGCCTGGGGACAGGGATTTGAATCCCTGGGAGGAGAGCCTTGGGCAGAATCTATTTTTCTAGTAACCCTTTGCCTTCTGTCACTTATCAGCTTTTGTCCTCTGCTTTGATGGCTGAGGTCAATTTATGCTCCTGGGGGAAAGGGAAGATGGGTTGTGTTGCGGAAATAAAAAGTTTATTTGCTGCTTTTGTGGCGTCCACTCCTTTAGAAAAATATAAAGTAAGGAGATGCCCCCTAATGGAGGACAGATTAATTGTACCTTCCCTATCAATCAGGCGTGATTCTGTTTCAACAGACTGAGGTATAAATCTTACCCCCCTCCATTTGAATGCCCTGCCTAGCCTGTTACTGGCAGGCCCCTCAGAATACCTACTTGAAGATCATTTGCCACTTCTTTTCTACCACTGCTGTGAGACTTTATACCATACCATGGCCCTCAAGCCCAAGACTCAGGCACACTACATCTCCAAAGTCCTTTTATATGTCATTATACCTAGTTGAAGTCCCACTAAATTGAAGTCAAAGAAAAGACTCATTGCCACTATGAGTTGGTGGATATATGTAAGAGACCTCAATATGCTGCACATTTGTCATTTAGCTGCCACTTGAGGAAAAGCCATCTCTGTGATTGTATTAACACCTCCAGACCATCCCACACTATTTTAAATCTTCAATTATGGAAGGAGTGAAAAGGAGTCATTACGCAGCAGCTCTTCTGGTGAGTTGCCTTGCCTTAAAGCAGGGGTCCCCAACCTCTGGTGAGTGGCGGGCAAGTAAGGAAGCTTTGGTCTGCTGCTCCCCATTGCTCACATTACCGCCCAAATCACCAACCTCTCCCCAAACCCTGGTCCGTGGAAAAAGTGTCTTCCATGAAACAAGTCCCTGCTGTCAAAAAGGTTGGGGAGCGCTGCCTTACAGGATTAAAACAAGAAAAGCGAAACCTTTTTAACCAGAGCCCCAGTCTGATGCAGACTGCACAAACCTGATGAGTTTCAGGAAGTTTTCAGAGAAGACACTCACTATAAAAGAAAACCAGTTTTTTTAATTTTTAAAGCTCTCCCATGTTTTTAGCGGGTGCCAATGGTCACCTGCCACACTCGCACCAGGTTGTCTGTGTAGCCAGCAAACAGAGTCTGCAAGGGAGAAATGACAGGTTAAGTCAGAGCCATGGAATTCTACAGTCCTGCTAGTGCAACAAAGATGGCCCTTCTTTTTAATCACCCTCTATTCACGGGTGATTATGTATTCCTAGAGAAAGCAACAGCTGGCAGTAAGCACTCACAGGTTTGTAAAATGGCCAGGTTAATCAAGGTCTTAATTGAAGACAGGTAACCACTGCCCCACGGACCACAATCTTCCTACTGACGCTGTGTCAGTAAAATGACAATAAGCAATCATTTTACTTATGTCAAAGACACTGGTTTTGTAAATGGCTGACGAGCAGAAAGTGAGAAAGGTTAAAAGCTGAATTACCTGAGGACAGACCCACTTACCTGGCCATCAGCAGACCAGGCTAGAGACGTACACTGAGGCGGCTCTGCCTTGCTGCTAGTACTGATAACTTCTTGCTTCAATTCATCTACAATGATTTTGCCCTCCAAGTCCTGGGGAAGGGGTAAAACCAGGGTGAGGACACTCAACACTTCAGTGCCACTCTCAAAAGCCTCTTTCATCTGTAATTCAGTAATTCTCAAAAGAGAATGATTTTTTTGCCCCCTTGGGGACAGTTGCTGAGGCTGAGTAAATTGCTACACTTGGTCATCCTTCTTTTTTAGTAGGCAAAGATCTCCCACCACTGCAAATCCCAATCCCAAGAAGCTTTACTCATTCTTCTCAGGTATCCACTGGCAGTGTGATGGTTCAGTTGTTCAGGAAGTTCACATCCCACCAGTGAGCCAGATGACACATTGGGAAATAACATTGCCGGGGCTTGCAGAGCCAGGTATCTGGCCTCAACTGCAGCCCACACTCACCCAGATCTTGATGCTAGGGCCCGTAGCAGCACAGAGCCAGTAGCGGTTGGGACTGAAGCACAGGGCATTGATGATGTCCCCACCATCTAGCGTGTAAAGGTGCTTGCCTTCATTGAGGTCCCACAACATGGCCTGGCCATCCTGGGTGGACAAGGAACGAGTCAGGGCAATGTGACTTCTTCCGGATGTTAATCCCACCCACCTTGTCTCAAGATTCTGCCTTAATTCTTAACTGCTTATCACAGTACCCTGACCTCCCAAAAGCCAATTTCTCAAGTATCAACATTTATCTCTGTATGCTTTTCCTTTAATACATGACACCTCACTAACCCTATCAAGAGTCTCTGACAACTTCAAAATGCATCACTATAAGCTCCCAAAACACAGGATCCTAATCTCATCAGCAGCTTTAAGAAACCAGCTTCACAGAAAACGATCTCTTTTAAAGGGTATACCGTATCTACGTCATTTTCAGAATGTTCTTCAGAAACATTTACTCTTAAATTGCTATTGCATTATCTTAGGTATTCTAAGTCACTGTCCCCCACTGAGTAGGAGACTCCTGGCCTCTGAATACCTTGCCTCCAGAAGCACAGAGGGATCCATCTGGAGAGACGGTCACAGTGTTCAGGTAGCCTGTGTGGCCAATGTGATTGGTCTTCAGCTTACAGTTTGCCAAGTTCCATACCTGAAATTGTGGGTCATAGGTGAAGAACCTGGCCTGGGGATCCATCAGGGTCAAGAGGGCTTAGCTCAAATAAAAGGCATGGCACTGTGCTTAAAAGTATTCCTAGATAGGACAGCCAATTTCCAGTCTATCAGTAACAAAAAAAGGTCAAAGAATCTGTCTTGGCCACGTAAGGACAATGAGGATTGAAACTGGGGGGGAAAAAAAAAAAAGCTTTCTGTGTTGCCATCTTACAAGGGACTCTGGGTTCCCAATTAGCTACTTCAGACCAAATGTCAAAATTTAATGGCCTGTAATGAGAAAATATCAAGAAGGAAATGGTCAGTTGAGGAACAAAGCTTTCAGAGTGACCAACTGGGAGGCAGTGGGAACACATTCTGGTTGGTAAAGGCCTTACACCATGGGTCCAAGCTCACCTTGACCAGCTTGTCCCAGCCACAGGAGACAATAATGGGATTGCTGCTGTTGGGCGAGAAGCGGACGCAAGACACCCACTCTGAGTGGCTCTCATCCTGCAAAGGATGGAAAGGAAACGAGAAACTGTCTTGTCCCATGAAACTCTAGACCCCCACCCCTCCCCTCAGTTACATGGGATGTATGTTGACAGTCTTGTATTCATACCTTCAGAACCCAAACCTTTAAGATTGACAGAACCCCTTTAGGTTCCAGATGAGGCTTGAAATCACCGTATAAAGGCACCATGAAGAAGGGTGGGAGAAAAGTGTTCAACATGTGCTCCCTACACGTGCCTCCACTTTACCTGGACAGTATATTTGCATACACCCAGAGTATTCCATAGCTTGATGGTTTTATCTCGGGAGCCAGAGACGATCTGTCGGTTGTCAGAAGAGAAGGCCACACTCAGCACATCCTTGGTATGGCCTACAAATCGGCGCGTGGTAGTGCCCCTGAGAGGAAGGACGTGGTTACCCTCTAGACCGACTTTGCAAACATTCTTACACAGTTAGACTGTTTCCCTGGCCTGGTTCCTCTCCCAGTGGAGTGGCATCACTCACACAACCCTGGACATGGCTTTGGTAACAGCAGGCCCTTGGCCGAGAATATGCCAGAGAATCCCTTCAGAATTGCAGGACATGTCCTCACTCCCATGTGGGGATTGGCTCACAATGTCACCTCTCATCACCAGGATCCTCCGTTATGCCTGACCGTCCAAAGACTGAGCTACCAGTACACAACACGGTCAAACTTTGCCTACTCCCAAGTGCATTATCTGATAAAACTGCTCAACCAGACCACTCCTCAGCAATTCTGTATAACATTAAAAACAAGGAGGGTGGCCAAGCAACCACAACCATCTTCTCCAGGTATTCTCTGCCTTATAGTTCCCACAATGAACCCAATCACCCCTGGGAAACCACTTCCAGATATTATCTACCTCATTTCTACCCAGCTTTCCCCCAGTGCCCCAGAGCAGCTACTTGCGTTGTGAGATCCCAGAGGCGAAGGGTTCCATCCCAGGAGCCTGAGAGGGCAAACTGGCCATCTGAGGAGATGACCACGTCACTAACAAAGTGGGAGTGACCCCGAAGAGCACGCTGTGGGATACCGTAGTTGGTTTCATCTCTGGTCAGCTTCCACATGATGATGGTCTTGTCTAAGGGCAGGTAAAACAGAAAAGAAAACCCAGTGAGAAACCCCACAGCCCACCCTCTAACCTACTGGATAATGCCTCAAGGTGACTGGTGGGCTCACAAGATAAATTAAGGGCATTTAGGGGGTAGGGGAACTACAGGCTATGAGTGCAGTTACTAGCCAAATCCAAGTGACTCTATTCAAGAGTCAAGTAGAGCTAAGTGGTACCCTGAGAATTTAACTCAGGTGTGTGAAACTTTACCAGGTTATGGATGCCCCTTTTGGAGATTCAGACCAATACAACATCTATTTTAAGTATTTTCTGAGGTCTAATGCATGAACACAGCAGCCTGGGTGTGGGAAGACTAGCTGTGGGCCTCCAGAGACTACTGCTGAGGGCTGCAAGAAGTGCTGGAATTAGGAGTCACTTTAGGCGCTACAGGACTGCATGCTTTCCCTGCAACGTGTTCCACTCAACAAGCTTTCCTAGTAAGTGCCAGACAAGATCCTAGCCTTAGATGATCCATTTTTAAGTAGCGTGGGCGCAAACGCAAGGCACAAGAAGTCTCCAAACGCAACCAGGTACACAGTGACTAAGAAAAACCCAGAGCAGAATGGGCAGACGCGGGTTAGCCGTTGAGACTGGTGTCACGAGGTTCTCCGTGGAGTCCCCCCCACTTCCCACCGAGTAGACGGCCGGGCGGCAGCTCAGAAACAGCCTCTGGGTTTCAGCATGGGCACTCAGATGGCATGTTGGGATCATCACCGCGCCGCCCGACCCGTAGGCTCCTGGGCACACAGCCACACACGCGGGTTAGTGGGCCAGAAATTTAAAAAAAGCCCCCAAACCGTGCAACCCTCCCGGCAGGCATCCGTGTTTCGGAGTCTGCGAAGTGGGGACGCCTCACGGGTTTGCCCGTGCTGACACCTAGGCACGGGTCAACTCACACCCCACCTCGCGGCCCACGGGCCCAGTCATGCGACGCGCGCAACGCCCCCTACCCCTCAATCCTCTACCTGGCACCTCAGCCATACCTCGAGAGGCGGACAGTATCATGTCCGGGAACTGGGGAGTGGTAGCGATCTGGGTCACCCAGCCGTTGTGGCCCTTGAGGGTGCCACGAAGGGTCATCTGTTCAGTCATGACGGCGGCGGGTGCGGGTGTCGCCGCAGCGACAAGGATGGAACTGGATGGCTCGGAGAGACGACCCACACACACACGTTCCCGCCGCGGCCCTGCGGAGAAAAAGAGCGAGCAGCTCCGAGGCGGAACCGGAAATATCCGCCCTCTCGAGCAAAATGGCGCCCTCCTATAATTCACTTCTGCTCAGGATGGTGGCGCCGTGTAGTGCGCGGTGGGATGTAAAATAATAAGACCTCATGGTCTCCTCCGCCGCGCAACATAATTTGGCAACACCTTACAAATACATTCCGAAACCAACACGCCCGAATATTTAAAAAAGGCTCCTCACGGTTGGGGCATGAGGTCTAAGAAGCGGAAGAAAGTGCACGCCCCATTCCCGTAAGGATCGCCTAGCGTCTTCACTGTCCCTACGTGGCTCAGCGTGAACCCCGCCCTTTCCGCTTGGTGGCTTGGAGGGCAACGGAGAGGGAGCGTAATTTCGTGGGCGCAACTGTGAGTAACGGTGGGCAATGTGAAAAATACGGTATTAAATTTTAAAAATAAACTGTGCTCAGGTGAACTATTAAACCCTAACAGATTTCCTTGCGCGCGGGGAGGGGGGCAACTCGTCCCTCAAGAGATTGATGCTCTGATGGTTTTGGTTAAGGAACTCCATGCCCGGAAAGACTTAGTCCACCCAGGACTAAGGCAGGAATGGGTCACGGAGCGGAAAACCGGGGATGAAGGACAAATCAGTCTGTGGGCTTCTGGACAGTAGCCCGCTCCCGCCTAGGCAGAAACTGAAAGGCCCCAAGAGGAAGGACCTCCGGGTTCTGACTTCTCGGTACTCAGGCCAAACCACTCACAGAAAGGTGAGGGGTTTGCGTGTCCAGGCGTGCTCAAGTATTTCATTCCTGTTTGTAACATGTATTAACTTTATTTTCTCATCTGTGAAATGAGATTGGGAATAATAGTACCTACCTCACATGGTGTGGAGAGTAAATGGGTTAAGATAGGTAAAACGCCCAGAAAAATGCCTGGCAGAGTAAATGCACGCAACTTAGTGAGCACCTCTTGGGTACCAGACCCTATTTTAGGTCTTGGGAATACAGCTGTGAACCAGATAAAACGTACCTGTTTCTTTGTTGTTTTTTGAGTTTACATCCGATGGGATGGGGAGAAGAGAGCTCGAGGGGGAGATTTTAACAACGACAGGAAGATGTGGGAGAAAGCCCTGAGAATTTATGGGGGTGATAATGTTCCAATTGGAGGGAAGAGTCAGTGCAAAAGTACAGAGCTGGAGCGTTGGAGGCCGTGGGGACCAAAACAATGAGATGGAGGTGGGGGGCGGTCGACAGAGGGCCTCGCAGTCTGGGGGAAGGACCTTGGAAAGCCGTGCTAGAACGCCTGCCTTTGGTTAAAAAGGCGAGGGGCAATGGCAAAGCTGCTGTGGGTTATGGCCACTCAAGTGGGTGAAGAAGGCCAGAATCCGTCCCTGAGAGCAGCTACTCTCCTGGTCCCTTGCAGACCCCTGCCTTCCTCCGCAGCCATGCTGGGCTCCTCCATAGCCTAACAACTATCCTTTAAGGCTTCCAGGCTTGTACATCACCTGACTCCATGGCGCCCCCAACTGGCTATCCTGTCGCTTTTCCAACACTGAACTCTACCCCCACCCACGTGTTTTGTTTTTCCTGTGGTCCTGGTAGACCCTTGCGTTTACTCACCCCAGTATCCCGCTCGCTGCGCACGACTCCCGCCATGCCTGCGCCCCACTAGGCACTCAGCACAGCGGAGAGGTGAGCGATTCTTGGTCATCTCAGTGTGGAATGTGAGATGTGTTGCCCTCAGGAACACTGGCTCCTACAACTCCTACCTCCACTCTCCAAAGACGCCATCACTCAATCACATTATTACATTTTTTCCCCTCGAGAAACCTCATTCGGCTCTCTGTTTCTTGAACTTGCCCGGGGTGCCCCTGTGGAATCTGCATCCCTGAGGTAGGACACCAGGAGACTAGGTTTAAAAGGGGCCAGCCAGGCCCTTCACGCCAGCTCAAAGATGGGACCTTTCTGTAACACTAGGCTCTTTTCCAGAAGCCTCCCAGACAATCCCTGCCCTCCCGGGTTCCCCAGCCCACCTCTGCCCAGCCCCTCCCAAGTCCTCCTTGCCCTGCCTCTGGGCCGAGACCCTTGAAGGTACCTTTCCCAACCCGCAGGCCTTTCCCCACACTTGTCTCTACTCTTGGGATGATTCTCGCAGTGCCGCCTCCTATGGGGCCAAGGAGGGAATTCAAGGTTTTGCCCTGGAGCCCACCGGGACTAAGCCAGTGATGCCAGCGCAGGAGAGAGAGAAATGGGATGTAGTGGAATTTCCTGTCAACCAGAGACCCTGCAGGATTCAGGCTTTCCACTTCAGAGTTTTCCTCCAACCACCACCTGGCCTATCCTTTCTTGGAGGGTAGGCCAACAGGCCACAATGCCACTGAAAGACAATCTTTAGCCGAAGGAGGCCTTGCCCCAGCCCTGGGGACGCTGGGGACCTCTGGCAGTAGCTCTGGCAGGGGCGGGGGGTGGGGTGGAGCAGCCTTTCCTGCCCAGCCCCAGCTGCAGTTGAGCCCCATCCACGCCCGCTTCCCTCAAGGGCATCTATGGCTCCCTGCTGGGCATCCAGGTCCTCGCTTGGCCCAGTTAGGGTCCACCTGGTCTCCTCATTCCTCTCAAGTAGGAATCTGTAGGTTCACTCTCGGTTAGCAAACGGAGCCTGGCCCCTTCCAGCAGAGTTATGTCCCTCCGCTGCTGGACAGTTTGAGAATCAGCTGTGCCTTTCACAACAAAGTCTACTAACTACCCCAGCCAGGTTGGGCCGGGCCTCCAGGCCTCTTCCTTCTCACCCAGGGCACCTTTTCTCCAACCTCAGGGAGGTGGAAGCCTGCTCTCACCTGCCCTTTGGGGAAGATTCAGCTCTCCTCCAAGCCACCTTCCCACTTCTCCAGGCTGCCCACACCCTATAGGCAGAACTGGTCCTGGCCCCGAGTTTAGTGTTGTCTCACCCACTTATCATCTGAGCCCCTGGGCTGCCCCATCTTTCCCGTCCCGACGGGCACCACCTCCATTCCACACAAGGTAAGAATCCCACGGAAGAAATTGGAGAGGCTCTTCTAAGGAAGTCTGTCTCACTATTTCTTTTCTGAAGGGAGCCCCCAGGACCCACACAGCTGGAAAGAGCCCCTTAGGCTTCTTGCCAGAGGCCCATGATCTCCAGGAGCAGAGGCCTCCATACCCTCCTGCCAGCATTCAAGAGGTGAGAGGTGTTCCCTTGAATGCTGAGGTGAGGGCTTCTGTAGGTGCTGGGTAAGGGACTGAGGGAAAGGTGTGTGGCCAGGACCAGAGGGCCTGCTGACTGCCAGCCCTGGGCAGGCGGTTTCCCTTCATTTTACTGTCCTTCTGCTGATTCAGTGTGGTTGGCTCTGGCATGCCTCATACTCTGTTGCTGTGATTACATTGGCCCTCGCTTGCTCCTCCAACTCATCAGTTCTCTCCCACACAGAACACACATTGTTCTTCTGCCTGGAAGGCCCACCATGTCTAACCCCCCTTTTCTTAGTTAAATCTAAGCTTCCTTCAGGTCTCAGCTCCGGTTGCCACATCTGGGAAGCCCTCTGTGACCCTCAGATGTAGGTCAGGCTCCTTTTATTTCATGCTGTCATAGTGGTGGTGCAGTGTTTGTTGGGTCTCGTCTCCTCTGAGTGCCTTAAGGACAGGGACTAGGCTGTTTCTGCTCACATGTTGCATTCCCAGCACCTGGTAGAGGGTTTGGTATGAGGAAGATTCTAATCTTGGTGACCAGCCTCACAGGCTGAGTAGTTAGGGGCAAGTAGTTAAAGGGAGGGCGCTCCGGGCAGAGGGATCAGCTTGGGGGACGAGGTGTGCAAGTGGTTTGCATGCACAAGTTTGGGAGTGATGGTTTCAAGGAAAGTAGAGTGAAACCCAAGGTGGGCAGGGATCCCTAGTGCTTTTGTCCTGAAACCCAGGACAGTCTCTTTAGGATTATCTCATCCCTCCTGCCTAGCCTTGATTTTACTGAAAGGCATCTGTAGTCAGAGTGAAGGCTAGGTTGGAGGAGTAAGACTAGAAACAAGTAGAGTTCAGAAGTTGGACAGGAGGGTCTCCTAGAGGATCATGAGAGTCTTACAAAGGAAAGGACAGAGGACTTAACCAAAGGCCTTACGAGTGAGGGGTTGACCATCTCTTCCAATCCATCTCTACCCTGCTTCCTTTACTCCAGGGTCTAGAGTTGGGTTCTGTATACAGAAGCTATTTAATGATTGAGGCCTAAAGAATTAAGTTCAAAAAGGCTGGAGACAAGGAAATGTGAGACTGTAATTATAGGTTCTGTTCCATTCTTCCTAGTGAGAGGTGGGGATGTAGCATTAAATCAATGCTGGGAACAGATCTTACAAAGAAATCACATGCCATTTTTTAATGTTTCTTGAAAAAGATTCCTTGTCCATCTTAGTCAGTAATCTGAGGTCTAACAGTCGCCCAGAAAGCTGCTAAGGCATTCTGTTGGGTCTTCCCTGTGAGAGGGACTGTGGGATTCCCCAGGGCCTCGGTGCTTTACCAGATGTGCAGAGTCAGAGGCTATCAAAGTGGGCATGATCTGGTCAGGTGGCTATATTCCAGGCAGGACTATAAGAAATGCCAGCAGAAGGCAAGCTTCTTGCCTTGTTAAAGGATTTAAAGCAGCATTAGGTGGTAGGGAGAAACAAAAGGTGACCCAAGGTGCCTGTTCTCAGCTTTTTACCAGGAAGAGGATATCATATGAACCAGGGTCAGGAGATTATGTTGAAATGGAACGTTGAGGCTAGCTAGCTCACTACAGGATATGAGAGCTGAGGAGATAGCCCTCAGCTCTCATAACCCTTCCCTGCTCACACCTGGGTTAAACAGCCAAGAGCCTGCTAAGAAATTCCATGCTTTGCTACAGAGGGAGAGAAGGGATTTTATATGCCTAGGAAATGGTAGACAAAAAAGGGGGTGTGACCTCCAGGGATCCTCTTGCAGGCCACCTGGATCCCCATTTATCTTTGCAGGGGCCCTGCTAGATGCCAAGTGGAATTGTCAACCAGAAGGCTCTGACCAACTCTGGATCTGAATCCTTTAGGATGGGGGAAAAGGCAAGGAAGGCCTAAGCATGAACCTCAGTTAGTGAGATAGATATGGAGGAATGAACCTCCCTGTTCTTTAAGGCTATATCTAATTCAAATCCCTGAGGTATCCATTTTCCCCCCTTTTTGGAAGGAGGATAGTTGGGGAGAAGAGTAGCAGGTCTCCTAGTAACAGGAGCCTTGTGGCATCTCCTCCTGTACTTCCCACATGCACAGATGGGCTGTTTCCCCAAGCCCCAGGTTCTCATACTATACCTCTGAGGACTCTGGTTTGTGGGCAAACACTATCATTAAAAGTTAAATTTATCATTACCTTTAGCTCTCACAGTCTCCTCTTCAGCCCTGTTATTCTTAGGATCTCTCACTTCATCTTCTCTCTTTAACACTGCCAGCACACACTGCTTTCCCTTCCAGGACTCCAAGACCTCCTCACCACCTTCTGTCAGGATCTAGTGTGAAAGGAGAAAGGGAAGAACCTACTTACCTGCTTTAATACTAGGTTCTGCCCCTCATCCCATTTTCAAAAAGTCAGGCACCAAATAAAACCTTGTTTATACTTACACTCCTGTTTTGAGGTTCTAGCCCCAGCTCTTTTTGGGACGGGGGTAATGGTTTTTTTTTAGCTGCCTTTCACTAGAGTTCTCCCCTGTCACGTCTCTTACATGTGATCCACATGGATCGCAACTGTAACCGGCTCAAGGCCATTTTGGTCAGATTTATAAAAAAAAAAAAAGCTGCCTTTTCTCCTTTTATACCTAAAAATATCACCTTACAGCCGTCTCTCTCCTGATTGAGAAAAGAAAGTTGTCTTACTTCTCCTTTTTCTTCTTCCCTTTGGACTTTACTACTCCTGAGGGTCCTAGGAAGGACTAGAATTCAACCTGCCTTTTTTGTATAGAACTGTACAGTTCAACATGATTTGACAGCCACTAGCCATATATGACTATTTAAAATTAATTAAAATTAAATACAATGAAAAATTCGGTTCCTGAGTTGCACTAGCCACGTTTCAAGAGCTCAAGTCATATGTAGCCAGTGGTACCTCTACTATATCGCATAGCACAGATTTAGAACACTTCCATCACTGCAGAAAGTCCTTTTAGAGCTGGTATAGAGGGCTAGTGTCCCTGTCTCCCCCTTTTTGTAATCCTATTTTATCTGTCAATAAATATTTGTGATAACTTCACTGTTACAGGATAGCTTTCAAAGGTGGTCAGGGATCAGGGGTGGGAAACAGCATAGAATCTCTTGGTCCTATAAAGGTTTCAGAAGGCATGGCATAGGGGCCAGAGGTTGATGGCCAATCTAAGGAGGAGCCTTAGATTTTAAGGAAGTGCTTTAAGGGCTGATGTTATATAACATGTATCAGCCCAGGGCTTCTCCCACTCTGACAGGAACAGAGAGGCTCTGGTCTTACCTATAAGTTCTGAATAATACTTAAAAAAACAAAATAAACAATTGCCCTGTGGCCCTGCTGAAACTAAGGAATAGCTGAAGTGATTGCCTTTTCTTACTAATTGTTTCTAGATTTTAATTTCATATACTGCTTTATCTGTTTTAGTCCTTGATGGCAGTGGTGTAGGCAGCTCTAATGTTTACAGAAGGCCTGTTGACCCTGCCACCTGTATGCCAAGAGCTGGGAGAAGTGGGGGTCATATCAATTAATCCACTGATGCTAAGGCTACATTTAATAAAATTCCAGATAGGTGAGGCTGTTCTTCCACTGAACACTTTTGAACACCTGTGCTAGGCACTGGCTATAGGGCCTAAGTGAGGCTAGTAATGGCACGTCTGTAGATACGACCACTTTTCCCTGAGACTAGACAAGTGGTTCTCAACCAGGGATGCTTTTGCACCACCCCTCCCCAAGACATCTGGCAAGGTCTGGAGACATCTGTGGTTGTCACAATGGTGGAGGAGTGCTACATACACCTAGTGGGTAGAGTCCATGGATGCTACTAAGCATCCTGGAATGCACAGGACATCCCCCGCGCCCCAAAGCAAAGAACTACCTCACTCAAAATGTCAAGAGTGCTGAGGCTGAGAAACCCTGGTCTAGACCACAACATGGATCAGTTCTTCGTGCCAAGACTAATCATGCGGTCCAGGGTCAGAAGGATAGTAAGTAAGGCTAACAAGACTAATCATGTGGTCCAGGGTTAGAAGGATAGTAAGTAAGGCTAACAAGTGTCTGATAAATTGGGAAAGAAAAAAATTAGGAGTCAGTGCAACAGTGACCTCCATAAAGCTGAAGGGCAGGTATAACTGGAGTGTGTTTAACTGCACTAGAATGCTAAGAGCTACGGTCATGGTGCAATTGGAGTTCAGGATTTCAGATGTGTAGCAAGTCTGTGAAGATGAGGTTCAGGGTACAGCCACAGGAGTAGAGAGGAGCAAGTTTAAACAGTCTGACTTGTGATACAGCAGTCAACAGCTGAAACTAGTAGGGAAGACATTCAAACACATGAGCGTCTGGTGCATATAGATATCAGTTTTTCTCAATGGTTTTGTAACCCACACCTTTACCTTCCATATACCTTAACATCTCACATTCTGTCTCCTTCAGTGTTATTTAAAATTTCAAAATTAAGTTTCATGATTAAAATTAATCAAAGCAATGGTAATTCTGGAAGGCAAAAATTTATTCAGGTGATGTAATAACCATGTCACTATTAAGCCTTAACTTTTCTTTCCTGGATGGTGTAGAAGATGCAACAAAACACAAGCTGCTTTGACAGCGCTCTTGCAGTGTTTTCTCCCACAGTTAGTTATACCAAAAAAAAAAAAGCTTTTAAGATATAAGGAGAAAATGGAATAACAAATGGATTAAAGTCTGAAAGTTTCTAGTCAAAACAATCAGACTTTGAGTTCCACAAACTCCTCCTTAAGTTTTTCCAGTGAGGACTGAACATCAGTGTGAAACATTCTTCCCCAAAGCTACCGCAGGTAGGTTTCAAGAGCAAGGTCAAGAACACATCACCCAAAATAGTTTTAGATTCCCTTCCTTCCTTCCTTTTCCTTCCTTCCTTCTCTTTTTCTTCCTTTCCTGGAAATAACATTCATGTAACCTATTCTCTAAAGATTGGCCAAGAAAATTAAGACATTTTTAGCATGAGTTTGCTATCTGTAGCTAGATTTTTGGCAAGTACTTAAAGTATTTCATAATGAGCAGTGATGTTGGTGTTTGCCCCTTGACATTTCAGGATCAATGTATTTTAAGCTTCAATGTGTTAAATTATGCTTGAAGTTTTAATTTTTGAAGTTTTAAAGTACAGATTCTTTATCACTGGTGTCCCAAAATCAGTTCTGTCCATAAATTCAGCTGAACTAAGTTCTCTGACAACCAAGGAACCTCAGTATATGACAGAAAACACTCTCAACAGCATTCAGATCTTTGAAAACCAAGGCAAACTGGGATCAAATGTACTATTTTTCACAACAGTTATGCTGACAGCAAGGCTTAAGATTTCCAGTAGATAATGGGCAGACTGATGGAAGTCGATGCTTGGTGGTGACTGCTGCAGTACATCTTTCTTTTTTAAAATAAATTTATTTATTCATTTATTTTTGGCTGTGTTGGGTCTTTGTTGCTGTGCCCAGGCCTTCTCTAGTTGGCGGTGAGCAGGGGCTACTCTTCTTCATTGCGGTGTGCAGGCTTCCCACTGCGGTGGCTTCTCTTGTTGCAGAGCACAGGCTCTAGGCGCGCAGGCTTCAGTAGCTGTGGCACATGGGCTCAGTAGTTGTGGCTCATGGGCTCTAGAGCACAGGCTCAGTAGTTGTGGCGCACGGGCTTAGTTGCTCCGCGGCACGTGGGATCTTCCCAGACCAGGGCTCGAACCCGTGTCCCCTGCATTGGCAGGCGGATTCTTAACCACTGCGCCACCAGGGAAGCCCTGCAGTACATCTTGAATGCCAGTTTTCTTGAATTTTTGACAAAGACCCATATCTAAAACATGCCATTGCTGTAGCACCACCAACATATACTCCTATACTTTTTTTCTTCCAACTAAGTTCATTTCATACAACTTCAAAAATATTGTCTTTAGTGCTCGCTTAGTGAAAAAAGCACATCCACAGTTTTTAAAGCCTTATTCTGAACATAAGCAAAGCACAATTTTCTTCATCAGTAGATTAATCTCAACTAATAGCAAAGAAGGATGAATTGTTTTTTTTAAAACCTGACGTTTGATATGCTCAGTCAATGAATTCAGAGTTCAGACGCAGAAGTCGATGAAGAAATCCTGGAATTCCTCAATTTCCTCTCAAATTTGTGGCAGCATTCGGAATGCAAGGTTTCACAAGTTTCTCCATTTTTTTCTCCTTTGCAATTAAAAGGGCTATTTAATAGTAAGCTTTCATTGCCTTTTAAGATTCCCGTTAATATTCCAATACTGTCCAATCTTAAAACTGCAGAGAATTGTGCTTTGCAGAACACTGTTTTTAGTGGTATAACTTTAACAGTGTTTGGCATGTGTCACTGCCCAACACTTTCAGATAACTCAGCTGAAGAAGCTGACCCTATCTTCTGCATCATACATGAATCCATACTTGATAAAAGCCTCAAAAAATTTTTGGCTGCCATCTTTAGCTACTTCAAAGGAGAAAACAGAAAAACAAGGAGTACTGATGATGGAAGCATCTGGTCCCCCTTGCAGAGCGATGAATGATTTTATCAGCGGCAGCTGGGTGGCAGGGCAATACAGGCATCCAGTTATGCCTGAGCCTCAACAAGTGAAATCTTTGTTCATTTGCTTTTTTTTGTTTTTGTTTTTAATTTTTTGGCTGCATTGGGTCTTCCTTGCTGCACGCAGGCTCTCTCTAGTTACAGAGAGTGAAGGCTACTCTTAGATGCAGTGCGCGGGCCTCTTATTGCAGTGGCCCCCCTTGTTGGGGAGCACGGGCTCTAGGCATGTGGGCTTCAGTAGTTGTGGCACACGGGCCTAGCCACTCCACAGCATGTGGGATCTTCCCAGACCAGGGATCGAACCTGTGTCCCCTGCATTGGCAGGCAGATTCTTAACCACTGCGCCACCAGGGAAGTCCCCATTTGCTTTTTATACACCTGTCTGCCGCCTAAAACCTGACATCGTTTAATGGTGCCCTTGGTCAATCTAAATGATCTTATTTTCATAATCCTCTGATTCTAGCTTGAAGAGTCTAGACGAACTCTAACTCATGGGATGGACAAAATGGAAGATGTAAATAAGTAAACTTTTCAGAGCTAAAAAGCCTCTTCTTATACAAAATTAAACTTTAAGGAATAGCAGTATAAATGGCACCATATCCACAACAAACATCTCTGGGTATCCAACTAATTATACACCTCATTGACAATAGGCCTTACTCTGAATGATTCTTGCTCCATCTTTGTATTCCCACCAACCAAGGAGTTCTTTCCAATTTATTTCTTATATTATGAAAAATTAAATCTTTTTTTCTTTTTAACATTATAATACTAAATATGATTTTATAAATGATAACTCTCCCCATACCCTGCAATGCTGATACAATGTGTGAAGGGAGGGGGAGAGAATGCCTTTCTTTTCTATTCCTGAAAATCACTGACCTATTCCTTGAGTCTATGAGTAACAACTCCCGACTTATAGCCCCTAAAGCTAAAAAAGCTTGATCACCTCCAAAGTAAGATTAAAATTTTGTTGAATTAGTAGCCGACAAGAGAGAATTTAACGTAACCAGAACTGTGTGGTGGCTAATGTACAGCATATTAAATAAACCATTATATAAAAATAGTTCCATATAATGTTAACTATTGTGAGAGTTTTGTATACTACGATTCTAAATCATGCTACTGTAAGGTGCATGTTTACCAATGAAAGGAAGTGACAAAACTATAAACTGTATAAAGAATGAAAGAATATGTCAGTTAATAACAGTTTACACATAGCCTACATAATTTTTACGCCTTCAGTGTAACTCCTGTTTGGTAACACCATCAACCTAAGTTCTGGTATATGTTTGAAAATAAAAGTTTTATTTATTTTTTAAATATTACATATTTTGAAAGGGATTATCTCCAATTTGTTTAACTTGGTTTTGCTGTTTATACTTACTAAGGTGCTTTATAAATAACTTCTGAGGTTTCAAATGAGAGTCAGCTGGCCTCCCCAGATGAAAAGACCACCTCTTTTCTCTCGTCTAAATTGGCTTTCAATTAAAATTTTGGTTTCAAAATCCTTTCTAGAAAATCCTAGCAGAGGAATGAAAGGTTACCTCCTCTCCTCAGCTTCAATGTACCAAAACCCAGAAATATAGGACATAGTTTCTTCTATAAGCAAACTTAATTATTACCCTGGGGGGAAAGCATGGTAGTAGGGTTTATCCTTAAATCATATTAATATGATGGAATTAGCAGTGGTTTGTAGTGAAGATGTGTGTCTTAACTGTGCACTTGCCAATAGTTACTGTGAAACGGCGGGGGTGGGGGGTGATGATATTATCTAATATATAATGCCTGTAGGGCAGTGTTCTGTTTGTGTTTTGAAACCAAGTATACACCTGTGTACATATAATTTAAAAGTTTCATAAAACAATACTTACTTACCCTTACTGTGCTCCCATGCACTCTGATATTTTCTGTTTCATTTAAAAATAATGCTGGGCATAATCCATTTATTTTAAGACCCACTAATTGGTCAAAATCTATGGTTTGAAAACCACTGCTGTAGAAGAACATGAGGAAATACATTTTATAAACTGTAAAGCACTACTAAGACGTGAGCAGCTGCTATTGATTATAAGACTTTTATGGACTTGAAGACAACCTCTCCCTCCTTGGGTACTGCTAGGAGTCACATCCATCTAGGCTTTTTGACAGTATTCATGCTGTCATTGAGACAATTTTCTAATACTCAGATCAGGCCTAGAAAGCAAGGTATTAACCAAATCAGAACCCAAAGAAATGAAAGGAAACTAAAGGAAAGTCAAACTAAAGAAACATCTGTTTAGCGCTTTATGGTTTATAAAATACTTTCACATATATAATCTCTTTTAATCTTAACAAGCCTAGGGGAAAAGTAAAGCTAAGAGGTTGAGATTTGGCCAAGATGAGACAGTAAATTGCAGAGCCAGGTCATCTGATCCTAAATCCTTAACTTCTTCCACTCTGATAAAATACCAGGTAAGGAAAGTGATCAGGCCAAGAGGTTTATTCTGATCCATCAAAGATGTTTATGCCCTCTGCCTTTCTCTACAGGGAAAATGGGCCCTACTGAAGGTGGGAAAGTGACCCCAGACTTTGGGAGGGTGGGTGTGTCCAGTTGCTCTTCTTAGTCCAGGAATCACACCTGGCTTTTTGGTCTAACCAGTATTAGTCCTCTGTTTTGACACTGCTTGTGCTGATGTCCTGAATGTCTGTTATCTACAAGTACTGTGGCTTTCCATTCCTATGTATTAGGGATCCCCGAGTCTTGGTCAGGTATAGACTCAGGACTCACATCAGAGGGAAATTAAGTACTGGGGGTGGGGGGGGTCTGTCACTTATACCCCCTTATACTTTGGTAGATTGAAAGGGAGTAACAACAGTGGTCAGCTCCCAGTTACTGTCTTTTGTCTTTACTCAGTTTCCTCTGGGGAAGCCAGTCAGCCTCAGCCAATGTCTCCTTCCTCCACATATGCCCATCTCTCTCCACCCTGTGCCCCATCCCTCACAGAAGAAGAGGCTCAACTACCAAGTCCCCAGCTCCCTTGGTTTCTCCTCCACTCCCTTCAAATCCCCACATTCCCTCATACCGCTCACCTTGTACTCCTGCACCACTTCCTCCATTGGCACCACGCTGTGCTGTTCGTGGCTCCTGGATTCTCGGCACACCACACAGATGGCCTCGTTGTCCACCTCACAGAAGAATTTCAGAGCTTCTTGGTGTTTGGAGCAGATGCCCTGATCATTCCCCTGGCTCCCTCGATTAGGAGTGGGGCACATCTGTTGAATTATCTGGACCCTGTTGGCCAGCTGCAAGTTGAGACGAAAGCTGCGACTCGTAAAGCTCTTTTGGCATTGGGGGCAGGTGAACTGCCGTGGAGGGGCCGGGGGAGGAGGCCGGTGAGTGTAGGGATACAGCTCTTGGGCGTCCTCATCGTATTCTTCCAATATCTCCTCCTCTTCTTCTGGGTAGACGTCAGCTCTCAGGTCATGTCTCACGCCTCCCAGGTAATAGTCCGTATCCTCCTCCTCTTCCTCCTGGTCCCACACATAATCCACGTTGTCCCAATCCCTTACGCCACCGTCACCGTTCCAGAGTTCATCATCCTCTTGGTCCTGGAGCAACTCCTCGTCAGCATTCCCCTGGTATAAAACCTCTCGAATGGAGTTGCCCCATCCACCGATGGCCCCCACCGCCTCGTCGTCCTCCTCCCATTCATCTTCCTCTTCGTCCCTGACTTCCTCATCATCTTCCTTGCCCCACAGCTGCGTCACACACCCTCGGCAGAAGTTATGCCCGCAGCCAATGGACACGGGATCCTTGAAGTAATCCAGGCAGATGGCGCACACCGCTTCCTCCTGAAGTGTCTGCAAGGCGTTGGGAGCAGCGGCATAGCCAGCCATCTTAACGCGCTGCCGGTTGGTATGGATGCGTCAGCTCACAGCTGAGAAGCAGGGGACACACCTGCAGGCCTGCCTCCAAGCTACGCTGGTGATCCAAAGCTGTCCCCAACCCTGCTCTGCCTACTCGGGCCCTCAGAGAAGCCTTGACTCCACTCTCTCAGACTCTCCCCAGCTTTAAGTGCGAAAGCCCCAGGCCCGAACTCACAGCTGCCCTCGGAAGGCAGTGGGGGTGGAACCAGGCTGCGGCCCCCACTTACCTTCGAAACTCAGCGTGCAAACTCAGCTCTCTCCACGTTTCTCGCCTCCCTCCCGGTTTGCCTGACCCGGCGGCGTCCACCTCAGAAGCCGGCGCTCCTCACCCCGCCTTCCCGGTTTGCCTGACCCGGCGGCGTCCACCTCAGGCGTCCACCTCAGAAGCCGGCGCTCCTCACCCCGCCCTCCCGGTTTGCCTGACCCGGCGGCGTCCACCTCAGGCGTCCACCTCAGAAGCCGGCGCTCCTCACCCCGCCCTCCCGGTTTGCCTGACCCGGCGGCGTCCACCTCAGGCGTCCACCTCAGAAGCCGGCGCTCCTCACCCCGCCAGAGGTGACCGAAAATGACGTAGGCGCGTTAACCCACACTCGAGAGGGGGCGGACTGGGCGGACGGAGGTCCACCTCTCTATGGTTTCCCCCGGCGACGCGCCCCCCGGAAACCCCTGCAGCCCATCCAGCCGCCTCAGACAGGAAAGACGGCCTGGTCAGAATGGGTGGAGGCTGCGAGAGAATCAGTTTAAGCCACTGAGCGCTCTAATCAGCCAGACGCAGAGGGTCCAACAGCCGCTCAGGAAACCCCGTCCCCAGATGGACCCAAAAGGGTGGGGACTGTGGTGGCCGACCTCTGGTGCTCTCGTGCACTTCCGGCCCCTCTACCCAGAGGCCTTTGTGGTAGGGAGGATTCTGTCTTCACTGCTGCAGCGCTCGAGGGCGTGGTCTGTAGCAACCTGGTGGGATCGAGCTCGCTGCGCAGTTGGGTGGCGGTGAGATCAAAGAATCTCGCGTGAAGACTTGCGTGCTTCCAACTTTCCTCAGACCAATTCACCCCTTTCTTGCTGCCTGCCCTCAGCAGGCACCAACTTCGCCTGTGGATCTTTTTACCTCCATCTATAATCCTTCCATTCACCATCCATGCATGCATCCACCCGCCCAAATATCCATTCATTTTTCATCCATCCCTCTCTCTCCATCCATCCATCATATGCATGCATAACCCATCCATCCATTTATCCATCCACTTTCATCTATCCACGTTATAGGAACAAAAAAATGAGTAAGGCATGATTGTTCCTTCAAGGAGTATAGAGTTATAGGCGAGTGGTCGTCCTTCACCGAAGGTTCACAAGGTTTATTTATTTCTTTTTTTAACTTGACCCTCAGTAAGAAGTACATTGCACATATTTATCCAATGCAGACTTGCACATATATGACAGAAACAAAATTGGGGGAAATTGTTCGTTTCCTTAGGGCGTTCAAGTCACTCTGGTATGTTCTGTTTTACTTCAATAAGATGCTGTTCAACACCCATTGGAGTGATTGCACCCCTCAATAATTGGTCACTTTGGTTTGAGGAACTCCACCTGCCCTAATGGAAACTTCAACGAGCCCTGGATCCCTTCCTTTCCCTCTCTGGGCCCAAACTTGGACTCTAAGTCCCACAGAGCAAGAATGGTAAACGTGCTATTCAGCATTGTACACATAGCTTCTCTGTCATAGTGCTGAACATATAGCAAGTACTCCCTACATATCTGCTGAGTAAATAAATGAAACCCAACAAATTGCTACCATCAAGTCCTGCTGGTTTTTATCTCCTCAAATCTAGGTCTTCTCTATCTCTGTTCCTTCCAGCCTACATCTGACCCCATCAGCTTCCAAATGGACAAGAAGTTTCCTGAAGGGTCACTTGGCCTCATTTAAGTCCATCTTTCAGCCACCAGTACCATTCACCTGAAATGAAAGTCTGACACACTCAAGCCAAGCTGTTGCCTCTATGTCTTTGGGCATGTTGTTCACTCACCTAGAAGGCTCTCACCTCACTGCTTCACTTGGATATAATCCCTAATTAACCTTCAAGTCTCTGCTCAGGCATAATCTCCTGAAGGAGACTCTTCCCTGAGGCTGGCACCAGGCTGTGTTCAGACCCCAACTCTGTCACTCTCTGTATGACCTTGGATTAGTTTCTTAACATCCCTGTGCTGCAGTTTCCCCATTTGCAACATAAAGATGATATAGTAGCACACACGTCCTGGGTTGTTGTGAAGTTGGATTAATTGTAAAATGGTTTGAACAATGCCCACTGGAGTTATCTTTTTATCCTCATCACCTGCCACTATATTCCTTTCCTGTAGTAGATAAGCCTTAGAAGAAACTCTCCCTTATCTCCTATTCTCTCCCACTTTGAGTAGGGTCAAGTGATTTGAACGCTGAGGGGAAAAATAATATGCCATGTGTCATCCTAGGTTTTTTTTTTTTTCTGGTCACAGTGCTCGGGATCTTAGTTCCCTGGACAGGGATCGAACCCGTGCCCCCTGTAGTAGAAGCTCAGAGTCCTAACCACTGGACCACCAGGGAATTCCCTGTCATGCGAGTGGTTCTGAGAGCCTTTTGTCTGGAGAGGGAGGGAGTTGAAACCCAGGTCTGACCTGCCTAAGGTGGGACACCTATTGGTGGTGTTTGTTAGAAGACTAGCAAGTAAACTCCCATATACAATCTGAGAACCCATCCTGGAGGTCATGACTGACCCTGAGAAGCCACGGGGAAAATATGAGCAATGAGAACTGGAACTGAGTTTCAAGGCTGGAATACTTCCCCATCTCTGAATGCAGGTTCTCCCCTGCACGTGGAAGCGGGTGGGCAAAGAGCTGGGGAGCAGACCAAGGGAAGAGGAGGCTGCTTATAAAAGCAAGTTCCTGCTTGCCCCAGGGAGCAGAGCCCAGGTGGGAAGGAGAGCTGGAGAAAGAGCAAGGGGGAATGAGGGGAAGAAGATGGTGGGAGAAGGCTTGTGGGATCATCCTGAAGGAACTGTTGAGACTTAAAAGGAACATACAGTGGACACCCATTATCAAGAACACCTAGGCGGGGGCTTCCCTGGTGGCACAGTGGTTGAGAGTCTGCCTGCCAGTGCAGGGGACACGGGTTCGGGCCCTGGTCTGGGGGGATCCCACATGCCGCGGAGCAAGTAAGCCCATGAGCCACAACCACTGAGGCTGCGCGTCTGGAGCCTGTGCTCCGCAGCAGGAGAGGCCACGACAGTGAGAGGCCCACACACCGTGATGAAGAGTGGCCCCTGCTCGCCGCAGCTAGAGAGAGCCCTCGCACAGAAATGAAGACCCAACACAGACAAAAATAAATTTAAAAAAAAAAGAATACCTAGGTGAATAAAGACCTGTAAAGTTCAATACCTATTTTATCTTCTTTTTCCTCTGAATTACGTCTCCTCAAATCCAAGTGGCAGCTGGGAGAGGGGCTTTGTTTAGATTCCCTCAGGTTGTGAGGCTTAGCTGTTATTTATCAGGTATACGGGACGCTTGGTTTTAAGCCCTCTTGCAAATTCCACATCCCCAGCAACCAGGCACACTCTTCTATTCATAGGAAGACTGCTAGCCTTCTCCTGAACTCAGCTGGGAGCTGGGGGTTGTTGGAGTAGACCATTTGGCACACACAGGGCCTCAGGTGCCATTGTCCCAGGGGCACTGGGAAAACAGCTGCAGCGGAGGGCACTCAGGAACAAGGGCTCAGCAATGGTGGTGGCTGCCAGTGCATTTTTCTCAGGACTCTGATTTCAGAAAATTTATCCATGGAAACTTACATCAGCCTTTTTAGGCTGAAGAACCCCACACAACTGCAGATGATTAAATTCCAGTTTATGCTGAGGAGGCAGGTACTTGTCACACAGACACTGGGGACCACTTATCAGAGGTACCAAAGAGGCAGTCTAGCACGGTCTTGGTCACACAGGGGTTGGCAAATCTGGCCCTCAGTTTCTTTTTTTTTTTTTTTTAATTTATTTTTATTTATTTATTTATTTATGGCTGTGTTGGGTCTTCGTTTCTGTGCCAGGGCTTTCTCTAGTTGCGGCAAGTGGGGGCCACTCTTCATCACGGTGCGCGGGCCTGTCACTATCGTGGCCTCTCTTGTTGCGGAGCACAGGCTCCAGACGCGCAGGCTCAGTAATTGTGGCACACGGGCCTAGTTGCTCCGTGGCATGTGGGATCTTCCCAGACCAGGGCTCGAACCCGTGTCCCCTGCATTGGCAGGCAGACTCTCAACCACTGCGCCACCAGGGAAGCCCCCTCAGTTTCTTTTTGTAAGGCCCAAGAGCAAGGAACAACTTTTAAAGTTTAAAGGGGTTGTAAAAAAAGAAAACAAAGGTGACTATTAGGACAGAGACTGTATGTGGCCACAAAAGTCCAAAATATCTACTATCTGACACTTTACAGGAAAAGTTTACTGACGCCTGTGCTAGGAGGCTGGAATGGAGGACCTCCAGAATGCCTTCTGATGTTACAATTCTGGCTTGTTTCTCCCCTCTGGGTTCAAGACTCGGGCTCGTCCCCAACACCCTAGCACTCTCTCCTTCCCGTCAGATTCCAGAGGTCCTGGCTGGACAGAGTGAGTATGACCAGTGGGTCAGCCTTGCTTTTCCTTAACTCAAGCCCAGCTTCTCCACTTCCCCTGCTGCAGTGCAGATAGCTCTGGCTTCCTGGGTCTCTTCCCTGTCCTGGCTCTGTCACTGTGGAGCAAAGGTGCCTGGAGGGGCTAGGAAGTTAGAGGAGAAAAAAACGACCAGCCCAGGGCTGGGCCTTTCAGTTGGCCTTTGTTGTATGTTCCCATCTGGCCAGGCCCTGGCTGCCTGGCTATGTCCTGCATTATTCATCATGGTACTCAGGGCAGGGATGGCCAGGTCTCCAGGATTCTGGAAGGCCTTGGGGGAGGGCAGGCATGGCTGGAACAGTGGGGGTAACTGGGGGAGTGAGGCTGCGTCGAAGACGGCTTGTAAGAAAGGCTTGCCATTCGGTGAGTTTGGATTCTAATGTTATTCACTGAATACCCATGATTCATTATTATTCATTAATGAATTCCTGCATTCATTTGACACATAATCACAAAGCACCAGGCCACATTGAGCAGCCAGAGATTCTGCTCTGAATGTAGTGGCCCCTGAAAAGTTGTGGTTTGGGACAGGACTCCTGAGTGAGTGGTCAGCATGTGAGATTTGTGCTAAGGGGGGTGTGGAGGATATCAGGGTGGCCTGAGGCCTTGAAGTCTGGACTCTACCCACAGGGTGAGCGAGGGGTGGGTTTTCGGGTGGAGATCCCACAATTCTGAGCCACAGCCAGCCCGGTCTGGCTGACAGAGGGAAGCAGTTCCCAGGAGAGGTCTGTGGCAGTGCCCTCAGGACACAAAGTCAGTGCCCTGCTGGGTAGGAAGGCTGTTGCCTCAGGTCTCTGAGGGAAGAGCCCTTGCAAAGCTGCCATCCCACCCCTGCCAGATTCGCATGCCCCTTCTCTGCTTCCAAGGGCACACAGAGCCCTCCTTACTTGCCTTCCTCTCTCTGTCTACTCCTGAGACTGTGGTAGCTGTTGGGGCCGCTGAGGGGAACACTCAGGGCTAAGATGAACTCCCTCTGCGGTTGCCTTCTGTCCCCTCACAAGCTTCTCACCTGGTAGGGGTGGCTGAGGAAGGAACCCAGGAGAGAGGCAGGCATCTGGGCTGGTCCAGTTGGGCCCATAGCCCCGGACTTTGGTTGAAACCACTGACAAGCTGCTACTAAGCAGGGAAACAAAAATGAGGGTGGAGTAAAGCCTGGGTTAGGGGAAACTGCCATGCTTTCTGGGCCTGTTCATCCCTCTGTAGAATCAGACTCAGGACCCCTAGTTTCACTTCCTACCTGGTTGGCAGGTGCTAGTTGAATCATCTTCCTTTGCTTCAGTTTTTGCAGGTGCACCAGACTTAGACCAATCTGTGTTGGGGAGGGGGTGGGAGGTAAGAGAGAGACACACTTGAGAGAGCTCACAGCCTGGGCAGGAAGGACTCTAATGTGAGAGGCCTCAAGACCTCAGCAGAGGGAAGTCGCAGGATGGGGTGGGGTGGTTAGTGAGAGTGTCAAATTATCAGGGGCTCCTAGAGATGCTTTAAGATCCCTTTATTTTTTATTTTTATATATTTTTTTGTTTTTTTTTTTCCCTAAAATGTATTTTTTGGTTCCATGGGCAAAACACTGGACTAGCCTCTAAGGGAAATATGATTAAAACAAAATAAAGTTGAAGTTGCCCAGTTGCCAAGGATCTCATCATCCAGTTATGGAGCAGACACTTCCTGAACGTCAGGACGGTGGTGCCACTGGCAGCATAAAGGCTGGTAGGTTCTGCCTGGTGTGCGAAGTTGGGGTGAGGGCAGCTTCAGCAGGGAAGGGTTACTAGGACTCAGGAAGAGGGAGGAAGGGCCCCCAGGCCAGGGTAGGCGTAGCGGCTGTCTCTTCACCTCAGGCACTTCCGTCTACCAGTGCCCTGGTCCCAGAGCTCCAGGTTTTCTTGCAGATGTCGTGTTCTGGTGAGAAGGCGGGAGGCCGAGTGGACGGAGGGTGAGGAAAGCCAGCAGGAAAAGGCTGTGAGGTGCAAAAACTGGGGTTTGCTGATGGATATCCAGGACAGATATTGACTGCTCGGCCTTTGCCCTCTGGCAGTTTCTAAACCAAGTAGCCAATGAGGCTAATGGAAGAGCGAAATGACTGTAGCCTTTGGGTGGCAGGTGCCTGGGGCCCTGCTACTGTCCTGTAGGGGCTGTTATGGGACTGTTCCAGTCCATGGCCTCTCTGCCCCTTTTCCTCATCTGGAGGGATGGTCCTATAATCCCGCGGCCCCAGAGGTATTCAGGGTCCTAGACACAGAGAAGCACAGAACTGGACAGGAACTTCCAGCCCATTCTGCCCAGGGCTTGTACTTATAGAAGCCGGACCCTCTATCTAAGGCTCCCTGAATATTCAATGCCCTTGCATCAAAGAAGCCATGCAAATTGCCAGTCTAAGGTCTACACTTGGCTGGGCAGGACCAAAGCTGAGGAGGTGGGTCTGGGAGGTGTGTAGAGGAGCCTGAAACCTTGGCGGTATGTGTGGGGTACAGAAAGGTGACACAGCTGTACCAATTCAAAGAGAGAATGACTGACCAGAAGCCTCCTCCAATCTGCTTCTCCCCAAACACACTCTGCCTCTACCCCTTCCCCAGGGAAGAATGTTTCACTTCTGCTCAGGAGGACCTAAGTGCATCCAGGGCTGAGGGAGCCTTGCGGGTCCACCTGGGCACTTGTGCCTCCTATCGGTGGGGGCCAGACCTGCCCTGTTTCCTAACTTGTCTCGCCATACAGTCAGACAACTGTAAAAATAAAACATGTTTATTGCCGTAAAACCTTATTAATACAGGTCCATAATCTCTTACCCGAAACCCTTAGGGCCAGATGTATCTCAGAATTTAGAATTCTTTGGGCTTTAGAAAGCTACCCAGGTATGGATGCTGAATATTACATAATACTACCAGAGGGGTCTGGGGTGACACCCCATAATCCCCCAGATCAACATTTCTGTGGAAAATTGTGAAAAGGCACACTAGAGGAATAAATGAAGAGCATGAATAACACTTTTTTTTTTTTGGCCACACCACACAACATGTGGGATCTTAGTTCCCCGACCAGGGATCCAACCCACGCCCCCTGCAGTGGAAGCACAGAACCTCACTTCACTTTAGGGTTTTTTGTTTGTTTGTTTTTCCTCCCACCTCTCTCCCAGGTCAGTTTTTTTTTGTTTTTTTTTTGTTTTTAGTTTTAGTTTAATATTTATTTATTTATTTTTGGCTGTGTTGGGTCTTAGTTGCAGCACATGGGATCTTTCCTCATGGCACACAGGCTTCTCTCTAGTTGTGGTGCACAGGTTCCAGAGCAAGCAGACTCAGTAGTTGTGGTGCACAGGCTCTCTAGTTGTGGCACACGGTCTCAGTAGTTGCAGCTCATGGGCTTAGTTGCCCCGCGGCATGTGGGATCTTAGTTCCCCCGACCAGGGATCGAGCCTATGTCCCCTGCATTGGAAGGTGGATTCTTAACCACTGGACCACCAGGGAAGTCCCCCAGGTCAGGTTATGATGACAAAGTTAGGAAGGAACTTCTGGCTTTTGGAGGTTTTTTTGGATTTCAGAATTGCAGATAAGGGATTGCAGACCTGTACTTGCTTGCCTATTTACAGAACAGCACAGTTGTCATTGAGACTTTTGGTGCAGTGGCCAGACTACCTGGCCTCACATCCCAGCTCTGGCATGAACCAGCTGTGGGACCCTGGGCCTCAGTTTCCTCACCTGTAGCACAGGAGTATTAATTCTCCCACACAGATGTGCTTTGAGGATTAAACAGCTTAGTATACAGTAACGTGCTTAGAACCCTGCTTAGTATGTGGTTTGCTCAGCATATATGGAACATGACAACATCACGAGAAAGACAGACATTTAAGACATGTCTTCAGGACAATCTGATAATTACAAGCTCACTGCTGAGGTCCTGCAAGCCACCAGGGCAGGCTGAATCTTTTTCTAGTATTACAGTCGTTCACATCCTCAGGCTCGGAACCTCCCAGGGCTGCAGACACGGAGGTTTCAAAAGTCCCCACAGGAGTCTCTGTCACACCTTGGGGTCAGCTGAAGGGGAGGCAGAGGGTGCCCTGGGAGGGGTCTGGCCTTGTGTCCTTTATGACAGTGGAGCGCTCCCTCTCTCTGCCAGGGCTCTGGAGTCCCAGCCCCTTAGCATATCAAATGGCCGTGAGACTGGATTCTTGTTCATAGAGGAGACATGGGGTTTCTGCTCCACTGAAAATGCAGAGATGAGGCTGGGCCTTCTCCAGACATATCCTTCAAAAGCATTTCCACAGGACGCAGCGAAAAGGGGTCTTTCCCTTATTGTAAAAGTAACACGTGCTTATTGCAAAAATTCAAATCATTCAAAAGGACAGGAAATAATGGAAAATATGGCCTGTGTTGTTTCTCATCCTCCAGCTGCCTGGGACCAACGAACAGGCCCCCAGGCACCTGTCTCTCTGAGCTTCTCCTCATATACGCAAGGACACCCACTCACCACACCTACACTCACCCTCACATACACCCTATATCCTCTCACCCTCACACATACACACCCACACACCCTCACATACACATGTTCCCACCCTTGCTGCCTCCCCTACACCCTCACAGCCCCAACACTCTAATCTTTACAAAAGGGGATCAGACATACATAAAAGAACACACTTATAAATGAGGCAGGCATTCAGCCATTTCTTCCTGATGCTGGCAGGTGCATGAAGGGTGCTGCCCCTGTAGCTCTCTGACTATTGTTCTGGTTCTTCCCTGACTGCCCAGACCCTTGGTTTTCACGTTGGGGAAGTGGGAATGAGAATAACATAGCCAAACTCACAGGGGGCCTGAGAGGCTCAAGTGGGATTTACACTTAACATGAAATCATTTTGCAACTTGTCAAGTGTAAAACAATCTGAGGAATTACTACTGCCCTCCTCCCCATCCCCGAAACAGGAAATAATTAGACTTTTAAAAGGACTTCAGGAAGATGGCAGAGCCGTCTTAGTGGCACAGGCCGCTTGTAACAAGGCTGATGGGGGGGAGGACGCCTCAGTGCTGGGGTGGGGTGGGCCCTGCACAGTCAGATTTCACACCAGCCAGCCAGCGCGCGCAGGGGGCCTTCAGGTCCCCAAACACCCCACAAAACACCTCCTTGATCTGTGACGGTGACCTTCTGTCAGCAGATGAGTTGAGTAGCCCCTGCTCTTGCTGGGCTTTGGGAATTATGGGGGTTCTCTCCACCTGCAGGGAGAAAGGAGGGAGGTGACCCCAGCCCCCCCCACCCCCAAGCCCAGGTGGTGACTCCCTGGATTGCTCCCTGCCCCCTCTGCCTGGCTCCAGGATGGTGGGATGGGGCGGGAGGCTGAGGCCAGGGAAGGCACCCACCCCATGCCCCGCCCCCATCCTGAGTTCCAAGGCATCCCGGCCATGCTTGAGAACACCTGGGGCTTCCTCTCCCCAACCGGTCCATCCCACAATCACCTGGGGCTTGCTCGTAAGATTCCTTATTCCTGGCTGTGGGGAAAGAGAACACAAGAGAGGAGGTGGGTGGTGTGTCCCCAGCTTCCCCCTCCCGCTCCCGCTCTGGGCCCTTTCCAAAGTCAGGCCCAGTGGTCTCCCCTGACTGTGGGATCTGCAGGGTCCTCGGGGTGGTGTGCAGCCGTGGGGTGGGGACGTTTGGGCTTTTCCACAGGTGGAGGGGGGACAGGGGGCAGGACCTCAGCAGTAGTTGCTGCTCCCCAGGAGGGAACAGTTCTAGCTGCAGGGATGGGAGCACAGCATTCTTCCCTATAAGGCTGGACCAGCCAGAGGGCCTCCCACTCCTTTGTTTCTTCCCCGCCTACCTTGAATGCACTTGGTCAAGATCACACCACCACCAACCACCAGCAAGACCAGGATGAGGGAGATAACCATGGCAATAAGTCCAGGATGAGAGGACTCTAAGAAAAGACAGAGAAGAGGGGGCACCCCCCCCCCCACCCCGGTCCATGGGACTGTCTCCAGGTGCCCTGGGCCCTCCCCTGCCCCTCCTCACCCGCTCCGGGCCAAGCCCCAGCTCCTCACCCCAGGACACAGTGAGCGTGCGGTTCAGGCTGGAGTGCTGCACGTGGCAGGTGTACTGGGCCTTCTCCCCCGCCGGCACCCACACAGCCGCCCACGTCTGATAGGTGCCGTCCCCACTGGGGCGTGTCTCCACATACTCAGAATCCAGCTCCTTCTCCCCCAGCCACCAGCTCAGCAAGATGTCGTGTGGATAGAAGCCCAGGGCCCAGCACCTCAGGGTGGTGCCCCCATCCTTGGCCGAGTGCTTTGTTATCCGCACTGTGGGTGGCTCTGCGGGGAGAGGTGGAGCGAGGAAGGCTGGTGAGTGCCTGCTCTCTGCCCATCCCTCATGCTTAATCCTGGGCTCCTCCCGCAGCCTCCAGGCTGGAGGGCAAGGAAATAGGGACAGGGTCTCTCTCCAGGGGAGGCACCCAATTACTGCTGCAAGCAGGGACAACCCATTGCCCACCATTCCAGAGGGGCACTGTCCTGGGAACTTCCATGAGGGGGATATGACTTCCTGCCCTCAACCTCCAAGGAGGGTCCTGGGTGGGGCTGTTGGGCCCTAGACTGACCCTCCCCCTTCTCCCTACAGAGACCCTAGGGTTTTCTCAGAGACTTGACATACTTCCCCCTGTGATTTCCTGCATACAGGAGGTGCCTAATAAGAGTTTGCTGGGGCTTCTCTGGTGGCGCAGTGGTTAAGAAACCGCCTGCCAATGCAGGGGACACGGGTTCGAGCCCTGGTCCGGGAAGATCCCACATGCCGCGGAGCAACTAAGCCTGTGAGCCACAACTACTGAGCCTGCGCTCTAGAGCCCGCGAGCCACAACTACTGAAGCCCGCATGCCACAACTACTGAAGTCCGTGCGCCTAGAGCCTGTGCTCTGCAACAAGAGAAGCCACCACAATGAGAAGCCTGCGCCCTGCAACAAAGAGTAGCCCCCGCTCACTGCAACTAGAGAAAGCCCGCGTGCAGCAGTGAAGACCCAATGCAGCCAAAAATTAAATAAATGAATAAATAAATAAATTTATTAAAAAAAAAAAGTTTGTTAAATGAGGGCAAGAAGGATGATACTTCTCTGACCCTATAATGAGAATGGTTATGACTGTGGGCTCCGGAGCTGGACATCCTGGATATGAAGCCCAGTCTGACTCTTGTCCACAACTCTCTGCCAGCGCTCAGGGCCTTCCTTCATCATTCCTTCCGCTCAGAGTTCGAGTTCCAAATGATGTAATTCAGGGGTGATAGTTCATTTTCTGTATCAACTTCCCTGGGCCACGGGATGCCCAAGCATTTGGTCAAACATCTTTCTGGGTGTGTGATGGTGTTTCTGGGTGGTATTAACATTTGAATCAGTGGACTCAGTAAAGCAGATTGCCTTCAGCAATGTGGGTGAGCCCATTCACTGAGCTGAAGATCTGAATGGGACAAGGAGGCTGGGTAATAGGGAGCTCCTCTAGCCTGACTACTGAGCTGGAACACTGGTCTTTCCTGCCTTGAGACTCAAAATGAAACATTGACTCTTCTTGGGTCTTGAACTTTCCAGCATTTGGACGGGAACTACACCACTGGTTCTCCCCGTTCTCAGGCCTTTGGTCTCAGACCAGAACTGCAACATCAGCTCTTCCTGGGTCTCCAGCTTGCTGACTGCAGATCTTGGAACTTCTCTACCTCCATAGTCATGTGACCCAACTCCTTAGAACACATCTCTTTCTCTCTCTATGCATCCTGTGGGTTCTGTTTCTGTGGAGAATCCTGACTAATCTACCAGGTGAAGGACATAGGACAACACCTGGTGCTGAATGAGAGTTCTACACTACTTATTTAATGTACATCAATATGTTTGTTTGCTTTGGGGAGGCAGCAGGTATTATTACCATCCTCATTATACTGATGAGGAAACTGAGGCACAGAGAGGGCAAGTAACTTGCCCAAGGTCACACAGCCAGCAAATCCTGGAGCTGGGATGTGTATCTAGAGGCTAGGCTCCAGTGCCTGGGCCCTGAACCACCACGCTCTGCTCTCATAATCACATCTTCTGCTCCTGATGTTATCTGTCCTGTCCTCCCTTTGAGGAATATCCTCCCCATTACCTCAACTGATTCACATCCCACTACTCAATCACCAGACATCACGGTGTGCTGGGTGCTCTGATCAGCCCCACCCCCAGCAGCCTCCCTGACCACCACAGCTGCGAGGCTTTCACCCTCGGCACCCCAAAGCACCCACCTTCCCTAGTGTCCATCCCAGCCCTTGCGTCTCCAGCCCTGCTGACTGGGTTCAGGAGAAGTTTGCGATGCACCTGGAGTCTGGGGAGCATGTTTAGCATGAGGGGTATGAGGGAGGAGAGGGGCAAAGGGTTTCAGTTTCCCTGGCAGTCCCCAGTGGTCCAGGGAGCGGTGAGGGATGCTATCCCCTGGGGCCTGGGGTCTGTTTCCCAAGGAGCAGAGCCAAGGGATGTTAAACCCCCAAAGGACTTTATGAGCACCTAGTTGAACCCAATCGCTCTGTAGATGAACAAAATGAGGCCCAGAATAAGGGGGTTTATTCTCCAAGACCACACTGGGACAGGGGAGACTCCAGAACTCCCCACTCCACCTCACTTGGAGTGAAGGCCTGTGGTCTGTGCTTTCTTCCTCCTCTGCAGGAAAAAGCTGTTGGCTAGCTGGCCATCTTTCTGGGTCCCAGTGGGCTTGTCTGAGCCAGGGGGACACTGCCTACTTCCTCACCACCCCCCCCAAAGGCTTCTCTGTCAAATGGGATGGCTCTCGAGAATGGGAGCATGGGGCCATTCTGCATTGCCACAGGGTGGGCCTCACCTCTCCGGCTGAATCTCTGGCCTCCCAGCTCCAGGTATCTGTGCAGGGAGGCAAGGCAGGGGCCTTCCAGGTAAGCCTTGTCGTACTCTGCATAGCAGCGCTCTGTCTCCCACCAGTGCTTTGTCCGCGTGGCCACGGGCTCAGCTGACACCCAGCTCAGGGTTTCCAGGTCCAGCGACAGGTGGTCCTGCCCATCGTAGCCAAACTGCCAGAAGCCCCTGTAGCGGCCGTCTTCCTGGATCTCACAGCCGAACATGCGCTGAGTGCTGTGCATGCCTGTGTGTGCAGATAAGAAGGCTTTGGTTAGTGGTGGCCGGGGGCGTCAAGTCCCTGAGAGCCGCGGAGAAGCCCACCACCCAGAGGGGCCTCCAAAGGGTGGAGGGACAGGGTGTCAGCATTTAAAAAAAACAATAACTGGGGCTTCCCTGGTGACGCAGTGGTTAAAAATCCATCTGCCAATGAAGGGGACATGGGTTCGATCCCTGGTCTGGGAAGATCCCACATGCCATGGAGCAACTAAGCCCGTGCGCCACAACTATTTAGCCTGCACTCCAGAGCCCGTGAGCCACAACTACTGGAGCCCGCACGCCTAGAGCCCGTGCTCTACAACAAGAGAAGCCAATGCAATGAGAAGCCCGCGCACCGCAGTGAAGAGTAGCCCCCGCTTACTGCAACTAGAGAGAAAGCCCGCGCGCAGAACTGAAGACCCAATGCAGCCAAAAATAAATAAATAAAATAAATAAGTTTATTAAAAAAACTCTCCCAAGTAATTTTGATAAGCAGCCTGGGCTGAGAAACCTGCTGGGCCTCTCATGTGGGACGAACACTCAAGTTCATAATTAGAAACATCCTTATTTCATATCCCACACTACTTATGGGTGTATAATGTCCTCAGTGCTAAGACTATGTCATGCCATGCTTATCCTGGGGGCCCTGGGCTGATGCACAGCCCTTCCCAGGCTCAGTCCTTTCTATCTACTCTTTCTGAGGCCTCTGGGGACCCGAGGCTTTTAGTCTGGTCATTTGGGTGTGTCTGGGCACAGAGCAGGAGGGTGCTGTGTGAACAAGCTGTGCTCCATAAGCACTTCATTGAGAATTAGCAGCAGCCTTGGTGGTAGGTGTAAGCTCGCTGTTGCTGAGATGGGGAAGCTGAGATGGCATCCTGAGGACCTGGGGTGGGCAGGTGTGATTTGAGGGTGGTGCGTGAGGCAGGGAAAAGCCTCTCCCAGTCTGTGGAGGTGCAGAACCCTGGGTAGCCAAGGGGAGAGGGGGAGGTATCATGGGCCCTCTGCTCCTGTGGATGCTTGCTGCACTGGCCTGTGGGCTGGCTGCTGAAGCCCCGACTGATTCTGAGGCCCTGAGGCCCCTGCTTGGCTGTCGGGGGAAGGAGACTGAGAAGAGCCAAGTATCAGAAGCTTGCCCCACACCCTATGACAGGCATGACTGCCTCGAGGGTCAGTGTGCAGAGCGTGAAGGAAGGAGCATGGCGAGTCCGCCCAACGCACCGCTGCTGTGGTTGTGGTAGCCCATCACCGTCCACATCTCCACCTGCTGCACCTCCGCCCATTTCTCCTGCTTCTTGGTCTCCGTCTCCCAGTACTGGGCATCCATTGGCGTCATCCATGGGGCCTGGGGCTCAGCCTTGCCCACACGACTGTCAAACCGGATGAAGGGCTGGTCGTCCACGTAGCCCACAGCCAGAAACTTCGGGAGGCTCGGGCCTGGCTCTGATAGGGTCAGGTAATAGTAGTGGAGCGAGTGTGTCCCTGTGGAAACACACACTGGTCTCAGGCTCACGTGGACTGCCAGGGTCTGCACTGGGTGGGGGTCGGGGGGTGGTGGTCAGTGTGCTGGGTAGGGTTGGCAGTGGAGACTTATCCAGAGACTTCGTTATCAGCAAGAGCAAGAATTGGGGATTTCAGTGGAAAAAATAAGGGCATCCAAAGAGTTTGAATATAGACAGAATCAGTCAAACACTGAGAACGAAGTTAATGCATTAAGGAAGTTTCTCAGCTCTTCTTCACTCAGGGCCTCCTTACTCATACTTTATACTCATCTCTAATAAGTATGATTGTCTGGTTTCCCATTTCAGAATTAAAAAGATTTCTTTTTAAGAGTTGGTTGTTTGGAAGCTTAATTTATGTGGAACTATTCACTGCCCAGACATGCCTGGGAAAGGTTGGCCATCATTCTTAGCTTGAATCACTGCTGCCAAGCTGGTGGCATCTTGACTCCATTCCCCACTCCCTCCTGCTCCCACGGCAGACGTTACTAGCCAATCTCTTTTCTCTTTGAGTCCAAATGCTGCCTCTCTACTATGTCTCCAAAAGCGCCAACTCATCAATTAAACTTGGTGCTGGAGATGAAATCTACTTAGTAGCCAGTCCTGACTCAAGCTATTAAAACAAATGCTGTATCTTAAGAAACTCAGGCCACATTTCTCAGAGATATCCCTGCCTTACTCTCCTACCTAATTAAAAAAAAAACTTTTTGCTCAGAAGTTTTTATCCCTCAACACTCCAGTCTCTGTGTTATTTTTCGCCATAGCACTACACTTCCTAGAGAATATGCACTTTGTCTTGTTAATGGTCTGCCTCTCCTCTGCAGTGTCAGCTCCCTAAGGGCAGCGATTCCTGTATGGATTGTTCTGTTTCCCCAGCACCTAGATTAGCTTCTGGCACACAGTAGGTGCTCGATGGTTGAACATTCAAGTGAGAAAGAAGAAGTCAAACACATCTCCACACTCACAGCTCTTTTTTTACTGCCTTCCTGTTACTTCAGGCCACACCAAACTCCGCCCAGGCCCTCTGAACCTGCTGTTTCTTCTGCCCTGGGCACTCCCCTCTCTGTTTTCTCTCAGCCAGTCTCCTCATCCCTCAGGTTGCAGTGAGGTGTCCCCTCCTCCAGGAAGTCCTCCTGATTTCAGCCTGATGTCCCTCAGAGGGGTCTCAATAGTTTCCTGTGCTCCCTGTGAAACTGTGGACTCCATGAGGGTGGGCAATACATCCGACTCTGTCATCGCTGTTTCCCCAGGGCCTAGCAGCACAGCTGGCACACAGTGAGCACTTACTTCCGGCCTTTGTTGAACTGGACAAAAAATAAGAACATAAATGGCAGTGACAATAATCACAGCTGCCATTTTTGGAATGACCACTGTGTGCCTGCACTGGTTTAACTGCTCCTCACTCACTCCCTCAGCTGATCTTTACAATAAACCTAAGAGGTCAGTGTGGTTGGCCCCATTTTACAGATAAAGGAACCGAGGTCCAGGGGAGGCCACGTATAGCACTCAAAGGCATGCACTAGAAAGAGGGCAGCCCAGATTCTCTCCCCAGGGTTTGCTGCCTTTTTCTAAGCTGAGGAAAGAGGTGTTCTCTTCTCACGGCTGGAGAAACCTCCTCATGGGAGGCAAGAGGGGTCAATGTTAAGAGTGTTTGAGTGAAGGGTTAACATCGGGCCTGGGCTGGTGTGGGCCTCCTGGGAAACGCCTGGAGTCTCTCTCACGGTGCTGTTTGCTTGCACACCATTGAGTTAAGATCAGTGTGGCGTGCTCCTGTGCTGGCAGATGTGAACGGGCACAAAGGCGTTGGGGAGAACAGAGGCTACGGTTTCTCTGTGTCAAGGTGACCCACCCACTCCTTAGCTCTGATCTGCAGCAGCTCTACCTGCCCTGGAAGTGAGGGAGGGCAAAGATCCTGTGTCTTTGGGTAGCTGCTGGCCTCCTGGGTGGTGAGGAAGCCATGCAAGCTGGGCTTCCTGTCCTGCCTCTGTCTCCCCAGCTCAGGAAGCATAGTGTGGTAGGCTGAATAATGGCCCCCCAAGATACCCCTGGAACCTTTGAATGTTACCTTATATGGTAACAGGAGTTTTGCAGATGAAATTAAGGATCTTGAGATGGAGAGATTATCCTGGGTTGTCTAGGCAGGCCCTAAATGTGTCCTTAGAAGAGGGAGGCAAAAGGAGAGTCCATGACGTCAGAGGAGAAGGTGATGTGAAAGCAGAGAAAGATGCAGGAAGGCACCATGTGCCAAGAAATGCAGCTCTAGAAGCTGGAAAAGGCAAGGAAACAGATTCTCCGTTACAGCCTCTTTAGGGAGCTGGCCCTGCCAACACCTTGATTTCAGCCCAGTGAAACCCATTTTGGACTTCTGACCTCCAGAACTGTAAGAGAATAAATGTGTAGCTTTAAGCCACCAAGTTGTGGTCATCTGTTACAGCAGCTACAGGAAACAAATAGTATTCGACTGAAGCCCATTAGGTCCTGAGAGTTTGGTGGCCAGTGAGTCCTGGGGCCCGGGGAGGGTAGTGGAGGGGGGAGGGAGAGAGAGAGAGAGAGAGGAGAATGCACCGTCTGGGAGCAAGGACATCCTCTGAAAGCTGTGCCAAAGACTGAGGGACAGGGCTTCCCTGGTGGCGCAGTGGTTGAGAATCCGCCTGCCCATGCAGGGGACACGGGTTTGAGCCCTGGTCTGGGAAGATCCCACATGCTGTGGAGCAACTGGGCCCGTGAGCCACAACTACTGAGGCTGCGCGTCTGGAGCCTGTACTCCGCAACAAGAGAGGCCGCGATAGTGAGAGGCCTGCGCACCGCGATGAAGAGTGGCCCCCGCTTGCCGCAACTAGAGAAAGCCCTCGCACGGAAACGAAGACCCAACACAGCCAAAAATAAGTAAATAAATTAAAAAAAAAAAAGACTGAGGGACACAGAAGTAGAGGCCCAGGAACCCTGGTGCTCCTGTCACCTAAGCAAAGAGGCCGTGAAGGGGCTGATGTGCTCTTCCCCAGGTGTGGAAAATGCAGGAAAGAGCAAGTGATCCTGAGGTCAGGCCCGGTGGGAAAAGGAGCAACACACACCTGGTCGTTCTGTTAGGGCAGGTGCACGACCTTGCTTACTATGTGATGTTACTATTTATTAATGTTAGCTGCTTTCGTGGCCCGTTACTTTTGGTTAAAATGAAGGGAAGTCGATCCATATATATATATTTTAAAATTTACAAAACACTTTTAAAGCACTTAGGGGCCGGCCCTGTCCTGAGCACTTTATAAGATGTTGGCCAGGTCACCCTCATAACAACTTTATCAGGCGGGTACTATTGTACCTATCTATAACATATGGGGAAACTGAGCTACAGGGAGGCAAAGCCACCTGCAAAGCTCACTACACCAGTAGTGAAAGGCAGGAACAGATTGCACACCCAGATTCTCAAGGTGATCCTTGGCTTGCACCCGCCCTTTAGTGAACACACTTCTGGGTGACACTGAGTGGCTGGGGACACATGAGAAGGCCCCTCCCCATGGCATCTCTCCACTCTCTGCCCTCCCAAGACACCATCCTGGCTGCAATTTAAGATGGCTCAGCTCTGCTCATCCTGGCAGCCTAGATCATATGGCCCAGCAGGGCCCACCCTGCCGCCCCACTCAGCAAGTACTTTCTGAGCACCTACTGTTTGGCTATCTCCAAGGCCTTGGGGATGCTGGGATAACCCAAAGAGCCCCAAGTGCCTGCTCTCAGGAAGCTTACATGAATGTAGGATAAGCAAGATAAATGAGTAAAATGTATGGTAGGCTGGATAGTGATAAGTGCTGAGGGAAAAAAATAAAGCAGAGATATACAAAATGTTAGGGGAGGAGTTGAAAATTTTAGATCGAATGGGCAGGGAAGGCCTTCCCAGAAAGGAAACTCTTAAACAACTCAAGGAACCAGCATGTAAAGATCTGGGAGACAGAATTCCAGGTCTGCAGAGGGGAAAGTCAGTGCAAAGGTCCTGAGGCAGAAGCATGCTTGGGGTGTTCTGAGGCTGCTGCAAGAATGCAGGGGAAAAATAAAATGGTGGTGTGATTCAGTGTAGTAGGTGTAGGGGTGAAAGAAGGGGCTGAATTCTGAATCCTTCCCAGGCTTGTCCAGATGGTGTCTGGAATGGCCTGGATATAGCCCTCTGGCCTAGCCATCCCTGCCACGAGGGCTCTGGTTCCTGGCATCGGCTCTGCCCTGGACTGCTTCACCATGGCCTACATCCTGGCATCTGGTACCCATCCTGAGAGTCAAGGACCTGCTTTTAGGGCAAGTTCATGATTGTGACCCCCTCAGCTGACTCAGGTACTGCCTCCCATGTATCCAGGGAGGGGCCTGCCATCCCTTCCTCTCTGAAAATCCCACTGCTCTCTGCTCTGCCTGCCAGATGGTCTTGAGAGCCCAGCCGGCTCTCTGCAGGGGCTCACACCCTGCCCATTCCCATCTTTTCCCCAGGAGGACAGTCTCAGCTGGGACTAGACTCCCACTTGCTAACTGGGCCCAGGAGGGATCATCATGCCTTGGGCTGCAGCCCAGAGTGTGGCAAAAGAAGCCGAAGGAGGCCATCCATCTCCTGGCTTTGGAGGTGATACCACCTGCCAGGCTGGGAGGGGTCAGTGCCAGGCACTGTGGGACCATGGCAGGAGGAAGTGGGGGACACACAGCAGGCGTCCAGGGGGATCTGCTCCTGCTGTGACATGGCCTAAGGAAGTGGCTACATGCCCATCGTTGCTTCAGGGCCTGTTTGTATCATCAGCTTCCCACCTCCGACCCCCTCCACTGCCACTTCCTGGTCACTGGGCCATGTGGCCAGTCCCCTAACAAGGAGCAGTCCTGCACCCGCTTTGGCCCAGCCTTTTACCTCCTCTGACTGTGGTGGAGGAGGGAGGAGGCCAGCCCCTTTCCCACTCTGCCCAGGAGACTGTTTTGCATCTGCCTCACTTCCCCCACAATCATGTAGCACTGCCAGTGGCCTTGAGGAAGTTATTTCACAGCTCCAAGCCTTGGTGTCCTCATCTGTAAGTGGGTGCAATTAACGGACCTGCTCCAGAGTGCTAGAGCATTCAGTGAGATAATGAAGATAAGGAAGAAGGACAGGCATGGAGACCTCATCTTCTTAGTCTCAGTCCTTTCCTATTCTGAAGGGAGAGGTGGCCGTGGGAAGGAGAGAGCTGGAGTCGGGGGTGGGGAAAGATGCCTGAGTGCGGGGCCAGCTCGCTGGAGGTCAGGTCTCATCCCCTGGGACACCCTCCAAAGGCTCTGGCCTCTGTGTCCTCTACCCTGGCAGAGTTCCCCCACCCCAAGACAGTCCACCAGATTCCCAGACTGTGCACACGGCCTCCTGCAGACTGGGGGCTCCTGGCCTCCACCATCCTACCCCTTGTTCAGCAGGCAGGCACGATCTTACTTGCAGGCCACGGCTTCTTTTCCAACTTCAGGTGTGCCAGTTCTGCCATCACCACTTTTGCCCTGGCCGCCGGGCTATCGGCCACCAAGGGCAGCCCCCAGGGACTCTCTGCAAGGGAGAAGTGGAAAAGGGAAGTATGAATCTCAAGCTATAAACATCCTACGCATCCTTGTGTTTGCTGGGAGAGATAGTATGGAATGACAATGAGAGGCACGTTGAAAGGGAAGAGGGACGTGGCGCCTTTGCCACAAGAGTGTCTGGAAACCCCCCCCAGCATCCAGGCACAAAGCCAGCAGGGCTGAGCTCTGGGCCTTGGTGCCAGGCGTGGTTCCTGAGCTTTACAAGTATTGATTCGTGGTGTTTTCCCTGCATTCCTGTGAGGCAGGTCTTGATTGTTCCCACTTAGAGAGGAGGGAAACCAGGACTGGGCTTTGCTAGAGGTTCTCCATCCGGCTGCCCAACACTGCTTTGACAGTCCTGCCATTGATATGGATTTAGTGGATTTGGGGGTAAGGGAGGGCTGGACACTGGCGGGTGTTGAAAACTCCCAGGTGATTCTCATGTGCTGCCAGGAGGAGAGCCCAGGTACACTCCTGGCTCTACCTGGCTCTGCCCTGCCCACCTGCTCAGCTGTGCCGGCCCTGACCTCTCCCCTTGCAATATTACTCATTTGACAATCATCTATTGAGCACCTACTACAAGCCAGCAACTGAGCCAGGTGGGAGTGTGTGTGGGGACAGAGAGACAGGCATAGCCCCCAGGGAGCTCAGGTCTGGCAGGGAAGGGGACAATTGAGCAATTAAACAAGTAGATCCAGTAAGGCCAGTGGGGGCTGACAAGTGTTGGGGAGCAGGAGGTACCAGGTGCCCAGCATCCTGGGGCAGGAGGGTGCTGAGGTCAGAGGTCTTGTAGGCTGAAACCTGGAGGAGACCTCCCCAGTGTGAGTTACCAGGCAGTAGGGTGGGTGAGGAGGGAAGAAAATTTTGGGCTCGTGAGTCTAGTGTAGTTTCAGAACTTGCTGCATCAGCCTCACCTGGGGAAATGCAAATTCTTGGGCCCCAGCCCTACTGAATCAGAAGCTCTGGGGGTGGGTCCTAGCTTTCTGTAGTTCAGCAAGCCCTCTGGGTGATTCTAAGGTTTGAGGACTGCTCTAGGGAAAAGCACTAGCACATGGGAACGGCTGGAACGAAAAGGAGTGTGGTGTGTTCAGGAAAACCAAGGCCAAGGGACGACTGCAAATGCAAGAGATGAGTCTGGGGAGGAAAATAAGGGCTAGATTGCCTCTTCGTGCCTCAGTTTCTCCTTGAGGCCAAATTGGGTCAGGTCCTACGGGCTGGAGTTCAAGGGCAAGGTCTGGGCCAGAGAAAGGGTGTGGCTGTGGACAGCATGGAGGGGACCCTGAATCCCTGGCTTAGATGAACCTGAGATGGAGTGCAGGAAGGGGGAGGCAGAGTAACAAGGGCCCGCAGAGTCACGTGAGGAGGAGGGTGGAAAGGGGAAGAGGGAGACCAGAAGCAGTCTCAGTGGTCATGGCCCTTGAAGTTCTATAGGACTGGCCTCTGCAGTCCCTCCCCTAGCCTGCCCTTGATGCTGCTCCTATCTCGGTGCCCGCTGGTTGCCCAGGCCAGATACCCAAGAGTACGGCCCTTACCCTGCTCTCACCCCCACTCCCCAGGCCCTAATTCCAGCTTTGCTGTAGTAACCAGCTTTGTAATCATTTATCTCTACTTAATCCGTCTCTCACAGTTTTGATCCCAAGGGCCACTGATTAGTTCTGCCATCTCCTCTCACCCGGCCAGGACTCCCTGCCTCAGCTTTTGCCTGAGGCAGCATGGGCTCCAGAGCCAGCCTGGAATCCAAATCCTAACCAGCCGTGAGACTCTGTGAGACCCTGGGTAGCCAGTTAACCTCTCTGAGCCTCAGTTTCCCTATATTTACCATGGGGATAATAATTGAATCCTTGTCATAGGGTGCTGCTATGAGGTTTAGAACTCCCTGCTGCATGACTCATGATATCTGCCCCTTGAAATCCACTTCTTCATTCCCCACCTCCTGCAGGGAAAGCCTGGCATCCAGGAGTGTTTGTGAGGGGGCTTGCTGGAGATGCCTAGCTACCTCCCTGCCATGTGCCATCTCTTTCCTACAGTTTGGCACACACCAGGGTCACCCTCCATTCCTTCCCTCCTTGGCTTGGGGACCTGTCCCCCTGGGCCAGCCTTGACCATTCCCCTCACAAGGCTACAGGGTCTATGCACACACACCCATGACCATCCCTGCCATGCAGAACTGGAATCGCCTATGTGCCCCTGTATCACCCCTGGGGGGAGCTGTAGGAAGGATCCTCAGGGGATGTGTGAACCTGAGAACCAGGACTGGTTACAGTCTTGGCCCAGAGACACAGTGTGACCAGTCCTGGTTTTCAGGTTCACAGCCCCACTTCCCTGGGGTCCCTGTTCCAGGGACAATGGCCAAACTCTTCCCCATCCCTGGCTCCATTCTCTCCACTGATCTCCTGCCCAGACATCCAGGGTGATTCTCCTTCAAGTGTTTCCCATGGGGAGCTGAGGGCTGAATCCTCCTGAAGGTGCATCCTATTGCATTCAGGAGCCTCAACTTGGAGAGAAAAGATAACCTCTTTATTTTCACTAACCTCTAGCTGAAGTTTGGCCTTTCTTCCATGCTGAATGGAGGCAACAAAGCTCAGCAGGATTAGCAGAACCTGTGCTTTGGTCTCTGATAGAAGCCACAGATGTTTTCGAATCACATGACAGTTGTTGCAGACACCTGGAAATATGCTTTACCCTCACTACTTCCAAATTCTGGGAATTGTTGCTATTTAATGCATTCTTTAATGTGCTAACTTAGAAGCACATATATTATATATCACAAACTTATATTTCTAGTTAAAATTTTTAATAGCTTTATAAAAACATAATTGGGTTCCTTTGGAATCCTATGTATTTCATTTTATGTATTAGAAACATTCTGAGACAGGGTCCAAGCACAAAAAAGTTAGGAACTCCGACTCTGGATCCCAGTGCTGCCACCTAGCGCCCGCTCTGGGCCCTATTTTTAATCTGTAAATTGTAAATTTTGTATGTTCTGAGAGCTGAAATGGCTTCTTGGACGTGAAGCCCTTAGAACAGAGCCTGGAATAAAGGACATCAGCTATTATTACTGCCATGATGGTGGCCACTCCCCGCCTGTGCTAATAAACTTTCAGGCATCTGTGCGGTCAGGGTGGGCGGTGCTCGGTGGGAGCGGTCGGGAATCCAGGGGGAGGTCCGGCCCTGCAGTTCTGCGTGCAGAACGGAAATGGCTAAAGGATGGAAATTCCCCGCTAGGTCAGAAAAATCCTTGTTGCTCCGCATCACCCGCCACCTCAACAAGGGGCTGCCCGGGCAACCCGAGAGAACCTTGCCAAGGAGCCAGGGAGACCTATAGCGATGGGCAGGTGCCTCGCCGAGCTAGCAGGCAGAGGCTGTGCAGGCGGCGCTCGGGTTCCTGCCTCCACGGAGCTTCCCCAGGGCCTTCCTGGAGGACCCAGCCCTGGGAGCCGAGCGCGAGCGGCGTCCTCCAGAGAGGCCAAGGGACCCCCAGGAAGCTGTGGCGTCGGCTGGGTCCCGGGCGGGGGAGGGGGGGTTACTGCCAGCCCCCGCTCCCCGCCAGCCCCCCGGGGTCCCCACCCTCCTGGCCGCTCAGTCCGATCAGGGGTCTGAAATGGGAGGCGGCAAAACAGGGGCCCTGCCTAGCCCGGGGCTCAGCGACCCCTGCGATCTTGGATCAGCTCTCCAATTCACCATCCGGCCCCCTCCCCCAAACCCGGAATAGCTTCCGCGTTCTTGGCGGATCTCTCCCTAGCACCGCCACAGGCGCGAGGCTGCGGGACGATTGGGGGTCCGCCCCGGCTCCCACACCTCTCCGCCCGGTTACCTGCTGCGCCCTCCCGCACCAGTCCCAACAGCAGCAGCAGCAGCAGCGGTGGCGGCGGCGACCGCCGGTCCCGCACGCTCCCGGGACTCTGCGGCCGCCTGATCGGCAGCCTCACGCGCTGCCCCAGGGTGCCGGTCCCGGTGGAGTCCGTCTTCAGCTGTGGGGCAGGGGCCTCGTGCCCACGCCGGCCGCCGTCCGACCGTAGGACGCGTCCCTCGCCGGGGTCCGGGCGGGAGAGCTGCGACCCCGGCAGCTGCGACACCGCCCTGGCTCAGGTTCAGGCTCCGGCCGGGCTCTGGCTGCGGCTCCACCGCACTCACCCTGGGGCCCGCCCGCAGGTCCTTGATGGCGCCCTCTGGTGGTCTCGGGGAAAAAAACATGAAAAAACCCCCAATCGTTTGTGATAATTGTGAAATACAGCACATATGCTTCTTTACTGCCTCACGAAACGAGACCACGAGACCAGGCAGTGAAGCTCAAGTTACAAGCATTTGGAAAGTCGGGCCGTGTCTGAGACAACTGTCATGTGATTCGAAAACACCTGTGGTTTCTGTTGGGGACCGAGGCAACCGTCCTGCTACCACCACTGAGCTTTGCTACCTCTACTCATCACGGGATGAATGGCTAAATTTCAGCTAGAAGTTAGTGAAAATAAAGGTTATTTTCCCCATCTGGGTTCACAGACCCCCTGAATTCTGACCAGGGATTCCCATGTTCAGGATAATAGTTTTCAGCTGGGCCTTTTCTGATATTTGAAAATTCATAGGAAGAGCTTCGGTGATCCTGATTGGGGCGAGTGAGGGGAGCAATTTACACAACAGAGGGAAAGGCCAGAAGTACAGCTTTGCGCTGTCTCGGGGCCACCACACACATGGTGTCCTGCCAGGACAACAGGAGAGGAGAAGCCGGATTGTAATGATCTGAGTCTAGAACACAACGTTTGTTTAGTTTTAATATTGTCAAAAGAACACAAGGAGGGGAAAGAATAGAGGAAGTTGGGCATCAGAAAAATCTAGTTAATCGAGGGACTTCCCTGGTGGCACAGTGGTGAAGAATCCGCCTGCCAATGCAGGGAACACGGGTTTGAGCCCTGGTCCTGGAAGATCCCACATGCCACGGAGCAACTAAGCCCGTGTGCTACAACTACTGAGCCTGCGAGCCACAACTACTGAGCCCATGTGCCACAACTACTGAAGCCTGGGCGCCTAGAGCCCATGCTCTGCAACAAGACACCGCAATAAGCCCACGCACTGCAACGAAGAGTAGCCCCTGCTTGCCACAACTAGAGAAGGCCCGCACACAGCAACGAAGACCCAATGCAGCCAAAAATAAATAAATAAAAATAAATAAATTTATAAAAAAAAATTCTCACCCTTAACAACCTTTGGGTAAGCTTCATCTACCAATAAGAGGCTCCCTGGCCAAGGTCTTCACTGCTCTGGCTTGAGAGCTTTGAGGGGAGGAAGGAGGAAGGAAGATGGTAAACAGGCCTCCTTCTGTGGGGGAGTGCCGGCTACCATCACCTAAGAGCAGGAAGGAACCACAAAGTTCTCTGAGCTGGAGCCCTTGCCCTCTCTCACACTTCCCCCACCTTCCAAGGTCTGCTTAGCTCACCTTCAGAGAAAGACAAGGCAAGAGAAGAAATACTAAAAGTTGTCCAGGTCCACAGTCAGGAGGGACACTGGGGCGTGTGTGCTGTAGAAGGAGAGAGAGGAGTTGAAGTGGATGAGGGCCCCTGGCCAGTGAGGATGTGAAGCTAAAGTGACCATGGTCCTGGCAACCTTATCCTGAGAAACCTGCCTTATGGCAGCAAACCCATGAAGAGGGTGTTAATGGAGGGGAAGAGAGAGCTACAGGGGGGATGCAGGGTGCTGGAGCTTCCTGCCAGAGAGTCTTTCCATCCACACCTTGGACCAGGAGGAGCCACACGGGGTACCCAGCTTTGATCAAAGGTACCCAGCCTTTGATCCCTTCCAGGATGAGAGGGTGCATTCCCTGCCCCTGTCCCCCTCCTGGTTTCTGGGGGCAAACCCCAAGCAGCGAATACTTGCACCCCAGGACTTCTGCTCTGGGAACCCATAGCACCTGGGTTTTCACACTCACCAGCACCCTCCCCTTGGAGCCCCAGATGTCTGTGAGTTGAGGACCCCTTTTACACCTGCTTGAAATGCCTCACCTGGGTAGCCTCTACTGCTGGTAAAATGACTCTTCTATACATCTGATCTTTGAAGTTCTGGAAATTCACTAACCACAGAGGTAAACTGTAATCTACCGAGAGTTTAGCAAAGAGTTTTGCTTAGAAGATGTTAAAAAAAGACAAGGAAATGAAGGAAGGCTGATTAGCTGAGATGACACACATTTGAGGGTGCAGGGTGCACAGCAGGTGTTCCATCATGTTTGGAGCTGTTTTTTGTTTTGTTTTGTCATTTGTTTTTAATTGGGGTATAGTTGCTTTACAATGTTGTGTTAGTTTCTGTTGTACAACAAAGTGAATCAGCTATATGTATACATATATCCCCTCCCTGTTGGACCTCCCTCCCACCCCCCCCTTACAAGTCCCAGGACAAGATCTGAGTTAAGGCTGCTCTATGCCACCTGCCTCCAGCAACAGGATGGGAAATGGAGGAGGGTCTGGGACTCATGTCGGAGGAGGCAGGTTGAGAGAGGCAGCATGGAGCCCAGCTGGGTTAGCAAAATGCACCATGTTTCTGTTCTTCCAGTCAAGGAGGCATTCTGTAAACAGAAACATCTAGTCCCTAAGTGAGACAAGGGGGTGCGTTTGCACCTCCGGGGCAGGTCCTGGAAGCACCTCTCAGCTTGCTCTCCAATCCACTGAGTTCTGGTCACCCAGAGCCACAGCCTCATTTTGAAAGGAGACACAAGAGAAAGACAGTCCCTCACAACCTCTCTTGTACACTCACACTGGCACTCAGGTAAACTCAGGTGAGTGCCTGTACACTCGCGGGGGAAGGAGATGCCCCCAGAAAGCTCCTGTGTCCTGCTACATCCATTGACAATAATGACGTCACTTTACCTGTGAACGGTGTTTCGCACCTTACTGAACACTTTCAAAATTTCATGTGGTCCTTGTACCAGTGTGGAGGTGCATGCAGTTTACCCCCGTTTTCCAAATGAAGAGCTAGAGACGTAGACAGGTGCTGCTAGATGTGGAATCAAGACTCATGTGCCATGTGCTCTGGCTCAACGTTAATTTCAAAATTAATTAATTTTCAGCCCTTCCTGTAGGAGGACAGCCTCTGTCCAGGAGATGGTAAAGCCCCAGGGTGGGCAATGGGATGTTCTCAGCCTAGTATCCCCAGAAGACAGGCACGGGGGTAGTGCTTCCGCCTTTGCTGAATGAGGTGTTGATATTGTGGATGCATAGTCTCTAATCACGGGAGAAGCAGTGGGCAGCACAGCTTGGCCATCAGCTCTACTGGGCACCGCTTCAACACTGATGGTCCCAAACCCTGCTGTTATACCTGGTGGGACCTTGGACATGGTGAGCTGCTGGGATGAGAGGCTGGAGGGACGGGTACCTGTCTGACCCACGGGCTTGCACTGGTCCTTTAGGAACCTCTTCAGGAGGTAGACACACTCATGCCCCAGACCAGACTTCCTTTGCTTTTCAATGGCCACGTTGCCTCCCAGTTGCACTTGGTGTTGAGGGTGACATGATGGCAGCCATCAGTCTCTAAGTGATGTAGTCCTCCACATCAGAGCAAACTGACAAAACCCTTGGACGCTGCCATCAGCCGGGACCTTGAATCTGGCCATGAGCTGGAGAACGTGAACCCTGGAAGGCCCCAGCCTCATCAAGGGTGCTCTAGGGTGGGAGGTGGGGGGGGGGTGAGAACCCAGGGGTCACGCAGGCTGCCTCACACACTGGTTTTCTGCTCAAAGCCTGAGGACCCTTTCAGGTACGAACGAACTTATTCACAACTCAGAAGTAGAGGCCCGATGTAGAAAACAAACTTATGGTTACCAGGGGATAAGGGGTGGGGGAGGGATAAATTGGGAGATTGGGACTGACAGATATACACTACTATATATAAAATAGATAACTAATAAAACCCTGCTGTATAGCACAGGGAATTCCACTCAATACTCTGTAATGGCCTATATGGGAAAAGAATCTGAAAAAAAAAAAAAAAGAGTGGATATATGTATATGTATAACTGATTCACTTTGCTGTACACCTGAAACTAACACAACATTGTAAATCAACTATACTCCAATAGATATTAAAAAAACAAAAATAATGATGCATATTCAAACACATTGTCACTATTAAAATTTTATTATTGAGAATATTTACTATTTGAAAAGGTTTTATGTATATTTAACATGCAAAATAAATTAAAAAATGTCTGAGGACCCTTTCAAAACGCGCAGTTGGTATTTGTGCTTTTCGGTGACATTGAACGTGGATGACTGGAAGTCCTCTGAGTCTGTTTTATGATCCTCCCCTCTACACAGGGCTTTTAGGTGAATTGCCCATTTTTCAGGGTTGCTTCCCCCACCCCAACCTTGACAGCCTATCCCTCCCCAGGGTACTGGCACTGGCCAGCCAAGCAGGGGCTGCATTGCTGCCCCCTGACCTGCTGGGTGAGGTGAGAGGCCCTGGACCTCAGGCCTGGGGTCTCTGCAGCAGGAAGCTGTGCTGCCTCCTGAATCACTCACCTTGGCTGTCACTGAAGTCGCCCATCATGGCATGCAGGTAGTCCTGGAACAAGCACTGCCAGCCCAGCACCCAGGTCACTTCTACTCCCAGGAGGCTCCCTCCTGTCTCGGACCCCTGGCATCAAGGACTCCACGTTCCGATGCTCACTGTCAGACTAGGTGACCATCTGGTCCTCCAGGCACATGAAGGCAATGTACCCAGGTATGTTGGGCTGAGCCTCTGATTCCACATGTGCAAGAACAGCAGAGAGTGGAACACTGGGAAGGGCAGAGGGTCCCATCTCTAGGTCACAAGTGACCTGAGTTGTTCTGACATCACTGGTTCAAGCCCTTTGCATGATCCCCACTTTAGAGATGAGGACACAGGCACAGAGAGGTTAGGCCGCTGCTCATGATCACAGAGCTGGGAAGCAGTAGTGCTGGGTTAGAAGCCAGGCCATGAGGTTTCAGAGCACACAGAGGATCCCTGCAAGTCTGGAGGGAAACCGCAGTGATTTTGCCACCACACTCCCACCCCTCAAGGACTCAGAAGCCCTGGGGTCCAGCCCTGGGTTGGTCCTTGCTAACTGTGTAACTTGGACAACAGTCTCTGAAATACTAAATCTCTTTTCTTTTTGAGGCAGGTGAGTGGGCAGTGACTTGGGTGAAGGGCTGGCTGGGGACTGGGAGAGGTGGGTATACACAGAGCTGCACAATGGGAGTTGTGTCACTAGCGGTAGAGCTGGGCTCTGGGGCTTCCCCAGGAACTAGGAGTCCTGGGGAATCACACGGGACTCCATATCCCTCTACATCTTGCTGCACCTAAAATCAGGTTAGAAGGAAAGGAGACAGGGATGGGAACAAAAGCCACACTGGGAGGGTTTGGACAAGGGGAAGCAGAGGACAGGGGCCTATCCAGGTCCCTCCCTCTAGAGATGGCCCCTTCTCGGAGGCCACCATCCAGTCTTGAACTGATTTCAGCTGCTCAATCCTCCACCTCCCAGTGTGGGCAGTGGTGTCAACCCTCAGGAGGTGATGAAATAGAGGTAGCCCGGGAAACCTAACTGAGGTGAGTTATACTTGGGACGAGAAGGAGGGTCAGGGAATAGCCAGGTTCCTTTAGAAATGCATTCTAAGGACAGATCTGTTGCAGGAAGGGGGACCCCCTTCCAGGGCCCAAGAGTGGGCTCTTGTCTAACACTCGGAAATGAATTGCCTGAGGAGACACACGTACTGACAAAGCAAAAGACTTTATTGGGAAGTGGCACCTGGGTTGAGAGCAGCAGGGTAAGGGAACCCAGGAGAACTGCTCTGCCACGTGGCTCACAGTCTTGGGTTGTATGGTAATGGGGTTAGTTTTTGGATTGTCTCTGGACAATCATCTTGCTTGGCCTATATTTGGTTTGACTCAGGGTCGTTCCTGGTGGCACACATCTCTCAGCCAAGATGGATTCCAGTGAGGAGGATTCTGGGAGGTTGGTAGGACACAGGGACTGGTGTCTCCTCCCTCCTTTTGGATCCTCCCAGATTCTTCTGGTTAGTTTTCAGTGGTAGCACGGCATTCATTATTGGGACCTCTTGTTGTGAGACAACTCATGCAAGTGGTTATCACTGTGCCTGGCCAAGGAGGGAGGTTTCAGTCAACGGTTCTGTAACAGATCCATCAACACTGGGAAAGAGTCTTTTCCCCACAGAGGGTGTCCTGGAGACCTAGGAACAGGTGTTGACAGAGTGGTGGGATTTTGGAGAGAGCCCCGGAGACTAGCTGCTGGCCAGAGGAGCCTGGAGCCCAGGATGGAGTAAGGGAGGCACTTCTCTGGTTTACAAAAGACCTCTTTTCTCCACTGGGCCTTCCTGGATCCTCTGTCATGTCTTCCAGGTGGTGGTGTAAATGAGGCAAAAGCAGGAAAAGCATCACCCTCCTTGCTTGTGTTGTTAAGAGGTTGCTTCTAGCTGGTCTCTGCTTTGAGCTGTAGATGCAACAGGGGTAGCAGCTGGTGTAGGGAATGCAGCAAGTGTGTAAGCAAGTGCTTTCTAAGAGTTAGAGCAGGCAGATTGCTAGATATGAGCAGAGAAAAAGGGGGTCATGGGCCAGGTGGCAGGAAACCATACATCTTGTGGTGACAGGAGTCCTAGAGGCAGACAAAGAAAGGTGGCAAAAGGTGGGAATCTCTGGGGGTCAGAATGTAACCTTTTGCTCATTATGCCCTCATTACAGTAAAATTAGCCTTGCAGATAAGAAGTTCCCTTCATGCACTGAAGCCATGACACTTCTGATCAAGACCAAATAAGGGGCTTCCCTGGTGGTGCAGTCGTTGAGAATCCGCCTGCCAATGCAGGGGACACAGGTTCGAGCCCTCGTCCAGGATGATCCCACATGCCGCGGAGCAACTAAGCCCGTGCACCACAACTACTGAAGCCCGCGGGCCTAGAGCCCGTGCTCCGCAACAAGAGAATCCACCACAATGAGAAGCCCGTGTACCGTAACGAAGAGTAGCCCCCGCTCGCCACAACCAGAGAAAGCCCACGTGCAGCAACAAAGACCAAACACAGCCAAAAAAAAAAAAAAAAAAAAAAAAAAAAAAGACCAAATAAGAACTAAAATCCCTCCTCCACTTGGGAAGGTGGAGCTGGGATGAAAATCAGGAAGTATCAACACAATAAACCCCCTCCCCTCCTCAATGAATATTCTGCCCAAACATTTTTACACACCATAGAACCAGTTTGCCAAAGGAATTCAGGGCAGCTACTCACATGAGCCTGCCCGCTCTCCCTTCTGAGAGTGTACGATTCTTACCGAATTAAAGGGAAATGTAAATTGATGCAGCCACTATGGAAAAGAGTATGGAAGTTCCTCAAAATATTAAAAATAGAACTAAAATACGATCCAGCAATTCTACTTTTGGGTATTTTTCCAAAGAAAATAAAAACACTAATTTGAAAAGATATATGCACCCCAAAATTCATTGCTGCATTATTTACAATAGCCAAAATATGGAAGCAGTCTAAGTCTCCATTGATAGGTGAATGGATAAAGAAAATGTGGCATATATATATATATATATATATATATATATATATATATATATATACACAAACACACACAATGGAATATTAGCCATAAGAAATAATGAAATCTTACCATCTGTGACAATGTGGGTGGACCTAGAGGATATTGTCCTAAGTGAAAGTCAGATAGAGAAACACAAACACCATATGATTTTACTTATATGTGGAATCTAGAAAACAAAATGAATGAAGAAACATGACAAAACAGAAAGAGACTCATAGATACTACAGAGAATAGACTCATGGCTGCCAGAAGGAGGGGGTAGGGGAATGAATGAAATAGGTGAGTGAGACTAAGATACAAACTTTGGCTGATAAAATAAAGAAGTCACAGGGATGTAATGTAAAGCATAGGGAATATAGTCAATAATGTTGTAATAACTTTGTATGGTGATAGAAGTTACCTAGACTTATCATGATGATTATTGTATAATGCATAAAAATACTGAATCATTTTGTTGTACACCTGAAAGTAATATACTATTGTCAGTCAATTATACCTCAGTTTTTTTAGAAGATGGTAAGTTTGTTGTTACACATATTTTACCACAATAAATAAAATTTGTATGGAGACAAAAACGACCCCAAATAGCCAAAGCAATCTTGAGAAAGAAAAACAGAGCTGGAGGAATCAGATTCCATGACTTCAGAGTATACTACAAAGCTACCATAATCAAAACAGTATGGTACTGACACAAAAACAGAAATATTGATCAAAGGAACTGGATAAAAGACCCAGAAATAAACCCATGCACCTATGGTCAATTAATCTACAACAAAGGAGGCAAGATTATACAATGGAGAAAAGACAGTGTCTTCAATAAATGATGCTGGGAAAACTGGACAGCTACATGTAAAAAAAATGAAACTAGAACATTCTTTAACACCATAAAAAATAAACACAAAATGGATTAAAGACCTAAATGTAAGACCGGATACTACAAAACTCTTAGAGGAAAACATAGGGAGAAAACTCCCTGAGATAAATTGCAGCAATATCTTTTTAAATCTGTCTCCCAGGGTAATGGAAAAAAAAATAAACATATGGGACCTAATTAAACTCAAAAGCTTTTGCACAGCAAAGGAAACCACAAAGAAAGTGAAAAGACAACCTACAGAATGGGAGAAACTATTTGCGAACAATGTGGCCCACAGAGGATTAGTCTCGAAAATTTACAAACAGCTCATGTGGCTCAATATCCAAAAACCAGAAAATCCAATCAGAAAATGGGCAGAAGATCTAAATAGACACTTCTCCAAAGCAGACATACAGATGACCAAGTGGCACATGAAAAGATGCTCAACATCACTAATTATTAGAGAAATGCAAATCAAGACTACAATGAGGTATCACCTCACACCAGTCAGAATGACCATCATCAAAAAATCTACAAACAGTAAATGCTGGAGAGGGGACTTCCCTGGTGGCACAGTGGTTAAGAATCCACCTGCCAATGCAGAGGACAAGGGTTCGAGCCCTGGTCCAGGAAGATCCCACATGCCATGGAGCAACAAAGCCCATGTGCCACAACTACTGATCCTGTGCTCTAGAGCCTGCGAGCCACAACTACTGAGCCCACGTGCCACAACTACTGAAACCTGCATGCCTAGAGCCAATGCTCTGCAACAAGAGAAGCCACCACAATGAGAAGCCTGAGCAGCCCAACAAAGAGTAGCCCCCACTTGCTGCAAATAGAGAGAAAGCCCGCATGCAGCAACAAAGGCACAACACAGCCAAAAACAAACAAACAAACAAACAAATAAATAAGTGCATGCTGGAGAGGGTTTGGAGAAAAGGAAACCCTCCTACACTGTTGATGGGAATGTAAATTGGTGCAGTCACTATAGAGAACAGTATGGAGGTTCCTTAAAAAATGAAAAATAGAGCTATCATATGATCCAGCAACCCCACTCCTGGGCATATATCCAGAGAAAAACATGGTTCGAAAAGATACATGCACCCCAGTGTTCGTTGTAGTGCTGTTTACGATGGCCAAGACATGGAAACAATCTAAATGTCCACTGACAGAGGAATGGATAAAGAAGACGTGGCATATGTATACAATGGAATATTACTCAGCCATAAAAAAGAATGAAATAATGTCATTTGCAGCAATATGGATGCACCTGCAGATTATCATACTAAGTGAAGTAAGTCAGACAAATATTATATGATATCGCTTATATGTAGAATCTAAAAAAAATGATACAAATGAACTTATTTAGAAAACAGAAACAGACTCACAGACTTAAAGATCGAACTTACCGGGGGGGAAGGGTGTGGGGGATGGATAGATTGGTATTTGGGATAGATTTGGGATTGACATGTACACACTGCTACATTAAAAAAAATGACAAATAAAAAACCCTGTATGTGAATATACAATTATCTCAAAATATAAGGCTGGCCAAAAAGTTCATTCGCATTTTTCCGTAAGATGTTACCAATAAAAAAGTCTTATGAAAAGAATAGGTGATATTATTTTTAAAAACATCTCTAAAACAAAAACCTAGGAAGAAAATTGTTAGCTTTGATGACAGCAAAAAGGAAGATACCTCTTCAAAGGTGGTCACCACATACACCACAGAAGAGAACCAATGAAAAAATACATTTACAGCAGCTGTCAATGGCCAGAATATACCAGCAACTTCTACAACCTGAGAAGAAATGGACAGGAATCACTATGGAAAAATAAAATTGTGAAGAGGCAATTTATAGAAATTGAAAAAAGAACGGCCAACAGATAGGTGAAAGGTTGCTCAAAATCAAGTGTCATGAGTAAAATTGGAAATGAAGACAAAAGAGGGACACCCCTCCATGCCTATCAAATATGAGAAATGAGAGGAGGGTCACTTGTGGGGGGAGATGGAGGGAAGCAAGATCTTTGTTCTGCTGGCCCCAGGGCAGGTAGCGCAGTCTTTCTGGAGAGCAGTCAGGCAAAGTCGTCAGTGCCAGAATTTCTCACACAGGCATAGGCGGGAACATGGCCCAAATGTGCATTGCAGCAGAGTTGGTAGCAGAGATTGGGAGCCAGCCTGGGTGATGGGAAAGGGATGTGATATGAGTAGGATGCAGCAAGGACTCGCTGTGGATTATCATGTAGTTGTCTGTCCACACGGCAAGGTGGACACAATGCTGTGAGGAAGAAGTAAGAAAGAATCTGTTCCAGAGGATAGCACTAGTTGTGTAAATTTAAAATAAAAATACAGCACAGAATTTTTAAAGATGAAATTGAATTCAACAATTTTTATCAAAGGAAACAATTGCCATTGTGTGGGAGAGGAGAAGAATGAGGGCATGGGGCAGGAACGGGACCTGATTCACTAATGAGCTAATATTAAAAACAACAGGTGTGGGCTTCCCTGGTGGCGCAGTGGTTGAGAATCTGCCTGCTAACGCAGGGGACACGAGTTCGAGCCCTGGTCTGGGGAGATCCCACATGCCGCGGAGCAACTGGGCCCGTGAGCCAAAATTACTGAGCCTGCGCGTCTGGAGCCTGTGCTCCGCAACAAGAGAGGCCGCGATAGTGAGAGGCCCGCGCACCGCGATGAAGAGCGGCCCCCACTTGCCACAACTAGAGAAAGCCCTCACACAGAAACGAAGACCCAACATAGCAATCAATCAATCAATCAATCAATCTTTAAAAAAAAAAAACAAAAAAAAACAGGCGTGCTGTGCACAAAACAAAGACAGTGCTTTGCCATGATCTGGACAGCAGGGCCAATTTAATCTGGACAGCAGGCCTAAAAAAGTTGATTGATTTTGTTACCAGAGTCGCCACAGACCCTTGCTAAAAACCCACCAACACCTCTGTTGAACAAGAACTAACATATATCTTTAAGTCATAAGGTCAGAACGCAGAGAAAGGAAGCCATAGCAAGAGAAAGACAAAAACCAGATAGAACCAGCTGAAACCAAGATGGTGCCAAATCTGACCTCCAACAGACCTTGAGTCTCATTATACGCTGATTTTACTGCATTAGCCACTAAATGACACACCTACAGGCGGCCATGAACGGAAGTCACAGACCAAAAAAGGACAGAAAAGGAGTGGCATCCCAGTTCCAGGAAAGTCCTGCCTCTTTCCCAGAAAACTAATGCCTATGCCTTCCCATCGTTAGTCTCACCCCTCATTGTTCTCACCCCTTAAGAGCAAATCCTCTTTGCCACTAAGGTGAGAAGTCGATTTGTGAACTAAGTTCCCAATTCTCCATTCTCTGGCCATTGAATAAAGCTTGCGCCACTCCAGTCTAAGCTTTGGTTTCATTTTTGGCTGTGCAAACTCACATGGAAAAAGTACGTTCTCCACTGAGAGACAGGGGGCCTTGGCCAGTCTATGGCCTGAGTGGGGGGTCCATATGTCCTAATTTGGTAACGGTTTTAAAAGAAAGAAAAAAAATAAGCTTAAAAGTTAAGGAGGGAGAGGATTATCTGGGGCTGTGAAGCCCAGTGGTGGCCGCATCCAAACCCTTGCTATGAGCTGGGAGGACTTCTGTGTGAGGTGGCCAGTGGGATTGTCAACTGCCATGCCAACCAGACATGAAACCAAGAGCCTGGGCACATGGGCTTTCCTTCAGCATTCTCAGAGGGGACATTCCTGCTGACCACCCCTCTGTTACCCCAGGCCCCTTCCAAGGCAAGGGTGGGTTTGGGCTATAAAACGCTCCTCTGATCTCACATCTGGTGTCCTACATCCTCAGGTCTTCCTCTGCCAGATTTCTCCTTTATCTCTTACTCACAGCTTCCCCCCTGGAACTTCCCCAGGGTTAACACGGGATCTTCTGAAATGTTAGTCCTACACACATGGGGCTAGTGGGTGTTGAGGGAGGAGGCCCTGTGGAGGGAACCAAAGGGTCAGGAATGTGACAAGGAGACAGGAACTCCAGTTCTGGTCCCCACCCAGGCACTAACTGCATGTGGCCTTTGCACCACTGGGGGATCAGTGTCCTTTTTGGAGCAATGAGAACCCCCTGCCAAAGTCTGTGATCTGGCTACCTGGGAGGTTGGGAACGTGGAGAGCTTGGGGCCCACATGACCAAGGGGAAGAGGAAGGGAAGGAGGATCACACAGGAGACCAGCTGTGGCTGGCTTGGTGCCTGTGGCCCAGGACCCAGAAGAAGAGGTTTCGGGCAGGGTCAGCTCTCCTGCCCCCATAATCACCAACTCACCCGGGTCCCCTGAGTGCTGGGAGTTAGCAGGACAGGAGGAGACAGGGGCTGTGAGATGTATCGATTATTTCCCGCCCCACCACCAACCTCTCCATCCCCTCTCCCCGTCCCAGGAAATTTCAGACCGACTGCTCACAGTTTTCCACTGGCTTCTGAAAGAAACACAAAAGGAACCTTTGAACTTCCTCATAATCAGCTCTGTGCTGTGATGACCAGCTGCCCACAGGCCCAATCAGTAAACAATGGTTCAACTTTGACTCTCCACACCTTAGTTTTTAAAGTAAAACTATCAAAAACAGAAAGGAAACACTGCATTTACCCACAATGCTGGAAGGAGGGAGCCACAGATAAGGCTCTTTTAGGGTGCTAGGGCCTTGAAGCTGAAGGGCCCAGAAGCTTTGCAGAGGAGGTGACACTTGCTGAGGTCGAATTTAGGATTGGCAGGAGGATGGTTTGTGGTTCTCAGAGCATGGTCCCATACTTTCAGTATCAGCATGCCCTGAGGATGTGTTAGAAATGCAAATTCTAGACCCCACTGAATCAGAGATGCAGGGATGGGCCCAGCAAACAGTGTTTAGGAGCTCTCGTCCTCTGTGGAATTCACATACAAGCCCAAGTTTGAGACCACCCTTGTAGTGGTGTTACACTTGAGGGGTGTTTCTAATCATCTGTTGATAGAAGACAAAAATGTAGAAGCCCTCACTGAAGGGATATGCTAAAGTGCCAGCACATGTTTGCCTCAGGCTCTGTTTTCTTTGGAAACTGGACTAACACACAACTCCAACATGCCGATGCCAGGCGAAAGTGAAGGAACTGTCTGTGACAGGTGTTTGCCCATGTCTACCTTCAGGGTGGAAAATCCCGTAAACATAGCTGAATTTTTTAAAAGCACTTAGTGTTTATCATATATTTACGCTTCTACTTTGCTTGAAAACTTATTTAAGGCAAAACATGAGATAACATAGATTATAAGTATGTGAACAATAAAAAGGAAACATGGTTACTACAGGTCTGCCCAACGATTTGGTCTGATATGATGTAGGTACCCAATTCACAGGACTTTGGACAGTCTCTCAGCTCTGCCGAAAACTGCATCATGAGGAGCAAGAGTTGGGCTCCTCCAGAGTGGGGTGCTGGCACCCCGACTGTGAATTTGTTCAGTAAGGAAGTCAACAAGCGATTGCTCCAAATCTCTCTGTACCAGCCTCCCCCGGCCGACCTCCAATCCCCTGTAATCCCTTTGTAGAAGGAGGAGAGGCAGGAGGGAGAGGGAAGAGGCAGACCTGGCAGAATCATTCTGCCAAATAGTAAGGGCCTCCCAGCTCTGGAAACAGGCACCCCAGGATGACAAACAGCACAGTGAATAACAACAAAACTGGCTGTGTCTCCTCTCATTCCATAGCCCTGGAATCTGCTTCCAGCCACACCTCTGAAGCTCTTCCCGTAATCTCAGTTCCCATGATGTCCTCCAGGTCTGCAGCTTACCTTCACAAGAAGGCAGGCAGTGTCACCCTCCCTGGCCCTCGGAGAGGTTCCCCCAGCTCTGACTTCCTCGCACTTCTCCTCTCCCAGGCCCTCTTCCTCACCCACATGGAGCTGGCAAAAGGGAGTGGGTTCTTGGTTCCTAGGAGGAAGACAGAGAACCCAGGCTTGAGAATCCAAGAATTGTCCCATCTATTCTGGGCCCCTTGCTCATCCATGTAAATTTTAGAATCAGCATGGCAATCTACAATAAAAATCCAAATCCCATATCCAGAAAAGGTAAATCCATAGAGACAGAATGCAGATTGGTGGCATTATGGGTTGAATTGCATCCCCCAAAAGATATGCTGAAGTTCTAACCTCCAGTGGCCATGAATGTGACTTTATTTGGAGATACGGTCTTTGCAGATGCACTGAATTTGGGTAGGTCATAATCCAACCATGTGTCCCTAAGAAGAAAAGAAGAGACACAAAGGGAAGGCAGCCATGTGAGGAAGGATGTATGCAGACAGGGGAGTGAGGCTGTCACAAATCAAGCAATGCCTGTGGCTAACAGGAGCTCAAAGAGGCAAGAAAATGTCAATGAAAGAATGCTGCCTGCCATATCAATAAACAAAGGATATTGAACCATTAAGCCTTCACACTGCAGCCACCCCCAGTGATGCACCCTGAGGAGACTCAGGATGAGAAAGCACAGGATACTGGCCTCAGGTAGCTGAGGTGCATATCAAAAGAATGATTTCAATGAGCAGACTCTTGCATCTTCTCATACATAGATATGTGCTAAATTCATTAACTTGAGATGTATGGTTTTCTTTAATTAACAGTAATCTCTTGATGTTCCAACTACCTGCTCTTTTTGCAAAAACTCTTATATATCCTGTGTCCTCCCTTACCTCTTCGGAGGAGTCCCTTAGAGATATTTGACAGGCTGCGTCCCAGGCTTAAGTCCTCAGTTTTGTCTGCTGAATAAAACATAACTGTCAATTTTTAGGTTGAGCATCTTTCTTCAGTCAACAAAAGAAGTCTCCCCTAGAGCCTTGGAAGCCTTGCCAACACACTGAATTCAGACTCTTGGCCTTCAGGACCATGAGAGGATCAATTTCTGCTTTTCTTTTTTTATACGCTGACCAGGTTGTGGTACTCTGTTATAGCAGTCATAGGAAACTAATAGTGGTGGTTACCAGCATTATGGGGAGGGGGATATTAGGAGCAACTGCTTGATGGGTACAGGGTTTCCTTTTCAGGTGCTGAAAATGTTTGGAAATTTTTCCAAATTTTCATTGCCAATAAAAATATTTGGAAGTACACAGAGAGTGCACAACATTGTGAATGTACTGAATGCCACTAAAATGGTCATTTAAAATGGCAATTTTTATGCTATGTGAATTTACCTCTATTTTAAAATTTTAAATAATAAATAAATAAGTAAATAAATCCATCCATCCATCCATTCATCCATCTATCCATCCATCCTTCTGGGGTTTAGACTGAGATTGAATTGAATCCATAGGATAATTGAGAAGAACCGACCACTACTATAGTGAAGTTCTGACCTGTGAATAAGTCTTCTTTACATAAGTCTTTTACATGTTTTCTTTTAAAAATTTTTATATTTATTTATTTATATTTTACATAAGTCTTCTTTATATGACAGCTTAATTTCTTGTAGATATATTTTCTATAGTTTCCTTATGCATATATAAGGAAATAATATGGATTCTTATTTTTCTCTGGAAAAGTAGCATAATAGACAGCAATTTTCACTAAACAATCTTTTGTAGAGATCTTTCCATGTCAGTACATAGAGATCATTCTCACTCTTTCATGCTGCATAATATTCTACATATATGGTTGTATCATCACATAACTAACAGATGGAACTCCATCTACGGTGAAGCTGTAATGAATGATGTTGGATGTATACCACTTAGCAAATTCACAGGTATATTTGAGCAGCCAGCTCTGACTCCCCACTCTTCCTTTAACCTGGGGTGTATGGCCCCAACTTAATATAGCCCAGAAACTCAAAACAGCCAGAAACTCAAAACAGAGTCTGTCTCTGGAAGAGTTTTCTCCCAAACAAGCCCCTCATTTTCCAGCTCATGGGAGTGGGGAGAGGGCTCCAGGGTATAGCCCCTTCAGTCTCTGTCTCACCCTAACCCCATTTCCACTGGCCCAGTTCCAGTTCCCCATCAGCACAGGTGACCACATGTACACACACACACACACACACACACACACACACACACACACACTCACACACTCACTGAGATGCAAAAGAAACCATTTTCAAGTGTTGAGCTCTTAGCTATTTCTGTCAACTAAAAAAGAATGTACAATGTAAAAGCTGAGAATTATATTTTATTTAGGGCATTACTGAGGATTTTAGACTGGGATACAGCCTCTCAGATAGCTCTGAGGGACTGTTCTGAAGAGGTGAGGGCGGAGCCAGGATATATAAGAGTTTTTGCAAACAAAAGACCCCCCAAAAACAGGTAGTCTGAACATGAAAAGATTACTGTTAATTAAAGACAGTCTGACATCTCTAGTTAATGAATTTAGTGCTTTTCTCTGAATGGGAAGATGCAAGAATCTGGGCTTATTGAATTATTCCTTTGATATGCACCTTAACCATCTAGGGCCAGTATCCTGTTTATCTCCATCCTTAGTTCCTCTCAGGTTGCACCATCTTGATTGGCTGTGGAGGCTGATGACTTGGTAGCTGCAACATTCACTGATTACTGAAATGGCAGGTGACATTTTGTCTAGATTTCCCTCAAGAAATCAATGCTTGGATGGCTACTGGACAGGGAAGAGCTGACCTAAGACACAAAGCACACTGATGACATGGCCTGGGAGGAACTTCCAGACATGAGACTCACAGAAGTGAACGTCAGTAGAGACCATCCTTGGGGAGGAGCAGAGATATGCCTGCGTGGTGACACAACAGGCCTGTGGGAACGTCTCTGAAACCTGTGGTGGAGAGTGAGAGGAAGGGCAAGAGAAGAAAGGAGAAGAGAGAGGTATCTGGGATTGCAGCACAGGGCAGATAAGTACCTGGGAAGACCAGGCTCACTGTCTCTCCCCTCTCCAGAACTGCCACCCACCTTTCTGTCTAGGCTGTTCCTGGCAATGCACTGCTGTCCGTCTCAACCCAGAAGTGATCAGAGCTGTGGGTGGAGGAAGAAATGAAAGAAGGAGGGAAGAGTTGAAGATGGATTGGGAAGGAGGTGCTCATGCTTCCCCGTGCTTCCCTGTATGGCTGGATACCTGCCCCCACTTCTCCATTCCCATTCCGTTTCCAGTATTACAGATATTTTTTGTCACATGAAGGATAAAAACAAATACTCCAGAGCCAAGTGTATGTCAGGAGAAAAAGTTGAATTCTATGAGAGTTGAAGTGTCAGACTGCTGTATCAGAGCCAAAATGTGTAATGGCTCAAAATGTGTAATGGTTCATTTCTTGCTCGCTTACTTGGCAGACTAAGTGGCCAGCTGACCTAACGAGTATTCACGTAAATGAGTAAACTAAAAACTTGAATTACACTCTCTTTTTTTCTAAACTGTTAGGACCAATCCAACATGAAAACTGGTGAGGTGTTTACACCTCACTAATGCAAAGTGAATAGGAGTAATCTGCCTGATAACTGATGATGCATGGTCAGTTTGGCCTTGACTTTCATTGGACACTGTGGTTCCAAATGGGCCAATCCTGAATGATCCTGCCCAGACCTTGGTCCTGGTACTGGTTTTTACCCACTGAAGTCTCCATTTGAGTTTGGACTGAAAATGCAGGCCAGGTGCAAGGGGCTTGATATTAAGAGCAGGTTTGTACCTCTACCCATTTTGAGGGGCTCTGTCACAGAACCTGCCTTTCCCATAACTCTCTCTCTCTGCTCAGTCTTTGTCTCTGTCCTTACCTGCCTTCTTCTCCCACTTCTGTCTTCTCATTTTTCTTCTCTGCTTTGGCAGTAAGATCCCAGAATTGTTTCATTCAAAAGATTTGGGGGAGTGCCCTTCTAAGCCAGTTGTCACTTACCTTTCCTTCAACAAAGGGACTCTGAGAATTTTTTTTTAAATTATTTATTTATTTATGGCTATGTTGGGTCTTCGTTGCTGCGCACGGGCTTTCTCTAGTTGCGGCGAGCAGGGGCTCCTCTTTGTTATGGTGCATGGGCTTCTCATTGCAGTGGCTTCTCTTGTTGTGGAGCACGGGCTCTAGGCACTTGGGCTCAGTAGTTGTGGCTCATGGGCTCTAGAGCACAGGCTCAGTAGTTGTGGCACACGGGCTTAGTTACTCCGCAGCATGTGGGATCTTTCCCGACCAGGGCTCGAACCCATGTCCCCTGCATTGTCAGGTGGATTCTTAACCACTGAGCCACCAGGGAAGTCCCGGGACTTTGAGAATTTTATTAAATCTTTAAGCAACATCCCCCACCACCCCCCCCACCACCCAAAAAAAGGCCACACTCAACATTTCACACAATCACAGAGGGTTCCTAAATCTGCTGAAGCCACAGAACCCAGGAGACCTGGTTTGAATCCATTTTCTGTTTTTCTCACATGAGGGTGTATACAAAGAATGTCACCTGCGATTTCAGTAAACAAAAGATGTTGGGGCCTTAAAGCCATCAGCCACTGCAGCTGCACCCTAAGGGGAATTCAGGATGGAGAAAAATGGAAAAAACGGGATAATGGCCCTAGATATTAAGATGCATATCAAAAAAAATGATTTCGATAAGCCCAGACTCTTGCATGTGCCCTTACATAGAAAAACACTAAAATTATTAACTTGAGTTGTCTGTATTTTTTGTGTGATTAGCGGTAATCTTTTGATGTTCGACTACATGTTGTTTTTTTTCCACAAAATCTCCTATATATCCTGGCTCCTCCCTTACCCCTTTGGAACTGTTCCTCAGAGCAATCAGAAAGGCTGTTTCTTGGCTATTAGTCCTCAGTAAGACCACCAAATAAAACATAATTCTTTACTTTTAGGTTGTGCAATTTTTGTTCAGTCAACAAGGGAAACATCCCAAATTCTATGTGTGGCATGTCCAGGGACAAGAATGTTGTCCTGTAAGTTATAAACAGCATCTGAGTAAATAACAAGCAAATGCAGTGTCCTTCAACTACAATGATTATTAGAAAACAGAAAGCAAAAGTGGACTCTAGAGCTCATTTCTACAAGAAGGAAATACCACGAGAATGCGTCCCTGGCATGGGGAGAGGTACGGACAGAAAGGGGACTGAGTGGGCCTTATTTAGATTCCAAATCCAAAAACTAGCACTAAAAAGATATATTTACGTCCATCATGGAAATTTAATTATGCACCGGGCATTAAGCACTACCAAGGATTACTGTTAATATTGTTGGATATGACAAGGTCCTGAAATTCTGTAAGAAAATGCCCATGTTTTTTAGAAACTCCTTCCTGAGTTATGTAGGTGTGGAATGACAAGTTATATAGGATTTGCTTTGGGATTGAGTTCAGCAAAGAAATGGACAGAGATGAAGCAAATGTGGTAGTTATGCAACTGGGCAGTGGATATAAGGAGAGGTCCGTATATTCTTCTTTCTACTTTAATGTTTGTTTGAAATGTTTCTAAATACAAATGCTTTTGACAAGCAAATGTAGCTTTTAGGAAGGCAGGCCTAGGGCAAATACACAAGTGACTTGTATTTCAAGTGAATAGGTTGTTATTTTTCTGCCTCCAGTGCTTCCAGCTGCACAAAGGATGCACTTAACCCTCTTCAGGAGATGTGGTCCGCATTCCCTCCCCCACCAGTCTTATATTTATCCCTCAGTCCCCAGGGGTCCTGCAGCCAGTAGAGCAGGCTCTGGGCCTGGCCTCGACACAAGGTTGAGAACTGTGGTGGCCTGGTTTCCTCTCAGATGACCCATCAACTTGTCCATAACCACAGCAGAACCTGTGGGTGAGTGATAGTGGTGTAGTAGGATCAGGTCTGCGCGTCACCCACATTCCACAGCATCCCCGCTATCAGTAAAGAACGACTTCTGAACTAGAGGATGGTAAAACCAACCTTGTGTTCGTGTATGTAACATTGTGCCACTTATATTACCAGAAAGTAGATTCTTGTCTCGTCGAAGAAAGAATTCAGAGACAGGACACGGAGGCCAAGAAAGCAAAGTGAGGATTTATTAAGTGATAATACACTCTCAGAAAGGAGAGCAAGCAGGCTCATGTGAGTAGCTGCCCTGAGTTCCTTTAGCAAACTGGTTAAAAATGTTTGGGTGGAATATTCACTGGGGGGGGAGGCGGGTATTTCCTGATTATTTATCCCAGCTACACCTTCCTGAGGGGAGGAGGGATTTTTGTTCTTATTTGGTCTTGATTAGAAGTGTCACGGCCTTGGTGCATGATGGGAACTTCTTATCTGCAAGGTTAATTTTATTGTAATGAGCAAAAAGTTACATTCCAACACCAGAGATTCCCACCTTTTGCCACCATTCTTTGTCTGCCTCTAGGACCCCTGTCACGACAGATGTATGGTTTCCTGTCAGTCCAGAGGTTTCTGCTTTTCTTTGTCTGCCCAAGAACCCCCGTCATTCACAAGATGTATGGTTTCCTGCCACTCTGTCCATGACCCCCCTTTTCTCTGCTCATATCTAGCTACCTGCCTGCTCTAACTCTTAGAAAGCACTTGCTTATACACCTGCTGCAATCCCTACACCAGCTGCTACCTCTATTGCACCTACAAATCAAAGCAGAAACCAGCAGGCTGCAGACTCTTAACAACACAAGCAAGGAGGATGCTGCTTTTCCTGCTTTGCCTCATTTACACCACCACCTGGAAGACAGGACAGAGGGTCCAGGAAGCCCCAGTGGAAATAAGGGGTCTTGTATGGACCAGAGTACTGCCGACCCTACTCCATTCTGGGCTCCAGGTTCCTAGGATCCAGGACCTTGGGACCTAGCACCTTACTCCCAAGGACTTGGGAGGAAATTCACTCATGAGCAAAGCTGGTAGCAACAGAAAAACCTCTATATGGCTGCAGAATTAGCAGATCCAGAGAAACTGCTTAGACTCCTCAGTTTGCTAGCAAGCAAAAAATGAGGTGATGATGAGCTGGGCAGGCACTCACCCATGGAAGAACTTGCAGAAGTCTGGCATTCCTGAGGGGAGAATCCAGTGCATCACTGGAAGGAAAAGTAAAAGAAAAATACAAGTCTGGTTGCAGCAGAGATGGTAAGAGGAAGTTTTCCTGTGCTGACCTCCCCCAAGAAAACACTGAATGGGAATGATTTATCTGGTGGAGGTGACCGCTCCTGTAGGGGAAAAGAAAAGCAGTGAGTGAGTACCCATCTACTTCATCTGGTCAGTCAGGGTCGGAGAAATCCATTTCTTTGCACCAGCACCTCTAGTACTAAGGTGGGAGTTCTACAACTGGTGGGAGGGAGGATATTGGGAAAGAGGCAGATCAGAATTTAAGGGATATTAAAGGGATTGTGCTGAGCAGGAAGTCATCCCATGAGCCTCTGGAAGTACCATCCCCAGGGATCTCCCTACCAGGTCCACTGGCAACCTGGATGGGCACGAATGCCAAACCCACATGTCTGTACTCTGCTACTGGCTCCTGTGTGCTCCCAAGTGCATCTGGGAGAACAAGTTCTGGTAGACAGGGAGTGGAGTCTGAAGACAGGATATGATGGTTGGCAAGAGGGACATCACAAACTTGTCTATAGTGCCACCTAGTGGAAAACAAAAGAGGGGTTTCAAAAGCCAGCACGGTATATTGTAAGGACCAGAGAAAATATAAAAGCTTAAAATTTTGTCTATAAAGGGAAGCAAGAAGAGAGGAGAAAATAATCCTTCACAAACACAGAAGAAAAACTGAGATAATATCAACACCATAGAACATAACAACACCACATCTGCTGAAGGCAAAGAGCAAAGAGTGAAGGTGATGTCTGCTACTTCAAATGTGAAAGGAGCATTGCATAACTAAAATGAAAATAACCATGCAGGGAAATAATAACATCAAAAAAGAAACTGATAATTCTCAAGCGTACAAACTCAAAGGCATAGAATGCTGTGATCTAAGTGATAAAGAATTCAAAATAGCAGTTGTGAGAAACTCAGTGAGTCACATGAAAACTCAGAAAGACAACTCAATGAATTCAGGAATAAAATATATGAACTAAGTGGGTTATTTGCCAAAGAGATGGAAATTAAAAAAAAGAACCAAACAGATAGGCTGCAGCTGAAAAATTCGATGAATGATAAGAAGAATGCAATAGGGAGTATCTGAAGCAGGGCAGATAAGGTGGAAGAAAGAGTAAGTAGGGCTTCCCTGGTGGCGCAGTGGTTGAGAATCTGCCTGCCAATGCAGGGGACACGGGTTCGAGCCCTGGTCTGGGAAGATCCCACATGCCGCGGAGCAACTAGGCCCGTGAGCCACAACTACTGAGCCTGCGCATCTGGAGCCTGTGCCACGCAACAAGAGAGGCTGCGACAGTGAAAGGCCCGCTTGCCGCAACGAGAGAAAGCCTTCGCACAGAAACGAAGACCCAACACAGCCATAAATAAATAAATTAATTAATTAATTTAAAAAAAAAAAAGAAAGAGTAAGTAACTTGGAGGATGGGAATTTTGAAATACACAGTTAGAAGAGAAGAAAGAAATATAATTTTAAAAGATCAAAGAAAGCCCATGTGGAGAGAAGGGACAAGATGGCAGAGTAGAGGCAGCTTGAGCTCACCTCCTCTCATGAGAACACCAAAATCACAAATAACTGCTGAACAACCATTGATGAAAAAGACCATAACCTACCAAAAATATATTTTACATCCAAAGACATAAAGAAGACACAACAATGAGATGGTAGGAAGGGAGCACTCACGATATAATGAAATTCTATACCCCTGGGTGGGTGACCCACAAACTGGAGAATAATTACATTGCAGAAGTTCTCCCACAAGTGTGAGAGTTCTGAGCCCTATGTCAGGCTCCCAAGCTGGGGGTTTGACATGGTGAAGAAGAGCCACCAGAGCATTTGGCTTAAAAGGTCAGCGGGGCTTGATTGCAGCAGCTCCATAGAACTGCAGAAAACAGAGACTCTGCTCTTGGAGGGTAGACACAAGGTCTCATGCATACTGGGACCCAGGGAAATATCAGTAACTTCACAGGAGCCTGGACCAAACCTACCTGCTATTCTTGCAGGGTTTACTGGGGAGGTGGGAGGCGGCTGCAGCTCACTCTAAGGACGAGGACACTGGTGGTGGAGGTATCAGGGAGTAGTCATCAGCTTGAGCTCCCCCAAAAGCCAGTAGGCTCCAGTGCCTGGTCACCTCAGGCCAAACAACCAACAGGGCCCACACAGCTCTGCCCATAATATAAACAGATGAAATGCTCCAACAAAAAGACACAGACTGGCTGAATGGATACAAAAACAAAAAACAAACAAACAAACAAAAACATATATGTTGTCTAAAGAGACCCAATTCAGATCTAGAGAAACATACAGATTGAAAATGAGCGGGTGGAAAATGTTATTCCATGCAAATGGAAATCAAAAGAAAGCTGAAGTAGCAGTACTCATATCAGAAAAAATAGATGTTAAAATAAAGACTGTTACAAGAGACAAAGAAGGACACAACAAAATGATCAATCCAGGAGAAGATCTTACAATTGTAATATATATACACCCAACATCAGAGCACCTCAATATATAAGGCAAATACTAACAGACATAAAAGGAGAAACTGAGAGTAAGACAATAATACTGGGAAACTTTAACACCCAACTTACATCAATGGACAGATCATCCACATGGAAAATCAATAAGGAAACACAGGTCTTAAATGACACATTAAACCAGTTGGAATTTTACTTGATATTTATAGAGCATTCCATCCAAAAACATCGGAATATACATTCTTTTCAAGTACATGTGGTACTTTCTCCAGGATAGATCACATGCTGGGCCAAAAAGCAAACCTCAGTAAATTTAAGAAAACTGAAATCATATCAAGCATCTTTTCTGACCACAACACTGTGAAATTAGAAATCTACTGTAAGAAAAAAACTACAAAAACACAATCATATGGAGGCTAAACAATATGCTAATAAACAACCAATGGATAAGTGAAGAAATCAAAGAGGAAATAAAAAAATACCTAGAGACAAAAGACAATGAAAACACAATGATCCAAAACCTATGGGACAGAGCAAAAGCAATTCTAAGAGGGTAATATATAGTGATACAATCTTACCTCAGGAAACAAGAGAAGTCTCAAACAACCTAACCTTACACCTAAAGCAACTAGAGAAAGAAGAACAAACAAAACCCAAAGTTAGTAAAAGGAAACAAATCATAAAGATCACAACAGAAATAAATGAAATAGACTAACAATAAAATTAGAAATGAAACAGGAGAAGTTACAACAAACACCACAGAAATACAAAGGAGCAGAAGAGACAACTACAGCAAGTATATGCCAATAAAATGGACAACCTAGAAGAAATCAAGTTCTTAGAAAGGTACAACCTTCCAAGACTGAACCAGGAAGAAATACAAAATGTGAACAGACCAATCAAAAGTACTGAAATAGAAACTGTGATTAGAAAACATCCAACAAAGAAAAGTCCAGGACCAGATGGCTTCACAGATGAATTCCATCAAACATTTAGAGAAGAGTTAAAACTTATCTTTCTGAAAATTTCCAAAAAATTGCAGAGGAAGGAACACTCCTAAGCGCATTCTACGAGGCCATAATCACCCTGATACCAAAACCAGTCAAAGATATCACAAAAAAAGAAAAGTACAGGCCAATACCCCTGATAAACATAGATGCAAAAATCCTCAACAAAATGCTAGCAAACTGAATCCAACAACACATTAAAAGCATCATGCACCATGATCAAGTGGAATTGTATCTCAGGGATGCAAGGATTCTTCAATATAGGCAAATCAATGAATGTGATACATCACATTAACAAATTGCAATATAAAAACCATATGATCATCTCAGTAGATGCAGAAAAAGATTTTGACAAAATCCAACACCCATTTATGATAAAAACTCTCCAGTAAGTGGACATAGAGGGAACCTACCTCCACGTAATAAAGGCCATATATGACAAACCCACAGCAAACATTCACAATGGTGAAGAACTGAAAGCATTTCCTCTAAGATCAGGAATGAGAGAATGATGTCCATTCTCACCACTTTTATTCAACATAGTTTGGAAGTTCTAGCCACAGTAATCAGAAAAGAAAAAGAAATAAAAGAATATGAATTGGAAAAGAAGAAGTAAAACTGTCACTGTTTGCAGATGACATGACAGGATATGCAGAAAATCCTAAAGATGCTACCAGAAAACTGTTAGAGCTCATCAATGAATTTGGTAAATTTGCAGAATACAAAATCAATACACAGAAATCTCTTGCATTCCTATACAGTAAAAATGAAAGATCAGAAAGAGAAACTAAGGAAACAATCCCATTTACCATCACATCAAAAAGAAAAAAAATACCTAGGAATAAACCTACTTAAGGAGGCAAAAGACCTGTACTCAGAAAACTACAAAATGCTGATGAAAGTAATCAAAGTTGACACAAACAGATTGAGAGATATACCATGTTCCTGGATTGGAAGAATCAATATTGTCAAAATGATTATACTACCCAAAGCAATCTATGGATTCAATGCAATCCCTATCAAATTACCAAGGGAATTTTTTACAGAACTAGAACAAAAATCTTAAAATTTGTATGGAGACATAAAAGACCCCGAATATCAAAGCAATCTTGAGAAAGAAGAATGGAGCCGGAGGAATCAGGCTCCCTGACTTCAGACTATACAACACAGCTACAGTAATCAAAAACAGTATGGTACTGGCACGAAAACATTAATATAGATCAATGAAACATGCTAGAAAGTCCAGAGATAAACCCACTCACCTATGGTCAATTAATCTATAACAAAGGAAGCAAGAATATACAATGGAGAAAAGACAGTCTCTTCAATAAGTGGTGCTGGGAAAACTGGACAGCTACATGTAAATGAATGCAATTAGAAAATTCTCGGGCTTCCCTGGTGGCGCAGTGGTTGAGAATCTGCCTGCTAATGCAGGGGACACGGGTTCGAGCCCTGGTCTGGGAGGATCCCACGTGCCGCGGAGCGACTAGGCCCGTGAGCCACAACTACTGAGCCTGTGCGTCTGGAGCCTGTGCCCCGCAACGGGAGGGGCCGCGATAGCGAAAGGCCCGTGCACCGCGATGAAGAGCGGTCCCCGCACCGCGATGAAGAGTGGCCCCCACTTGCCGCAACTAGAGAAAGCCCTCACACGAAAACTAAGACACCCAACACAGTCATAAATAAATAAATAAATAAAATAAATAAAGTATTAAAAAAAAAAAAAAGAAAATTCTCTATCACCATACACAAAAATAAACTCAAATGGATTAAAGACCTAAATGTAAGACCAGATACTATAAACACTTAGAGGAAAACATAGGCAGGACACTCTTTGACATAAATTGCAGCAAGATCTTATTTGACCCCCTTCTAGAGTAATGAAAGTAAAATCAAAAATAAAAAATGTAACCTAATGAAACTTAAGAGCTTTGGCACAGCAAAGGAAACCACAAACAAAACAAAAAGACAGCCCACAAAAAGGGGGAAAATATTTGCAAATGAAGTGACCAACAAGGGATTAATCTCCAAAATATACAAACAGGTCATGCAGCTCAATATAAAAAAAACAAACAACACAATCAAAAACTGGTCTGAGATCTAAGTAGACATTTCTTCAAAGAAGACATATAGATGGGCAAAAGCTCATGAAAAGATGCTCAACATCACTAATCATTAGAGAAATGCAAATCCAGACTACAATGAGGTAACACCTCACACTCGTCAGAATGGCCATCATAAAAAAATCTACAAACATTAAATGCTGGAGTGGGTGTGGAGAAAAGGGAACCCTCCTACACTGTTGGTGGGAATGTAAGTTGGTACACCCATTATGGAGAACAGTATGGAGGTTCCTTAAAAAACTAAAAATAGAAGTACCATATGATCCAGCAATCTGACTCCTGGGCATATATCTGGAGAAAACCAAAATTCGAAAAGATATATACACCCCAATATTCATTACAGCACTATTTACAATAGTCAAGACATGGAAGCAATCTAAATGTCCATCAACATAGGAATGGATAAAGAATATACACATGTATACAATGGAATATTAGTCAGCCAGAAAAAAAGAAATAATGCCATTTGCAGCAACACGGATGGACCTAGAGATTTTCATACTAAGTGATGTAAGTCAGAGACAGACAAATATCATGATATCATTTTGCTGTATACCTGAAACTAGCACAACATTGTAAATCAACTATACTCCAATAAAAATTTTTAAAAATTAAAAAGAAATAATATGTGAGAAAATGTATTACATATTTTGACATTACCATACATAGAAAAAAAATGTGATACATATATACGATGGAATATGACTCAGCCATTAAAAAGAATGAAGTAAATATCATTTGCAGCAATATGGATGGACCTAGAGATTATCATATTAAGTGAAGTAAATCAGACAGACAAAGAGAAATATTATATGATATCACTTCTATGTGGAATCTAAAAAAATGATACAAATTGACTTACTTACAAAACAGAAACAGACTCAGTCTTAGAAAACAAACTTATGATTACCAAAGGTGAAAGATGGGGGGTGGGTGGGATGGATAAATGAGGAGTTTGGGATTAACATAGACACATTACTATATATAAAATAGATAATCAAAAAAGACCTACTGTATAGCAGAGGGAACTCAATAGTCTGTAATAACCTAAATAGGAAAAGAATCTGAAAAAGAATAGATATATGTATATGTATAACTGATTCCCTTTCCTGTATAGTAGAAATTAACACACCATTGTAAATCAACTCTACTCCAATAAAAATTAGAAAAGTCTTCTTTAATGCATCCAAGCCACAGGAGACAAGCCAGCTTGAGCCAGGAGCAGCTGAGAAGGGTCAAGTTGAAAAACACTGACTTGAGGCTGAGTGGAAATGAGAAACACAGACTTTGGCCACTGGAAATGGTCATGAGGGATGCATGGGGATCAGAACCAGAAATGGGTGACTGGAAGGAAAGTAAACTTTGGGAACTTCCTTGCCTTCCTGCTTCTTGCCACCTGTCTCTCTTGCCATGCCTACACCTTCTTACCAACTTTTCCTCATCACTTGCTTTCCTGACAGTCTCAGCTATCCAAAATCAAATAGCCCTATGACATTTATCACACAAATAGAAAAAAGAATGCTAAATATGTATGGAACCACAGAAGACCCCAAATAACCAAAGCTATCATGAAAAAGAAGAAGCAAAACAGAGGCATCACACTTCCTGATTTCAAAGCTGTAGTAGTTCAAGGAGATCAAGATGGCAGAATAGGAGGACCTGGGGTTCACCTCTCCCCACAAATACATCAAGAATACTACTATGAGTGGAAAAATTTGCACAGAGCTGAACACTAGCAGAGGGCCTTGGAGACCTAAAAGGACAGGAAAAGATCCCAGCATAACTGGGAAGGACAAAGGAGAGGAAGGGAAGAAAAAGAAAAGGGGAAACAGGATGGGATCCACACTGTTGGCGGGGAGCTGAAGGAAAGGAGGGGTTACCACACCCAGAGAGACCCCCTCACCAGTGGTGAGATATGCTGAAATAGAGAGGGGGCTTTGGGGGCTAGTGTAAGAAAGTACAGAGGCCAGTCTGTGGCAGGCAGGACAGAGTGAGACTTGCACAGGCAGTCTGTGCCACAGCCCTAGGTGCCCCAGCCTGAGATGGTTGTCCGCCAGTGCTGGCAGGGGCTGGGTGCTGAAGTGTGGGATTAGGAGAGTGGACCAGAGAGAGGACTGATGTTGGCAGTATGGAGAGAGCCTGAGGGGTCAGGAGTGAGGAATTCCACAGCTGGGAATGCTCCTGGAGGAAGCGATGTCTGTCTTGGGAGTGAGGGACCATTGTTGAATGCTGCACAAGGGATGCAGCCACCACTGCAGACTCTCTCCCCACACGCCAGCCCAGCCTCGGCAGGCACTGGGAGAGATTCCCACCAGAGCGAGCACGCCTCAGTCTGTCTCAGCCTCCAACCAGCCCATGCCTCCTCAGGCACTAGAGGGGGAATCCCATTGGAGTGAGCGTGTGCACCTCAGTCGTGGCTGCCTTATCCCTCTCTCACCTGAGAAAGCATGCACGCCCCTGTGTGTAGCAGCCTCTTGACACTCACACCTAAGCAAACAAGTGTGCCCCAGTCATCTGCTGCCTTTGACCCCTTCTCTCCTGGGCAGGGAAGAGAGGCCTGAGGGTGACCCACATGCAGAGGTGGGGCCAAAACCAAAGGTGAGCCCCAAGCTCAGCAGCTGTGCAACTAAGGAAGAGGAACTAAAATCTCTCTGTACCACTGCACAAGCCACAGATTAAACCCAAGTGTGGCCTGGTAAACCCAGCGTCTGCTGAATATATGAATGGACAATGAGTGCTCTCACAACTGAGACTGGTCTAGCTTTAGCAGCTGTGGATTTTGGTGGCACATACATGCTGGAGTTGGGTCAGGTCAGAGTCTGAGCCGCCCCCAAAGTACCCACAGTGGGTCTAGACACATATGTAGAGGTCTTGGAGGGTGTCGTTGGGAGGCGGGGGTTGGCTGTGGCTCCTGTGGGGTCAAGGACACTGATAGCAGAGGCCCCAGGGAATTTTTTTTCTTATTTTAAAAATTTTTCCTTTTTGGTTTTGTTGTGGTTGTTTTATTTATTTTATTTATTTATTTTTAAATATATTTTTTATTTTTCTATTTTTATTTTATTTATTTGTTGTCTTGTTTTTTGGGTTTTTAATTTTTTTGTATTGTTTTTTGTATTTGTTTTGTTTTCAACTTTTTTTGTCGTTTTTGTGTGTTAGTTTTTTCTTTGCTTTAAAAAATTTTTGTTTTTTTAGTTTTGTTTTTATTGTTTGTTTTGGTTTTTGTGTTTAGTTTGCTTGTTTTTTGTTTTCTTTTTTGTGTGGTATGTTTGTTGTTTCTGTTTGGTTGTGTTTTTAGTATTTGTCTTGGGTTTTGTTTCTCTGTTTGTTTTCTTTTCTTTTTTGTTGTTTGTCTCTGTTTTTGTTTGTTTAGTTTGTTTTTATTATTTGTCTTGGATTTTGTTTGTCTCTTTGTTATTTTATTTATTTATTTTTTTGCCATACCACACAGCTTGCAGGGTCTTGGTTCCCTGGCCAGGGGTCAAGCCTGAATCCCCATGGTGGGAGTGCTGAGTCCAGGCTGCTGGACCAGCAGAGAATTCCTGGCCACAGGTAATATCAATTGGTGTGAGCTTTCCCAGAGGTCCTATCTCAGCACCAAGACCCAGATCCTCCCAACAGCCTGCAAGCTCCAGTGCTGGATGTCTCAGGCCAAACAACCAGCAAGACAGGAACACAGCCCCACCCATCAGCAGACAGGCTGCCTAAAGTTGTACTAAGCTCACAGACACCCAAAACACACCCCCTGATGTGGCACTGCCCCCCAGAAGGAGAAGAACCAGCTCTACCCACCAGAACATAGGCACCAGTCCCTCCAACCAGGAAGCCTACACAAGCCCCTTGACCAACCTCACCCAACAGGGGGCAGACACCAGAAGCAAGAGGAACTACAACCCTGCAACCTGTAGAAAGGAGACCACAAACAGAGTAAGTTAAACAAAATGGGATAACAGAAAAATATTTTGCAGATGAAGGAGCAAGGTAAAAACCCACAAGACGAAAAATGAAGAGGAAATAGGTAATCTAATGGAAAAAAATTCAGAGTAATTACAGTAAATATGATCCAAGATCTTAGAAATAGAATGGAGGCATGGATGAAGAAGATACAAGAAATGTTTAACAAGGACATAGAAGAACTAAAGATGAAAAAAAATAATGAGCAATACAGTAACTGAAAAGAAAAATACACTAGAAGGAATCAATAGCAGAATAACTGAAGCAGAATGGATAAGTGAGCTGGAAGATAGAATGGTGGAAATAAATAACGTGGGACAGAATAAAGAAAAAGAATGAAAAGAAATGAGGACAGTCTCAGAGACATCTGGGACAGCATTAAATGTAGCAACATTAGAATTATAGGGGCCCCAGAAGAAGAAGAGAAAGAGAAAGGGTCTGAGAAAATATTTGAAGAGATTATAGTTGAAAACTTCCCTAAAGTGGGAAAGGAAATAGTCAGCCAGGTACAGGAAGCACAGAGAATCCCATACAAGTAAACCCAAGGAGAAACACACTGAGACACATATTACTCAAACTAACAAAAATTAAATACAAAGAAAAATATTAAAAGCAGCAAGGGAAAAGCAACAAGTAACATACAAGGGAATCCCCATAAGGTTATCAGCTGATTTTTCAGCAGAAACTCTGCAGGCCAGAAGGGAGTGGCATGATATATTTAAAGTGATGAACGGGAAAAACCTACAACCAAGATTACTATAACCAGCAAGGATCTCATTCAGATTTGACAGAGAAATCAAAAGCTTTACAGACAAGCAAAAGCTAAGAGAATTCAGCACCACCAAACCAGCTCTACAAAAAATGCTAAAGGAACTTCTCCAGGATAGATCATAACTTGGGACACAAATCAAGCCTTAGTAAATTTAAGAAAATTGAAATCATATCAAGTATCTTTTCCGACCACAACGCTATGAGACTACATATGAATTACAGGAGAAAGTATGTAAAAAATACAAACTTATGGAGGCTAAACAATACACTACTAAATAACCAAGAGATCACTGAAGAAATCAAAGAGGAAATCAAAAAATACCTAGAAACAAATGACAATGAAAACACGATGACCCAAAACCTATGGGATGCAGCAAAAGCAGTTCTAAGAGGGAACTTTATAGCAATACAATCCTACCTCAAGAAACAAGAAACATCTCATATAAACAACCTACCTTACACAGAAAACAATTATAGAGAGAAGAACAAAAAAAACCCTAAAGTTAGCAGAAGGAAAGAAATCATAAAAATCATATCAGAAATAAATGAAAAAGAAATGATGGAAACAATAGCAAAGATCAATAAAACTAAAGGCTGGTTCTTTGAGAAGATAAATAAAATTGATAAACCATTAACCAGACTCATCAAGAAAAAAAAGGAGGAGGCTCAGATGAATAGAATTAGAAATGAAAACGGAGAAGTATCAACTGACACTGCAGAAATACAAAGGATCATGAGGGATTACTACAAACAACTATATGCCAATATAATGGACAACCTGGAAGAAATGGAAATTCTTAGAAAAGAACAACCTTCCAAGATTGAACCAGGAAGAAATAGAAAATATAAACAGACCAATCACAAGCACTGAAATTGAGACTGTGATTAAAAATCTTCCAACAAACAAAAGCCCAGGACCAGATGGCTTCACAGGCGAATTCTATCAAACATTTAGAGAAGAGATAACACCTATCCTTCTCAAACTCTTCCAAAATATAGCAGAGGAAGGAACACTCCCCAACTCATTCAACGAGGCCACCATCACCCTGATACCAAAACCAGACAAAGATGTCACAAAGAAAGAAAACTACAGGCCAATATCACTGATGAACACAGATGCAAAAATCCTCAACAAAATACTAGCAAACAGAATCCAACAGCACATTAAAAGGATCATGCACCATGATCAAGTGGGGTTTATCCCAGGAATGCAAAGATTCCTCAATATACGCAAATCAATCAATGCGATAAAACATATTAACAAATTGAAGCAGAAAAATCATATGATCATCTCAATAGAGGCAAAAAAAGCTTTCGACAAAATTCAACACCCGTTTATTATATAAACCCTCCAGAAAGTAGGCACAGAGGAAACTTACCTCAACATAACAAAGGCCATATATGACAAACCCACAGCCAACAATGTTCTCAATGGTGAAAAATGGAAACCATTTCCTCTAAGATCAGGAACAAGACAAGGTTGTCCACTCTCACCACTATTATTCAACATAGTTTTGGAAGTTTTAGCCACAGCAATCAGAGAAGAAAAAGAAATAAAAGGAATCCAAATCAGAAAAGAAGTAAAACTGTCACTGTTTGCAGATGGTATGATACTATACATAGAGAATCCTAAAGATGCTAACAGAAAACTACCAGAGCTAATCAATGAATTTGGTAAAGTAGCATGGTAAAAATTAATGCACCAAAATCTCTTGCATTCCTATACACTAATGATGAAAAATCTGACAAAAGACCTGTATGTATCACACTATAAGACATTGATGAAAGAAATTAAAGGTGATACAAACAGATGGAGAGATATACCATGTTCTTGGATTGGAAGAATCAACATTGTGAAAATGACTATACTACCCAAAGCAATCTACAGATTCAATGCAATCCCTATCAAACTACCAATGGCATTTTTCACAGAACTAGAACAAAAAATTTCACAATTTGTATGGAAACACAAAAGACCCTGAATAGCCAAAGCAATCTTGAGAAGGAAAAACAGAGCTGGAGGAATCAGGTTCCTGGACTTGAAACTATACTCCAAAGCTACAGTAATCAAGACAGTATGGTACTGGCACAAAAACAGAAATATAGATCAATGGAACAGTATAGAAAGCCCAGAGATAAACCCATGCGCATATGGTCAACTTATCTTTGATAAAGGAGGCAAGAATATACAATGGAGAAAAGACAGCCTCTTCAATAAGTGGTGCTGGGAAAACTGGACAGGTACATGTAAAAGAATGAAATTAGAACACTCCCTAACACCATACACAAAAATAAACTCAAAATGGATTAAAGACCTAAATGTAAGGCCAGACCCTATAAAACTCTTAGAGGAAAACATAGGCAGAACACTCTATGACATAAATCACAGCAAGATCCTTTTGACCCACCTCCTAGAGAAATGGAAATAAAAACAAAAATAAACAAATGGGACCTAATGGAACTTAAAAGCTTTTGCACAGCAAAGGAAACCATAAACAAGATTAAAAGACAACCCTCAGAATGGGAGAAAACATTTGTAAATGAAGCAACTGACAAAGGATTAATCTCCAAAATTTACAAGCAGCTTATGCAGCTCAATATAAAAAAAACAAACAACCCAATCCAAAAATGAGCAGGAGATCTAAATAGACATTTCTCCAAATAAGATATACAGATTGCCAACACATGAAAGGATGCTCAACATCACTAATCATTAGAGAAATGCAAATCAAAACTACAATGGGGTATCATCTCACACCAGTCAGAATGACCATCAACAAAAAATCTACAAACAATAAATGCTGGATAGGGTGTGGAGAAAAGGGAACCCTCTTGCACTGTTGGTGGGAATGTAAATTGATACAGCCACTATGGAGAACAGTATGGAGGTTCCTTAGAAAACTAAACACAGAACTACCATATGACCCAGCAATCCCACTACTGGGCATATACCCTGAGAAAACCATAATTCAAAAAGGGTCATGTACCACAGTGTTCATTGCAGCTCTATTTACAAGAGCCAGGACATGGAAGCAACCTAAGTGTCCATTGACAAATGAATGGATAAAGAAGATGTGACATATATATACAATGCGATATTACTCAGCCATTAAAAGAAACGAAATTGAGTTATTTGTAGTGAGGTGGATGGATCTAGAGACTGTCATACAGAGTGAAGTAAGTCAGAAAGAGAAAAACAAATACCGTATGCTAACACATATATACGGAATCTAAAAAAAAAAAAAAGGTTATGAAGAACCTGGGGGCAGGACAGGAATAAAGATGCAGATGTAGAGAATGGACTTGAGGACACGGGGAGGGGGAAGGGTAAGCTGGGATGAAGTGAGAAAGTGGCATGGACATATATACACTACCAAATGTAAAATAGATAGCTAGTGGGAAGCAGCCACATAGCACAGAGAGATCAGCTCGGTGCTTTGTGACCACCTAGAGGGGTGGGATAGGGAGGGTGGGAGGGAGACACAAGAGGGAAGGGATATGGGGATATATGTATATGTATAGCTGATTCACTTTGTTATAAAGCAGAAACTAACACACCATTGTAAAGTAATTATACTCCAATAAAGATGTTAAAAAAAAGTGTTTACCAGACTCCTGAGTTATGAGGCAAATGCAAATCTGTGCACAATGAGATGACATTGTACATCAATTCAACTGGAGTATTAGGGAGAATGTGGATCAATAGGATTTCTGAAATATAGCTACTGGGAATGTAAATTAATACAATCACTTTGGAAAAACAATGTGGCTTAACTGTGTAAAAGTGTACATTCATGCACCTTGGAACATTTGCACTCCTAAGATAGTTCCTATGAGTCACTATGCAAAAATTTACAGGGGACATGTAAAAAGTGTTTCTAACAGCAGTCTTCATAATTGTGAAAAAGGAGAGGCTAGCCATTGCAGAGAATGGATAAATAAATTGAGCTCTACAGCATTGAAAGGAATGATCCATTTTTATAAATAAATCTTAGTAACACAATACTGAGTTTAAAATAAATAGAATTTAGTAGAATTAGTAGAAAAAATAGTAGGAAAAAAGTAGAATACTCTTTAAAGAAATCTTCAAGAAAATACAACAAAATATTGTTTAGGCATGCATATGTAAGTGATAACACAACGAATGAAAGAAAGGAATCATAAATACATACTTCATGAAGTTGTTACCCAAGGGCTGGTGACAGACCATGGAATAAATAGGAACACATTAGTAGGTATAAGTCATTGAAGATGTTCTATTTCTGGGCATGGCTTTTCACTGTGTAGGTGATCATTATATTATACATACAACTAAAGTGTTTTCTTTTCTTTTTCTTTTTAATCTAAGTATTTTCCAAATGTATATATATTCTTTTGTCAGCAGTCAGTCATACATCTCTCCCTCCTGCCTTAGTTTAGGGACATCAGAGAAATATTTGATCTGACATGTAGAGACAATATTAGGATGGGAGAAAAATTGAGAAATCCTTAAGGGAGGAGGTGGGCACAAGAGAGACTGGCATTCCAGGTAGTAGAAAGAACTGCAGGGCAAAGACAAGTTCACAAATGAACTTGACAACTAGCTGTGGATGCAGATGAACACTCACAGGTACCCAATTAAAGATCTTAGTAGTAAAGTAAAAAATACCACTAAATCTAGGGGACTCTTGCAGTGATAAGGACATTTGTGGTGGGTGACAGAAAGCTCCACCCATTCCTGGGTTCCCCAGGGTTGGGCTGTTCCCCATGGTGAGGGTCACTCTGAGTCTGGCATCCCATTTGATAGGCTCTGGGCTGGAGTGGCCACAGTGCCCAGTGTGGGCTGAGGCCTGATGCCCTTGAATGCATAACTCACAGTCAGACATTTTGGTCCTAGGTCCCCTGTGATCACGTGAGCCTTTGTCAGGACAGGAGTCTGAGAACAAACCTGGGATGGTCACTACAGGGCCAGTAAAATTGGGTGAAAGTGGTCAAAAGGTACACACTTCCAGTAATAAAATAAATAAACCATGGCTATGTAATGTGCAGCATGGTGACTATAGTGAATAATACTGTATATGTATTGAAAAGCTGCTAAGAGACTAGATCTTAAAAGTTCTCAACAAAGGAAAAAATTGTAACTGTGTGGTGACACTTAATGTGGTGATCGTGTTGCAATACACAAAATATCAAATCGTTATGTTGTACATCTGAATATTATGTGTCAATTATAATCTCAATAAAATATAAATTATGTAAAGTTAAATAAAAGATCCATCTTGTTGGGCTCACAGGAGAAGGAAGTGAGTTCAGAGGGGAAAAATAAACTTTGATATATTTTAGGGAAGTTGGTGACGGGCATGTGATCACGAGGACATACAGCACAGCCTGCAGGACAGTTCACCTGGGGGCCCCTTGGGTGATACTGAGCCTTCTCAGGGCTTGTTAGAAATGTGCAGCTGAAGGAGGCGAGTGGCTCTCTGCAGGGGGAAGCAGCGTCTGTAGATTGTGGCCGTGAAGGGATGCCCGTGCCAAAGCACAGCCCAGAGGTTTGCCTGGTGGACTCTGAGAAAGGAAGTGCCCACTGGCTAGGTCAGAGTTCAGCTGGGTTGTTCTAGACCCAGTTTCCTGGTGGCTGAGGGAGAATGTAAAGCCAGCATTAGGAGCAGTTGGGAAGGAGTGGACAATTGACCAAACCTTCACCTAGAAACAATCATGGAGAAGTCCTGTGAAATTAAGGATTTCTCCACATGTCACTTTCTGACTGCTTGTTGTAAAATTTATTAAAAATATTTTTTTATTGAAGTATAGTTGATTTACAATGTTGTGTTCCTTTCAGGTGTATAGTAAAGTGATTTAGTTATACATATGTATATGAATATATATTCTTTCTTTACATTCTCTTCCCTTATAGGTTTTTACAAGATATTGACTATAATTCTCTGTGCTATACAGTAGGTCCTTGTTGGTTACCTATTTTGTATATAGTAGTGTGTATATTTTAATCCCAAACTCCTAATTTATCCCTCCCACCCTTTCCCTTCTGGTAACCATAAGTTTATTTTTTATGTCTGTGAGTCTATTTCTGTTTTGTAAATAAGTTCATTTGTATCATTTTTTAGATTCCACTTATAAGTGATATCATATGATGTTTTGTCTTTGTCTGGCTTACTTCACTTAGTGTGATAATTTCTAAGTCCATACATGTTGCTGCAAATGGCATTATTTCATTCTTTTTTATGGCTGGGTAATATTCCATTGTGTATATATACCAGATCTTTATCCACTCATCTGTTGATGGACATCTAGGTTGCTTCCGTGTCTAGGCTATTGTAAATAGTGCTGTTATGAACACTGGGGTACATGTACCTTTTCGAATTATGTTTATCTCTGAATATAAGCCTAGGAGTGGGATTGCAGGATCATATGGTACCTCTATTTATAGTTTTTTAAGGAACATCCATACTGTTCTCCATAGTGGCTGAACCAAATTTAAAATTTACTTTAAATTGGTGTATCCACATGTTAGTTTATGAACAAACTCTAGGATGGTGACCAATCCTACTATTTCAAGAAAAATTTAGTGGAGGCTTAACTCTCAAGTGGTGTCAAAGATGACACTGGTTCTGTGAATGGCTCTGAGCTTACTGAAAAGTCCTGTATCCATGGCTCACATTGAGACTGACTGCAAACAACAGTTATTAACCTGAGACTCTGTGTGGCCTCAATTTAACTGCTTAAACAGAGAATAACTGTGTTCAAGGATATTTGTATTCCATCTCACTCTACTGACTAAAACCTAGCCTTTCCTCCCCTCTACTGTGAAGGCTCTGTGATTTGTGAAAACATAGTATCAGCAATATTGAGATCATATCTTCAGAAACTATCACTTGCTTACAAAGGGGGTCTCAATAAGCTCAAAGCAATCACAGGGGGAATGAAAACAGCATGTGAACTGTCAAATTATTCTTTCCTTTATTTCTTTATTCTAGAAGCAAATCCTCCCTTTATTCTCTGAGCAAAATCATTCTCTATTCTTTCCTTTATTCTCTAATCAAATTCTTATTGAGTGTCTGCTCTGTGCCAGGCACTGTCCCAGCCCTGGAGCTCCAGGAATAGAAATCCTTGATTTCATAGAGCTTATTTTCCAGGGGAGAGACAAAGGAGTGGGAGAACCAAGTGAAATGTGGGCCAAGCTTGATGTGATAATCAGAGAAGATTAGATTGCTCCCCTAGAGACAAGCACACAGATGGGGACAAGGGCATGGAGATGGTGGATTGTGAAGATGGGAAGGGCCTGAGCTCTACCTGACCAAGACGAAACCAGCACCCGGCTGTGCAGTCTGCTCCCCTCTGCACTGCCCTCAGAGGGAGGGTAAGGCTTCCCTGGTGCTCCATCTCCGTGTTTGGGTCCCTCTTTTACAGCAGCTTTGCCTGTATTCTAGGTAATCTTGTGTCCTTTTTATAATTAATAAATAGTGGGATATACATTTGACTGACTGCTGTGTCAGAGAAAATAAAATAGACATATGAGCATCAACACAGATGCCCCAAATAATATTGAGTTTAGAAAGTCAGAAACTGATCTTGTTAGGGGTTTTGTTACACAGGCATGGTTGATTAAGCCATTGACCATTGATGACTGAACTCAATCTCCAGCCCTCCTCCCCTCCCTGGAGGTTGTGGGGAAGGAAGGGAAGGAAGGGGCTGAAAGTTCCAACCCTCTAACTCTGGCTTGGTCTTTCTGGCCCCCAGCCCCCATCCTGATGCTCTATAGTTTCCCCATCTCATTAGCTTAAAAAAGAAATTCCTATCACTCTGGAAATTTCAAGGGCTTTAGGAGCTCCTTCCAGGAATTGCGGACAAAGACCAAATAGGTATTTTTATTATAACACAGACTTTAAGCTCAATACGTTTCGTGGACACCTTAAGGGATCCACATAAAGCTTTACTATGTAGTTCTCATGGATACGTGGATACATTAATATACACCAATAAACATACTGAAGATGAATTGTGGAGAACTCTGTTAAATTGAAAAGACTGTGGTGGTCTGTGATGGGGAGAGTAATGGGCTTAGGAACAGGAGAGAGAGATTGTCAAGGTGGGATTTAGAGTCACAAAAACAAGGAAATTTGAAAACGGGCACTCCTGTCATTTCCCTAGAAGAAACTAACCAATCCAGGGGCTAAGCACAGCCCTCCCAACAGCCCTTTACAAACAATGTCTCCCCTTGGGAACCCTGAAGAGAGGTGAGATGTGCAGCCTTAGGGAAGTGTACTTGTTCCGTATACCCACCGACAACTTCTAGGTTTGCATGCACATCCCACACTTCTCTCATCAACTCCACACTCCAGACTGGTCCCTCCTGCAGGTAGCCCTCTGAGAAGGACACTGAGGTGACCCCACACCAGCTTTCTCCTGCGTGTGGCCCGGATCAGACGTATGGGCCACACATCACACCCTTCACCCTAACATAGTCTCTGCCCAGCTCCTTCTTGGGCTTGCCTGCCACATCTTGCTAACCTGACTTTCACGTTTAGATTTCTCAGGCTTGGGAAAGACCCAATTCCCTGTCCTCTAGCTGTTCTCCCTAAGCTCCTGCTAAAACCCTCATTCTGAGTTTGAGGTGAGCGGCAGACACCACCCTCCATCTTTGCCCTGGGGATCCCCTACCCTAACATCTCCCTCAAAATATCCCTTCACAAATTCCCTCACCCCAACCCTTTTGTACCTGCTATACAGGTGAGAGCTTTGACAGTGATCTAACTAGTTTGTGGCCACCTGTTTTGAAATATCTATGTGGTGGTTTACCTTGAAATGGAGCAGCAATTATTGCCATGTATCAGCCAATAGGGAGAAAGAAAGAATGCGTCCCATTCTGATGTTCTGTTACACTTAGCATCAGCGACCTCAGCGTGGAGAGAGGGTATTTTGAATGTATTTGAAATGTGACCTTTAAGCCAGGAAAAGGAAAGATACCTTGTTACCAAGGCTGTTGCCCCAGAATCATATCCCTGCCCCTCCCTTGAATGGAAACCAATTGCTCTTATCTAAGTTTCTGGAGGAAGCTGCAAAGAAAATTTCAAGATCTGGTTAGAACCAACTAGGCCCAAGATGGCAAAAGATTTGACTTCCAATGGACCTTGAGCCTCATTATATGCTCATTGTAATGCATTAGCATGCTAAATGACACATCCACCAGCAACAGGACAGTTGACTATTGCCATAACAACAACCGGAAAAGCCCATACAAGGACTGAAAAGGAGTGTTGCCTCAGTTTCCCATCCAAACCACATCCCTGTTCTCTGGTGAGTAATGAATATTCCTCCCTCTCTTTCCCATTCCCTCCTGTTTACCACGACCCTCCAAAACATATGGCATCTCCACGCAAATTGGGTTGAGAAGTTGATTTGCAAGCTAAAAGTTGCTGCTTCTCCATTCTTTAGCCCTTGAATAAAGCTTGTGCTGTTCAAGGGGTCTTACCCAGGCTAGGGTCCAGGCAAGCAATTCAGTAACAAATTGAATAATAAGAAGCCATTGCATTTCAAATGTGAAAGAAAAATCAGAAGAGTGACCAGTGTAGGGGAGCACATATTGCCACCCCAAAATGTTTCTCTGGTGTAAGGATTATTTGGGGTTGGTTATTTTTAAGAAACAGAAGACTCAGGAAGTTTTCCTTTTTACCTCCCCCTTAAATACTTAAAAGCATTTAGATGGCAGGCTTGTTCCAAGAAGGGAGCTGTCCCCAGAGGTAACTAAAAAGAATATGAGCTAGGCATGTAGACTGTGAAATTTACCAAGGTCTATATGTTCATATTCCTCTCTGTGTCCCATTGTCTCTACATGGCAAGGCAAATACTTGTTTACCAAGCACTTGCTCTTCCCATTACCCTGTGAATTGTCTTCCTCTGCTCTGAAGTCCTAGACCCCTAGCCTCAGCTCTTTAGCTCAGAATGAATACATAAGCCTTGATTGCCTGACTGACTCTGGGCCTCATATTCTTCTGGAGCCCCCTGACATGGGTACAGTAATTAACTTTGGTTTTTCTCCTATTAATCTGTCTCATGTCAATTTACTTCTTAGACCCGCCACAAGAAGCTAGAATGGTAGAAGAAAAACTTTTCCTCCCCAACATCATTTTATGAAACTAAAGCAGGAAGTGGATGTGGTTGACCACTCCTTGCTTTGTGTGCACCTTCCCCGCACAGTGACATCTAAAATTGGAGTGTCCATATTGTAAGGGAACAAAATTTTTTGCCCCAAATGTGTCTGTTTGGCACAAGCATTATCTTAGGGTGATTATTTTTAAGAAACCAAAGACTCAGAAAGAGCTTTTACCTTCTCCTTAACTGCATAAAATAACTTAGATAAAGGGCCTATTCCAAGAAGAAGAGCTATCACCAGAGATTTCTACAAAGACTATGAGCTAGTGTGGTAGACTTGGGGAAACCTAGCAAGGACTGTTTGATCAAAGTCCTCTCTGTTTCCCATTGTTTCTGCCTGGCATGGCAAACATTTGTGTACCAAACATTTGTTTTTCCATCTTCCTGTAAATTGATTTTCTCTTTTGTTGTCCCAGACTCCTACCCCTTCTAAACTCCAAATGACAAATTAGCCCTGATTGCCTGAACTTCTGTTTGCCTCATATTATGGAGGCCCCTTATATATGAAACTAAATTTGGTTTTTGCTCCTATTAATCTGTCTCATGTTATTTTAATTCTGCAACCAGCCATAAGAACCTACAAGGGTAGAGGAAAATTATTTCCTCCCCTATGACAGACTCAGTCAGCCCTGCTGCACCTTTAAGTTCCTTAACCTGTCCCATGTTGTCCAGCACCACCTATGTGCTGGCAACTCTTCAATTTATATCTCTACTGTAGGCCTCTCCTCTGACCTCAGACCCAAATATCCCATTGTTTATACAACATCTCCTGCTTGTATGTCTAGGATGATCTTTAGTAACTGAACAAGGCCAAACCTGTCTCAAGCCCCCATCCCTCTCTTCCCATAGTCTTATCCCTTTCAGGTAATATCAATGCCACCCCTCATTTGCACATGGGGCTGTCCACATAATCTTCTCTCTTACACCTCACAGCCCCAATCCTGCAACCTAACAAATCTATCCTGAATCCAGTCATTTCTCTCATTGTCACCACTATTGCCCTAGCCCTGGGCAGTTCTTAGCCCTCCCTCACTCTCTTAACCACCTGAGAAGGATGACCAGGCCTTCTGCACCAAACCACAGCTCTCCACCAGCCAAGGCTACTTCTCAGGCCTCCAAACACAAAACAAGCATCCCATCACTGCAAGTGCAAAGAGTTTGCTTACTCACCAGTGCCAGAGAGGAAAGACATTTCTGGTGTCACAGATCAGATTGGAATGTTTTCACTAAAACAGCAGAAAATGTTGAGTCTGGTGAAGTGCTCCCTGCAGCCCCTAGCACAGGACACTGCACAGAACTCTTCTCATCCAGGGAAATGCAGACACAGTAGAGAGCAAGGACTGGCAAACCTCTGTCCTGCCTGGGAAATGAGGCCCAGGGTGGGAGGCAGCAGGGAGTACAACAGCCTCTGACTTGCACCCCTCTTGCAAGAAGATCTGGTTGAGAGTTCAGAACTCACATTTCCAGGAAATGAGAATGAAACCATAGCAACCATATTTACATCCTTCTCTACAGCACAAGCATTTCCCAAAAAAGAAAAATACAAGAGTGTGACTTCCAGAGGCTCAGTGACTAAGGAGAGGGCAGGGAGGTGGTACTAGAGGTCAGGAAAGGCTGGTCTCCAAGGACACCTGGGAGGTCACCTAGCCAAGACACCCAGGGGAGTACAGAGGACAGGGAAGGAGGAAGGCTGTGAGCAACTTTTCAAAGCTTCCAGTGAATGAGGGAGAAGCATTTCTCTAAATTTTCTTTGTCCTTCTGATTTTTCATTGTTAGGAGAGTTATACTTGACTGCCACATTTTCAACCTTGGGCATGGATCACTCTGGTGGGTCATGGGGTCACATCTGATGAGTGACTCAAACTACCAGAAGGGGCTCTGGGGACACAAGGCAAGACAGCAAGGAGGGGGACACAGAGAGGGAGGAAGGAACCTGGATCCTTAAATTTATATGGAAGATCATGGTGAAAATACCAAAGTTTCTTTAGAAGAAGAAGAAATGGGAGGGTTTCCCATACCGTACATGGTGTATTATCATGTATATTTCATACATTATAAAAATAAACAAAGTATCCTTTAATGCTATAGTTGGGTCCTGGCACAGAGCCCTGTGTTAGAGTCTGGCATGAATGAAATTCTGTTGAATGGAAGAAGCACATAGCGTGTTAGTGGGTAAAGAAGGCACTGTCTAGTAAATGGAGCTGGACAAACTAGTTATCCATATGGAAAACGGTTACTGATTCTCTATCTATATCACTTTTGACAATCAACTCCAAAAGGAGAGTAAAGACCTAAACTTCAAATGGAATATTCTAGAAGAAAATATAATGAATCTTAGGGTACAGAAAAATTTCTTATATGAGATATCCAGATGATAACTGTACAAAAAAGGAGTGCTTCTGACTACATTAAAATGGATAGCTCATGAAAAGAAAAAAAAGCTCATGAAAAGAAAAATAAGTTCATGAAAAGAAATGCCTAAGGAAAGTAAAGAAGGTCCACAAATCTGGAGAAGATGTTTGCACAAATGTTGTCAACTAAGGATCAATGGAAAGGAGGTATTTTAAAAATTTTAGAAATTGCTAAAAAGGTGGGAAATAATCCAGGATGGAAGTGGGCAAAAGACATAAACAGACCTTTCTCAGAAAAAAACAAAAACAAAATCACGTGTGGCCCGTAGGCACACAGAGGTTTAGCAGCCTCCTTATTAATGAGGAAAATGCAAATGTGTGCACAATGAGATGACATTGTACATCAATCCAATCAGAAAAATAAAAGTTGGACAACAATGAGTATTGATGAGAGTGTGGATCAACAGTATCTCTGAAACATGGCTGCTGGGAATGTAAATCAATACAATCACTTTGGAAAAGCAATATGGCTTAATTGTATAAAATTGCACATTCATGAACCTTGGGACCCAGCATTTCCACTCCTAAGAGGGTACCTATAAGTCACTGTGAAAAATGTACAAGGGACGTGTAAAAAAGTGTTCCTAATAACAGTCTTCATAATTGTGAGGAAGGAGAAGATAGCCATTGACAGAGAATAGATACATAAATTGAGCTCTGCAGCATTGAAAGGAATGCGCCATAGCTATACATAGATAAATAAATATTAGTAGCATAATGTGGAGTTTTAAAATTAAGAACCGGTAAAATGACCTTTAAATAAAGCTTCAGGTGAACTCAACAAGATATTGTTTAGGGCTGTATATGTTAGTGATAAGACAACAAATGAAAAAAAGAAACATAAATACATACTTCATGAAATTGTTACCCAAGGGCAGGTGACAGGGCATGTGAGTAAATAGGAGGTATAGTTATTGAAGATGTTCTATTTTTGGGGATGGTTGTTCAGTGTGTAGGTAATCATTATATTATAGAAGTAAAGATTTTAAAAAGAAAAATATCTCAGTTCTTTCCATATTGGTGCTGCATATATTCTCTTATCTGCAGTCAGTCATGAATCTTTCCCTTCTTCCATAGTTTGAGGACATGAGAGAAATACTCTGTCTGACATATAGAGACAATCAATGCTATGGACGAAGAAAGACTGAGAAATCATTAAGGGAGGAGGCAGGGACAAGAGAGACTTGCATTCCATGTACAAAGGAATGCAAGACAAAGATGAAAGCTTACAAATGAACTTGACAAGCAGCTGTGGATACAGATGGACACACACAGACAGCCACTGAAAACCCTTAGTAGTAAAATAAGAAATAGTAAAATAAGAGAACCAAGTTCACACCTTCTCCTTCTCTGGTCTGAACTGCATGCAGGCTGGGACCTGATTCCTGAATGCACACCTCACATTCCATACTCTGACCTTCTTTTCCTAAGTGCCTTGTGATCACATAAACCTTCTTCAGGACAACAGGTGACACAGACCTGTCATGGTGACTACTGGGCACCTACCAAGTGGAATTATTCATTGGATACTAGCACAGCTGCTGCCTCTGCAGGAGAAACTCCTAACTGGCCCCATTGGAAGTCTGTGAACTTCTGCAAAGGAGTCTTCTCCCCACACAAGGTAGGAACCCAAAGTAGAATCTTGGCAGAGTCTACAAGAGACATAAAAAAGTTGCTGATTGCACTTGAGGGCCACACTTTGAAAAACTTTTCTAGGTTTGGGTTCTGCTTGCAGGATAATCTGTCTATCCGATGCCTGAAACAGGTTGGAATTGGGTTCAAAGGAATTCACAAGGTCCAGTAAGACAGCGAAATTCAGTACTTTTTGGTCGTACCACCTCCTCTCATGTTCCTCCATCTTCTGGCAGACCCTCAACCAATGTGATGTGTGCATGGTCAGACCTTCACCACCAGACACTGGGTAGGCTAGACTGTTGACCAAGAGGCTGAGTGCCAGGCCTCCATCTGAGACCAGACTAAGTCTGGGGATCCAGGTAAGCAAAACAGGGAACAGGAGAAAAGGGAAGGAAGACAGACATTAAATGTCTTGCCTGAAGCCCTCAGGCTGTTGTGCGGACCAGCAGGGTTCAGGCTGAGTTCCTCCTGAAAACCCCCTGCAATTGGCTTAACTATAAAAGCAGTTGCTGAAGTTGAAAATGGGTGTGGTCCTTCTGTTACCCTGCAAATGTTTGCTAAGCTTTTCAGTTGCAGTTGCGCACTGATCTGTGGTGATTAACAAGACTAGGCCTCTCATATCATGGTCTCCTTAGGGCATCACATGTTCAGGACAAGGCCGGTATTCCTGGACATCAATAAGGTCTCTAAAATGCACAGAGGCAAAGCACACATTTCCTGGTTGGAGGAGGGGAGGACTGGCTCAGGAAATATTCTGTCTCCTGGTCCCACTCAGGTAAGCAAAAGTCCAATTGGTCTCATAAACAATCTCCAGACTCATAGAATTGAAATCTCCCCTCCTCTGGCTCCGTCCATCCTCCAACTGAGATAGCTGCAGCAGGGACAGGAAAAGAGTTAGCTTCTCCCTCTTTCTTCCTCCCACTGACCCCATTATAAGAATTGGGGCTGGCTGAGGAGAGCTATAAAGTGTAGGAAAGACACACTCAGGTGAGACAATTACAGTCCTGCTGAGGCCCCTGGTGTGGTGAATGTCCCTCACGTAGGAGGGACCATGGTAGGGGCTGGAGTGGCTCACATTGACATCCCCATTGGAATCTCATGGACAGGTACAGCCCAGACCCACAGGCCTCCTACTTCCTCTTCAGTGTTTACAAATGGTGAAGAAATCCACGTGTTTTTTTTGGATGAGGTCCTCTTACTCAGGAAGACTAAGTCTAGCTCTCATGGTTGACTTAAAGTGAAAGCACACTCCCTTGCATAGGGGTCACTAAAAAGTGACCCCTGCCTTCCCTTCTCCTCAGTCTGTCAGCCATTCTTTTCTGACCCAGGGAAGGAATCAAGGGTGGCAAAGCCAGGTTCACAATCTCTTAGCTGGGTAAGATTTTCCTAGCTTGTTTTCGACATTGCAATCTCTGCCAACCTTGGAAAACAGACTCACTCTACCACGCTGTTACAGTAAAAGCTCTCAGAACATGTCCGGCAGCTGCCTGGGCACCTTTGGCTCAGGGACAGCCCCAAGCACTGCCACTGACCAGGCATCACTGGTCCACAGTGCTTTCAATTCCAGGGTGAAAGAAACAAGGCTCTGGTCCTGGTCTGGTCTGTGATACATCTCTGGTAACTGGTGGAACCTCACATGTGATGACACCAGGGTATTCTGACTTACCGGTTGCCTTGATTGGAGGTTTCCTTTTAGGGGAAAAAGGCATAAGATTTGGTCATCTGGTTTTGAGCATACTGCCACTTTAATTGGACTTTTCCTTCTGGGTCAAGGAGTCCCTCGCCATCTGATGCTGCCTGATTGGTAACTGGAAAACTCCCTGTTGGACCAAGTCTTGTTGGTACCCCCATCTGCAATGGTAGGTAGACAATCCTCCATTCTCTTGCTAGGGAACTGTGGCCCTGAGAGACTACTGAGTATTGGTTCATCTGGTCCTGGTCTGTCTGTTTCTGGTAATATTGACCATAAATAAGAATAAGGATAATCAGGGCTCTGTTTCATCTTGTAGTTCTATAGGGTGTACCTTACACATTGGGAAATTTTCATCTATTCTTCCATGAAAAGAAAAAAGATGATTTTTTTTCTAACACTGTGTGACCAAAGTATTCTTTAGACACTGGAAGAAAACAGCCAACATGACAGTCTTTTGATATTCCAAAATATTTTTTGCATATATTTTTAGAGAAAGCTGGCTTGATAAAGTATCTTTTCAAAATCCTGACCCTAAAAAAATCAAAGTATTGCTAAGTTATAACTCTTATGTCATGTCCTTGAAATGCAAACACAGCCCACATTGCCTGAGACGATGGCCTTAGCTAAATTAGTAGAACTTTAAGAAAAAAGAATCCTTTTAAACTTGAGTGAGTAAACTTAACTTATTCCAACTGTTATTTATAAACTAATAAGTTTTATATTAAAATATCTGGTTCATGACTAAGAGTTTTTCTTTTTTAGTTTAAAAATTTTTTTGAAATATAGTTGATTTACAATGTTGTGTTAGTTTCAGGTGTACAGCAAAGTGATTCAGTTATACATCTATATTCTTTTTTATATTCTCTTCCATTATAGCCTATATTACAAGATATTGAGTAGAGTTCCCTGTGCTATACAATAGGCCCTAGTTGGTTATCTATTTTATACATAGTAGTGTGTATATTTTAATCCCAAACTCCTAATTTATCCCTTCCCCCTTCCCCTTTTTCACCTTCCTATACTGAAACACTGTCCCCATTAAACAAGTTTTTAAATGAAGCTACGAAATCTCTGGTTCTGTCTGACCTCATGTAAAAATTAATTTGTAAATGTGCTCTACTTAGTTGGCTTAAAGGAAAGTAAGTGCTTACAAATAAAATATTTCTAAGTACAACAGAAACTAACCCAAATTTTTAAAGGATCATGTGATCTAGGACTAATTTTTAATGAATAAAAACAAGTTTAAGATTGTAGGTTTAATTAATATAGACATGTTTTTATAGTCATCAATGTTCAGTATAATACTTTAATTGTACCTAAGTTTACTGAAATCAACTAAGTTCATATTATTTCTGTTGCAAATTTGTCAGCAAGAAAAATAACTTGATATGATGAAAAATTAAATGTAAATGAGGTAAGAGTATTGGGGTGAACTCTTTGGGAATAATTATGTTTTAGGAATGTCTACTAGTCTTGTTACCAAATCAAACTTGGTTCCCTCACCCATGTGCAGTAAAGTCAATCTACTGACTCTGGGTTGTGGTGAAGAAAAGTGCAGCATTTATTGCAGGGTGCCAAGCAAGTGTCCCAGGTAGGTAGTGGTCAAAAGACCCAAACTCCCTGATAGCATTCAGGGAATGGTTTTTAAAGCCAGGGTGAGGGAGGAGCGTCTGAGGTTCATGATCAGCTAATGGACATTCTACTGATTGGTGGGTGGTGAGGTAATTTGGAGTCAACATCATCAACCTTTTGGTTCCAACCAGTCTGGGATCTACATACTTGTGAGCACCATACACTTAGCTGAAAAACAATAGAGGTCATTACTGATAGTCCCTCATTATGTGCCCACCTGATGTTTCTTCTGGTCTCCTTTTGAATTTATGTTATTCTACAAGCCTCTGCAACATGAACATGAGCAGGACATAAGGTCAGAAGAAGTGAAGGATGAAACAGAGCCAAGGGAAAGCTTGTAACTAGGGTACTGTGAGAGGAGAGTGTCCTTGGCAGGAAAGTAGCCTGGGAATCTTCCATATTAGAACCCTGGAAGCTATTCATCTGCCATCACCCATGGCTTCTGGTGATCAAGGCAGGGAAGAAGCCTGTGTTGGAGCGAGTCAGGATGACTTGCAGACTCCTAACAGGAGCTCTCCAGTTTCAATATGTTCACCAAACTGAGAGCCCTCTGAACCGCATAATTTTGGGATTTTTATGGAGGCATCATCATGTAGGCATAATCAATTATTAACTCTATTTCCAGCCCCTCTCCCCTGTCTAGAGGATGGGTGGTGGCGCTGAAAATTCCAAGCTTCTAATAATGGCTTGGTCTTCCTGGTGACCAGCCCCCACCCAGGAGCCATCCAGGAGCCCACCCAGATTGCCTCAAAGTATTTAGGAGTTTGTGTCCAGGAAGGGGTCAAAGAATATATTAGAACAAGAGTTGCTCCTAGTGTTCTTATCACTTAGGAAATAACAAGGATTTCAGAAGTTCTGTGCCAGGAACTGGGTGCAGAGAACAATATATATTTTTTATTATCTCACAACCCTGGAACCCATCTGAAAACTAGCTCCAATACTGAGACTCTGTGTGTCCCCTCAGAGCCTGATGTTCTCTCTGGGAAGGGAGTAATCACAATACAGTCTCGAAAATGTCTTGATACAATTCGATAAGAAAGCACATATAAGTTACTTCATTAATGTATAGTGCACTATATGATATAAGGTCTTCTTCATATCAGTCCTTAAGAGGTAATCCATGCCTCTCACAGCCCCTGTCTCCTCCTGTCCTGCTGACTCCCAGCACTTGGGGGGACCCAGGTCAGTTGGTGATTATGGGGGAAGGAGAACTGACCCTGCCCGAAACCTCTTCTTCTGGGTCCTGGGCCACAGGCACCAAGCCAGCCACAGCTGGTCTCCTGTGTGATCTGCCTTCCCTTCCTCTTCCCCTTGGTCCCATGGGCCCCATGCTCTCCACGTTCCCAACCTCCCAGGTAGCCAGATCACAGACTTTGGCAGGGGGTTCTCATTGCTCCAAAAACGACACTGATCCCCCAATGGTGCAAAGGCCACATGCAGTTAGTGCCTGGGTGGGGACCAGAGCTGGAGTTCCTGTCTCCTTGTCACATTCCTGACCCTTTGGTTCCCTCCACAGGGCCTCCTCCCTCAACACCCACTAGCCCCATGTGTGTAGGACTAACATTTCAGAAGATCCTGTGTTAACCCTGGGGAGTTTCCAGGGGGGAAGCTGTGAGTAAGAGATAAAGGAGGAATCTGGGAGAGGAAGAGCTGAGGATGTGGGAGATGTGAGAACAGAGGAGCAGTTTATGACCCAAACCCACCCTTGCCCTGGAAGGGGGCTGGGGTAACAGAGTGGGTGGTCAGCGGGAATGTCCCCTCTGAGAATGCTGAAGGAAAGCCCATGTGCCCAGGCTCTTGGTTTCATGTCTGGTTGGCATGGCAGTTGACAATCCCACTGGCCACCTCACACAGAAGTCCTCCCAGCTCATAGCAGGGCTTTGCATGCAGCCACCACTGGGCTTCACAGCCCCAGAGAAGAATCCTCTCCCTCCTTAACTTTTAAGCTGATTTTTTTTTTCTTTCTTTTAAAACTGTTACCAAATTAGGACATATGGACCCTCCCCACTCAGGCCATAGACTGGCCGAGGTCCCCTGTCTCAGTGGGGAGCGTACTTTTTCTGTTTCAGTTCGCATAGCCAAAATGAAACTGAAGATGAGATTGAAGCGGTGCAAGCTTTATTCAATGGCCAGAGAATAAAGAAGCGGGAACTTGTTTACAACTATAAACTTAGTTTACAACTATCACCTTAATGGTGAGAGGGATTTGCTTTTAATGAGTAAGGACAATGGGTGGGAGGAGTGAGACTAATGATAGGGAGGCATATGCATTAGTTTTCTGGAAGAGAGGTAGGGCTTTCCTGGAAATGCGATGTCATTCCTTTTCTGTCCTTTTTGGTCCAAGACTTCCCATCATGGCCGCTGGTAGGTGTGTCGTTTAGTACCTAATGCACTAAAATCAGGGTAGAATGAAACTCAGGGTCTGTTAGAGGTCAGATTTGTCACCATCTTGGTTTTAGCTAGTTCTATCTGGTTTTTGTTTTTCTCTTCATACAGCTTCTTTTGTGAGTGTGTGTGTGTGTGTGTGTGTGTCCAGACCTTGTGACTTAAAGATATATGTTAGTTCCTGTTCAAGGGAGGTGTTGGTGTGTTTTGAGCAATGGTCTGTGGCAACTCTGGTAACAAAATCGATTAACTTTTTTGGGCCCTCCAGTGCAGAGGGCTGAATTGGCCCTGCTGTCCAGATCATGGCAAAGCACTGTCTTTGTTTTGTGCACAGCACACCTGTTGTTTTTAATATTAGCTCATTAGTGAATCAAGTCCCATCCCTTCATTCTGCTCCTCTCCCACACAAATGGCACTTGTCTCCTTTGATACAAATTGTTAAATTCATTTTTATCTTTGAAAATTCTGCGTTGTGTTTTTATTTTATTTTTTGTGGCTTAAAATGACACAAAATTATTATCATAGTTCTGGAGGTCAGAACTTTGAAACGGGTCTCATGGGGCTAAAATCAAGATGTAAGCAGGGCTGCAGGTTTTGGGGGAGGGTCTGTTTCCTTGCCTCTTCCACCTTCTAGAGGGTGTCCTCAATCCTTGGTTTGGGCCCCCAGCCAACAATTGAATATCACTCCAACCTCTCTTCCTGTCATCACAACTCCTTTAACTCTTCTGCCTGCCTCTTTCACACCTTAAGGACGGTTGTGATTACACTGAGCCCAATCAGGCAATCGAGAATCCCTAACTCAATCACATCTGGCAAAGTCCCTTTTGACATGCGGAGAAACATATTCCAAGGTTCTGGGGACTAGATGTAGACATCTCTCAGGACCCACTCTTCTGCTTGCAACAAATCTATTTATTTATTATTGGAGTATAATTGCTTTACAGTGTTGTGTTAGTTTCTGCGATACAAAGAAATTAATCAACTATATGTATACCTATATCCCCTCCTTCTTGGGCCCCCCCCGCCCCCACATCCCACCCATCTACGTCATCACAGAGCACCGAGCTGGGTTTCCTGTGCTTTATAGCATGTTCCTGCTAGCTATCTATTTGACCCATGGTAGTGTATATATGTCAATCCTAATTTCCCAATTCGTCCCACCCTCCCCTTCCCCCGCTGTGTCCACATGTCTGTTCTCTATGTCTACATCTCTATTCCTGCCCTACAAATAGGTTCATCTGCACCATTTTTCTAGATTCCATATATATGCATTAATATATTTGTTTTTCTCTTTCTGGCTTACTTCACTCTCTATGACAGACGCGGGGTCCATCCACATCTCTACAAATGATCCAGTTTCGTTCCTTTTTATGTGGAGTAATATTCCATTGTATATATGTACCACACCTTCCTTATCCACTCATCTGTTGTTGGGCATTTAGGTTGCTTCCATGTCCTGGCTATTGTAAATAGTGCTGCAATGAACACTGGGGTGCATGTGTCCTTTTGAACTATGGTTTTCTCAGGGTATATGCCCAGTAGTGGGATTGCTGGGTCATATGGTAGTTCTATTTTTAGTTTTTGAAGGAACCTCCATACTGTTCTCCATAGTGGCTGTATCAATTTACATTCCCACCAACAGTGCAAGAGGGTTACCTTTTCTCCACACCCTCTCCAGCATTTATTGTTTGTACATTTTTTGATGATGGCCATTCTGACCTGTGTGAGGTGATACCTCACTGTAGTTTTGATTTGCATTTCTCTAATAATTAGGGATGTTGAGCAGCTTTTCATGTGCCTCTTGGCCATCTGTATGTCTTCTTTGGTGAAATGTCTACTTAGGTCTTCCACCGATACACCCTAGGGGACTACAGGAAGGAACAGAGCCCTGATTATCCTTATTCTTATTTATGGTCAATGTTACCAGAAACAGACCGACCAGGACCAGATGAACCAATACTCAGTAGTCTCTCAGGGCCACAGTTCCCTAGCAGGAGAATGGAGGATTGTCTACCTACCACTGCAGATGGGGATACCAACAGGACTTGGTCTAACAGGGAGTTTCCCAGTTACCAATCAGGCAGCATCAGATGGTGAGGGACTCCTTGACCCAGAAGGAAAAGTCCAATTAAAGTGGCAGTATGCTCAAAAACAGTTGACCAAATTTTATGCCTTTTCCCCCAAAAGGAAACCTCCAATCAAGGCAACCAGTAGATAAGAATACCCTGGTGTCATCACATGCGAGATTCCACCACCTACCAGAGACATATCATAGACCAGACCAGGACCAGGACCTTGTTTCTTTCACCCTGGAATTGAAAGCACTGTGGGCCAGTGATGCCTGGTCAGTGGCAGTGCTTGGGGCTGTCCCTGAGCCAAAGGTGCCCAGGCAGCTGCTGGACATGTTCTGAGAGCTTCCACTGTAACAGGGTGATAGAGTGGGTGTGTTTTCCGAGGTTTGGGCCGAGATTGCAATGTCAATAACAGGTTAGGAAACACTTACCCAGCTAAGAGAATGTGAACCTGGCTTTACCACCCTTGATTCCATCCCTGGCTCAGAAAACAATGACTGACACGTGAGGAGAAGGGAAGGCAAGGATCACTTTTTAGTGAGCCCTTTGCAAGAGAATGTGCTTTCACTTTAAGCCAACTATGGGTCTGGACTTGGTCTTCCTGGGTAAGATACCCTCATTCAAAAAAAGGTGGATTTCTTCACCATTTGTAAACCCTGAACAGGAAGTAGGAGGCCTGTGGGTCTGGGCTGTGCCTGTCCCTGAGATTCTAATGGGGATGTTAGTGTGAGCCACTCCCACCCCTACCATGGTCCCGCCTATGTGAGGGACAATTCACTACACCAGGGGTCATCAGTAGGACTGTAATTGTCTCACCCAAGTATGTCGTTCCTACCCTTTATATTTCCTCTCAGCCAGCTCCCATCCTTGTAATGGGGTCAAGTGTGATGAAGAAAGGGGAAGGAGCTGACTCTTTTCCTAACCCCACTGCAGCTATCTCAGTTGAAGGAAGGACTGAGCCAGGGCAGGGGAGATTTCAACTTTATAAGAGTCTGGAGATCGTTTATTAGACCAACTGGACTTTTGCTTACCTGAGTGGAACCAGGAGACAGGATATTTCCTGAGCCATTCCTTCCCTCTGTCAACCAGGAAATGTGTGCTTTGCCTCTGTGCATTTCAGAGACCATATTGATATCCAGGAATGCCTGCCCCTCCTGAACATGTCATGCCCTGAGGAGACCAAGATATTAGAGACCTAGTCTTGTCAGTCACCACAGAACATTGCCCAATGTCAACTGAAAAGCTTAGTAAACATTTGCAGGGTAAAGGAAGGACCACACCCATTTTCCACTTCAGCTACTGCTTTTAGAGTTAAGGCACTTTCAGAGGGTTTTCTGGACAAACTCAGCCATTCTAGGCAACCCATTTTCTGCCTGTCCTCCTTCCCTTTACTCCTGTTCCCTGCTTTGCTTACCTGCACCCCCAGTCCTAGCCTGGTCTCTGATGGAGGCCTGGCACTCAGCTTCTTTGTCCACACTCTAGCCTGCTCAGTGTCTGGTGGTGAAAGTCTTAACATGCAAGCATCACATGGGTTGAGGCTCTACCAGAGGTGGAGGAACATGAGAGGAGGTGGTACAACCAAAAGAGGCTGCTTCCTGGACCTTGTGAATTCCTCTGAGCCCAGTTCCAAACCATTCCAGGCATCTAATAGACAGATTAGCCTGAAAGGAGAGCCCAAACCTAGGAAAGGTTTCCAAAGAGTGGCCCTAAAGTGCAATCAGCAACCTTTGTATGCCTCTTGTAGACTCTGCCCAGATTCTACTTTGGTTCCTACTCTGTGCGGGGACAAAGCATCTTTGCAGAGGCTCACAGACCTATAACAGAGCCAGTTAGGAGTTTCTCCTGCAGAGGCTGCAGCTGTGCAGGTGCCCAAGGAACAATTCCACTTGGTAGGTGACCAGTAGTCACCATGACAGGTCTGTGTCACCTGTGGTCCTGAAGAAGATTCATGTGATCACAGGGCACTTAGGAGAAGAAGGTCAGACTGTGGACTGTGAGATGTGTATTCAGGGCATCAGGTCCCAGCCTGTGGACACTTCAGAGCAAAGATGGAGAAGGCATGAACTTGGTTTTCTTATTTTACTAATTTCTTATTTTACTACTGAGATCTTTAATTAGCTGTTTGGCTGTGTTTATCTGCATGCACAGCTCGTTGTCACGTTCATTTGTGAGTTTTCATCTTTGCCTTGCAGTTCTTTCTACCTGGAATGCCAGTCTCTCTTGTCCCCACAATGATTTCTCAGTCTTTCTCCCATCATAGCATTGATCGTCTCTATATGTCAGACAGAGTATTTCTCTGATGTACCCAAATTATGGAAGGAGGGAAAGATTCATGACTGACTGCAGAGAAAAGAATATATGCAACATCAATTTGGAAAGAACTGAGATATTTTTCTGTTTAGAATCCTCTAGTTACTTACATAATATAATGATTACCTACACACTGAACAACTATCCCAAGAAACAGAACATCTTCAATAACTATACCTATCTATGTGGTCTTATTTACTCCATGCTCTGGCACCAGCCCTTGGATAACAACTTCATGAAGTATGTATTTACGATTCCTTTCTTTCATTTGTTGTTTTATCACTGACATATTCATGCCTTAACAATATTTTGTTGTGTTCTCCTGAAACTTTATTTAAACGGCATTATACTGGTTCTTAATTTAAAAACTTGGCATTATGCTACTAATATTTATTTATCTATTATATCTATGACCCATTCTTTACAATGCTGTAGAGCTCAATTTATTTATCCCTTCTCTGTCATTGGCTATCCTCTCCTTTTTCACAGTTATGAAGACTGCTGTTAGGAACACACTTCTACATATCTTCTGGACATTTGTACATAGTGACTCTTAGGTATCATCTTAGGAGTGGAAATGCTTGTTCCCAAGGTGCATGAAAGTACAGTTTTATAAAATTAAGCCATATCAGTTTTTCAAAGTGACTGTATTTTTAAAATTTTCATTATTTTTTATTGATCAAAGTGATTGTGTTGATTTACACTCCCAGCAGCAATGTTTCAGAGATCCAATTGATCCGCATTCTCACCAATACTTGATGTTTTCCAACTTTTAATTTTTCCAATTGAATTGATGCACAATGTCATCTCATTGTGCCCAGATTTTCATTTTCCTTGTTACTAAGGAGGTGCTAAACCTTCTGGTGCTTACTGGCCAGACGTGTTTTTGCTTTTGTTTTTCCTGAGAAAGGTCTATTTATGTCTTTTGCCCACTTCCACACTAGATTGTTTCCCATCTCCTTAGTGATTTGTAAAATCTAAAAACTATCTTGTTTCCATTGACCCTTAGTTTAGTGATTTGTAAAATCTAAAAACTACCTTGTTTCCATTGACCCTTAGTTGACAACATCTGTGCAAATATATTCTCCAGGTTTTTGAAGATTTTTTGTTTTACTGTCAATAAGCATTTCTTTTCATGAACAGAATCTTTTCATTTTAATGTAGTCAAAGTCACCCTGTTTGTTAATCTTTTCTATCCAGTTATCATCTGGGTATCTTGTTGAAGAAAATTTTCTGAACCCTAAGATCAGCTGTAGTTTCTTCCAGAGTTTTCCATTTGAAATTTAGGCCTTTCCTCCTCTAGAGTTGATTATCAAAAGTGATATAGGTAGGGAATCAGTAACGTTTTTCCATATGGATAATTAGTTTGTCCAACTCCATTTACTAAACAGTGCCTTCTTTACCCACTGACATATGATGTACTTCTTCCATTCAACACAATTCTGTAAATCCTGAGTCTAATACAGTGTTCTGTGCTGTGTTCTGTGGGTCAGTTCATTCATCTCTGTGCCAGCACCCAAGTACAGCATTAAAGTATACTTTATTTTTACAATGTATAAAATATACATGAAAAATGCCATATATGGTACTGCAAACCCTCCCATTTCTTCTTCTTTTAAAGAAAATTTGGTATTTTCTTCTTAATCTTCCATGTAAATTTAGGAATCCAGGCTCCTCCCTTCTCTCTGTGCCCAGCTCCTTGTGGTTTTGCCTTGTGTCCCCAGATCCCCTTCTGGTAGTTTGATTCGCTCATCAGATGTGATCCCACGACCCGCCAGAGTGATCCAGGCCCCGGGTTGACAATGTGGCAGTCAGGTATAGGGCTCCTAACAATGAAAGAACAAAAAGACAGAGAAAAGTTAGAGAACTGCTTCTCCCTCATTCACTGGACGCTTTGAAAAGTTTCTCACAGCCTTCCTTCTTCCCTGTTGTCTGTACTCCCCTGGGTGTCTTGGCTAGGTGACCTCCCAGGGGTCCTAAGAGACCTGCCTTTCCTGGCCTTTAGTACCTCTCTGCCCTCTCCTTACTCACTGATCCTCTGGAAGTCACACTCTTGTATTTTCTTTACTGGAAAATGTGGTGCTGTAGAGAAAGACATAAACATGATTTCTCTGGTTTCATTTTCATTTCTGGAAATGTTAGTTTCAACTATCAATCTTTTCTTCCTAAGGGAGGGGCTCAAGTCAGAGGCTATTGTACTTCCTACTGCCTCCCATCCTGGGCCTCATTTCCCAGGCAGGACCGAAGTTTGCCAGTCCTTGCTCTCTACTGTGTCTGCCTTTATCTGGATGAAGACAGTTCTCCGGATTGTTCCTGTGCTGGGGGCTGCAGGGAGCACTTCACCAGACTCTGCATTTTCTACTGTTTTAGTGGAAACATTCGGGTCGGAGCTCTGACCAGAAATGTCTTTTCTCTCTTGAACTGGTGAGTGAGCAAGCTTTTTGCACTTGCAGGGATGGGATGCTTGTTTTGTGTTTGGAGGCCTGAGGGGCAGGGCTGGCTGGTGGAGAGCTGTGGTTTGGTGCAGAAAGCCTGGTCATCCTTCTCAGGTGGTTAAGACAGTGAGGGAGGGCTGAGAACTGCCCAGGGCTAGGGCAATAGTGGTGAGAATGGGAGGAGTGACTGGATTCTGGATAAATTTGGTCAGGTTGCAGGACTGGGGGTGTGAAGTGTGAGAGAAAGAAGATTATGCGGACAGCCCCATGTGCAAATGAGGGGTGGCATTGACATTGTCTGGCAGGGAGAAGTCTATGGGAGGAGAGAGATGGGGGCTTGAGATAGGTTTGGCCTTGTTCAGTTACAAAAGATCATCCTAGACATACAAACGGGAGATGTTGCTTAAACAGTAGGATATTTAGGTCCGAGGTCAGGGCAGATGCCTGGGGTAGAGATATAAATTTGGGAGTTGCCAGCACGTAGATGGTGCTGGACAACATGGGACAGGTTAGGATAACCTAAAGGGTGCATGTATGTGGAGCAGGGTCAGGACTGAGCCTGTTGTAGGGGAGGAAATAATTTTCCTCTACCCTTGTAGCTTCTTATGTCTGGTTTCAGAATTAAAATGACATGAGGCAGATTAATAGAAGAAAAAAACAAATTTAACTTTGTATGTGCAGGGGTTCCATAATGTGAGGCACACCTGCGTTCAGGCAATTGAGGCTTATATGCTATTCAGATTTCAGGAGAAGGGGTAGGAGTCTGGGACTTCAAAGAGGGAAGTCAATTTACAGGAAGATGGAAAAATAAATGTTTGATAAACAAATGTTTGCCATGCCATGCAGAAACGATGGGAAACAGAGAGGACTTTGATCAAACAGGCCTTGCTAAGTTTCTCCAAGTCTACCACACTAGCTCATAGTCTTTGTAGAAATCTCTGGTGATAGCTCTTCTTCCTGAAATAGGCCCTTTATCTAAGTTCTTTTAGGCAGTTAAGGGGAAGGTAAAAGCTCTTTCTGAGTCTTTGGTTTCTTAAAAATAATCATCCTAAAATAATCCTATGCCAAAGAGATACATTTTGGGACAGCAAATTTTGCTCCCCTATGCTATGGGCACCCCAATTTCAGATCACACTGTGTGGGGGGGACGTGCACACAAAGCAAGGAGTGGTCGGCCACACCCACTTCCTGCTTTAGTTTAACCAAATGGTGTTGGGGAGGAGAAATTCTTCCTCTACCCTTCTAGGTTTTTGTGGCTGGTCTAGGAATTAAATTGACATGAGACAGATTAACAGGAGAAAAAACAAATTTAATTACTATACCTATGAAAGAGGGCTCCAGAAGAATATGGGGCACAGAGGCAGTCAGACAATCAAGGCTATGTATTCATTCTGAGCAAAGGAGTTGGGGCTAAGGGTGTAGGACTTCAAAGGTGGGGAAGATAAGGCACAGGGTAACGGGAAGAGGAAATGTTTGGTAAACAAGTATTTGCCTTGCCATGTAGAGACAATGGGACACAGAGAGGAATGGGAACAAACAGGCCTTGGTAAATTTCCCGGTCTACATGTCTAGCTCATATTTTTTTAGTTATCTCTGGTGACAGCTCCCTTCTTGGAACAAGCCCCCCATCTAAATGCTTTTAAGCAGTTAAGGGGAAGGTAAAAAGGAAAACTTCCTGAGTCTTCTGTTTCTTAAAAATAACCAACCTAAAATAATCCTCATACTAGAGAAGCATTTCGTGGTGGCAATTTTATCCCCTACACTGGTCATTCATCTGACTTTTCTTTCACCTTTGAAACAAAATGTCTTCTCATTGCTCTGGTACCCTTCATTTTTATGACTTAAAAGTCACATTTCAAATACATTCAAAATACCCTCTCTCCACGCTGAGGTCGCTGATGCTAAGTGTAACAGAACATCAGAATGGGACGCATTCTTTCTTTCTCCCTATTGGCTGATACATGGCAATAATTCCTGCTCCAAGTCAAGGTAAACCACCACATAGATATTTCAAATCAGGTGGCCACAAACTAGTTAGACTACTGTCAAAGCTCTCACCTGTATAGCAGGTACAAAAGGGTTGGGGTGAGGGAATTTGTGAAGGGATATTTTGAGGGAGATGTTAGGGTAGGGGATCCCCAGGGCAAAGATGCAGAGTGATGCCTGCCCCTCACTTCAAACTCAGAATGAGGGTTTTAGCAGGAGCTTAGGGAGAACAGCTAGAGGACAGGGAATTGGGTTTGTCACAAGCCTGAGAAATCTAAACGTGAAAGTCAGGTTAGCAAGTCAGGTTAGCAAGATGTGGCAGGCAAGCCCAAGAATGAGTTGGGGTGAAGGGGGTGATGTGTGGTCCATACGTCTGATCCAGGCCACGTGCAGGAGAGCGCTTGTGTGAGGTCACCTCAGGGCATTTCTCAGAGGGCTGTCTGCAGGAGGGACCAGTCTGGAGTGTGGAGCTGAGGAGAGACGTGTGCAATGTGCATGCAAACCTAGGAGTCATCAGTGAGTATGTGGTCTTGTATCGTTGGGGCTGGAGGAGATGTGGGGGAACTGAGTAGATGGAACAAGGAGGTTCCCTAAGGCTGCACATCTCACCTCTCTTTGGGGTTCCCAAGGGGAGACAGTGTTTGTAAAGGGCTTCACCCCTGGATTGGGTAGTTTTACTTCTAGGGAAGTGACAGGAGTGCCCGTTTTCAAATTATCTTGCCTTTTGTGACTCTAAAGCCCACCTTAAAAATCTCTCTCCTCTTTCCCCTAGTTCATTTCTCTTCCCATCACAGACTACCGCAGTCTTTTCAATTTAACATGTGTCAGGATATTCATCTTGAACATATTTATTAATGCATATTAATGTATATATATATCCATGAAAACTATAGAGTAGTGCTTTATGTTTATCCCTTTAATTGTCCACAAAAAGTATTGAGCTTGAAGTCTGTTTTATAATAAAAATACCTATTTGGTCTTTGTCCACAATTCCTGAAAGGAGCTCCAAAAACGTTGAAATTTCCTCAGTGATAGGCATGTCTTTTGTAAGATAATGAGATTATTGGGGGCAGGGAGCCTACAGAGCATCAGGATGGGGGCTGGTGGCCAGAAAGATCGAGCCAGAATTAAAGGGCTGGCAGTTTCAGTTCCTTCCTACCCTTCCTCCCTCCAAACTCCAGGGAGGGGAGGGGGGCTGGAGATTGAGTTCAATCATCAGTGGTCAATGACTTATTCAACGGTGCCTATGTAACAAAACATTAAAACCCCTAACAAGGTCAGTTTCTTACTTCCTAAACTCAATATCATTTGGGGCATCTCTCTATGTTGATGTGCATAGGTCTACTTTATATTTTCTGACACAGAGGTCAGTCAAATGTATATTCCATTATTTATTAATTATAAAAAGGACACAATATTACATAGGGTACAGACAACGCTGTTGTAAAAGAGGGACTCAAACACGGACACAGAGCACCAGGGAAGGCTTTCCCTCCCTCTGAGGGCAGTGCAGAGGGGAGCAGACTGCACAGCCGGGTTCTGGTTTCATCTTGGTCTGGTAGAGCTCAGGCCCTTCCCATCTTCACAATCCACCATCTCCATGCCCTTGTCCCCATCTGTGTGCTTGTCTCTAGGGGAGCAATCTAGTCTTCTCTGATTATCACATCAAGCTTGGCCCACATTTCACTTGGTTCTCTCACTCCTCTGTCTCTCCCATGGAAAGCAATCTCTATGAAATCAATGATTTCCATTCCTGAAGCTCCAGGGCTGGGGCACTGCCTGGCACAGAGCAGACACTCAGTAAGAATTTGATTAGAGAATAAAGGAAAGAATAAAGAATGATTGTGCTTAGAAAATAAAGGGAGGATTTGCTTCTAGAATAAAGAAATAAAGGAAGGAATTATTTGACAGTTCACATGCTGTTTTCATTCCCCCTGTGATTGCTTTGGGCTTATTGAGACCCCTTTTGTAAGCAAGTGATAGTTTCTGAAGATATGAACTCAATATTACTGGTACTATATTTTCACAAGTCCTAAAGCCTTCACATCAGAGGGGAGGCTAGGCTAGGTTTTAGGCAGTGGAGTAAGATGGGGTACAATTATGCTTAAGCACAGTTACTCTCTGCTTAAACAACTAAATTGAGGCCACACAGAATCTTAAGTTAATACCTGTGGTTTGCGGTCAGTTTGAATGTTAGCCATGGATACAGGACTTTTCAGTAAGCTCGGAGCCATTCACAGCACTAATGTCACCTTTGCCACCACTTAAGAGCTAAGCATCCATTCAATTTCTCTCGAAATAGTAGGAATGGTCACCATCTTAGAGTTTGGTTATAAAATAGCATGGGGATACATCAATTTAAAGTAAATTTTACAACAAGCAGACAGAAAGTGACATGTGGAGAAATCCCTAATTTCACAGGACTGTTCCATGATTGCTCCTAGGTGAAGGTTTGGGCAATTGTCCACTCTTTCCCAACTGCTCCTAATGCTGGCTTTACATTCTCCCTCAGCCACCAGTCTTATGAATGAGCCCAGGAGTAAAAGGTGCATTTTACATAGGAACCAAGTATACTCAACACACATGCACAGACACAGGCACATACCTGAAGAAGAGATTTTACCAAAGAATTTGCCATCTCTTCACTTTATTCAATTCCAGTGGGTAACTTAAAAAAAAAACAACACAACTCTTGTTATAACCCACAAAATAGATTTCACAACTTCAGACAAGCAGAATGAAAACCACTCATTAGTGGATTTCCCATGCTGGTTTCTATATAGCTCCCAACATGCCCAATTATCCCAAGTCCCAACCAAAGGGACCCATGGAGAAGTGTGGCCCACCTTGCACCAGATGTGGAATCCGAGGCATCAAGGACTTCTGTGAGCCCAGAATCCAATGTACATCAAGCCCCAAGTTTGTTCCCCATTCGGTCATTATCATGAAAGGCTGACGGAAAACCAACATGCTCATTTATTCCAGGAAAGTATGATAAGCCTCAACATCATCAAAGGGCCTGGTACTGAACAGGACACATCTGGGAAGATGGTGTTTGAAAAGCTCCCACCTCACTAACATCATCTGTAAAGGGAAGAGTTGGTGCCCTGCAATAGAGATAGTTTCTCCAATGCTAATACACAATTAAACTGAGGGGGACTGAAAAGTCCCATTAGACATCTCATCCTTGAAAGCCCACCTAAGGTCCCTATTCCATGCGAGGTCCACCCTGGGGAACTAGTGGACTCACAATTCCAGATGCCCCAGAAATGGCCAGTGGCTCCTTCTCCAGTTTAGACACTAAGAGTGTATGAGTGGCACATCCTTCCCTCCTTCTACATATGTGGTCTCCATCAGAAGACCCCAAATGCCAGGAACATGGAGATGAGAGGCACACTGCCTCCACACTGGAGGGCTGGATGGGTTTGGAGCAGCAAAGTGTTTGTGTGCTGATGTGGTCCCCGAAGAATGTCAGAGAGGGGTCCTGCTATGAAAACTCACTGAAATGAGTAAGCCAGGTGTCAAGTTCTCCTGTCCTGGTGTGGGCTCCACCTTTCATGTCCTTACAGTAGCTCAGTTATCAAACACGTTCCATCTTAGGAGCCCTCTCACTTACACACTCCATGGAAGCAGAGGGTGACAGTGATCAGATAGATGTTAGTGACCCTCCTGGCATGTCACCCCTCCCTGGGGAACAGTCCTCTCCTCAAACAGAGGCAATTCCTTCTGGGACCATCCAAGCTCAGGTTGCTCCAGAAGGAAGAAATGGAACTGTGGAGGGTTGGGGTTGCCCTAGGGAGAGCTGAGGGGAAGGAGGGAAGAGGAGCTGGGAAGGACAGTTGGTTGTCCTGCAGTTTTCTCCTTCAGCGACCCCTCGGGGACACTGGAGCTCTCAGCTGGGTTATTTCTAGATCTGAATGCTGGCAGGGTCCCAGCTCCAGGGGGACTCAGGCAGCGGAAGTTTCAGTTCTATTCCTGGAAATGACTCTAGCTGTCCAGGAAAGGGAGCGCCAGTTTCCTTTCTGCATTCCATAGTGGAGGGGGCACTGGCCTGAGCCAGACTCTAAGGCCTCAGTGTCAAATCAGTGCACAGAGGCCAAGCACAGAGTTGGGGAGTCCTGGGTCCAGCCCTGCTGCTTCCCTCCAGAGCCATGTCCTCGGATGTTGGTCCTCAGCTCAGTCTTTTTTTTTTTTTTTTTTTTAATTAATTAATTAATTTATTTAATTTATTTATTTTTGGCTGTGTTGGGTATTCGTTTCTGTACAAGGGCTTTCTCTAGTTGCGGCAAGTGGGGGCCACTCTTCATCGCGGTGCGCGGACCTCTCACTATCGCGGCCTCTCATTGCGGAGCACAGGCTCCAGATGCGCAGGCTCAGCAGTTGTGGCTCACGGACCTAGTGGCTCCGTGGCATGTGGGATCTTCCCAGACCAGGGCTCGAACCCGTGTCCCCTGCATTGGCAGGCGGATTCTCAACCACTGCGCCACCAGGGAAGTCCCCTCAGCTCAGTCTTATGTCCACATTCAGCTTCACCATCACCCAAACCCTGCCCCTTCCTGAGGCTCAAGACACTGTCTGCAGAGATGCTCTCTGGTGTTGCCCAGCTCACTCAGCACTTGGGTTCACTTGCTACCACCAGCTTTGCTTGGAGTGCATATTCTCCATCCATCACGGACCTCCCTGCCAACTCCAAGCTCTGACCCCTACCTGCTGTCAATGTACCTGCTGGGTGCCTGAGACCCAGCAATGCTCACCACTGGCCAGGTGACCCTGGGCATCTGCCTAACATCCCAGTGATTGTCATGTGCTCGCTCTCAGATCAGAAGGAAAAGATCAGAAGGGATCAGAAGGAAAAGCTCCCCAAGTCTTCTGTGGTCAGGAGAGAGGCCCCAGACAGAGGACTGTGTGAGTGTAACAGAGTTAGAAAGTTTTCAAGGCTTACAATGCTTCCAAGGTTTGGGCAGAGATTGCAAACGTCAGTAATAGGATAGGAAATTCTTATGCATCTAAGAGATTGTGAATTCAGTTTAGCCACCATTGATTCCTTCCCTGGGTCAGAAAAAGACAGTTGACAGGTTGAGGAAATGGGAAGGCAAAGATCACTTTAGTGAACTTGTTGCAAGGGGTGTGGCCAACAGTGAAGGCTGGATGTTCTTTTCTGGGTAAGATGATATCAGGAGGTAAGAGGCTGGGGCTACCCACCTTGCCCAACTCTAAGGAGGAGGTAGCAGGCCTGCAGGTCTGGGCTGTGCCTGTCCCTGAGATTCCAATGGGGACGTCAGTGTGAGCCACCGATGGTCCCACCTACGTGAGGAACAGTCACCGCACCAGGGGCTTCAGCAGGATTGCACCCGTCCCACCTGAGTGTGTTTTTCCTACCCTTTATTGTTCCTATCCTTGTAATAGGGTCCGTAGGAGGAAGAAAGAGGGAGAAGCTGACTCTTTTCCTGTCCCTGCTGCAGCTATCTCACGTGGTGGAGGGACTGAGCCAGGGCAGGGGAGATTTCAACGCTGTAAGAGTCTGCAGATTGTTTATGAGACCAATTGGACTTTTGCTTACCTGAGTGGGACCAAGAGACAGGATATTTCCTGAGACATTCCTCCCCTCCTCCAACCAGGAAATGTGTGCTTTGCCTCTGTGCATTTCAGAGACCTTATTGATGTCCAGGAGTAACTTCCCTGTCCTGAAGGTGTGATGCCCTAAGGAGACCGAGATATTAGAGGCCTAGTCTTGTCAGTCACCCACAGAACAGGACCGAATTGCAACTGAAAAGCTCAGTAAATATTTGCAAGGTGACGGAAGGATGACACCCATTTTCAACTTTAGCAACACTTTTATAGTTAAGCCACTTGCAGAGGATTTTTCTGGAGGCACTCAGCCTGAACCCTGCTGGCCCACACCCCAGCCTGAGGGCCTTAGGCAAGGCATTTAAGGCCTGTCCTCCTTCCCTTTTCTCCTGTTCCCTGCTTTGCTTTGCTAGTGTTCCCAGGCCTAGTCTGGTCTCAGATACAGGCCTGACACAGCCTCTTGTTCAGCTCTCCAGCCTGCCCAGTTCCTGGTGGTGAAGTGAGGACCATGCAAACATCACACGGGTTGAGGGCCTGCCAGAAGATGGAGAAACATGAGAGGAGGTGCCTCAACCAAAAAAGAGGCTGAATTTGGCTGCCTGCCTGGACCTTGTGAATTCCTTTGAGCCCAGGTTCAAACGATTTCAGGCATCTAATAGACAGATTAGCCTGAAAGCAGAACCCAAACCTAGAAAAGGTTTTCAAAGTGTGGCCCTAAAGTGCAATCAGCAAACTTGACATGTCTCTTGTGGACTCTGCCCAGATCCTGCTTTGGATTCCTACTCTGTGTGGGGAGAAGGCACCTTGCCAGAGACTCACAGACCTCTGATGGGGCCTGTTAGGAGTTTCTCCTGCAAAGGCAGAAGCCATGCTTGAGTCCAAGGAACAATTCCATTTGGTAGGTGCACAGTAGTGACCATGACATGCTGTGTCACCTCTTGTCCTGAGGAAGGTTCATGTGATCTCAGCGGACTTAGGGCTAGAAAGTCTGACTATGGACCATGAGGTGTACATTGAGGGACATCACTGAGCAATGGCCACTCCAGGCCAGAGAGTATGAAATGGGACACCAGACTCAGAGTGACCCTCACAGTGAGGACCAGTCCAGCCCTGGGGAACTCTGAGTGGTGTTTTTAATTAATACTGAGGTCTTTATTTATTTAATTTAATTTATTTTTTGGCTACGTCGGGTCTTAGTTGTGGCACGTGGTATCTTTGCTGAGGCATGCGAGATCTTTAACTGTGGTGCACAGTCTCTTTGTTGTGGTGCGCAAACTTCTCTCTAGTTGTGGCGCGCAGGTTTTCTCTTTTCTATTTGTGGTGTGCAGGTTTTCTCTTTTCTATTTGTGGCACACAGGCTCCAGGGTGCGTGGGCTCTGTAGTTTGTGGCATGCAGGCTCTCTAGTTGAGGTGCGTGAGCTCAGTAGTTGTGGCACGCAGGCTTAGTTGCCCCACGGCATGTGGTATCTTAGTACCCTGACCAGGGATCGAACCTGTGTCCCCTGCATTGGAAGGTGGATTCTCTACCATTGGACCACCAGGGAAGTCCCAAAACTGAAGTTTTTAATTGGGTGTCTATATGTGTTCATCTGCATCTACAGCTAGCTGTCAAATTCATTTGTGATCTTTCATCTTTGCCTTGCAGTTCTTTCTGCCTGGAATGACAATCTCTCTTGTCCCCACCTCCTCCCTCAATGATTTCTCTGTCTTTCTTCCATCATAGCATTGATTGTCTCTATGTGTCAGACAGAGTATTTCTCTGATGTCCCCAAACTATGGAAGTAGGGAGAGATTCATGACTGACTACAGAGAAAAGAATATATGCAGCACCAATTTGAAAGAACTGAGATATTTTTCTTTTTAAAATCCTTTGTTTACTTATATAATATGATGATCACCTACACACTGAACAACCATCCCAAGAAACAGAACATCTTCAATAACTATACTTACCTGTGTGTTCCTATTTACTCCATACTCTGTCACCAGCCCTTGTTTAGCAACTTCATGAAGTATGTATTTATGATTCCTTTCTGTCATTTGTTGTGTTATCACTTACATATGCATGCCTAAACAATATTTTGTTGTGTTTTCTTGAAGATTTATTTAAAGAGTATTCTTTTTTCCTACTATTTTTTTCTACCATTTCTACTAAATTCTATTTATTTTAACCTCAGTGTTGTGTTACTAAGATTTATTTACCTATGTATAACAATGGTTCAGTGTTTTAGAGCTCAATTTATTTATCCATTCTCTGTCAATGGCTATCCTCTCCTTTCTCACAATAATGAAGACTGCTGTTAGAAACACATTTTACATGTCCCCTGTACATTTTTGCACAGTGACTCCTAGGTACCATGTTAGGAGTGGAAATGCTGGGTCCTAAGGTGCATGAATGTACAATTTAATAAAATTAATCCATATTTTTTTCATAGTGATTGTATTGATTTTACACTCCCAGAAGCTATATTTCAGAGATTCTACTGATTCACATTCTCCCTAGTACTCGATATCGTCCAACTTAAAAATTTTTCCAATTGAATTGACGTACAATGTCATCTCACTGCGCACAGTTTTGCATTTGCCTCATTACTAAGGAGGATGCTAAACTTTCTGTGTGCTTATTGGTCACACCTGTTTTTGTTTTTGGTTTTTTTTCCTGAGAAAGATCTGTTCATTCCCCCCCCCACACCTTGCACTTCCATACTGGATTGTTTTGCTTCTTAGTGATCTCTATTATTTTAAAAGTACCTTCTTAGTATTGATTTTTAGTTTATGACATTTGTGCCAATATCTTCTCCACATGTCTGGAGAATTTTTTACTGCCCTGAAGCATTTCTTTTCATGAACAGAAACTTTTCATTTTAAAGTACTCTAAGGCACCCCATTTGTCAATCTTATTTACACAGTTATCTTCTGGGTATCTTGTTTAAAATTTTTTTCTGTACCCTAAGATCTGCTATATTTTCTAATATAGTTTTCTATTTGAAGTTTAGATCTTTACTCTTCCTCTAGAGTTGATTATCAAAAGTGATATAGGTAGGGAATCAGTAACATTCTCCAAATGGAAAACCAGTTTTTCCAGCTCCATTTACTTGATAGTGCCTTCTTTACTCACTGACATTCCATGTACTGAGTTGGCAAAAAAATGCCTTCGGTTTTTAAGTAAAAATAAAAGACACATTTTTCATTTTCACCAAGAACTTTATTGAACAACATAGTCACCCTTTTGTTCCACTACCTTCTGCCATTTTTCAGGCAACTTCATAATTCCATCTGCCCAAAAGTTTGTCATCTTTTTGAGCAAAGAACTGCTCCAGGTGTCTTTTACAGTCTTCCAGGGAATTGAAATTTTTTCCATTAAAAGAATTTTGCAAAGACCTAAATAATGGAAACCTGAAGGTGTAATGTCTGGTGAATACGGCGGATGAATCAGAACTCCCCAGCTGAGCTGTAACAGTTTTTGCCTGGTCATCAAAGAAATATGTGGTCTTGCATTATCCTGATGGAAGAGTATGCATTTTCTGTTGACTAATTCTGGACGCTTTTGTCGAGTGCTGCTTTCAGTTGGTCTAATTGGGAGCAGTACTTGTTGGAATTAATCGTTTGGTTTTCCAAAAGGAGCTCATAATAGAGAACTCCCTTCCAATCTCACCATATACACAACATCACCTTCTTTGGATGAAGACCAGCCTTTGGTGCGGTTGGTGGTGGTTCATTTCGCTTGCCCCACGATCTCTTCCGTTCCACATTATTGTACAGTACTTTTACTGTACACTTTTCATCGCCCATCACAATTTACTTTTAAAAAGGTATGATTAAGTAGAGAATTACATGTGGAAATATGGTCAAGAAGGTTTATTTTAGCCTAAGTTATGTAAGGATCCTACACATCAAAGCGCTTAACATAACCAAGCTGGTGCAAATGATTTTCAACACTTGATTTGGATATTTTGAGTATGTCGGCTATCTCCCACATGGTATAACATTGGTTGTTCTCACTTAATGTCTCGATTTGATCACTGTCACCTTCAACTGATCTATCCAACCGTGAAGCATTGTCCAGCGAGAAATCTCCAGCACGAAACTTCGCAAACCACTTTTGACATGTTCAATCAGTCACGGCACCTTCTCCATACACTGTATAAATCTTTTTTTTTTTTTTTTTTTTGCGTTTCAGTTTCATTTTTACCCTTCTTGAAATAATAAAGAATAATATGCCAAAAATGTTGCTTTTTTCTTCCATCTTCAATATTAAAATGGCTACACAAAACTTCATCAATTTTGATGTCATTTTTTAAATGCATGCTGATATGACAGCTGTCACATACACTCTAGCAAAATTTTTTCAAATGAAGTTAAAGACAACTACGTGCTACTAGAGCCATTTTATGGAAAAAACCGAACGAACTTTTTGGCCAACCCATATGTCTCCCTTTCAACATAATTCCACACATGCCTGAGTCCAAGACAGGGATTGGTATTGTGTTCTGTGGGTCAGTTGGTTTATCCCTATGCCAGCACCCAAGTACAGCATTAAATATACTTTGTTTATTTTTATAATGTATAAAATATACATGAAAATATACCATACAGGGTATGGCAGGTCCTCCCATTTCCTCCTTGAAATGTGGGTTGTCAAATATCAATCAGATCTTCCAGAGGGAGAGGCTCAGGTTAGAAGGTATTGTACTTCCTGACGCCTCCCCCTTCTGGGCCTCATTACCCAGGCAGCAGAGGCTTGCTAACCTTTGTTCTCTACAGTGAGCACAGGATCACACTGTGTCTGCATTTCCTGGTGAGAACAGTTCTGGGGAGTGTCCCTGCACAGTCTCAGCATTTTCTGCTGTTTTAGTGGAAACATTTGGATCTGATCTCTGTCATAGGAAGTCCATTTTCTCTCTGGAAAACATGCTCTATACCTGCAGTGGCCAAGGCCAGCTTTGTGCTTGGAGGGCTGAGGACAGGGCTGGCTGGTGGAGAGCTGGAATTCCATCCAGCAGTTCATGCCAACCTCTTTGAAGAATAGACAACCCCTGTGTCTGAAGATGCCTTTTCTTTCTTTCTTTCTTTCTTTCTTTCTTTCTTTCTTTCTTTCTTTCTTTCTTTCTTTCTTTCTTTCTTTCTTTCTTTCTTTCTTTCTTTCTTTCTTTCTTTCTTTCTTTCTTTCTTTCTTTCTTTCTTTCTTTCTTTCTTTCTTTCTTTCCTTCTTTCTTTGAGAAAGTTGTAAGAAAATTTGGGGCAACAGAAGGTTTACTGGTTTCTCCAGTAGTAAACTATGTAATGTTTAATGCACACTCAGGGTTTTCTGATTCTAGCCTTTCATTACCATAAAGATATTTAAATCTCTTTGAGTTTTGGTAATTAATAGCAATGCAAAATAATTAGTTTCTTTGCTATTTCCCTACTCTGTGCAGGCTATAACCAAATACCACAGACCGGGTGCCTTATGAAGAAAAATCTGTATCTCATACTTCTGGAGGATGAAAGACCAAGATCAAGGCACATGTAGATTAGGTGTCTGATGAGAACACACTTCCTAGATGAATGTCTTTTCTGTTTAAGCTCACATGTCAGAAGGGTTAAGCTAGCTCTTTGGGGTCTCTTTTATGAGGGCACTAATCCATTCATGATGGCTCTGCCCGCATGACCTAGGCACATTCGAAGTGTCCACTTACTAATAAAATCACTTTGAGCATGTCCGGCCTCACATTTTCCAATGAACTTATTAGCAGAGACGAGGGTTTACATTGTGACTTTGCCTGCCTGATGTTCAGACACCTGCTACACAAACCTTCGGAGCAGAGAGTCAAAGAAATAATCGTCAATGCAGTTAGGATAGAACAGGAGTTCCTCACGGAGGCCCTGCCAGTGAAGCTCATTGGGATGAATTGCACTTTGATGAAGCAGTACATCGAATTCGTTGCAGACAGACTTATGCTGGAGCTGGGTTTTAGCAAGGTTTTCAGAGTAGAAAATCCATTTGACTTTATGGAGAATATTTCACTGGAAGGGAAGACTAACTTCTTTGAGAAGAGAGTAGGCAAGTGTCAGAGGATGGGAGTGATGTCCAGTCCGACAGAGAATTCCTTTACCTTGGATGCTGACTTCTAAATGAACTGAAGATGTGCTCTTATTTTGCTGATTTTTCTTTTTTTCCTTCTCATCAAAAGAGAAAAAAATCAGCTACTTGAACTGTATTAACCAGCTACACCATAAATCGCCCATAATGTTCATTAATGGTATGTTTAAAACTGTGTAGCTACCTCAAAATCAATCCTGTTAATGCTAGTTGGGTCACCTAGATTGAAAGCGTAGACAGAAGCTACTGGGATTCTTACGAAAGATCTTGTCCATGTTTGGCGTTTGCAAGCAGGCTGGCTGTGCATGACTTCACCCTGGCTCTTAACAGCACCTTCCTTGGCCTCAAAGTGTGGGGAGTCAAGCAAGTTTGATCCAGCAGGATTAAACAGTTACTACCACAAGGCAGTAGGAAGACATCAGACTCACTGCTTCAGATTTTAAAGCAGATTTTAAAGTTTACTTATGATTTGTATATAAAACTGGCACTTTACACACAAATAAACATAGTTTGTACTGTCAAAAAAAAATCACTTTGAGCATTACATTTTATCTATGAATTTATGGGGACACATTTAGTCCATAGCCCATATAGAAATACAATCTGTCTGTTGAGGTTCAATAGTCTTCCCACCCTCTTCTTAGAAGACAGAACTCTTGTCTCACTTTGACATTCATTTCAATATTCCTGAGCTATAAACGTGTCTCTTTTTTGGTATTCTCCTTTCAACTAGCATTAACATCTGCTTACTTCCTTCATTAGTGATCAGTTAAATAAAATCCTTAACATGTATTCATTTAATATTTTTTGAGAGTCATGATTTTACTTTTTAAAAAAAATTGTCTTTGCACAATATGTAGAATGGGGGTGGAGGGCATTCAGCACACCCCTACTGGACAGAGCCCACTGGAAATACGTGAAACAATCTTATGGTATAAATATTCTTTAAATCACAGTTTCTTGGTATGCCTTTCCTCACTCATAGTGAATGAGAGGAGGTCCCATCAGTATCATATTAATAATTTCTTTAAATTGCCTTGGTTTAATCAGATGCCCATGTTTCAAAACTGTGCTGAATTGGATAGGGAAAATTAGAGCTCTTATTTACTTCCTCTGCAACTTCCTGTCACATGTTTTAAGTTCCACCCAAAGTGGTCCATAAAGTGAGGTAAATAGACATTAAGCTGCCATGGGGTAACTATTACCACAATGACTATGTTCTTGGTTGTCTGCCTTATGGAACATACATCCTGGCAGACAGGCCACCTGGTGGGCTTGTCTCTGTCTCCTGCCTCTCCCACAACGCAAGTCCTGTCCTGATTTGCTGCAGGGTATTGGAAGTGAGGGTCTTTCTGGAAGTCGTCTGTGCTCACTAACATGTTGGCCTAAGTGATTCTTCCTGCTGAATGGAAAGGTGCTGGGCTCTGTATTCAGGTTTCAGGAAAATACAGACAGTCTATATTAGTTTCCCATTGCTCTGTAACAAATTACCACAAACTTAGTGGCTTAAGACAATATACGTTCATTCTTTTATAGTTTTGGAGGTGAGCAGTCAAAATGAATCTTAAGGGGCTACAATTAAAGTGTCAGTAGGACTTGTTCCTTCTGGAGGCTCCAGGAGGTAATTCATTTTCTTGTCTTTTCCAGGCTCGAGACGCTGCCCGGCATTCCTTGGCTCATTGCCCTCCCTCCATCTTCACTACAACCTTTGTTCCTATTATTCCATCTTCTTTTCTGCATTTGGCCATGCCTCACTCTTATAGGGATGCCTGTGATTATATTTAACCCATGTGGACAAACCAAGATAATCTTTCCATCTGAAGATCATTAACTTAATCACATCTGCAAAGTGCTTTTCACTATGTATGGTAACACATTCACAGGTTCTGGGGTTCAGGATGTGGACATCTTAGGGGCCATTATTTTGTCTCTACATTGTCCATATAAATCATCAGCTTAGAAAACAGGTAGTCTTTTCTGTAGCAATGGAAACAAAAGTCATCAGGAAAAATAAATTAACTGTAGTAACATGAGTAAGTGTGAGAGATGGGACTGATCTGTTGAGACCACTGTGTTTCCTCAGCTGAACCTGCCTGTTCTGCTGCTTCATTCACCTTACCTCCTTATTCTCTTTCTTTTTCCACAGATCATCCAGAGTTAACTGGCATGGATTGGTTCACCTCATATTTCCTGTCAGGAAAGAATTTTGAGCAATTGGCCCAAAAATTTGTCCCTCACTACTCCACATTGATCAGCAAGGCAGGGGGGATCCTCTCTCAGGAAAGCGTTGAACGTATTCGAAGAGTCTTTCAGGAGGGGACTTTAAAAGAGGTGGTTGAAGAGATTCAGGAAGCACTTCAGAAATCTGAGAATGCTCCCTTGGATGTGGCTGTGATTGGGCAATCTGGTTCTGGGAAGTCCAGTTTCATCAGTGCCCTGCTAGGTCTTGGTCATGAAGAGGAGGGGTCTGCTCATGTTGGAGTTGTGCCAACCACCATAAAGAAAACCCCCTATCAACATCCAAAATATCCCAGTGTGACCTTCTGGGACCTGCCTGGAACTGGGACTCCCAATTCCCTTCCAGATTCTTATCTAGAAATTATAGGAGATGATGACTATGACTTTTTCATCATTATTTCTTCCTCACGGTTCAGCTCAAATGATGCTCTCCTGGCCCAGAAAATCAAGGAGAAGGGGAAGAATTTCTACTTTGCTAGAACAATGGTGGATGTTGAATTACATAGTGAAGAGAAAAGCAAACCCATAACCTTCAAAAAGGAGAGAGTCCTTCAGCAGATCCGAGATGACTACCTGGCTATTCTCAGCAACATCGGAGTATCTAATCCGTGTGTCTTCCTGGTCTCCAACTTTCACCCGGATAAGTTTGATTTCCCAAGACTGCAGGAGACACTGCTGCAGGATCTCCCTGCTCATAAGCGCTACACCTTTGTGCTCCAGTTGTCCAATTTGTCTGATGCTTTCATTGAGGTGAAGAGAGTTATCCTCAAAGAGAAGATCTGGCTGAATGCCCTGAAATCAGCCGCTTTGGCCATCATCCCTTTCATGGCCTTCTTCAGTGGCTTTGATTTGCTTAAACAGGAGAAGTGCTTGAACCTTTATCGAAGCTATTTTGGTTTGGATGAGCAGTCAGTCAAAGAGATTGCCCAGAAGCTGGGCACATCTGTGCAAGAGATCAAGAGCTCCACAAAGTCCTTGGATTTCTGGTTATTTGTGAAGAATGACAGTATAGCAGCAAAGGCCATGAAATGTGCTGAATCCTTTTGCTCAGTGAACGGAGGACTCCGATCTTCTATCTTTCAATTTTTGAAAGTATATTTTCTACGTTTGAAATTCATCAATACTGTGGCTGATGATGTTAAAATGCTGTTGCATAAGACTTTAGAGAGCTGAAGTCTAAGAGAATGAGGCAGAGATGGGTATAGAGTTGCCTAACTGAATAACAAAAGGGCCTCAGGTCTTGTGTTCTCTGGGTGGGAGCAGGATCCTCTTCTACCCACCACCAAGGCCAACACTACCCTAAAGTAAAAAGATTGTCTCACTGTTTGAAAAAGACCATTGCTCCACATTGATGCTACACTGCTAAGTAAAGAGACTTTTCTGTACTCTCTAAGCTATTTTGCTCTAATCATGACAGAAATGCACCATATAACTTTCATTAATCTCCTGGTGTTATAAGGTATTTTTCATTTGCAAGTTTTACTCTGATAATAAACATTTGGTAATAATAAGATAACTGTTATCTATTGGCTTTTTATGAATTATTATCCCCAGTCATCATTTCAATACCATCCTCACCAAAATAAGGGAAAATACACAACTATGGGAATATGGCCAAGTGAATAGTTGATGATGTGTATGGGGAACCACAGCAGGTAGAAGAAGAGAGGATTAGAGAAATGGTTTAGAATGTAATATTTCTAGATACTGTTAGAGATTAAAGGGAGGGAAACCAAGTCAGCGTTTATATCTCTAGGACTTTTTCAACACTGGATAGATTAAGAGACCAGCGAACAGGGCACGATGAGGGACAGGAGATTTGAGAGAGTGAAGTTGAATTAAGAAGGAAAGAAAAGATTAACTGAACTGGGATAAATGAGAGAATAGAGTGTTTTTTTCTCTCACCCAAAATTTTACATCAAACTTCTGAAACAGAAGCACACAACGACAGTACCTGTCTCAAGTCTTGGGGATTCTCACTCCTGCTGTAACTGTAATTGTACATGCGACTTTCTTCTCTTCTTCTCTATATCACTGGTATAGGGTGGATGCTGTACGGTCTAAGAGATGTACATGGCTGAGACCTTCCCTTAGATCCCCACACTCTGAAGGCTCTCTCAGTGGGTGGAGGGCACTGAGATGTGAAGTAGGGCATGAGGGGTCCACAATCACCCTGCTCCTCCCTGTTCCCCCACTGCTCAGCAGGGGACTCCTGTAGGTCAGAAGCAGTCAGTGGGGGATGAAGCAGATCACTATGTGTGCTGCCTCATATTCAACAGATATGTGAAATGATAAAAGGGAAGGAGCTCTTGACTTTCTGTTATGGACAGATTGCATTAAAAAAATTGTGTTCGTCAGATGTGACCAACATTGGGACTCACACGACCTTCCCCTTCTCCAGAAATTATGACTTTCCACATTCCCCAGGCTTTTTCACTTCATTTCAGTGACCTTCCATCAGGATAGCAAAGGACAAATCAAATGGGTCTTGTGTGGGTCCCAGTGGAAACACCCTTGCTACAAAACAAGAGTTATCAAATATTTACATCTGTGGTTTTTGTTTTCAAAGTTCCCTTATTCCCAAATAAGACAGGCAGGGTTAATGAGTCTTTCTCTCTGGGAAGAAAGAACTCAGAGGGGGAAAATAGAGAATCTGTTCTGGTGCCTTGTTTTCATCATCCAGAGTGAATAGGAGGGTTCATGTACCTAGGAGAACATTCAGGAAGTGCCTGAATGATTCCCCTCGCAGGGAAAAAAGTGGGGAAATGGGAGGAGGCTGTGAAGAAGAAGAGAGGTCTCAGGTTCTGGTAGGAGGGGACAGAACTGTGCGGTGTCTCTAAACTGAGACCTTTGAGCCTAGCACGTCAATATGTGTGAGCATCAGGCTCTTATAAGGGCAGTTTCTGAAGTCCAGCCAGACTCTGTCAGCAGAAGCTTCAGAAGTTCCTGTGGGTGGTGATGTAATGGTTGTCCGCCACGTTAGGCATTGGGTGAGCCTCTTTCATTCAGCAGTCTGCAGCCCATAGCCTGAAACACCACTTCATTGTGCCGTGCACTTCCTTGGTCCCCATATGTCTTACCTTGTGAGCACAAAACTCCTTTTCATGACCACTAGAGGGTTGGTGTTACTGAGAAAGGGAAGCCCCTCTTTTCTCCTCATCCCTGCCCCTCAGGGTTACTGGTTGAAAGCATCTTCCTAGATGCTGGATCCTACCGCTGGATTAGTGGTAAAACAGTTCCTATCCTGTCTTCTCTCCCAAATCAGTGTCTAGTAGATACAAATTGGTTCTCTGCACTGGGACACTTTTGAAAAGCGTGTTGTGAATGGTACAGTTTCCTGGATACCTGACACTTGAGCAGAGACAAAAAATGTGCATATATGTTGGAAGAGTGCCCCCAGTAAAGGGAACAGCAAATGTAAGGTTGTGAAAATGGGAGGAACTTGCCATGTCCACTGAGTAGGTAGTAAGCCCCAGTGGTGGAGTAGTGACCAATGGGAGAGTGGTAGGATATGAAGGGTGAGGAGTAATCAGGGAACAGGAATGTAGGACAATGGTGGGCATGGTCTTTTCTTCAGAATTTATTCTAAGTATGATGGAAACACTGAAGGTGTTAGGCATGACTTAATTTAGGCTTGGCAAAATAGATTACAGTGGAGGCTGAAAGGATAGGTCTAAAGCACCTAAAGGTGATTATTCATTCCTTCTTGTTAGAGATGATGGTGGCTTGGACAATAGTGAGAGAGACAGAGAGTGTGAGAAGAAACTGGGTTCAGGATGTATTTTGAAGATAGACCTGCCAGGTTTGCTGACTAACTAGATGAGGATGTTAGAGGGAGACTATAAGAATCACCTGATGATTCCTTCTGAGCAACTAAGTAAAGGGGGTGCCATTCAAAGAGATGGGGAAGTCTCTGGGAGAGTAGACCTGGGGGTAGGGGTGGGGTTGGGGAATTAAGAGTCGAGATCTAAGAAAAGGACTGTTAGACTTGAGGTGTCCGTTGGAACTCTGAGTGGAGGTGCCACGTGGACAGGTGGAGGTTTGAGTCTGAGGGTCAGCAGAGATCATGGTTGTGCTGCTTTCTATCTGTCTGACGTTTGGCAAATCACTGAGAAGCACTTCCCTTTACCCTCAAAATGGGGATCAACTTATCCACTCAAGGACCTTTTGGGGAATACAAGTCCTGGGATGATTTAATATTTACATGAAAGGAGTATGGTGCAGTGAAAGTGCTCCACGGAGTGACAGAATTTATTAGGAGGTAAGCCACAGGTAAATTAACTTGGGAGAGAAAAATTTATCATTATAAACCTGTCTCCAGGGAACAAATGAGGCGGGGAATGCAGGCAAACTGGTAAGGTAATCACCATACTTCCCCCTGAATCTGGGGCTCCATTAGGTTCCCTCGACTTCTCCGTTTTATTGACTACTTTTTTTCCTGTCAATGAGTTAATTTGTTCATTTCCCCCCATATTGATATTCACTTGTTGTAGCAACATTTGTTGAAAAGGCATTCGTTTTTCCATTGAATGTTGTCTTAGCAACTTGTTAAAAAATTTTGGGTTAATTTCTGTCCTCACTATTCTATTTCATTGTTCTGTAGGTCTATCCTTTCTTCAGTGCCTCAGTGTCCTGATTATGGAAAATTTCTAGCAAGTTTGGAATAGGATAAGTTTACAGTGTGAGTCTTCAAACTTTATTCTTCTTTTTCAAATTGTTTAGTCTATTCTGTTCCTCTTGTCTGTCCTGTATAAATGTAGAATTAGCTTATCAATATCTATGAAAAAAGCTTGCTGGGATTTTGATTGGGATTTTTTTCAATTTATAGATCAAACTGAGGAAAACTGACACCAGCACACTATTGAGGCCGTCAATCCATGAACACAATATGTCTCTACGTGTATTTGAATCTTCTTTTATTTCTTTCTTCTGTGTTGTGTAGTTTTCAGTGTATATCTCCTGCATATATTTTGTTGTTTATATCTAAGTATTTTATTTATTTAGTGCAATTATAAATGATACTTTTTTTAAAAAACAAATTTCAATTGTTCCTTGCTGGAAAATAGGAGTACTTTTGTATACTGATCTTGTATTTTGCAACATTTCCACTCACTTATTAGTTCTAGGAGTTTTTTGTGCATTTGTTGGGATTTTTTAATGCAGAATATTACACCCTGTGAACAGAGACATTCCTATTTTTTCCTTTTCAACAAGTATATCTTTCTTTTTCTTGTCTTATTGCACTAGCTAGGACTTCAATATTATGTATCATAGAGTGGTGAGAGAGGGTATTTTTGTCTTGTTCCTTACCTTAGGGAAAAACATTCAGTCTTTCATTATTAAGAATGATGGGGCTTCCCTGGTGGTGCAGTGGTTGAGAGTCCGCCTGCCAATGCAGGGGACATGGGTTTGGGCCCTGGTTGAGGAGGATCCCACAGGCCGCGGAGCAACTGGGCCCGTGCGCCACAACTACTGAGCCTGCACTCTGGAGCCTGTGAGCCACAACTACTGAAGCCAGCATGCCTAGAGCCTGTGCTCTGCAACAGGAGAGGCCGCCACAGTGAGAGGCCCGTGCACCGCACGAAGAGTGGCCTCCGCTCTCTGCAACTAGAGAAAGCCCATGTGCAGCAACGGAGACCCAACGCAGCCAAAAAAAAAAAAAAGAATGATGTTAGCTGTGGCGGGCAGTGGGGGGGGGGGTTGTTTTTTAATATAAATGGTTTTTATTAGGCTAAGAAAATTCTCTTCTTAGTTTCTGTAAGTTTTTATCATGAATAAATGGTAAATACTATTGAAAGATTTATATGCATCTATTGAGATGATCGTATGGTTTTCTTATTTATTATGCTAATCTAGTGAAATTACGATTGATTTTTCCATTGTTCAAACAGGTTTGCTTTCCTGAAGTGGATCTCACTTGGTTTGATGTATTCTTTCCATATATTGCTGTAATTGTGTATGTAACCTTGTATTCATTATTTTTGCAGATATATGCATATATATATAGATAAATTACTTCTTTATGGTTTTCTGTTGTAATTGTGTTTACTTTTCTTTGTCAGGCTTTGGTATTGGAGTGCACTGGCCTCATGAAAAGAATTGGAAAGTCTGCCTTACTTTTCTGGAAGAGCTTTGTAAAATTAGAATGATTTCTTCCTTACATGTTTGGTAGGATTCACCAGTGAAGCAATCTGGGCCTGGCATTTTGTTTCTATTCTATGGTGAATTTTAATAATTTCAATTTCTTTAATAGATGCAGAATTCTTACATCCTCTATTTTTCTTGTGAGTTTTGGTAGTTTATGTCTCCCAAGGAATTAGTCCATTTCACCTAAGTTGTTGAATTTATGAGGGTACAGTTCTTAGTATTCTCTTATTACCCTTTTAATGTCCATGGGATCAGTATTGATGTCCCTTGTTTCATTCATTATTGGTAATTTTTGTCTTCTATCTTTGTTTTTGGCCAGTGTGAATAGAGGTTTATCAATTTTATTCATCTTTCTGGAAGAAACAAATAAAAGAGTTGAAAATGGTTGTGTCTGGGTGTTGGAATCTATTGTGAGGCAGGGAATACTCTATCTGGTCATAAGTCTTTTAGAACCATTTGACTTTTAAAGTTACTCTTCTCTCTCTTATTCTTACGTCCTTAGGTGTACAATGTATTGATTTGATACATTTATTTTGCAATGTGATTGCCATAGTAGTGTTAATTAACACCTCGTCACATCACACAATTATCATTTCTTCTAGTAGTAGAAAAATTAAGATCTAATCTCTCAGCAGTGTAATGTTTATAATGCAGCTCTGTGTTTATAATCACTGTACTGTGTATTATATCTCCAACGTATTTATTTACTAGTTGTAAATATTATGTACCTTTAAACATCATCTCTTCCATTCCTCCACTCCTCAACCCCTGGTAACCACAATTTCACTTTCTGTTTTTTTGAGTTTGGTGTTTTTATTTTTATTTTTTTGTCTTTTTTAAAATTTTTATTATGATTATTTTTTAAAAGGCTGCTTTTTTTTAAAATTTATTTATTTATGGCTGTGTTGGGTCTTCGTTTCTGTGCGAGGGCTTTCTCTAGTTGTGGCAAGCGGGGGCCACTCTTCATCGCGGTGCGCAGGCCTCTCACTATCGCGGCCTCTCTTGTTGCGGAGCACAGGCTCCAGACGCGCAGGCTCAGTAATTGTGGCTCACGGGCCTAGTTGTTCCGTGGCATGTGGGATCTTCCCAGACCAGGGCTCGAACCCATGTCCCCTGCATTGGCAGGCAGATTCTCAACCACTGCGCCACCAGGGAAGCCCGAGTTTGGTGTTTTTAGAATTAAGATACATGATATATCATACAGTATTTGTCTTTCTCTGTCTCTTTTTCACTTACACTCGTGTCCTCAAGGTTCATCCATGTTGTTGCAAATAGTGGAATTTCCTTTTTCCACAAGGCTGAAGTGGATTCCACTGTACCTACATACCACGTCTTCCTCATTCATCTGTTAATGAACACTTCTTCAGTTGTTTCAGTATGTTGGCTATTGTGAATAGTGAAGCAATAAACACAGGAGTGCATGTATCTCTTCAACAACCTGTTTTCATTTCTTTTAAATATATACCCGGAAGTATGATTGCCAGATTATATGGCAGTTCTGTTTTTAATATTTTCAGGAACCTCTACTGTTTTCTATAGTTGGTTACACCAATTTACATTCCCACTAATGATGCACGAGTGTTCCCTTTTCTCCACATCCTCGCCAACACTTTTTATTTGTTGTCTCTTTGATAATAGCCATTCTGAAAGATGTAAGGTGATATCTCATTGTACTTTTGGCTTGCATTTCGTGATGATTAGTGATGTGGAGCATCTTTTTTGGTGTCTGTTGGCCATTTGTATGTCTTCTTTGGAAAAATGTTTATTTAGGTCCTCTGCTCATTTTTAAATTCAGGTTTTTTAATGTTGAGTTTTATGAGTTCTTTGTATATTTTTGATATTAACCCCTTATCATATATATAATTTGCAAATAACTTCTCCCATTCAGTAGACTGCCTTTTTTGTTGATATTTCCTTCACTGTACAAAGCTTTTTAGTTTGATGCTGTCCTAAATGTTTATTCTACTTTTTTCCCCTTGCCTAAGGAGAGAGATGGAAAAAGAATATTGCTAAAAGTGAAGTCAACCAGCTTACTATTTATGCTTTCTTCTAAGAGTTTTATGACTGCAGTTCTTATATTTATGTAATTAATTCATTTTAAGTTTATTTTCGTATACATTGTAAGAAAATGAACTAGTTTCATTCTTTTGCATGTAGCTGTCAAGTTTTCCCAACACCATTTTTGAAGAGGTTCTCTTATCCGTATTGTATATTCTTGCCTTCTTTGTCATGGATTAATTGACTGTAGGGGCGTGGGTTTATTTCTGGGGCCCTGTATTCTGTTCCATTGATGTATGTGCCTGTTTCTGAGCCACTACCAGACTGCTTTGATTACTATTGCTTTGTAGTCTAGTTTGAAATTAAGGAGTGTAATACCTGCAGCTTGGTTCTTCTTTCTCAAGATTGCTTTGGGTATTCAGGGTCTTTTTTGTTTCCATACAAATTTTAGAATTATTTTTTCTAGTTCTGTGAAAAATGTCATTGGGTATTTGATAGGGATTGCATTGAATCTGTAGGTTGCTTTAGGTAGTATGGATATTTTAACAATATTTATTCTTCCAATCCCTGATCATAACTTTCCATTGATTTGTGTTGTCTTCAACTTTTTTCATCCAAGTCTTCTAGCTTTCAGAGGACATGTCTTTCACCTCCTTGGTTAGATTTATTCCTAGGTATTTCATTTTTTTAATGAACATATAAATGGGTTTTCTTCATTTCTCTTTCTGATAGATTGTTGTTATTGTATAGAAATGCAACCTTTTTCTGTATATTAATTTTGTATTCTTTTTTTATTAAATTAATTAATTAATTAATTTAAATTTTGGCTGTGTTGAGTCTTCGTTTCTGTGCGAGGGCTTTCTCCAGTTGCGGAGAGCAGGGGCCACTCTTCATCGCGGTGCACGGGCCTCTCACCATCGCGGCCTCTCTTGTTGCGGAGCACAGGCTCCAGACACGCAGGCTCAGCAATTGTGGCTCAAGGGCCCAGCCGCTCCGCAGCATGTGGGATGTGGGATGCAGGATCCTCCCAGACCAGGGTTCGAACCCGCGTGCCCTGCATTGGCAGGCAGACTCTCAGCCACTGCGCCACAAGGGAAGTCCAATTTTGTATTCTTTAATTTTACTGAATTCATTTATTAGTTCTAATAGTTTTTGTTTTTGTAGAGCCTTTAGGGTTTTATATATATATATAAAATCATGTTATCTGCCAATAGTGATAGTTTTGTTTCTTCCTTTTCAATTTGAATTCCTTCTATTTGCTTTTACTCTCTGATTGCTATGCCTATAACATAGAATACTATTTTGAATAAAAGTGGTGAGAGTGGGCATTCTTGTCTTATTCCTGATTATAGAGGGAAAGCTTTCCTCTTTTCATCATTGAGTATTATGTTGGCTATGGGTTTGTCATATATGGCCTTTATTATGTTGAGGCTCCTTCTGTATTCACTTTGTGGCAAGTTTTTATTATAAATACATATTGAATTTTCTCAAATGCTTTTTCTGCATCTGTTGAGATTATTGTGATGATTTTTCACCTTTGTTTTGTTAATGTGGTATATCACATTGATTGATTTGTAGATATTGAACCATCCTTGCATCCCTGGAATTAATCCCACTCGATCATTCTGTATTATCTTATAATATGTTGTTGTTTTGTTTGATAATACTTGTTGAGGATTTTTGCATTTGTGTTCATCAGGGATATTGGCCTGTGATATCTTTTTTTGTGGTGTTTCTGTCTGGTTTTGGTATCAGGGTGATGTTGACCCTGTAGAATGAGTTTGTAAGCATTCCTTCCTCTTCAATTTTTTGAAATAGTTTGAGAAGGACTGGTATTAACTTTTCTTTAAATGTTTGGTAGAATACCCTTGTGAAGCTGTTCGGTCCTGGACATTTGTTTCTGGGAGCTTTTGGATCACTGATTTAATTTCATTACTAATAATTGGTCTATTCATGTTTTCATTTCTTTCCTGATTCAGTCTTAGAAGATGGCATGGTTCTAGAAAGTTACCCTTTTCTTCTAGTTTGTGTAATTTGTTGGCATATAATTGTTTGTAGTAGACTTTTATGATTGTAAGTATTTCTATGGTAAGTTTGTAACTTCTCTTTTATTTATTTTGCCCTTCTCTTTTCCTGATGAGTCTGTATAAAGTCTAATCAATTTTGTTTATCTTTTCAAAGAACTAGTTCTTAGTTTCATTGATCTTCCTATATTTTGGTCTCTCTCTCTTTTTTTTTTAATTGGAGTATAGTTGCTTTTCAATATTGTGTTAGTTTCTGCTGTACAAAGAAAGTGAATCAGCTATATGTATACATATATCCCCTTTTATTTCTGCTCTGATCTTCATTATTTCCTTCTTTCTACTAACTTTGGGCTTTGCTTGTTTTTCTTTTCCTAGTTTGTTTAGGTGGAAAGTTGGATTGTTTATTTGAGACTTTTCTTGTTTCCTAAGGTAGGCCTGTATTGAAATGAACTTCCCTCCTAAAACTGCTTTTGCTGCATCCCACAGATTTTAGAAAGTTGTGTTTCATTTTTATTTGTTGCAAGGTATTTTTGGATATCCTCTTTGATTTCTTCATTGACCTATTGGTTGTTTAATAGCATGTTGTTTAGGATCCATGTGTTTATGTTTTTTCCAGGTTTCTTTTTGTAATTGATTTCTAGTTTCATACTGTTGTGGTCAGAAAAGATGCTTAATATTTTCAATTTTCTTAAATTTATTGAGACTTGTTTTGTGACCTAAAATGTGATCTATCCTGGGGAATGGTCCTTCTGCAATTGAAAAGATTGTGTATTCTGCAGTTTTTGGATGGAATATTCTGTATATATCTCTAAAGCAATCTGTTTTTTTTGTCTTTTAAGGCCTTTGTTTCCTTATTGATATCTGTCTGGATGATCAGTCCATTGATGCAAATGTGGTGTTAAAGTCCACTACTATCATTGTATTACTGTCAATTTTCCCCTTCACACCTGTTAATATTATTTTTCTATATTTAATGCTCCTATGATCAGTGAATACATTTTTACAAAGTTTATATCCACTTCTTGGATTGACCCTTTTATCATTATTTACTGCCCTCTTTTTCTTTTGCTACATTCATAGTTTTAATATCTATTTTGTCTGATATGACTTTTGCTACGCCAGCTTTCTTTTAACTTCCATTTAATTGGAATATCTTTTGGCATCTTTCACTTTGTCTGTGCGTGTTTAAGATCTGACGTGAGTCTTGTGGCAGCATATAGATGGGTTTTGTTTGTTTATCCATTCATCCACCATATTTTTGATTGGAACATTTAGTCCATTTATATTTACTTTTTTTTTTAGGCCATACCATGTGGCTTGTGAGATCTTAGTTCCTTGACCAGGGATTGAACTCTGGTCCTCAGCAGTGAGAGCATGGAGTCCTAACCATTGGACAAACAAGGAATTCCTTAGTCCATTTATATTTAAAGTGATTATTGATAGATATGAACTTATTGCTATTAAAAAGAGTTTTGTGATTTTCTTGTAGTTTTCCTCTTTTAGTGTTTTCCCTTGTGGTTTGGTAATTTTTTTTTTTTTAGTGTTATACTTTGATTGTTTCTCTTTATTTTTTGTGTCTCTATTGTAGGTCTTTGGTTTGTGGTTACTGTGAGGTTCATACATATCAATCTCTCTCTCTATATATATGTATATATATATATATATATATATATATATATACACACACATACATATACAGTTATATATACCTATATATATATAGTTATAGTTACATATATTAGTTTACTTTAGCAGATAGTTACTTGAGTTCAAAGACATTCTAAAATCAGTACATTTTTACTCCCTTATCCCATGTTTTTTATGTAATAGATGTTATATTTTACATCTTTTTACTCAATGTAGTTATAGTTTCTTTTACACTTTTGTCTTTGAACCTTTGCACTAGCATTTTAAGTGCCTGATCCACTGACTTTATTATATATTTTCCTTTACCAGTGAGATTTTTTTCTTTTGTACATTTTCATATATCTATTTATTGTCTTTTCTTTTCCACTTAAAGAAGATACTTAACATTCTTTGTTTGGCCTGGTTAGTGGTGATGAACCCCTTTAATTTTGCTTTTGTGGGAAATACTTTATCTTTCCTTCAAGTCTCAGTGATAACCTTGCTGAATAGAGTAGTCTTTGTTGTAAAGTTTTTCCTTTCAGCACTTTAAATACATCATATGTCTCCATCTGGCCTGGTTCTTGCTGAAAAATCAGCTGATAGCCTCATCAGTTTTTCCTTGCATGTGACTAGCTCGGTTTCTCTGGCTACCTTTAAAATTCTTCCTTTATCTTTAACTTTTGCCATTTTAATTATGATATGTCTTCGTGTGGATCTCTTTGGGTTCGTCATGTTTGGGACTCTGTGCTTCTTGGACCTAGGTATTCTCCCCACATTAGGGAAGTTTTTAGCTATTATTTCTTCAAATAAAATTTTTGCCACTTTCTCTCTCTCTTCTCTTTCTGGGATTTCTATAATGCATATGTTGACATTTTTGACATTCTCTCAGAAGTCCCTTAAACTATTCCTCAAATTTTAGTTTGGTTTTTTTTTTTTTCCTGTTCTGATTGGGGATTTCCCACTATTGTCTTCCAAGTAGCTTATGAATTCTTCCATATCATCCAATCTGCTGTTTTCACAGTGTATTTTTCACTTCAGTTATTATATTCTTCAGCTGGTTTGGTTCTAACTTGGTTGAAGTTCTCACTGAGTTCCTGTATTTTCTCCTGAGTTTGGTGAACATCTTTATGATCATTACTGAAACCCTTTATTAGGCATATTACTTATCTCCATTTCATTAGATAATCTTGTTCTTTTGTTTCGAACATATTCCTCTGCCTCCTCATTTTGTTTGACTTTCTGTGTTTGTTTCTATGAACTTGGTAAACTAGTTTCCTTTTCTAGTCTTGAAGGCATGGCCTTGTGTAGGAACACCCCATATGCAGACTACATGTTCCTGATTCTCATCAGGCTGGATGGGGCTGGAGCAGGCACAAGCCAGTGTTTCCTGGGATGTGCAAGGCCTGAGTCACCTTTGTAGGACAACTGTTTCTGAAGTGGTTATGAATGGGGGGTTGGTCACTAAGGTCACCTTTGTGGGATGGCTGTAGCTGGAGTAGGTGCAGTCTGGAGGAGCTTTCTCAAGGTGTGCTGGAATGAGCCAGGGCTGCCTTGGTGGACATTGCATCTGGAGTGGGCACAAGTCAGGTTTTTCACGGGGTGTGCTGAGCTGAGACAGGGCCACATTGGCAGAATGGCTGGAGCTAGAATGGGCACTAGTTGGGGTTTTTCACAGGGTATACTGGGCCAGCCTGGTGAGAGTGAAACTTGGTTGGGTGGCTGTAGCTGAGCAAGTGCAGGCCAGACTTTTCTCAGAGTGCACTGGGCTGGGCTGAGGTTGCCTTGTGCACTCAGGTTGCCATGGCTGGAGCTAGAGTGAGCATGAGTGATAGAGGTCCCTGGATATGCCAGGCCAGCTGTGGTTGTCTTGATGGGGTGGCTGGTGCTGAAGCAGGCACAGGCTTTGAGGCATGCTGGGGCAGCCTTGTCAGGGTTGCTGGAGCACCAGGAACCTTTCAAACTACTGCCTCTGTGTTGGGACTTGGAGTGAGTTGGTTTGTGCACAAGCCCTTTAATAGCAGGATCCTGGTTTCCTACAACTTTCTGGCTCTCCTTAGTGTAAGCCCTGCTGGCTTTCAAAGCCAGGCATTTTGGAGGCTCAACTTCTGGGCCAGGCCCCCAGGGCCGGTATGCATGATGCAAACTTCCTAGTTCATGATATCCTCTCCTGCTTGTGGGTCAATGCACCAGGGGTGTGCGTCCTGACTAGATTGTGCCTTTGTCCTTCCTACCTGTCTCAATGTGTTTTTTTCTTAATATCCTTAATCGTAGATATTTGCTCTACCAATCTTCAAGTCATTCTCAGAGACAGTCATTCTATATGTATTTGTAGTTTTGGTGTGTCCATGGGAGGAAATCAGCTCAGGATATTTCTACTCTGTCATTCAGATCCTACCCATATATGTTTCCTTTTCATTTTGTTGTTTCTTTTGCAGGGCAGAAGCTTTTTATTTTGGTGTAGTTCTACTCATTGATTTTTTTTTTTCATTCTTTTTACTTTTGGTGTCATATTCAAAAAAATCACTGCCAATGTTGAAGAGCTTTCCCCCCATGTTTGCTTTTAGGTGTTTTGTGGTATCAAGTTTTATGTTTAAGTCTTTGATCTATGTTGAGTCAATTTTTGTGAGTGGTGCAAGATAAGAGTCCAATTTTATTTTTCTTCATGTTTTCACCACACCATTTGTTGAAGAGACTATCCTTTCCCCCTTGGGTGTTCTTCACTCTCTTGTCAAATATAGGTTGCCTGCATTTATTGGGGTTTAATTCTGAGGCCTCTATTCAGTTCTAATTGTCTCTGGGTCTATTTTTATGTCAGTACCGTGCTGTTTTAAATTCTATAGCTTTGAAATCAGGAAGTGTGATATCTGTTTTTCTTCTTCTTTCTCATGATTGCTTTGGCTATTTGAGGTCTTTTGTGGTTCCATACACATTTAGCATTCTTTTCTTCTATTTGTGTGATAAATGTCATTGGGCCCTTTGGTTTTGGATAGGTGAGGTTGTCAGGAAAGCAAGTGATGAGGACCAGTTAGTAAGAAATTGGAGGCATGGCAGCAGAGACAGATGGCAAGAAGCATGAGGACAAGGAAATTTCCCAGGAGCTTGCTTTCCTTCCAGCCACCCATTTCTGGTTCTGACCCCCATGCATCCCTCACGACTATGTCCAGAGCTTTTCTAGTGACCACAGTCTGTGATTCTCATTTCCACTCAGCCTTAAGTCAGTGAGTTTTTCCAACTTGATCTATCTCAGCTGCTCCTGGCTTGAGCTGGCTTGGCTCCTGGGGCTTGGATGTATCAAAGAAGGGCCTGGGATGTGATTTTTTTAGCCCTGCTTGGTGCTGAGGCCTCAAGCTGCATTCAGTCCAGGCTTCTTTCCTTAGGCTCCTGGGGAGGGCAAAGCCTAGAGGAGGCTACCAGGAGAGCCCAGGCCTAAGTGAAAGAAACATCTGGAAGAAATGCACAGAGATTTTTGAGGGGAAAAAAGAGGAAGAGAACAAAGCAAACAAAAAAATGATAGTGATTGCATTGAATCTATAGATGGTTTTGGGCAGCATGGATATTTTAACAATATTAACTCTTCCAATTCATGAACACAGATATTTTTCTATTTGTTTCTGTCTTTGGTTTCTTTCAACAAAGTCTTGTAGTTTTCATTGTACAAAACTTTTCACTTCTTTGTATTTCTAAGTATTTTATTGTTTTTGATGTTATTGTGAATATGATAGCTTTTTAAAATTTCTTTTTCAGATGTTTCATTTCTATTATATAGAAATGCAACTGATTTCTGTGTATTGATCTTATATGCTGCAACTTGACTGAATTCATTGATTAGATCCTATAGCTTTTTCATTGAGTCTTCGAGATTTTCAATATGTAAGATCATGTCATCTGCAAATAATGGCAATTTTATTTCTTTCTTTCTGGTTTGAAAACCTTTTATTTCTTTGCCTTGTCTGATTGCTATAGCTAGGACTTCCTTCTAATACTATGTTGAATAATAGTGGTAAGCCTGGGCACCCTCGTCTTGTTCCTAACCTTACAGGAAAATCTTTCAATTTTTCTGTTTTATAATTAAAAAATAAATTATAGTCCATTGAGTATGTTAGCTCTGGCGTTGTCATATAGTATTTATTATGTTGATATATGTTTCTTCTATATCTAATATGTTGAGGGGTTTTGTCATGAAAAGATGTATTTTCTCAAATACTTTTCTGCATCTATTAAGGTGATCCTATAATTTTTATCTTTCATTCCACTAATGTGGGGTATCACATTTATTGATTTACATATGTTGAATTATCCTTGCATCCTAGGGATAAATTCTACTCGGTTATGGTGTATAATCTTTTTAATGAGTTTTCAAATTTTGTTTGTTAGTATTTTGTTGAGAAATTTTCATCTATGTTAATCAGGGATAATGGTCTATAGTTTTCCATTCTTTTAGTGTTCTTATCAGGCTTTGGTGTCAGGATAATTGTGGCTTTATAAATTGAGTTTGGAAGTGTTTCCTCCTCTTCAGTGTTTTGGAAGAGTTTGAGAAGGATTGTCATTACTTCTTTAAATGTTTGGTAGAATTTGCCAGTAAAGCCATCTGGTCCCGGTGGTTTCTGTGTTAGGAGGTTTCTGGAATGTTCTAGAGATGTTTGTTAGTTCCATTTATTATATTGTACAGTTTAAGTGTATTTTTTCCATTCTGATTTCTGTTGGGATGATCTATCCATTGTTGAAGGTGAGATATTTAGGTCCCCTACTATTTTTTTAACATCATTATTTTTTATTTATTTATTTTTAATTTACTTTGTATACAGCAGGTTCTCTTGGTTACCGATTTTATACATTGACATATATGTCAATCCCAATCTCCTAATTCAGCCCACAACCATCACCCCCCACCCCTGCTTTCCCCTTTTGGTGTCCATATGTTTGTTTTCTACATCTGTGTCTCTATTTCTACCTTGAAAACTGGTTCATCTGTAACATTTTTCTAGATTTCACATATATGCGTTAATATATGATACTTGCTTTTCTCTTTCTGACGTACTTCACTCTGTATGACAATGTCTAGGTCCATCCACGTGTCTACAAATGACTCAATTTCGTTCCTTTTTTATGGCTGAGTAATATTCCATTGTATATATGTACCACAGCTTCTTTATCTATTTGTCTGTCAATGGGCATTTAGGTTGCTTCCATGACCTGGCTACTGTAAATAGTGCTGCAACGAACATTGGGGTGCCTGCGTCTTTTTGAATTATGGTTTTCTCTGGGTATGTGCCCATTTTCTGTCTCTATACTTTGTTTATACCACATTCTCTACCTAGAGGCCTGAAAGACCTATTGAAATCACCTGCCTTTCACATCCAGAGCAACCTAAGTTTCTGATGATCACAGATAAAAGAGATCAGACTTCACAGTTAACATGACCATTTTTGTTTTGGAAATTTGTGTCTTCCTAAATTTACAACTCTTTAGACATAACTGTAAGTTCCTTTAATAATCACTCTCTCTTTTCTAACCACTGTTTCTTAACTATCATGTTATCTCCATTCTTGGACTTACTTCTTGACATACAATAGTACCTAATTGAGCAAATCTTTAAAAGAAGTTCTAAACATGGTAGGTATAATGTCAGCATCCTTAGACATCTAAAAATATACTTATTTTCTTTCATATATTAATGATAATTGCCTGGATAATAAATTCTAGGTTCTCGCTTGCCTTTTTTAGGACTTTGAAAATATACTTCATTTTCTCCTGTATTCATTATTAAAGATGAGCTCTCTGAAGTCCACCTATTTTTTATCCTTTTAAAAAAGAAAAATTGTAGATGGCTTTCTGTATCCTTGGGGTTGTAACACTTTTTCCAGGGTCTGTATAAGTGCTAGTCTTTTCTCAGTTATGTTGCTCAATCCACAGAGCTCCTTTAAGTATAAAAAAGTATGTTTTCTTCAAAGCAAGAAGATTCTTTTCTTATTTTTTAATTTTTTCCCTACTCTTACCTTTTAATCTATTTCCATCTGTAACTCTCTTTAGGAAGAGCTGAGGCTCAGGCTTCGGAGTTCAGATCCCAGGGAGAGGACTGGGGTTGGCTGCGTGAACACCACCTGAAGGGAGCTAGTGTGCCACACCTAGCAGGGAGGGAGTCCACGAAAAAGTCTGGAACTGCCTAAGAGGCAAGAGACCATTGTTTCAGGGTGCACAAAGGGTGGGTATTCAGAGCAATGCCTAAACCAGCTCCAGAGTGGGGCGTGAGCTGCGGCTATCAGTGTGTACACCAGAGATGGTCATTAAACAATAAGGCTGTTGCTGCAGCTACCAAGAAGCCTGTGTGCAAGCACAGGTCACTATCCACACCTCCGCTCCCAGGAGCCTGTGCAGCCTGCCACTGGCAGAGTCCCATGATCCAGGGACAACTTCCCCAGGAGAACACATGGCATGCCTCAGGCTGTTGCAAAGCAATGCCGGCCTCTGCCACCACAGGCTCGCCCTGCATCCTGTACCCCTCCCTCCCCCCGGCCTGAGTGAGCAACAGCACCCTAATCAGCTGCTACTTTAACCCCGTCCTGTCTGGGTGGGGAACAGATGCCCTCAGGTGACCTACATGTAGAGATGGGGCCAAATCCAAAGCTGAACACCAGGAGCTGTGCGAACAAAGAAGATAAAGGGAAATTTCCCCCAGCAGCCTCAGGAGCAGCAGATTAAATCGCCACAATCAACTGGATATACCCTGCATCTGTGGAATACCTGAATAGACAACGAATCATCCCAAAATTGAGGCTGTGGACTTTGGGAGCAACTGTAGACTTGGGGCTTGCTTTCTACATCTAATTAGCCTCTGGTTTTATGTTTAAATTACTTTAGTACTTACAACTTATTATCATTGGTATACTTGTTTATTGATTTGGTTGTTCTCTTCCTCTCTCTCTCTCTCTCCATATATATATATATATATATATATATATATATATTTTTTTTTTTTTTTTTCTTTTTCTCTTTCTGAGTGTGTATGTGTATGCTTCTCTGTGTGATTTTGTCTATATAGCTTTGCTTTTGCCATTTGCCCTAGGGTTCTGACTGTCCCTTTTTTTTTTTTTTTTTTGATAGTTTTTAGTGCTTTTTATCATTGGTGGATTTGTTTTTTGGATTGGTGCTCTCTTTCTTTTTTTCTTTTTTGTATTTTATTTTTAATATTTTTTTCTAGTTTAATAACTTTATTTTCTTTTATTTATTTATTTGTTTGTTTATTTTTCTTTCTTTCTTTTCTTTCTTTCTTTCATTCTTTTTCTCCCTTTTCTTCTGAGCCATGTTGCTGACAGGGTCTTAGTGCTCTGCCCTGGTGTCAAGCTTGAGCCTCTGAGGTGGGAGAGCCGAGTTCAGGACACTGGTCCACCAGAGACCTCCTGGCCCTGCATAATACCAAATGGCAAAAACTCTCCCAGAGATCTCCATTTCAATGCTAAGATCCAGCTCCACTCAACGACCAGCAAGCTACAGTACTGGACACCCTATGCCAAACAACTAGCAGGACAGGAACAAAAAACACACCCATTAGAAGAGAGGCTGCTTAAAATCATAACAAGTTCACATACAACCAAAAGCACACCACGGGACGTGGTCCTGCCCACCAGAAAGAAAAGTTCAAACCTCATCCACCAGAACACAGGCATCAGTCCCCTCCACCAGGAAGCCTACACAACCCACTGAACCAAATTTACCCACTGGGGGAAGACAGCAAAAACAATGGGAACTACGAACCTGCAGCCTGTGAAAAGGAGACCCCAAACACAGTAAGTTAAGCAAAATGAGAAGACAGAGAAATACACAGCAGATGAAGGAGCAAGGCAAAAACTCACCAGACCAAATAAATGAAGACAAAATAGGCAGTCTACCTGAAAAAGAATTCAGAGTGATGATAGTAAAGATGATCCAAAATCTTGGAAATAGAAATGAAAAAATACAACAAACGTTTAACAAAACCTAGAAGAACTGAAGAGCAAATAAACAATGATGAACAACACAATAAATGAAATTTAAAATTCTCTAAAAGGAATCAATACCAGAATAACTGAGGCAGAAAACAGAGAAGTGACCTGGAAGATAAAATAGTGGAAATAACTACCACAGAGCAGAATAAAGAAAAAAGAAGGAAAAGAATTGAGGACAATCACAGAGACCTCTGGGACAACATTGAATACACCAACATTCAAATTATAGTGGTCTCAGAAGAAGAAGAGAAAAGAAAAGGGACTGAGAAAATATTTGAAGTGATTATAGTTCAAAATTTCCCTAATATGGGTAAGGAAATAGTTAATCAAGTCCAGGAATGGCAGAGAGCCCCATACAGGATAAATATAAGGATAAACACGCCAAGACACATATTAATCAAACTTACAAAATTAAATACAAAGAAAAATTATTAAAAGCAGCAAGGGAAAAGCAACAACTAACATACAAGGCAATCCCCATGAGGTTAACAGCTTATCTTTCAGCAGAAACTCTGCAAGCCAGAAGGGAGTGGCAGGACATATTTAAAGTGATGAAAGGGAAAAACCTACAACCATCATTACTCTACCCAGCAAGAATCTCATTCAGATTCAATGGAGAAATTAAAATCTTTACAGACAAGCAAAAGCTAAGAGAATTCAGCACCACCAAACCAGCTCTACAACAAATGCTTAAGGAATTTCTCTAGACAGGAAACAAAAGGGAAGGAAAAGGCTTACAATAACAAACACAAAACAATTAAGAAAATGGTAATAGGAACATACATATTGATAATTACCTTAAATGTAAATAGATTAAATGCTCCAACCAAAAGACACAATCTCACTGAGTGGATACAAAAACAAGATCCATATATATGCTGTCTACAAGAGACCCACTTCAGACCTAGGGACACATACAGTCTGAAATTGAGGGGATGGAAAAAGATATTCCATGCAAATGGAAATCAAAAGAAAGCTGGAGTAGCAATTCTCATATCAGACAAAATAGACTTTAAAATAAAGATTATTACAAGAGACAAAGAAGGACACTACATAATGATCAAGGGATCAATCCAAGAAGAAGGTATAACAATTGTAAATATTTATGCACCCAACATAGGAGCACCTCAATACATAAGGCAAATGCTAACAGCCATAAAAGGGGAAATCAACAGTAACACAATCATAGTAGGGGACTTTAACACCCCACTTTCACCAATGGACAGATCATCCAAAATGAAAATAAATAAGGAAACACAAGCTTTAAATGATACATTAAACAAGATTGCCTTAATTGATATTTATAGGACATTCCATCCAAAAGCAACAGAATACACTTTCTTCTCAAGTGCTCAAAGAACATTCTCCAGGATAGATCATATCTTGGGTCACAAATCAAGCCTTGGTAAATTTAAGAAAATTGAAATCGTATCAAGTATCTTTTCCGACTACAACGCTATGAGACTACATATCGATTACAGGAAAAAAATCTGTAAAAAAATACAAACACATGGAGGCTACACAATACACTACTAAATAACCAAGAGATCACTGAAGAAATCAAAGAGGAAATCAAAAAATACCTAGAAACAAATGACAATGAAAACACGATGACCCAAAACCTATGGGATGTAGCAAAAGCAGTTCTAAGAGGGAAGTTTATAGCAGTACAATCCTACCTTAAGAAACAAGAAACATCTCAAATAAACAACCTAACCTTACAACTAAAGCAATTGGAGAAAGAAGAATAAAAAATCCCCAAAGTTAGAAGGAAAGGAATCATAAAGATCAGATCAGAAATAAATGAAAAAGAAATGAAGGAAATGATAGCAAAGATCAATAAAACTTAAAGCTGGTTCTTTGAGAAGATAAACAAAATTGATAAACCATTAGCCAGACTCATCAAGAAAAAAATGGAGAAGACTCAAATCAATAGAATTAGAAATTAAAAAGGAGAAGTAACAACTAACACTGAAGAAATACAAAGGATCATGAGAGATTACTACAAGCAACTATATGCCAATATAATGGAAAACCTGGTAGAAATGGACAAATTCTTAGAAAAGCACAATGTTCCGAGACTGAACCAGGAAGGAATAGAAAACATAAAAAGACAAGTCACAAGCACTGAAATTGAAACTGTGATTAAAAATCTTCCAACAGGGACTTCCCTGGTGGCGCAGTGGTTAAGAATCCACCTGCCAATGTAGGGGACACGGGTTCGAGCCCTGGTCCAGGAAGATCCCACATGCCACGGAGCAGCTAAGCCCGTGTGCCACAGCTGCTGAGCCAGTGCTCTAGAGCCCATGAGCCATGGTTGCTGAGCCCGTGTGCCACAACTCCTGAGGCCCACGTGCCTAGAGTCCGTGCTCTGCATCAGGAGAGGCCACTGCAGTGAGAGGCCTGTGCACTGCAGCGAAGAGTGGGCCGTGCTCGCCACCACTAGAGAAAGCCCACGCAGCAACAAAGACCCAATGCAGCCAAAAATAAATAAATTAATTAATTAAAAATAAATCTTCCATCAAACAAAAGCCCAGGACCGGATGGCTTCACAGGCGAATTCTATCAAATATTTAGAGAAGAGATAACACCTATCCTTCTCAAATTCTTCCAAAATATAGCAGAGGGAGGAACACTCCCAAACTCATCTATGAGGCCACCATCACCCTGATACCAAAACCAGATAAAGAAGCCACAAAAAATGAAAACTGCAGGTCAGTATCACTGATGAACATAGATTCAAAAATCCTCAACAAAGCACTAGCAAATAGAATCCAACAACACATTAAAAGAATCATACACCATGATCAAGTGGGGTTTATCCCAGGAATGCAAGGATTCTTCAATATATGCAAATCAATGTGATAAACCATATTAACAAAATGAAGAAGAAAAACCATATGATCACCTCAATAGATGCAGAGAAAGCTTTTGACAAAATTCAACACCCATTTATGATAAAAACCCTCCAGAAAGTAGGCATAGAGGGTACTTACCTCAACATAATAAAGGCCATATATGACAAACACACAGCCAACATTGTTCTCAATGGTGAAAAACTGAAACCATTTCCACTAAGATCAGGAAAAAGACAAGATTTGCCCACTCTCACTACTATTATACAAAATAGTTTTGGAAATTTTAGCCACAGCAATCAGAGAAGAAAAAGAAATAAAAGAGATCCAAATCAGAAAAGAAGAACTAAAGCTGTCATTGTTTGCCGATGACATGATAATATACATAGAGAATCCTAAATATGCTACCAGAAAACTACTAGAGCTAATCAATGAATTTGGTAAAGTAGCAGGATACAAAATTAATGTACAGAAATCTCTTGCATTCCTATACACTGATGATGAAAAATCTGAAAGAGAAATTAAGGAAACACTCCCATTTACCATTGCAACAAAAAGAATAAAATACCTGGGAATAAACCTACTTAAGGAGATAAAAAACCTGTATGCAGAAAACTATGACACTGATGAAAGAAATTAAAAATTGTACAAACACATGGAGAGATATACCATGTTCTTGGATTGGAAGAATCAACATTGTGAAAATGACTGTACTACCCAAAGCAATCTACAGATTCATTGCAATCCCTATCAAACTACCAATGGCATTTTTCACAGAACTAGAACAAAAAATGTCACAATTTGTATGGAAACACAAAAGACCCTGAATAGCCAAAGCAATCTTGAGAAAGAAAAATGAAGCTGGATCAATCAGGCTCCCTGACTTCAGACTATACTACAAAGCTACTGTAATCAAGAGAGTATGGTACTGGCACAAAACAGGAATATAGATCAATGGAATAGGATAGAAAGCCAAGAGATAAACCCACACACATATGGTCACCTTATCTTTGATAAAGGAGGCAAGAATATACAATGGAGAAAAGACAGCCTCTTCAATAAGTGGTGCTGGGAAAACTGGACAGCTACATGTAAAAGAATGAAATTAGACCACTCCTTAACACCATACACAAAAATAAAGTCAAAATGGATTAAAGCCCTAAAGGTAAGGCCAGACACTATAAAACTCTTAGAGGAAAACCTAGGTAGAACACTCTATGACATAAATCACAGTAAGATCCTTTTTGACCCATCTCCAAGAGAAATGGAAATAAAAACAAAAATAAGCAAATGGGACCTAATGAAACTTAAAAGCTTTTGCACAGCAAAAGAAACCATAAACAAGACAAAAAGACAAACCTCAGAATGGGAGAAAATATTTGCTAATGAAGCATCTGACAAAGGATTAATCTCCAAAATATACAAACAGCTCATGCAGCTCAATATCAAAAAAATAAACAACCTAATCCAAAAATGGGCAGAAGACCTAAATAGACATTTCTCCAAAGAAGATATACACATTGCCAATAAACACATGAAAGGATGCCCAACATCATTAATCATTAGAGAAATGCAAATCAAAACTACAATGAGGTATCACCCCACACCAGTCAGAATCCCCATCATCAAAATATCTACAAGCAATAAATGTTAAAGTGAGTGTGGAGAAAAGGGAACCCCCTTGCACTATTAGTGGGAATGTAAATTGATACAGCCATTATGGAGAACATTATGGAGGTTCCTCAAAAAACTAAAACTAGAACTACCATATGACCCAGCAATCCCACTACTGGTCATATACCCTGAGAAAACCATAATTCAAAAAGAGTCATGTACCACAATGTCCATTGCAGCTCTATTTACAATAGTCAGGACATGGAAGCAACCTAAGTGCCCATCGACTGATGAATGGATAAAGATGTGGCACATATGTACAATGGAATATTACTCAACCGTAAAAAGAAATGAAATTGAGTTATTTGTAGTGAGGTGGATGGACCTATAGACTGTCATACAGAATGAAGTAAGTCAGAAAGAGAAAAACAATACCATATGCTAACACATATATATAGAATCTAAAAAAAAAAATAAAGGTTCTGAAGAACCTAGGAGCAGGACAGTATAAAGATGCAGACATAGAGAATGGACCTGAGGACAGGGGGAGGGGGAAGGGTAAGCTGGGATGAAGTGAGAAGTGTCATGGACATATATACACTACCAAGTGTAAAATAGATAGCTAGTGGGAAGCAGCCACATAGCACAGGGAGATCAACTTGGGGGAGATCAGCTTGGTGCTTTGTGACCACCTAGAGGGGTGGGATAGGGAGGGTAGGAGGGAGATGCAAAAGGGAGGAGATATGGGGATATATGTATATGTATAGCTGATTCACTTTGTTATACAGCAGAAACTAACACACACACACCATTGGAAAGCAATTATACTCCAATAAAAATGTTAAAAAATACCAATTAAATCATCTGTTCTACTGTGTCATTTAAAACTTGTGTTTCCTTATTAATCTTCTGTCTTGATGATCTGTCCATTGGTGAAAGTAAGGTGTTAAAGTCCCCCACTATTATTGTGTTACTGTCGATTTCCTCTTTTATAGCTGTTAGCATTTGCCTTATGTATTAAGGTACTCCTATGTTGGGTGCATATATATTTATAATTGTTATATCTTCTTCTTGGATTGATCCTTGTTCATTATGTAGTGTCCTTCCTTTTCTCTTGTAACATTCTTCATTTTAAAGTCTATTTTATCTGAAATGAGTATTTCTAATCCAGCTTTCTTTTGATTTCCATCTGCATGAAATATTTTTTCCATCCTCTCACTTTCAGTCTGTATGTGTTCCTAGGTCTGAAGTTGGTGTTTTGTAGACAGCATATATATGAGTCTTGTTTTTATATCCATTTATATCCATTCAGCAAGCCTATGTCTTGGCTGGAGCCTTTAATCCATTCACATTTAAGGTAATTATCAATATGCATGTTTCTATTACCATTTTCTTAATTGTTTTGGGTTTGCTTTTGTAGGTCCTTTTCTTCTCTTGTGTTTCCCGCCTATAGAATTCCTTTAGAATTTGTTGTAGAGCTGGTTTGGTGGCTTTTAGCTTTTGCTTGTCTGTAAAGCTTTTGATTTCTTTGTCAAATCTGAATGAGATCCTTGCCGGGTAGAGTAATCTTGGTTGTAGGTTCTTCCCTTTCATCACTTTAAATATATCGTGCCACTCCCTTCTGGCTTGTAGAGTTTCTGCTAAGAAATTAGCTGTTAACTTTATGGGAGTTCCATTGTATGGTATTTGTTGCTTTTCCCTTGTTGATTTTAAGAATTTCTCTTTGTCTTTAAGTTTTGTCAGTTTGATTACTATGTGTCTCAGTGTGTTTCTCCTTGGGTTTATCCTGCCTGGGTCTCTCTGCGTTTTCTGGACTTGGGTGGCTATTTCCTTTCCCATGTTAGGGAAGTTTTCAACTATAATCTCTTCAAATATTTTCTCGGGTCCTTTCTCTCTCTCTTCTCCTTCTGGGATCCCTATAATGTGAATGTTGTTGCGTTTAATGTTGTCCCAGAGGTCTCTTAGGCTGTCTTCATTTCTTTTCATTCTTTCTTCTTTATTCTGTTCTGTGGCAGTGAATTCTACGATTCTGTCTTCCAGGTCACTTATCCTTTCTTCTGCCTCAGTTATTCTGCCATTGATTCCTTCTAGTGTATTTTTCATTTCGGTTATTGTATTGTTCATCTCTGTTTGTTTGTTCTTTAATCCTTCTAGGTGTTTGTTCTTTAATTCTTCTAGATCTTTGTTAAACATTTCTTGCATCTTCTCAATCTTTGCCTCCATTCTTTTTCTGAGGCCCTGGATCATCTTCACTATCATTATTCTGAATTCTTTTTCTGGAAGGTTGCTTATCTCCACTTCATTTAGTTTTTCTGGGCTTTTATCTTGTTCCTTCATCTGGTACACAGTCCTCTGCCTTTTCATTTTGTTTATCTTTCTGTGAATGTGGTTTTTATTCCACAGGCTGCAGGATTGTAGTTCTTGTTTCTACTGTCTGCTCTCTGGTGGATGAGGCTCTCTAAGAGGTTTGTGCAAGCTTCTTGATGGGCGGGACTGGTGGTGGGTAGAGCTGGGTGTTGCTCTGGTAGACAGAGCTCCATAAAACTTTAATCCACTTTTCTGCTGATGGGAGGGCCTGAGTTCCCTCCCTCTTGGTTGTTTGGCCTGAGGTGACCCAGCACTGGAACCCACAGGCTCCTCAGTGGGGCTAATGGCAGACTCCAGGAGGGCTCACACCAAGGAGTACTTCCTAGCACTTCCGCTGCCAGTGTCCTTGTGCCTGCGGTGAGCCACAGCCGCCCCCCCCACCTCTGCAGGAGACCCTCCAACACTAGCAGGTAAGTCCGGTTCAGTCTCCTATGGGGTCACTGCTCCTTCCCCCTGGGTCCTGAGGTGCACACTACTTTTTGTGTGCCATCCAAGAGTGGAGTCTCTGTTTCCCCTAGTCCTGTCAAAGTCCTGCAATCAAATCCCACTAGCCTTCAAAATCTGATTCTCTGGGAATTCCTCCTCCTATTGCTGGACCCACAGGTTGGGAAGCCTGATGTGGGGCTCAGAACCTTCACTCCAGTAGGTGGACTTCTGTGGTATAATTTTTCTCCAGTTTGTGAGTCACCCACCAAGCAGTTATGAGATTTGATTTTAATGTGATTCTGCCCCTCCTACCATCTCATTGTGGCTTCTCCTTTTATAATAACGTATAATGGAAAATAACCTGAAAAAAATATGTATAAAACCGAATCACTTTGTTATACACCTGAAACTAATACAATGTTGAAAATCAACTATACTTCAATTGAAAAAAAGTTTAAAAAATGCACAAAATATAAATCTTTAATGTTCTCACCATAACAACAACAAAATTGTAAATACATGAGGTGCGTGATTTACCTTATTGAGGTAAACATTTTGCAATATATATGTGTATCAAATTATCATATTGTACACATTAAATACACACAATGTTATATGTCAATTATATCTCAATAATGCTTGAAAAAATATTATTGAATACACTTAAAACACTAATGTACATGTATATAGCAATGTTGGGGACACTGTTCATTTTTCCATAATACAGATTTTTATTATAACATTCCCCCCCAAACGTCATGTTCTTCCCCCAAAATTTCTTCTGGGGATCCTTCTAATTCTCTAGAATATTTTTTACTCATTCTTTATAGTAGCTGTGCAGTTTCCATGATATGGATGTACCAAAATTTATTCAGTCATTATCACATTTGTTGTTGCTAATCTTTGAGAAAATAATTCCACAAAAAACATGAAAGCACATATTTTAAGTTTTGATACTTTTATTTCATTTATTGTGGAAAGTTCCTAAAAGGAGAATTCCTGAAAAGAACACAATTTAATTTTAATAAATTGGATTCCAAAAAAGCCATAACAGTGCACATTTATACCTGCGAAGCACATAAATGCCCTTTTCTACACATCATACCCACCAATAGATTTTAGAGTGCTTTTTGGCTTCTGATGAGTTGAAGGTTGTTAAATAATATATATCACAATTTAATTTTTTTCTTTGTGGGGCATAACTGGTTATTGTTGACACTGGATTTTGCAATTTATTTCGATCACAAAGTTTTATTATGATTCATATGGCCTGCTATCAAGGACAATTTCCTTAGTCACAGAAAACTAAAGAAAATCTTTTCTACATCAAGAGAATCTTGACTTGGACCTTATTACTGAGACTCACAATTCCAACAAAACTTTATCCTCTTCTGTCATGTGAAATGTGGGATTGCCCCAGATGGCACTTTCACAATGTCAGAGAAGAGCCTTACCTGGATGCCTTTCACAGCCCTTGTTCTCAGTAGCAGCTGGTCAGCCTTCCTGCTTGTATTCTGTGTTCTAAGCAATAGAGGCATCATCCACTCTGGCCTTAGGTAGCCATCTGGGTTTGCATGTGTTTCCACATGCAGTCATGGATCTCCTCTTGGGAGTCCAGTACAACACCTGTCTAATATTCATATAACCAACTGTGAAATGTTGTTTATCTCTATTGGTTACTTCAGCCTTATTCATAGTTCAATCTGTTTCATTTTTTGATGAACCTTATAATTACTTTACATAGACTACCAAACTCAAAAACACTCCAATTATTTTTATCTCTGTACATCAAATTTCACCTATTTATGCATTCATTATAGATAAATGACAGTGACTCCTAAGAGCTTAAAAGTATCCCATAAGGAAAAAGACAGCTATGAATATGCACTGATTCCAGAGAATCTGGGGAATATTTGGCATGGGCAGAGGGTATCTTCTCTAAATAGGTGACAGGTAGGTGTAGCTTTTTGAGATCCTTATTTCCACTTTCTATCTTGAGTTACCAGTGCACTTACTGGATGAAGGATCTGAAGCTAGATCAAAAAAAGCTTCTATCCAAGACAGGCAGGGAGAATAGAGCCTAGTTTCTCTAGGGTATTTAAGAGAAAAAAATATTGTTTTTATTGTCCATGATAAAACCAATTCTTTTTTTACATTGTCAGTCACATATGTCTTTCACAGGAACTTGGTACTTCTAACAACGGAAATTAACAAGACCTGAAGCACCAATAACATCAAATAAAGCTGAGCCTCAAGGACACTGAAAAATGTCTAAATATTTCAGATATAAAAAGAGAAGATTGGAACTTTGTGTTTATGAACTGGTTTGATGAATAACAATTGAATTGATCCATTTTGAAAACACATTATTAGAAACTGATTGAGAAAAAGCTCCTTACAAACTATTTATGATTGAATTAATATTGTCAATCGAATTCAACCATGTGGTTTGCCTATAGGGCTACAGCAAAGTACCTCATGCTGGAAAATGCGAATGTGATGCTCCTGGAGTCTTTGTTCTTGACCCTCTAGATAACTGTTTTCCACCTTGATATGTATGTGTTCCATTTAGAGACTGGATGTTTCCTCAGGACCTTCTGGAAAGCTCCTAACACATCTTTGTTTCTCAAGCTGTAGATGAGTGGATTGAGCATGGGTGTGAGGACAGTGAAAAATACAGACACAGCCTGCTTCTGATCAGGGGTATGAGAGGAACCAGGTGTCATGTACATATAAACATATGGTCCTAGATAAAAGCTTACCACTGTTAAGATGGGAGAAGCAGGTGGCCAAGGCTTTGTTCCTGCCTTGGGGGGATTTCATATGCAGGACAGTGAGGAAGATGAAGGTGTATGAAGCCATAATAAGTCCAAAAGGGATGATGATAAATGTGATGCCCATCACAGAGACCACTACTTCATAGGTGGAAGTATCTTTGCATGAGATCTTCATGATTGCTGGGATCTCACAGAAGAAATGGTGGATTTCTCTGGAGCCACAGATAGGCAGATTCATAGTATAGAATGTGTGGGCTGTAGAAGCTAAAATGCCCCCAGTCCAAGACACTATGACCATTTGCACAGACCCCTTGGTTTGTAATGACTGCATATCTCAAGGGGTTACAAACAGCCACATATCAATCATAGGCCATGAGGGTCAAGAGGATATATTCAGCACCCCCAAGAGTAAAAAAGAAAAATAGCTGGGTTCCACAGCCAACACGAGTGATGTCCTTCCTTCCAGAGAAAAAGTTTACCATCATCTTTGCAACAGTGCCGCTGATGAGGGCCAGGTCTATGAGAGAATGGTGGCTGAGCAGAAAGTACATTGGAGTGTGGAGCCTCAAGTCCATCCATATCAGGAGGAGCAGGATGAAGTTCCCAATTACTGCAGCAAGCTAGATCAGGATGATAAGGTAGATAAGAATACTGACATACTTCATATTGGGGAAGAGTCCTGAGAGAACAACACCTGTTGTTAATGTCTCATTTTCTTCCTCAATGGCTATGACTGATCTGGTTGAACCAAAAGAAGAAGGAAAGGGGAACAAAAGTCAAATTAAATGCTTTAAATCCTTTAAAAATATTTTTATGGGTCAAGTATTGCTGTAATAATGTGAGATAAAAAATGACTCCACAAATGTCAATGGCTTATGACAATAAACATGTATTTTCTTGCTGCCATGGCTGTAAGTCAGGTGGAGCATTTTGCTTTAGGCTGCCAATCAAGTACAGATATACTCCACCAATACTTCTCTCATTCTGGGGCTTGCTCTTCTTAAGGAAGATGGCAGAAACCAAAAATGGGCAAGAAAAACTACATGATTCCCCCTAATGCCTGAACTTAGAACTGACTCTATTACTTGCTACCACATTCCCCTGACTAAAGCAAGTCACACGTAGAAGCCCAACATCAATGTGGTGGGGAAATAAACTCCACCCACAGTGAACCACAAAAGGATGAGGCATGAAGAGAGAAACGGAAACAACTAACATGATCTATTATATTTCTCATAGTTCCTACCTCCACCATCCTCAATTTCATGATTTTGATGCTGGGTTTTCAGATGTTTCATAATTTAATTTTTAGTCTTCTGTTTAATGTGTTCTGTTAAGCCTCAGTAATAAAGATCTATGGGTTTCCTTTGATCACAAACTATTTTCACTATGGAGAATGCCTTGAGATCATAGGCAGCCATTTCTTATAGCCACGGCTAGATATGCAACAGGTAAACACACAAACTTTTTTTCTTAGCAGTCCTCTACCTATGGATCTGGTTACATAAATCCGTGGACGAAACCATAGATAAATGTGAAATAGAGTGCAGCAAAATGAATCTGTTGTCCTTGTACTTGAATCTAGGAGGTCATTTTCTAAAACAACACACATCAGCCAAGGAATGAACCGATATAGTCAGTGGTGTGTTTTCCTTTAGATTTATTCATAGAAACTTATATAAACCACATCAGGATAAATTCAGAGATAATAACTAAATCAGATTTCATAAGCTCTAAATGAGAAATAAGATTGTGCCTGCATTCAAGAGGAAACATATTCCTCCCTAAAAGTTTGTGGAAATAGAAATGGAGAATTTTCTACTCTAAGCACCTTGAAACAGGCTAGAAGCAACTAAGCATGAAATGTAATTTTTATGACCATGTCACTAGTTACGCAGATTGTATTTAGGCATTAAGAAAACGTCAATCTACAACAAATCTGTAGGGTAGGAAAATGCAGTTAAGGGGTGGGGTAAGGGACAAATTTCAAACGGAAAACTCTGATTGGTACATGAAAAGTTCATTAAGATTTCCCACTTTCCCAACCAACACTGCCAAGTGGTACCACCTGGTGGCAACAATGGTGATGTGTAAATTCCCACTGAAAAATGAAGATGACACTGAGGATTTACTCTTAATGCTGCTTCATTGATGTTTACTAGGTTTACTTACTTCTGGGACCCAATAATTATGTTTTCCCATGAGCTGACTACTAAATTTCCAGATAGAGGTTATGGAAAGCTCTTAAGAACAGTGGGACAAGGAGGTGAAAGTTGAAGAAAGAACCAGATCCAAAAGGTGATTTAATTTAGTAAAAATGTTCTTAACATTTGTCCTGTATCCTTAAAGTTGCACCAGGTTAATTGAAATAAATATTCCCCCTTGGCTTTTCAAGTTGCTACAAAGGACTCTATTAAGGGGAAATATTACCCCGAAGAGAGGCAAAACAGTAGATATAATTATTGGAAGCCAGGCCAGTCTCTTCATCATTTTACCTGCGCTTGTTTACCTATACACACTGGATTTTCCTCAAAAAAACATGCTTTCCCAAAGTAGTGATGTTCCTGGTTGCTTCCTGAAGAAGGCTTGGTGTTAGGAGACTGGAGCATTTTGTTTTCCACCTGCAAGTGGTATTTCTGAGATCATATAGACAATTACATGTACACATGACAACAGCAAGTGCCCCAGAGGATCCTTGAGGCAAATAGGAAACCACAGAGGGAGTGAGTCCTTAGATACCCATTAAGTGATATGTTTTTCTCTATTGCATTGGGTTTTCCTTAAAACACGACTCTGGGGTGGGGAGGATTACCGTGTTTATCCGGGATTTTATTCTCCTGTGTTGCTTAAATACGTCCCACATTTTGGCTTCTCATGAAGCCTCATTTATTTGGGATGGATTTTCTGACTCATCAACAAGAAATTATGTTCTGGTAAATCATTACTGAATTTACCTGAAGATGGTAAATTTTACTTTCTCCAGTAGCAGTCACATACAGAAGGGATTTTTCTCTCTCGCAGATTCAAAACACGTTGTCGCTCAGGACAAACATAGCTCTTCATCATCATGAAAACTGGCCATCTTCGCTTTCAAATAATTTCTTTCCTAATGGTTTTCCACAAGTAATATATAAATATATTATCAGTGATAAAGCTTTTTAAAAATACACAGTTATAAGAAGTAACTAGTGAAATCTACTTATTCTCCTATCTCTTCCCATACCCTCCCTGGAGGTAGTTATTGATAACAAATTGTTGTGCATCTTTCCAACCATATATGAGATTTCTCTCTGTTTCATTTCTAGCTTTTTAAAATAAATTTTTATTTTGAAATGATTTTAGATTTACAGAAAAGATGCAAGAATAATACAGAGAATTCCCATATACCAGCTTCACTTAATGTTAATGTGTTTGTTAAAACTAAGAAATTAACATTGGTATATTACTATTAACTAAACTCCAGACCTCATTTGGGTTTCACCAATTTTTCCACTAATGTTATCTTTTTCCCTTCCAGGATTCAATCCACGATACCATGTTTCATTTAGTCATCATGCTTCCTCATCACCTCCTATCTGTGACATTTTCTGTGTTTCCATTTTTAAAGACTTTGAAAATTTAAAGAGTATTGGTCAGATATTATGTACAATATCCCTCAATTTGAGTTTCTCAGATGTTTTGCTATGACTAGATTAGAGTTATGTATTTAGAGAAGATTATTACATAGATAATATTATGTCTTATCAAGGGATACGTGACGTCAACATGAGTTATTGGTGGCTTGTTAACATTCACCACTTAGTTAAGGTAGTGTTAGCCAGGACGTTTCCATTTTAAAGCTACTATTTTTCCCCTTCTGTACTCTATTTTTGGAAGTGAATCTTTTGAATCCAGTTCACACTTAAGGGGATAAGGGCTTAAGCTCCACTTTCAGGGAGTGAGTATCCACATATTTATTACTTGGAATCTTGTAAGGAAGTTTTATCCCTTCTTCCCCATTTGTTTATTAAACCATTTATTTTTATCAGTATGCTCTCACGTATATGTATATTCAACTTTGTGTTATAATCCAACACCATGTTATTTATTATTCACTGTGTAAATACCTAGAAGGAGAATTGTTGGCTTTTAGCAAATCTGTATTTAACTTGATAAACATTTGTGAAAATGCTTTTGAAAGTGCTGTACCATTTTGTATTCCCACTCTGGCCAGCAGTTGGTATTGTCAGTTATTTGAATTTTAGCTGTTCTAACAGATACGTAGGGCTATGCTATGTGATTTAAATGTCATTTGTATTACTAACAGATTTGATTATCTTTTAATTGATTTTGGGTAAAGTTTCAGGTCAAATCTTTTATATATATATTCTAATTATTGATAATTCAGAGTTTAAAATTTTTTATAATTTTTAAATTTTGATTTATTTATTTATTTGGCTATGCTGCAGAGCTTGCAGGATTTTTTTTTTCCTTAACTTTTTTTTTTTTAACATCTATATTGGAGTATAATTGCTTTACAATGGTGTGTTAGTTTCTGCTTTATAGCAAAGTGAATCAGTTATACATATACATATGTCCCCATATCTCTTCCCTCTTCCTTCTCCCTTCCTCCCACACTCCCTATCCCACCCCTCTAGGTGGTCACAAAGCACCGAGCTGATATCCCTGTGCTATGTGGCTGCTTCCCACTAGCTATCTATTTTACGTTTGGTAGTGTATACATGTCCATGCCACTCTCTCACTTTGTCCCAGCTTACAATTCCCCCTCCCCGTATCCTCAAGTCCATTCTCTAGTAGGTCTGTGTCTTTATTCCCATCTTCTGCCTAGGTTTGTCATGACCTTTTTTTTTTTTTTTTTAGATTCCATATATATGTGTTAGCATACAGTGTTTGCTTTTCTCTTTCTGACTTACTTCACTCTGTATGACAGTCTCTAGGTCCATCCACCTCACTACAAATAACTCAATTTCATTTCCTTTTAAGGCTGAGTAATATTCCCTTGTATATATGTGCCAAATCTTCTTTATCCATTCATCTGTTGATGGACACTTAGGTTGCTTCCATGTCCTGGCTATTGTAAATAGTGCTGCAATGAACATTGTGGTACATGACTCTTTTTGAATTATGGTTTTCTCAGGGTATATGCCCAGTAGTGAGATTGCTGGGTCGTATGGTAGTTCTAGTTTTAGTTTTTTAAGGAACCTCCATAGTGTTCTCCATAGTGGCTGTATCAATTTACATTCCCACCAACAGTGCAAGAGGGTTCCCTTTTCTCCACACCCTCTCCAGAATTTATTGTTTGTAGATCTTTTGATGATGGACATTCTGACTGGTGTGAGATGATATCTCATTGCAGTTTTGATTTGCATTTCTCTAATGATTAATGATGTTGAGCATTCTTTCATGTGCTAGTTGGTAATGTGTATATCTTCTTTGGAGAAATGTCTGTTTAGGTCTTCTGCCCATTTTTGGATTGGGTTGCTTGCTTTTTGTTATTGACGTGCATAAGCTGCTTGTAAATTTTGGAGATTAATCCTTTGTCAGTTGCTTCATTTGCAAATATTTTCTCCCATTCTGAGGGTTGTCTTTTCATCTTGTTTATGGTTTCCTTTGCTCTGCAAAAGCTATTAAGTTTCATTAGGTCCCATTTGTTTATTTATTTTTTATTTCCATTTCTCTAGGAGGTGGGTCAAAACGGATCTTGCTGTGATTTATGTCATAGAGTGTTCTGCCTATGTTTTCCTCTAAGAGTTTTATAGTGTCTGACCTTACATTTAGGTCTTTAATCCATTTTGAGTTTATTTTTGTGTGTGGTGTAAGGGAGTGTTCTAATTTCATTCTTTTACATGTAGCTGTCCAGTTGTCCCAGCACCATTTATTGAAGAGGCTGTCTTTTCTCCATTGTATATTCTTGCCTCCTTTATCAAAGATAAGGTGACCATAGGTGCATGAGTTTATCTCTGGGGTTTCTATCCTGTTCCATTGATCTATATTTCTGTTTTTTGCCAGTAGCATGCTGTCTTGATTACTGTAGCTTTGTAGTATAGTCTGAAGTCAGGGAGCCTGATTGCTCCAGCTCCGTTTTTCTTTCTCAAGATTGCTTTGGGTATTTGGGGTCTTTTGTGTTTCCATACAAATTGTGAAATTTTTTGTTCTAGTTCTGTGAAAAATGTCAGTGGTAATTTGATAGGGATTGCATTGAATCTGTAGATTGCTTTGGGTAGTATAGTCATTTTCACAATGTTGATTCTTCCAATCCAAGAAAATGGTATATTTCTCCATCTATTTGTATCATCTTTAATTTCTTTCATCAGTGTCTTATAATTGTCTGCATACAGGTCTTTGCCCCTTAGGTAGGTTTATTCCTAGATATTTTATTCTTTTTGTTGCAATGGTAAATGGGAGTGTTTTCTTAATTTCTCTTTCAGATTTTTCATCATTAGTGTATAGGAATGCAAGAGATTTCTGTACATTAATTTTGTATCCTGCTACTTTACCAAATTCATTGATTAGCTCTAGTAGTTTTCTGGTAGCATATTTAGGATTCTCTATGTATAGTATCATGTCATCTGCAAACAGTGACAGCTTTACTTCTTCTTTTCCAATTTGGATTCCTTTTATTTCTTTTTCTTCTCTGATTGCTGTGGCTAAAACTTCCAAAACTATGTTGAATCATAGTGGTGAGAGTGGGCAACTTTGTCTTGTTCCTGATCTTAGTGGAAATGGTTTCAGTTTTTCACCATTGAGGATGATGTTGGCTGTGGGTTTGTCATATATGGTCTTTATTAGGTTGAGGTAAGTTCCCTCTATGCCTACTTTCTGGAGTGTGTTTATCATAAATGAGTGTTGAATTTTGTCACAAGCTTTTTCTGCATCTATTGAGATGATCATATGGTTTTTCTCTTTCAGTTTGTTAATATGGTGTATCACATTGATTGATTTGCATTTATTGAAGAATCCTTGCATTCTTGGGATAAACCCCACTTGGTCAAGCTGTATGATCCTTTTAATGTCCTGTTGGATTCTGTTTGCTAGTATTTTGTTGAGGATTTTTGCATCTATGTTCATCAGTGATATTGGCCTGTAGTTTTCCTTCTTTGTGACATCTCTGGTTTTGGTATCAGGATGATGATGGCCTCGTAGAATGAGTTTGGGAGTGTTCCTCCCTCTGCTATATTTTGGAAGAGTTTGAGAAGGATAGGTGTTAGCTCTTCTCTAAATGTTTGATAGAATTCGCCTGTGAAGCCATCTGGTCCTGGGCTTTTGTTTGTTGGAAGGTTTTTAAACACAGTTTCAATTTCAGTGCTTGTGATTGGTCTGTTCATATTTTCTATTTCTTCCTGGTTCACTCTCGGAAGGTTGTGCATTTCTAAGAATTTGTCCATTCCTCCAGGTTTTCCATTTTATTGGCATATAGTTGCTTGTAGTAATCTCTTATGAGCCTTTGTATTTTTGCAGTGTCAGTTGTTACTTCTCCTTTTTCATTTCTAATTCTATTGATTTGAGTCTTCTCCCTTTTTTTCTTGATGAGTCTGGCTAATGGTTTATCAATTTTGTTTATCTTCTCAAAGAACCAGCTTTTAGTTTTATTGATCTTTACTATCGTTTCCTTCATTTATTTTTCATTTATTTCTGCTGTGATCTTTACGATTTCTTTCCTTCTGCTAACTTTGGGGTTTTTTGTTCTTCTTTCTCTAATTGCTTTAGTTGTAAGGTTAGGTTGTTTATTTGAGATGTTTCTTGTTTCTTAAGGTAGGATTGTACTGTTATAAGCTTCCCTCTTAGAACTGCTTTTGCTGCATCCCATAGGTTTTGGGTCATCATGTTTTCATTGTCATTTGTTTCTAGGTATTTTTTGATTTCCTCTTTGATTTCTTCAGTGATCTCTTGGTTATTTAGTAGTGTATTGTTTAACCTCCATGTGTTTGTGGGTTTTTTACAGATTTTTTCCTGTAATTGATATCTAGTCTCATAGCGTTAGGGTCGGAAAAGGTATTTGATACGATTTCAATTTTCTTAAATCTACCAAGGCTTGATTTGTGACCCAAGATATGATCTATCCTGGAGAATGTTCTTTGAGCACTTGAGAAGAATGTGTATTCTGTTGCTTTTGGATGGAATGTCCTATAAATATCAATTAAGACCTTCTTGTTTAAGGTATCATTTAGAGCTTGTGTTTCCTTATTTATTTTCATTTTAGATGATCTGTCCATTGGTGAAAGTGGGGTGTTAAAGTCCCCTACTATGATTGTGTTACTGTTGATTTCCCCTTTTATGGCTGTTAGCATTTGCCTTATGTATTGAGGTGCTCCTATGTTGGGTGCATAAATATTTACAATTGTTATATCTTCTTCTTGGATTGATCCCTTGATCATTATGTAGTGTCCTTCTTTGTCTCTTGTAATAGTCTTTATTTTAAAGTCTATTTTGTCTGTTATGAGAATTGCTACTCCAGCTTTCTTTTGATTTCCATTTGCATGGAATATCTTTTTCCATCCCCTCAATTTCAGTCTGTATGTGTCCCTAGGTCTGAAGTGGGTCTCTTGTAGACAGCATATATATGGGTCTTGTTTTTGTATCCATTCAGCCAGTGTCTGTCTTTTGGTTGGAGCATTTAATCCATTTACATTTAAAGTAATTATCGATATGTATGTTCCTATTACCATTTTCTTAATTTTTGGGGCTTTGTTATGGTAGGTCTTTTCCTTCTCTTGTGTTTCCTGCCTAGAGAAGTTCCTTTAACATTTGTTGTAAAGCTGGTTTGGTGGTGCTGAATTCTTTTAGCTTTTGCTTGTCTGTAAAGGTTTTAATTTCTCTGTCAAATCTGAATAAGATCCTTGCTGGGTAGAGTAATCTTGGTTGTAGGTTTTCCCCTTCATCACTTTAAATATGTCCAGCTTGCAGGATCTTAGTTCCCCAGCCAGGGAGCGAACCTAGGCCCCAGCAATGAATGCACTGAGTCCTAACCACTGGAACACCAGGGAATAACCTTTTATATGTTTTCTGCATACAAGTTCTTTATCAGCTATATGTTTTGAAATACAGTTTTCCCAGTTTATGGCTTGTAATTTTCTTAATCATGAATTTTTAAAAACATTTTTATAGATATATAATTCAAATATTGTAAATTCACCTATGTAAAATATATACAATTAAATTGTTTTTAGTAATTTAGAGTTGTACAACTATCATCACAATCTAATATTAGAGCATTTCATCATTGCAAAAAGAAACACTATACCGAGTAATAGTCAATCTTCGTCCTCCCTTTCCCCAGCCATAAGCCCTCACTAATTTACTTTGTTTCCATACATTTGCCTAATCTGGAAAATTCATAGAAATTAAATCATATAATGTGCGGTTTTTTGTAGTTTGCTTTTTTCACTTAGCACAATGTTTTCAGCGTTTATGTATGTTATAGCACAAATCAGTACTTCATTCCTTTTTAATGCTAAATAATAATCTATTTTATTGATATAACAGTTTGTTATACATTCATCAGATTATGTGTATTTGGTTTTCATTTTTGTCTATTATAAATAATTTGTTATGAAAAAATTTGTGCTCAAGTTTTTGTGTGGACATATAATTCTATTTATCTCAGGTATATAACTAAAAGTAAAATTGCTTGATCGAATGATAACTCTATGTTAAACATTTTGAGAAAGTGATACACACTTTTTAAAAGTGACCACACCATTTTACACTCCCACCAGCAATGTATGAGGGTTATAATTACTCTACATCTTTGCATACACTTGTTGTCTGTTTTTTCTGTCTTAGACACCCTAGAAGGTATGAAGTAATATTTTATTGTGGTTTTGATTTGCATTTCCGTAATGACTACTGATGTCAACCATCATTTCAGTGCTTGTGTAGCCTTTGTACATCTTCTTTAGAGAAATGTCTATTCAAATCTTTTGCACATTTCAATGGGGTTTTTCATCTTTTTATTATTATTTTCCAGGTTTAATGAGGAATAATTGGCAAATATAATCATATATATTTAAAGTGCACAATGTGATGATTTGTTTAACATATAGATTATGAAAATATTATCAAGATCAAGATAATTAACATGCCCATCACCTCACATAGTTAAATCCTGTGTGTGTGTGTTTTTTGTGTGTATGTTCATATGTGTGTGTGTGGTGATAATGCTTAATATCTACTCTCAGCAATTTTCAAGTATTCAGTTCCATATTATTAACTATAATCGCTATGCTGTACACTGTCCTCAGAATGAGTCATCTCAAACTCTTCCCAGAGGAAGAAACACTCCCATACTCATTCTATGAGGCCACCATCACCCTGATACTAAAACCAGACAAAGATATCACAAAAAAAGAAAATTACAGACCAATATCACTGATGAATATAGACACAAAAATCCTCAACAAAATACTAGCAAACAGAATTCAACAACAAATTAAAAGGATCATACACCATGATCAAGAGGGATTTATCCCAGGGATGCAAGGATTCTTTGATATATGCAAATCATTCAATGGGATATACCATATTAACAAACTGAAGAATAAAAAACAAATGATCATCTCAAACGATGCAGAAAAAGCTTTTGAGAAAATTCAACACCAATTTAGGATAAAAAGTCTCCAGAAAGTGGGCAGAGAGGGAACCTACCTCAACATAATAAAGGCCATATATGACAAACTCACAGCAAACATCATTCTCAATGGTGGAAAACTGAAACTATTTCCTCTAAGATCAGGAACAAGACGAGGATGTCCACTCTCACCACTATTATTCAACATAGTTTTGGAAGTCCTGGCCACAGCAATCAGAGAAGAAATAGAAATAAAAGGAATCAAAATTGGAAAAGAAGAAGTAAAGCTGTCACTGTTTGCAGATGACATGATACTATACATAGAAAATCCTAAAGATGCCACCAGAAAACTACTAGAGCTAATCAATGAATCTGGTAAAGTTGCAGGATACAAAATTAATGCACAGAAATCTCTTGCATTTCTATACACTAACAACGAAAGATTAGAAAGAGAAATTAAGGAAACACTCCCATTTACCACTGCAACAAAAAGAATAAAATACCTAGGAGTAAACCTACCTAAGGAGGCAAAAGACCTGTACTCAGAAAACTATAAGACACTAATAAAAGAAATCAAAGATGACACAAACAGATGAAGAGATATACCATGTTCTTGGATTGGAAGAATCAATATTGTGAAAATGATTATACTATCCAAAGCAATCTACAGATTCAATGCAGTCCCTATCAAATTACCAATGGCATTTTCCACAGAACTAGAACAAAATATCTTAACATTTGTATAGCGACACATAAGACCATGAATAACCAAAGCAATCTTGAGGAAAAAAAAAATAACAACAAAAAAAATGGAGTTGGAGAAAACAGGCTCCCTGACTTCAGACTATACTACAAAGGTACAGTAATCAAGAAACTATGGTACTGGCACAAAAACAGAAATATAGATCAATGGAACAGGATAGAAAGCCCAGAGATATATTCACACACCCATGCACCTATGGTCAACTAATCTATGAAAAAGTAGACAAGAATATACAATGGAGAAAAGACGGTCTCTTTAATAAGTTGTGCTGGGAAAACTGGACAGCTACATGTAAAAGAATGATATTAGAACACTCCCTAACTCCATACACAAAAATAAACTCAAAATGGATGAAAGACCTAAATGTAAGATTGGACACTATAAAACTGTTAGAGGAAAACATAGGAAGAACACTCTTTGACATAAATCACAACAAGATCTTTTTTGACCCACCTCCTAGAGTAATGGAAATAAAAACAAAAATAAACAAATGGGACATAATGAAACTTAAAAGCTTTTGCACAACAAAGGAAACCATAAACAAGATGAAAAGACATCTCTCAAAATGGAAGAGAATATTTGCCAACAAAGCAACTGACAAAGGATTAATCTCCAAAATATACAAAGAGCTCAGTCAGCTCAACATCAAAAAACCAAACAACCCAATAAAAAATGGGCAGAAGACCTAAATACACATTTCTCCAAAGGAGATATACAGATGGTCAACAAACATGTGAAAAGATGCTCAATAATACTAATTATTAGAGAATTGCAAATCAAAACTACAATGAGGTATCACCTTACACTGGTCAGAATGGCCATCATCAAAAATTCTACAAACAATAAATGCTGGACAGGGTGTGAAGAAAAGGGAACCCTCTTGCACTGTTGGTGGGAATGTAAATTGATACAGCCACTATGGAGAACAGTATGGAGGTTCCTTAAAAAACTAAAAATAGAACTACTATATGACCCTTCAATCCCACCAATGGGAACATACCCAGAGAAAACCATAATTCAAAATGACACATGCACCCCAATGTTCATTGCAGCACTATTTACAGTAGCCAGGTCATGGAAGCAACCTAAATGCCCATTGACAGATGAATGGATAAAGAACATGTGGTACATATATACAATGGAATATTACTCAGCCATAAAAAGGAATGAAATTAGCTCATTTGTAGGGACGTGGATGGACTTATAGACTGTCATACAGAGTGAAGTAAGTCAGAAAGAGAAAAACAAATATCATATATTAACACATATGTGTGGAATGTAGAAAAATGGTACAGATGAACCTGTCTGCAAGGCAGAAATAGGGACACAGACTTAGAGAACAAACATATGGACACCAAGGCAGGAAAGAGAGGCTGTGATGAATTGGGAGATTGGGGTTGACATATAAACACTTATATGTATAAAATAGGTAACTAATGAAAACCTGCTGTATAGCACAGGGAACTCTACTTCACTTCGCTATACTGTAGAAATTAACACAACATTGTAAACAACTATACCTCCCCCCTCCCAAAAGAACTAGTTTATCTTATAACTGAAAGTTTTTGTGCTTTGACCTACATCTCCCCATTTTCCCTACCCACAGCCCCTCACTATTATACACCTTGTTTTCATAAAATCAGCTTTTTAAATTACTTTTAAGTAACATCAAATAGTATTTGTCATTCTCTTTCTGGCTTATTTCACTTAGCATAATGCCCTCCATATTCATCAATGTTGTCACAAATGACAAGATTTTCTTCTTTTTTGAATAATATTTCTCTGTGTGTGTTTGTATGTATCATCACATTTTCTTTATCCATTCATGTGTTGAAGAGCACTTCACCTTTGAACACTTTAAACCACTTTTTTAACCCATTTCAATTTTTTCCCCGTATCTTGGCTATGTGAAAAATGCCACAATGAACATGGGAGTACAGATATTTCTTCAAGATACTGATTTTGTTTCCTTTGGACAATACCAGGAGTGGGATTGCTTGATCATATGATAGTTCTAATTTTAATTTTTTTAAGGAACATATGTATCAATATATTGCCATAATGGTTTTACTGACACAGTCCCACCAAGAGTCCGCAAGTATTCTCTTTTCTTCACATTCTCTCCAACACTTTTTATCTCTTGTCAGTTTGACAAGAGATATCCTAACATATGTGGGTCGATACCTCATTGAGGTTTTAACTTGCAGTTCCCTGATAGTTAGTAAAATTGAGCATTTTTTCAAGTACTGGCTGGATATTTGGATTTCTATTTTAGAAAAACGTCTATTCAAGTCCTTTACCCATTTTTAGTTGGATTATGTTGGCGGTTGCTATTGGGTTATATATGTTCTTTATATTTTTTGATATTAACCTGTTATCAGATATATGGTTTGAAAATATTTTCATCCATTCTGTAGGTTACCTTTTCAATTTGTTGGTTGTTTTCTTTGCTGTACAGAAGCTTTTTAGTTTGATGAATTCCCACTTGTTTATTTTAGTTATTGTTGTCTGTACTTAGGGCATCCTATCAAAAAAAATTTATTGCCAAGACCAATGTCAAAGAGATTTTTTCCCTGTGTTTTCTTCTAGGAGTTTTACAATTTCTGGTCTTATATTTAAGTCCTTAATCCATTTTGAGTTAACTTTTCTGAATTATGTAAGATAGGGGTCTAGTTTTATTCATTTGCATGTGGATATCCAATTTTTCAACATCATTTATTAAAGGGGATATCATTTCACCATTGAGTGTTTTTTGAACCACTGTCAAAGATTAGCTGAACATGTATGTGTAGGTTTACTGCTGGGCTCTCAATCTGTTCCATAGGTCTAAGTGCCTGCTTTTATTCCAGTACCATACTGTTTTGATTACTATAGCTTTCTAATACAGTTTGAAAAAGGGAATTGTGATGTCTCCAGTTTTGTTCTTCTTGCTTAAGATGGCTTTACCTATTTGTATTCTTTTGTGCTTTCATACAAATTTTAAGATAGTTTTTTTTCTATTTCTGTTTAAAATGCCATTGGGATTTTGATAGGAATTTTACTGAACCTGTGGATTGCTTCGGGTAGTATGAACATTTTAGCAATATTAATTCTTCCAACCCAAGAATGTGGGATTTTTTTTCCATTTGTCTTTGTCCCCTTCAATTTCTTTTGTAAAAGTCTTATAGTTTTGGTGTACAGATCTTTCAACTCCTTGGTTAAATTCATTTCTACATATCTTAATGTTTTGATGCAATTGTAAATGGTATTGATTTTTAAATTTCTCTTTCAGATAGTTCATTGTTAGTTTACAGAAATGCAACTGCTTTTTGTATATTGATTTTTTTTTCTGCCACTTTACTGAATTCATTTTTTAGTCCTAAGAGTTTTTTGTGTGAAGTCTTTAGTATTTTCTAGATACAAGATCATGTCATCTACAAAGACAATTTTACTTCTTCCTCTCGAGTGTGAATGTCTTTTATTTCTTTTTCTTGGCTGATTATTCTGGCTAGGACATCGAGTACTATGCTGAATAGAAGTGGTAAGAGTAAGCATTCTTATTTCTGACCTAAGAGAAAAAGTTTATAATCCTTCATCATTGAGTATGATATTAGCAGTCAGTTTGTCATATATGACCTTTATTATGTTTAGTTATGTTTCTTCTATACTCAATTTATTGAGAGTTTTGTAATAAAAGGGTGTTAAATATTGTCAAATACTTTTTCTGTACCTACTGAGATGATCATATGAATTTATCCTTTATTCTGTTAATGACGTATATCACAACTTGATTTTTGTGTATTGAAGCCTCACTGCATTTGAAGCATAAATTTCAATTGATCATGGTGTATAATGCATTTAATATGCTCTTGAATTAGGTTTTCTAGTATTTTGTTGAAGATTTTAGCATCTATTGTCATCAGGGAATAAATATTGGCCTATAATTTTACTTCTTATATGTCCTTATCTAGTTTTGCATCCGGATAATATTGACCTTATAAAATAAGTTTGGAACTGCCTCCACCTTCAAGTTTGTGGAAAAGTTTCAGAAGGAATACATTTTCCATCCCTTCACTTTCAGCAGATGTGTGTCCGTAAATCTTATGTGAGTGTCTTGTAGACAATAGATAATTGAATCTTTTTTTTTTCTATTCACCATTCTATGTCTCTTGAGAAATTTAAACTATTTCCATTTAGAATAATTATTGATAAGTAAGGGTTTACAATTACCATTTTTTAATTGTTTTCTGATTATATTTTAGTTGGCTTTGTCCTTTTTATTCACTCTTGCTGATCTTCCAATGAAGATCTCTTTTAGTTGAGTCTGTTTGGGGATCTTTGAGCTTCATGTACATGGATATCCATATATCACCGAAGATTTTTGAAGTTTTCCACATTAGTTCTTAAATAAGCTTTCTGCCTCTTCTCCCTCTCTCCCTTCTCCTTCCGGGACTGCCATAATGCAAACATTATTTCACTTACTGATGTCCCACAATTCACATAGACTGTCTCCACTTTTCTCATTCTTATTTCGTTTTTCTCCTCTGACTAGATAATTTCAAAAGATCTGTATTCAAGTTCACAGATTCTGCATGAGTAAGCCTGCTGTTGAATCTCCTTACTGTATTTTTCATTTCAATATATTGTTTTCCTGAGTTATTGAGTTGTCTGTGTTTTCTTGAATCTCATTGCACCTCCTTAATATAATCATTTGGAATTTTTTTTTTTTTTTTTTAGGTAACTCACAGATCTAAATTTCTTTGGGGTTGTTTACTTAAAAATTATTCTGTTCCTTTGGTGATGTCATGTTTCCTTGTTTTTTCATGTTTCTAATGCCTTTGCATTGATATCTGTGCATTTGAGTGAGCAGTCACCTCTTACAGTCTTTATGGACTAACTTCAGTTTGGAAAGACCTTCAGTTGAAGGTGGCCGTGAGGGCACCTGTGAGGTGGGGTGTAACATCTCTGGTTCCAAGGAGGGTGCAATGTTATGGTCTCCTTGAATCTCCATCAGCTGAGGTCAACTTTGGGAAAGACTCTAGGGTTCCATGGTGACCAAGACTAAGGTAATACTGCAGGTGTGTGTGGTGACAGTGGAGGCTAAATCTATTGAGGTTGTCAGTGCAAAAAGCTACTGGGGTCCTCTTGTTCTCCTTTTTGCCCATTGGGAAAGTTCCAGCTGAGTAAATTCCTCTTAGTACCAGGTCTGGGACACAGGTACTCAGAACATCAACAGATTCATGTCCTGGACTCAAGGTTTTGCAGAGCTATAGTGACACCTGGGACCTGTGGCACAGGAGCACTTGCTGTGGCAGTGGTGGTGGTGTGTGAAATGTAGACATGTGAAAGTCACTATGGAATGAGAGTCTGAGTTACTGGAGCTCGTAGTAGTGACTCGGTCCTTGGGGGGAAGCAGGATGAAGCAGCATGGGACCAGGGATTAAAAGGCATAGCAATGGCCTGGACCAGCTGTGGGGTGCAAAGGAAGCATGCCCTGGGGATGGTAGGTCAGAGTCCTGACTCAGGCCCCAGGGTGTAGGACACAGAGCAACAACATCATAGCTCAGTGATGGTGGCTTAAAGACCCAACTCAGGACCCTGCGGGCAGGGCATAGAGAAACAATAGTGTGGCTTCTGTGATAGTGGGTCGAAGTTGTAACTTAGAACACTGGGGGCAGTGTGAAGCACAGTGGCAAGGCATTTTGGCATCCAAATAACTAAGAGAGAGGTGCATCAGGAACTTGGATCCCTGGAGCCATATCCAGCCCCAGAGAAGAGACAGGGCAGAGGCAGTGTCATGATAAGCAAGGTTTCCACACAAGAAGGACATTCTCAGGGGTACATGCAGTACCCCTGGAAACAAAGAGTTTACAATGTTAGGGCACCTCAAAAAGGCATGTATTAGTCAATCAGGTTAACAAGGCTCCCAGTGTGGTCTCCTATCCTAGGGAGTTCTACCCTGGGGTGGCCAGTGCAGCCTGAATAAATTAGTTTAGTCCTTAGTTTCTCAGGGCCTGATCAAGGCAGTTAGATTCAAATGATATTGTTTGTCTATGACATCAGTTTATCCTTCTCATGAGTGTGGGTGATATCCAGAGATGTTTTGGGTAGAAAGTGCAGGAGCTCAAGGTTTCCTGTGCTGTCTCATAGTCAATAATGTCTGGTATGTCTCAGTTAGTAATTAAAACTTTACATTTTCTAAGGCATTGCTTATTTTTATTCAGATCTTTTATCCAAAAAGGTTGTATGCAAGGAAAAAAAGTTTTATTTAACCTAACCAGAAACACACATTGTGTTTAAGAATTGGTTAGCATAAAATCTTGAATTTTTAAACGATTTTTAAATGAATTTACATAATCTCCCACCCATTGATGATTAATAGCCATCTTAACTTTTCATCTTTTCAAGCCTTTGGAAAAGAGGTTGATGATGATGGAAGGCCTTTTCAGGGTACCCCATGGAGACAGAAGTATCAATGAATATGAGAAGAATGTACAGTTGAAGGAAATGAAGATAAACTTGCATACCTTACAATGCCCTGTTCAGCAAAATTATTTTTATAAAGAGGATACTGGTACATGACACGTTTGGACAATGGTAACTAATATTATCAGGGAATATCACACACTGTAGGAAAATTGAATTTCTAAAATGTTTGCCTATCTAACAAAGTTGCTTCTTAGTTCTATTAAAATGAGCACTCTTCTTATATGCAACACATTTCTCTGTTGCCCAAACAGAAGAAGGTAAGGAAGTATGCGACTTGTTCTGACCAATCAAAGACCTCATTGTTTTCTCAACAGTGACCAGATCAATAGTGTGCTCCTGACCAGAATAGGGCAGACCTTGATGACCACATGAGTCTTTTTGCTAAAATTATTAAGATGGATTCTTTGCTGATGGCATTCCCTGACCACCTGTAGGGTGAGTGTCTTAAGTGTGTGACACATAACGCTCCTCTAAAAAGTCAGTTCAGCTAAGCTGGTTTCTATTATAACTGGAAAAAAACATCTTAAAGCACAAGCTTGGCTGATATAGTTCTTTAGAAGATAAGTTCTTTGAAAACATTATATCTGTGACTTTAGTGTTACTGGTTAGAAGAGTGGCAAGAGAGAGACTTTTTCAGGAGGATACAAGACAAGGCAATGCCTGGATTCAATCAGCCTTAGAGCTGGGGCCCTGGACTAATATCCAGAACTATCTAAAAAGCACAAGTCACCAGTTCCACTCAGAAACAGCCCTAGTGTAGAAGTGATGTCACCAAGATGATAAAGTAGGAAACCCCAACCTCTATCTCTCCACAAAGGTCAGCAATTAGACAGCTATCCATAAGCAAAATAGCTCTGGGAGAGCTCAGGACTCCACTTAAGAAAGTTCAGCAACACAGTGAAACAAACAAACAAAAAAACCCCCTGGGAATAACTGTATAAAAATAGAAAGAACAGTTTTATTTTGCCTGCATCATCCCAACCCCAGACTGGCACTGCTCATTGCCAAGAGAAAACTCCCCATCTGGAAAGAGTTTCTTTCACTGACAAGGGAAGAGTGGAGGAAGCAACCAGCTTCCCAAGCTGGCACCACATTAGGTCTCACTTAGGTTACATCCCACCCACAGAATGACAAAGTTGAGATGTATAAGAATGGCTAGAAACAAGAATGAATATCAGGGGATACCAATAACAGCCATGCAACAAGAGTAACCACAATTCCTAGGGACCTGCTCTGGAGAGAAACCCATCAACTTTTGCCACTGAAGAAACCAATGGCCAGCAGAGCTGCTGTGGCCCACCTTCAGATTTAACTGGCTTTCACCCCACAAATACCAGTCACTGAGTCTCTTCCCACTCTCTCTCCCACACCCACACCCAACAGTTGCTTGTAGGCCTGGATCTGGCTCTGTCTCCTGTCACTGGCCTGCACCACAGGGCTCACCTGCATCTAGCATCTTCAGCTGTATATCTGCATGATCAGGTTCAACTTCAGTCACTGACACCCACTGCCATGCACACATGGCAAGAACTTGCAGTCACAGGAATGCACGCTGACAGCTAGGGCCCCCACAGCTGCCAGTGTGCCCACAGTTGTACCAGGCCCTTGTTATTGGCCACTGCCTACCACTATGTGTACATTAGAAGTCGGCCACTGCTACTCATAGGCACTTAGAGCTGGCATCCACAAATGAGTATGTGCACACCACTATTCTGACAACCACTGCCTACTCTGGTCCTAGCCACTAGACTGGGAGCAAAGTTGAGGATCACAAACACCCTTGCAGCCACTGCAGACCCCTGGCAGTGCTTGCCAAGGACCACAGAGTTGTTGATGCTGTGGATCACAGCAGCCTGACCCAACAAAATATTACACACGTCCCAGACTCAGAGCCACAACACACCAAACTGCACTTGGTGATGTGCACCACTAAACCTAGGGTCACTGGTTGCTCCAGCATGTTCCAACATGCAGGTAAAAGTTTTTCATCACAGAAATAAGTCCATAAAGTCAGAGGTGATTGCTTTATCAAATACGTAGGTAACTATACAAGGTGACAAGAAGTTTAAAAATCAGAGAAAATGACACCATAAAAGGAACACAGTAAACTTACAATAACTGACCCAAAGAAATGGAGATACATAAATAGCCCAACAAAGTATTCAAAATAATTTTTCTAAAGATGTTCAGAAAGCTACAAGAAAACACAGATGCACAAGTTAACAAAGTCAGGAAAACAATACAAAAACAAAATGAGAAGTCAATAATGAGATAGAAAACATTAAAAAGCATTAAAAAGAAATTTTGGAGCTGAAGAATACAATGACTGGCTTGGAGAATTTAATAGAGTGATTCAACATCAGATAGGACAAAGCAGAAGGAAGAATAAGTCATCTGATGCTTTTGAAATTATCCAGTCAGAGAAGCAAAAAGAAAAATGAAAACAAATGAAAAAAGTCTATAGGACTTATGGGACACCATTAGTACAACTAATCTCGGTATCCGTGGAATCCCAGAAGGAGCAGAGAGGGAGATTAATAATTTAAAGAAATAATGGTGGAAAACTTCGCAAACCTAGGGAGAGATTTGAACATCAAAGTTTGTAAACTAATAAGTGACCCCAAAATACAATCCCAAACAATATTCTCAGGTGACTTCAGCATCATGTTGGTATGTGTCATTCCTCTTCTCTTCCCCCTTTGATTAACAACTAAATGAAGATCCATAACCAAACATAAATGCCTCTACACATTACACCAGGGCACCTGGAAGATTTCTATCCCCCTGTGCAACCTAAAGTGGGAGGATAGGACCTTGGTGGGAGCTACAGAACCAAGGGAGTTGGTGAGCCTGCCCCACTCCCACTTGCTGCAATCAGAAAAAAGGGAAGCTAGAGAGTACAAAATTGGGTGAATACCTACAGGCAATAGAGAATTCATAGAGGTCCAGCCTGCCTGAGAGGAGAATTTGGCATGCCATCAGAGCAGAATAGAGATAAGTTTGGAGGCAGAGGAGAGGGTGGACACTTGCCAAGTGTCACCCAGGGTGACACTGCAAGGGGCTGAGCTTTTAGCAGCAGCTTCTCCAGCAGAGGTGGTGGGAAGCAGCAGCCTCTCCTACAGAGCAAGAAGAAAGCAAAATTGGTGAGCTGCAACAGTTGTGTGAGTTGCAGGTAGAAGGACCTATTTTTCTCCAGCAGCACCCATATTTCTGAGGAAAAAATTCCGTGGCTGAGGGGAGTGAGAGAAAAAGAAGGAAAGCAGATAAAAATAGCAAAGGATATTGAAGGAACACATTTCCTTCAGATGCATTTCCTCCTGTCTGCTTTGGGACTTCAACAGGAGGTCTGCCCATGGACTTCTAGATTTGCCCCACTCAGTGATCCCCCCACCAGTCCATGTGCACCCACAAAGCTTCAGGTTCTAAGCCCACACCTCCCCACACTCTGCTGCTGGCTCTGTGTTGCGCTCAAGGGCATCCACAAGAGCCAGTTCTGGAAAAAGGAACAACAAACTTGCACATATAGCACCACCACCTGGAATAGAAAAGAAAAGTCTCTAATAGCCAATCTGTTGAATTGTAAGAACATAAGAAGACATTAAAAAATCTTAAGGAGTTGTCTACTACTTCACTTGTGAAAGCAGAAGGACATACCTTCAAAAAGAATTTTTTAAATCAAGGAAACATGGTATCACAAAAGGAAAATGATCATTCTCCAGCAACCAAACTCAAGGCATGAAATATTTTGATCTAACTGATAAAGAATTCAAAATAGCCATTATGAAGAAATTCAGTGAGCTACAAGAAAAATCAGAAAGACATTTTAGTAAACTCAGGAATAAAATTAATAAAATTAATGAAGGGGAGTTTTACTAAAGGTATTGAAATTATTAAGAAAAAAAAAAAAAAAGGACCAAACAGAAATTCTGAAGCTGAAGAATTCAATGCTGAGATAAAGATTGAAATAGAGAATATTGCTAACAGGGCAGAACAGATCAAACAAAGAATAAGTGAGTTGGAGGATAGGAATATAGAAATAATTCAATTATAAGAGGAGAGAAAACTCAGATTTTTAAAAAGTAAAGAAATTCTGTGAGAGCTATTGGATTTAATCAGAAGAGCAAATATAAGAATAATTGGTGTACCAGAAGAGAAGTAGAAAGAGATAGAAAGTTTATTTAAAGAAATAATAGCTGAGAACTTCCCAAACATGGAGAAGGACTTGGATATCCAAGCCCATGAAGCTAATAGAACACCTTATTATCTCAATGCAAAAAGACCTTCTCCAAGGCATATTATAATAAAACTGTCAAAAATCAATGATTAAGAAAGGATCTTTACCCAGAAATTCTAGTTCTGGGTATTTATCCAAAGAAAACAAAAACACTAGCTCAAAAAGATATATGCACCCCCATGTTCATTGCAGTATCATTTACAATAATCAAACCATGAAAACCTAAATTTCCATTTGACAGATGAATGGGTAAGGAAAATGTGATACACAGACATATAGACATAAATATTATTCAGCCATTTAAAAAGATGAAATCTTGTCATTTGTGGCAACATGGATAGACCTCAAGGACATTATGCTAAGTGAAATAAGTCAAACAAACAGAGAAAGACAAAACCATATGATTTCTCTTATATGTGGAGTTTAAAAAAAAAAACTCATAGATACAGAAAACAGATAGGTAATTGCCATAAGCCAGAGTAGAGGAGTAGGATGGGGGAGGGAATTGATGAAAGGAATCAAAAGGTTAAAAAAAAGAAAAAGAATCTTAAATGCAGTGAAAGAAAAAAGAAAGTAACTGACAAAGGAATTCCCATTAGGCTATCAGTGGATTTCTCAACAGAAATCCTACAAGCCAGGAGAGAGTGAAATGACATATTCAGAGTGTTAAAAGATAAAAATTTCCTGTCAAGAATATTTTATCCAGAAAAGTTATCCTTCAGATACGAAAAAGAAATAAAGGCTTCCCATATAAACAAAAGTTGAGGGAGTTCACCACCACTAGATCTGCCTTGAAAGAAATGCTAAAAGGAGTTCTATAAGCTGAAGTGAAAAGACATCAATCAGCAACATAAAGACATATGACAGTACAAAACACTCTGGTAATGGTGAAAATAGACAGTCATAATTAGAAAACTATAACTCTCTATTAGAATGGCATGTCAACCACCTACTTATAGTATAAATGTTAAAGGATAAGATCATTATAAATAACTATGAATACTATAATTTGTTAATGAATACACAGTATAAAAAGAGGTAAATTTTTACATCAAAAATATATAAGGGGAGCAGTAAAAGGGTGGAACCTTTATTAGATAAACAAATATATGTTGCTATCAGCATAAAATGGGCAGTTTTATGTATGAGATGTTTTATGTAAGCCTTATGGTAACCACAAAGCAAAATTCTAGAGTAGATTCACTAGACATAAAAAAGAGGAGATAGAGTGTACCATCATAGAAAACCACCAATTTACAAAGGTAGGCAGAAACACAGGGGGAAAAAAAAACCACTGGAGATACAAAACAAAGGAGAAGGCAAACAATAAGATGGCAGTGGTAGGTCCTTACATATCAATAATTACTCTAAATGAAAATGGATTTAATTCAATCCAAAGGCACAGAGTGGCTGGATGGATAAGAAAAGCAAGACCCAAGTATGTATTGCCTACAGGAGACCTATTTCATCTGGGGAAATGGGTTGATAATATTTCCCAAAAAAGGGATGGAAGATAATATTCCAAATAAGTGGCAACCAAAAATGGTGACAAGAGACAAAGAAGGTCATTATATAATGATAAATGGGTCAATACATCAAAAAGATACAAGAGTTATGAATATATACACACCCTATCTGAAGGGAGAAATGGACAATACAGTAATAGCAGGGGGCTTCAATACCCCACTATCAACAATGTATAGAACATGAGACAGAAAATCAACAAGGAAACATTGGAATTGAACCCTCCTTTGGACCAAATAGGATCAACAGACATATACAGAATATTCCATCCAACAGCAACAGAATATACATTCTTTTCAAGTCCACATGGAATATTCTCCAGGATAGATTGTATGACAGGACATAAAACAAGACTCAGCAAATTTAAGAAAATTGAAGTCATACCAACAATCTTTTCTGACCACAATAGTATGAAGCTAGACATCAAAAACAAGAGGAAAGATGGAAAAATCTACAAATATATGGAAATTAAACAACACACTATTGAACAACGTATGAGTCAAAGAAGAATTCAAACGGAAAAATTTTAAATATCTTGGAAAAACACAAAGGAAGCACAATATACCAAAATATATGGGATGCAGCAAAAGCAATTCTAAGAGGAAAGTTCATAGTGATAAAGATCTTCCTTAAGAAAAAAGAAAGATCTCAAATAACCTAACTTTACACTTCAAGGAACTAGAAAAAGAAGAAAAAGTAAGACCAAAGATAGCTTAAGGAAAGAGATAACAAAGATCAAAGCAGAAATAAATGAAAAGAGGGGAGAAAGCAATAGAAAATATCAATCTAATTATGAGTTGGGGTTTTTTGAAAAGAAAGTATCAGAACTTTAGCTAGACTTACCAAGAAGAAAAAAGAGAGAGAGAGAAGACTCAAATGAAATCAGAAACGAGAGAGGAGACATTCCAACTGATACCAAAAAAATACAAAGGATCACAAGAAACTACTATAAACAATTATACACCAACAACAGGACAACCTAGAAGAAATGGATAAATTCCTAGAATCATACAACCTACCAAGACGTAAGCATGATTTTTAAAGTTGGGTATTCATAAACAGACACAGCATAGTTAATAGGAACACCAATGTTTAGAGAAAAAATGAATTTAGGCAAAACAGAGGAAAGCAAGCTACCTAAAAAAATATCGTGAGTTTCAGTACAACTTACAAAATCTCTAATGGAAGCCAAGAGAAAAGAAAATATTATCTTAAAACTTTAAGAAATTTTAAACATAAAACTATATATAGCAAACCTCTTTAACTGTGTATTCATATTTGTAGTTTTACTTATTAAAATTTATTTATAACCCCCAAAACAATATTCACAGTATTTCCATAATGATTCAGAAATGTGCATAGAAAAGCAAAAAACTTGAGCTATCTGATATGCACATTCCCCACAAAAGTCAACAAGGCAATGCTCCATCTTCTTGTTTCAGCTTTTATACAGTAAACAAGGTCATTTTTGTGAAATATTTAGAGCCACAATTTTGCGTTTTGGTGATTTTCCTGTTTAAGATCACCCCCAAGTGTAGTGCTGATGTGCTGTCTAGTGTGACTAAGCATGGATGTCTGTGATGTGCCTTACCAAAAACATTATATGTTACACTCACCTTGAGGCATGAGTTACAGTGCTGTTGGCCATGAGTTCAATGTTAATTAATAATAAATATTAAAATAATAATAATAATAATAATAATAATAAATATTAAATAATAAATAAAAATAAATACAAAAAAACCATATTAAAGACAATAAATTGTCTTTAAACAGAAATTCACATAAAACACGGTTATGTATTAATCAATTGATAAAAATGTTGTGACCCCAGGGCCACATTAACCTAACCTTGCATTTCTTCTATGAACAATGAATCAGTATCTGCTAATTTAGTGTTTTAAAGAACATTGTAGAACATAACTCCCACAAATAATGAGAATCAAATATACTTTTTGACTTTAAGAAATCAAGTAAAGGGACTTCCCTGGAGGTCCAGTGTTTAAGACTCTGCACTTTCACTGCAGGGGGCATGGGCTCAACCCCTGGTTGGGGAAATAAGCTCCTGCATGTTGCAGTTCCCCATGCTGTGTGGCATGGACAAACAAACAAACAAAAAAACAAAACAAGAAAAGTTAGACACTTTAGATCAAGAGGGAGCATTTGTCTATAATCAATGTTTAATAAAATACTTTCCAATAATTTAATTGAAGAAACAGACAAAGATTCCAGAAGTATAGTCTGAGATGCAAAAACAATGGAAAGCAAAAAATTAAAAGCTTATAGATATAACTGGTGTGTACAATTGACTCAAATGTATTTGCCAACAACATTACAAAGGTTAATATAACAAATACAACAGAGAATTTGTAATAACTCTCAATGAATTTATTCAGAAAAATAACCTGTAAAATTATTTGGAGACTGTCAAATTATATTAGTTGTAAATTTCCATTAATTTTTTTTTGAACTTTATTACTTCTTCCCCCAAAGAGTTTGCACAATCTTTTTTTTTAATTTTATTTTTTTATACAGCTGGTTCTTATTAGTCATCAATTTTATACACATCAGTGTATACATGTCAATCCCAATCGCCCAATTCATCACACACACCCCCTGTGGCTTTCCCCTCTTGGTGTCCATACGTTTGTTCTCTACATCTGTGTCTCAATTTCTGCCCTGAAAACCGGTTCATCTGTACCATTTTTCTAGGTTCCACATATATGCGTTAATATACGATATTTATTTTTCTCTTTCTGGCTTACTTCAGTCTGTATGACAGTCTCTAGATCCATCCACGTCTCAAAAAAAGACCCAATTTCGTTCCTTTTTATGGCTGAGTAATATTCCATTGCATATATGTACCACATCTTCTTTATCCATTCGTCTGTCGATGGGCATTTAGGTTGCTTCCATGACCTGGCTATTGTAAATAGTGTTGCAATGAACATTTGGGTGCATGTGTCTTTTTGAATTGTGGTTTTCTCTGGGTATATGCCCAGTAGTGGGATTGCTGGATCATGTGGTAATTCTATTGTTCATTTTTTAAGGAACCTCCATACTGTTCTCCATACTGGCTGTATCAGTTTACATTCCCACCAACAGTGCAAGAGGGTTCCCTTTTCTCCACACCCTCTCCAGCATTTGTTGTTTGTAGATTTTCTGATGAAGCCCATTCTAACTGGTGTGAGGTGATACCTCATTGTAGTTTTGATTTGTATTTCTCTAATAATTAGTAATGTTGAGCAGCTTTTCATGTGCTTCTTGGCCATCTGTATGTCTTCTTTGGAGAAATGTCTATTTAGGTCTTCTGTCCATTTTCGGATTGGGTTGTTTGTTTTTTTAATATTGAGCTGCATGAGCTGTTTATATATTTTGGAGATTAATCCTTTTTCCATTGATTCGCTTGTAAATATTTTCTCCCATTCTGAGGGTTGCCTTTTCATTTTGTTTATGGTTTCCTTTGCTGTGTAAAAGCTTTTAAGTGTCATTAGGTCCCATTTGTTTATTTTTGTTTTTATTTCCATTACTCTACGAGGTAAATCAAAAAAGATCTTGCTGGGATTTATGTCAAAGAGTGTTCTTCCTATGTTTCCTCTAAGAGTTTTATAGTGTCCGGTCTTACATTTAGGTCTCGAATCCATTTTGAGTTTATTTTTGTGTATGGTGTTAGGGAGTGTTCCAATTTCATTCTTTTACATGTAGCTGTCCAGTTTTCCCAGCACCACTTATTGAAGAGACTGTCTTTTCTCTATTGTATATCTTTGCCTCCTTTGTCATAGATTAGTTGACCATAGGTGTGTGGGTTTACCTCTGGGCTTTCTATCTTGTTCCATTGATCTATTTCTGTTTCTGTGCCAGTACCATATTGTCTGGATTACTGTAGCTTTGTAGTATAGTCTGAAGTCAGGGAGTCTGATTCCTCCAGCTCCGTTTTTTTCCCTCAAGACTGCTTTGGCTATTCAGGGTATTTCGTGTCTCCATACAGATTTTAAGATTTTTTGTCCTAGTTCTGTAAAAAATGCCATTGGTAATTTGATAGGGATTGCATTGAATCTGTAGATTGCTTTGGGTAGTATAATCATTTTCACAATATTGATTCTTCCAATCCAAGAACATGGTATATCTCTCCATCTGTTGGTATCATCTTTAATTTCTTTCATCAGTGTCTTTGTAAGAAATGTTGTTTTGGTGGAGGGAGTTGGCCAAACCACCTTTTTGAACAGTACGCATTGTGTTTGTTTGTGCAGTGGTTCAAGGTCGGGGGGAGGAGAAGGAAAGTGCAAAGATTGACTTTATGGAGCCAATAAAGACCCTTGGAAAAATCGGCCTGGTGCCTTGGTTACAGGGTTCCCAGCAGCCTTACCAGGTGAGTAAGGAAGGTCATTTCCTGGCAGGTGCAGAAACCTCAGGATATTTGGGGGAACTAGAGAAGAGAGAAATTCACCCAAATTTATACTTATTGTAGGCGAAATCTGATGACAAGTCCTTGGCTTGGCTTCTTATCTTCAAGAGCCTTTTGAAAGTTCAAGTTAAGATTCTGTATGAAAAGTTTCAGCAAACCCAAAGTACAAGAGCCTGTATGGTCAATTGCTATTCTTTCTGCACTTATGTAGATATCAGGCCAAATTTATTGAAATGACTTGATTTACAAACAAATTAGTCTTACTATGGTTATCTTTGATAGAAATTGGAGTGATTCTAAAGAGAAATATTATGTGTTTTCTGGAAATTATAATACACACTTGTGGATATTACATTCTAGTTCTGCTAATTGCCTTCGAGATTTTGTTTTCTATCTGTAAACTGAACTGGATCCTGAATTCTTTTAGTTTCTCCAATATTTGGCTACAACTCCCCATACTAATATTTTCAATTTTTATTCCACCATTCTGCCTTGGAATCATTGAGAAGCAACCCTTCCCTTTTTCCAAAGCCATACAAGCTAAGTTGAACAACTTGATGTAAACTTAAGAGAAATTACTACAACAACCTATGTATAACCAATTTTCATGCCTGTTGCTATATGGGCCACTCAGAAAGATCACTCAGGACATTCAAACTGCAAACCTGGAAAATCTGTCAGATTGCCACTATTTTCCCTCACTCTATTTGCAGATGCTTTGAGCCTCACATCTAGAAATCTTCTTGACCAGCTACCCTCAGAACTCAGAAACTTGTTTATAATTTGTTCCAATCACTAACTATTATTTTTTCTTTTTTTTCCATAGAAAGCACTTATTAAGTTCCAAGCTTCTTGCACAACACAGGCCTAACTTTGGGAGTTGTCTCCTGAAATTACATATAACTGTTTAACTGGACTGACTTATTCTCTGGACCAAGAGACTGATTCAGTGAGATGTGGAGCAATCTATCAACTTAGCTTCTAAAAAAGGAACTGATGGGGTTCAGAGAAGGCCACTGCAAAACATGACACTTTGGCATATTAATTGTTTTGAATTAAAGTTACTTAAGAAACAAGTGAAGAAGGACACTCTGACTCTACTTTGTCCCCCTGAAAGAAGAAAATAAATTTCCCACATGAAGGGTACCCTCCCGGCACCTGGAAGATTGAGAGAATTCTTATTGCCAGAGATAGGAAATTCAGGGCCAGAAAGGCTGTGTAAGTATACCTCATTTTATTGTGCTTTCCTTTGTTGCAAAATGCAGATAAAGCATTTCTTTCTTTTTCTTTTTTGCAGATTGAAGGTTTGTGGCTACCCTGCATTGTCAGATAATTGTTATCATTTTTTAGCAAGAAAACATTTTTAAGTTCATGTATGTACATTTTATTTTTAGACATAATGCTATCACAGACTTAATAGACTACAGTATAGTGTAAACATAACTTTTATATGCGCTGGGAAACAAACACGTTTGTGTGACTTGCTTTATTGTGATATTCCCTATACTGTAGTGGTCTGGAATGGAACCTGCAATATCACTGAGGTATGCCTGTATAAACAAACATTTTTACCTCTTCATTAATTTGGTACTCCAAGTCCAAACCCCTCTGTCTTGTCAGTTCTTTACAAATATATTATTCCTTTGTGTAAAAGGTATAAAAGCTACCTGCTTTGGTCACTTCTTTGGGTCACATATCTTTGGGACCCCTACCCATACATAATTAAATTTGTTTTTCTCCTGGTAGTCTTTCTTTTATTAGAGAGGTGTCTCAGCCAAGAACCTAGAAGGGTAAAGGGAAAATCATCTTTCCTATTCTAATCAATAAAACTGGGGAAAAAAATAAAAGGGCGTTCCTTTTTAGGCATACCCCATCTTACTTCCAACAGAAACCATTCTATAGACACTTTCACACCTTCTTGCCTCTGTAACCACAAGCATGCTCACAGATGCACCTCCTACTCTCCTGCCCAGAGTGCAATGGTTTTCCCTCTTCACATGGCCCATACCCACCCTCCTAATGTTTTTCAAGACTCTCTACACCCTTATATCATCACTTTGATGAATTTTCCTCCTCTCTATGACATTTTTTAAACAACTTTTTTGTTTTTCAGGAAGATGTACATGCATTTTATTTTTCAAAATGCCACTCTGCCAAGATATGCACAGCTGGTAAAAAGTTATTTATGACACATTTTAAAGACAGTAACAAACAGTATTCAAAGGCCATCATCACAATAGGTATAGAGAGGAGCTGCTACAGTGAGGTTTTGTAGTAGAGGAGAGGAATTAGGCTCAATTCCAAATACAATAAGGAAAAGTGAGGATTTATAGTCAAGGAGCAGAGTTCGGGGGTGGGGGGTGGGCTGTCGGTGGATGGAAAATTAGTAAGAGAAAACATCAGGAATAAGGAGGATTCTGGCCAAGCTAAGCTAACAGGATCCTTGCTTAAGGCAGGCTCAGGTGATCAGATATTGCCTGAGTTATATTGGGGAATGGGGAACCTACTCAGATAGTGAGGGTGATCTCAAGGGTGGGAATTCTGGTCAAACTGACTTAGCAATGCTAAAATTGGACTTACTAAAATTAGACAATGAAGAGATGAACACAGAACTTCAAAAGGCAGGCCTAGTTGAAAAAGAGTTCAGAGGAGACTGAGTAGAGTTTGGATGAGGAGAGAATTGTCAGGAAAATTGAAAATTTCCTCTACCATTTTATGTTCTTCTGTTTGTCTAAGAATTAAATTGACATGAGACAGATTAGCAGGAGAAAATCAAACAAAATCTAATAACATGTACACAAGGGAGAGAACCAGAAAACTGAGTAACTCACCACAGTGCCTGAAGCCCTCACCTTAAATACTATCCCTTAAAACAGAACAAGGGAGGGTGGAATGTCAATTATGGAAGGTTACCAGGAAAAGCACAGTAAACAAGGGTAAGGTTGTTATGCAAATATAAGTCATTGCCTTCTCCATTGATGAGAGTTTCTAGAGATTTGGCCATCCCCTTCTGGTACAGCAAGGGAGACCCCCCACCAAATGGAGATTTCCCTAATATATGTAAATGTCTCTTACAAAAGGGCAACTTTTACTCAGTTTTCAGAGCTTCTATATTTGCAGTTTCTTTAAAATAACCAATATAAGATAATCCCAATAAAATAAAATTTATATTTTATAAGACAAAAATTTAAACATAAAACTTTTCTACGCCAACTTAGGCCTCTTTCCTCCCCTTTGGTGTGTATTGTGCATCTGCATTAATCAGCCCTCCATAGGAGAAAACATTCCTTCTTAATTCAGTAAGGGGTCACAATGACCCACTACTCACTTTGTAGTGCAAATCTGGATTGTGTAAACTGTCAATACAGTGTTTAATATATAACCCTTTGTATCAAAAAAAGTATAAAACTGTTCTTTGACCTCTAATGGGTGGAACAGGCCTCAGAGCTTTCTGAAAGACTGTTCCTTGGTTATAATCCTCAGGTTGGCTAAATAAAATTTGCCATTTCTATCTTAGATTGACTATTATATTGATTAAATATTTGGTCTACATTTGCATGGCAGAGCCAGCAGGATATCAAAGACACCCAGCAAAGAACATCTAGAGTCTACCCTGAACTGGTACTTGGTACCAGCATGGGCCCTTTGAGCCCCACCAGCTTCTCGGTACCCCTTAGGTGTTCTGATGAGTTCCCCTGATATCTGAATTTCATTTTTTTTAAATGATGATCTTAAAATTTTTATCTGAGCTGTTTTTACTTGAGTCTTGGAGTCTCACGGGCCACCGATGCATTTCCTAGGCAGGGACCTAGGGAGATCTGGGTAGGAGGCCCAGGGAAACAGAGGTGGCTGGGTTTTTTTAAAATTTGGCTTAAATTGGAAAACAAAATGTTGAATTATAGTCTGAACAAACCGTTTACTAGTGAAATGAGAGACTGAATAATTCAGCCCCAAAGAATAAGGGACATTTGCTCCTTCCAGCCACAAGTTGTCCACCGGTGACTGAGAACCTAGTGGAAGTGTCTGAGGATCAATCTTTTTGACATGGAGCCGTCCCACCAGGTACCCCACTACAACCATTAAGTAAATACTCCTCTTTCAGGGATACACAATAGAGGTTGATCACCTAGTACTCCAAGCACTCACAGTGGTTTTAGACTGTCAGAGGGAGAAGCCGAAACATGTAAAAGAGTCTAGTGGACCCAAGGGTGATTCCTTGGGGAGCTAGACTCAGAAGCAACACAGGTTTGATCTACCACACTGTCCTCAGAAAGTTTTTCAGATCATATCTCAGATCTGAATTAGACTACCAAATTAATACTGGGAAATTTTGCCTCAAAGGCCAAATAGCTCCCTGATGGACAGCCACCTATGAGGATACCAGCTGGATTTATGTATAACATAGAACTGATAATTGCAAGTACTTAATTGGGAATTAAAGTAAATCCTGTCCTGAAATGGCTGAGATAGGGGGTCCTTTGGCATTTCAAAACTGATTTTTGTGTGTACAGTTAGAGAAAGCCAGCAGAAGGTAAGACTTCTTACCATGTCAGTCAGTCTCCTGGATCTATTATCTGCAGGGTCTATTGGAAACAAGAGTGGTAAGAGTTTTTTCTCTTTTCTAAAATTAGATGAGCAGGAGAAGATATTTGTAGGACTAACTCCTTGGATACTTTGAATTGGAATGACAGTTGTTAAAATTTTACAGCGCTCTTATCTTAAACTACTGTACCCATTTGAATTGGTATGCAGAAGTCTCCAAAAGCCTCCAAAATTTCAAAATTATCTCATTGAAGGATTTGTTGTAGAAGGCTAATCAAAGATTAATGATATAAAATGTACCTAAAACAAAAAACCATAAGACTGATGTAACTACTTCTCCCCTCTATCTTCCTTTATTTGAGTACTCATTCTACTAATCATCTGTCTGAATTGCCTTTCCACTCTGAAAAGACGATTAAAAAGTTATCTATAGAAATGGGACCATGTGAGGCTGTAGGTGATCCTATTTAGGACAAGGCCAAACTGAGGGACATAGTTAAAGAATTTCATAAACCCAGGGAGGATCCTCAAAACTTTTTGTGAATGGCTTACAAAATGGGATGCCACAGGTCAAACTAAAGTCATGACCATAGCTAATATTCAGAGCATGATAGAAATTGTTTTTTGGCCTTCATCCCTAAGCTAAATGAGGGAAAGAAAAACATTCCATCATAGGTTGATGGGCATGTCAGTCCTATGATATTATTGGGGTGGCCATCCAATTCTTTGAGGAATCAAAAACAGCTATCCTTGTTTTACAAATCTAGTCATTACAGGACAAGAGTTGTGGCTCCAGAAAAAATTCAAAGCCCATTAACTTTTTGTAACACTCCCAAAACCAAAATCTCCTCTGTTTACCAATTTTTTTTTTTTTTTTGGCTGTGCAGTACAGCTTGTGAGATCTTAGTTACCCGACCAGGGATCAAGCCCAGGAACTTAGCAGTGAAAGAGCAGATTCCTAACCACTGGACCTCTAGGGAATTCCCTAGGCTATCTTTTTAAAATGCAAATTTCAGGAAGGTAAAACAAAAAGGGGGTAGGTCATATGGAATTTGACTTGTCAAGGACAAATAAAAATCTTAAGTGACTTCTCTTTAAATATCAGCAAAAAGAGTTTCGCCATCTAAACAGGTGATGTTGATTTGTTCTATCTGCCAGAAACCAAATTTGAATTCAACCTCTTTTGTAACTAATGGGTTTTCTATTATTGTACCTGATTCATGGCTGAAAATTTGAAATGAGAACTATGAGGTCTCTGGGTCTGTTTGTGTGTTTTTATACATGTATGTATCTATCTATATCTATGTCTATATCTATATCTATCTATATATGTATGTGTGTGTGTTATATAGATGTGTGGTATTGCCAGAAGTGACTTGTAAAAGAGCTTTATTTAATTGGCTTAAAGGAAATTAAGTGCTTATATAAATACTCAGAAATATAAAAGAAACTGACCAAAATGAATTTCAGGATTCTGTGTTCTAGGACTAATTTTTAATGAATAAAAAAATTTGTTTGGTGGTCTAAATATTATAGGAATGACTTTAGAGTCATTATTATAATTTCATTGTACCAAGGTTTACTAAAAGTCAAATCAGATCTTATTATTTCATTACAAAATTTGTCAGCAAGAAAAATAACTTGGTATAATAAAATTTTTTATAAGTAAATTAAATGTAAGTGGGTTAAGAGTTTTTAGGTAAACCCTTTAAGAAAAATTATGTTTTATGATGTGTCTACTTAAAAATAGTTTGCAGTACTAAAATTGAATTAGTAATTAAAAACTCCCAACAAACAAAACACCAGGACCAGATGGCTTCACAGGTGAATTCTACCAAACATTTACAGAAAAGTTAACACCTAACCTTCTGAAACTATTCCAAAAATTTGCAGAGGAAGGAACACTTCTGAACTCATTCTATGAGGTCACCATCACCCTGATACAAAAACCAAAGATACCACAAAAAAAAAAAAAAAAAGAGAGATAATTACAGGCCAATATCACTGATGTACATAGATGCAAAACCATCAACAAAATACTAGCAATCCAAATCCAACAATACATTAAAAGGATCATACACCATAATCAAGTGAGATTTATCCCAGGGATGCAAGGATTTTTTTCAATATCCACAAATCAATCAATGTAATACACCACATCAACAAATTAAAGAATAAAAACCATATGATAACCTCAATAGATACAGAAAAAGCTTTTGACAAATTCAACATCCATGTATGATAATAACTATTCAGAAAGTGGGTGTAGAGGGAACATACCACAACATAATAAAGGCCATATATGAGAAACCCACAGTTAACATTGTACTCCAAGGTGAAAAGCTTAAAGGATTTCCTCTAAGATCAGGAACAAGACAAGGATGTCCACTTTCACCACTTTTGTTCAATATAGTTTTGGAAGTCCTAGCCACAGTAATCAGTGAAGAAAAAGAATAAAAGGAATCCAAACTGGAAAAGAAGTAAAACTGTCATTGTTTGCAGATGACATGATTCTATACATAGAAAATCATAAAGATGCCACCAGAAAATTACTAGAGTTCATCAATGAATTTAGCAAAGTTGCTGGATACAGCATTAATATACAGAAATCTGTTGTATTTCTATACACTAACAACAAAAGTTCAGAAAGAGAAATTAAGAATACAATCCCATTTACCATTGTATCAAAAAGGATAAAATACAGAGGAATGGACCTACCTAAGGAGGCAAAAACCTGTACTAGGAAAACTATAAGACACTAATGAAAGAAATCAAAGATGACACAAACAGATGGAAAGATATACCACATTCTTGGAATGGAAGAATCAACATAGTTAAAATGACCCAAAGCAATCTACAGAATCAATGCAATCCCTATCAAATTACCAATGGCATTTTTTATAGAACTAGAACAACAAATTTAAAAATTTGTATGGAAACACAGAAGACCCCAAACAGCCAAAACAATCTTGAGAAAGAAAAACAGACCTGAAGGAATCAAGCTCCCTGACTTCAGACTATACTACAAAACTACAGTAATCAAAACAGTATGGTACTGGCACAGAAACAGACGTTAGATCAATGGAACAGAATAGAAAGCCCAGAAATAAAGCCATATATGTATGGTTAATATACAATGGAGAAAATATGGTCTCTTCAATAAGTGGTGCTGGGAAAACTGGACAGCTACATGTAAAAGAAGAAATTAGAACATTCTATAACATCATATACAAAACTCAATTCAAAATGGATTAAAGATCTAGAAGTAATACCAGATACTATAAAACTAATAGATGAAAACATAGGCAGAACACTTTGACATAAATTACAGCAATATATTTTTCATAGATCTCACTCCTAGAGTAATAGAAATAAAAACAAAAACAAACAATGGGACCTAATTAAACTTAAAAGCTTTTGCACAGCAAAGGAAACCATAAACAAAACAAAAAGACAACCTATGGACTAAAGCAAAATACTTTCAAACAATGCTATCGACAAGGGATTAATTTCCAATATACACAAACAGCTCACACAGTTTAATATTAAGAAACCAAAAAATCCAATAAAAAAATTGGTAGAAGACCTAAACAGACATTTCTCAAAAGAAGACATACAGATGACCAGCAGGCACATGAAAAAATGCTTAATATCGATAATTATTAGAGAAACGCAAATTAAAACTACCATGAGATATCACCTCACACCAGTCAGAATGGCATTCTTCAAAAAGTCTACAAACAAGAAATGCAGGAGAAGGTGTGGAGTAAAGGGAACCCTTCTACAGTGTTGGTGGGAATGGAAATTGGTGCAGCCACTATAGAGAACAGTATGGAGGTTCCTTAGAAAACTAAAAATAGAGTTACCATATGATCCTGCAATGTCACTCCTGGATATATATCTGGAAAACACTATAATTCAAAAAGATACATGCACCTGAATGTTCATAGCAGCACTATTTACAGTAGTTAAGACATGGAAGCAACCTAAATGTCTATCGACAAATGAATGGATAAAGAAGATGTGGTGTACATATATATATAATGGAATATTACTCAGCCATAAAAAAGAATGAAATAATACCATTTGCAGCAACATTGTTGGACTTAGAGATTATTCTATTAAATGAAGTAAATCAAAGACAAATACTATACAATATCACTTATATATGGAATCTAAAACAATGATACAGATGAACTTATTTACAAAACAGAAATAGACTCACAGACATAGAAAACAAACTTATGGTTACCAAAGGGAACAGTGGGGGCATGGGGGGAGAGACAAATTAGGAGTATGGGATTAACATATACACACTAATATATATAAAATAGATAAACAACAAAGAACTACTGTATAACACAGGGAACTATATTCAATATCTTGTAGTAACCTATAGTGGAAAAGAATCTGAAAAAGAATATATAACTTAATCATTTTGCTGTACACCTGAAAGTAACACAACATTGTAAATTACCTATTCTTCAATTTTTAAAGTGGCAAAAAAAATAGTTTCCAGAATTTTGGTAGCTTGAAACTTTGTTTTGCTAAGTTAAGTTAAAGATGGAGGTACTGGAGGTTCCCTGGTGGCCTAGTGGCTAGGATTCTGGGCTTTCACTGCCATGGCCCATGTTAAATCCCTGGTTGGGGAACTGAGATCCCACAAGCTCTGTGGTGTAGCTGAAAAAAAAAAAAAGATGGAAGTCCTCTTGGCCAAATCAGAGTGTTATTTTCTTTAGTTCCCAATTAGTAAATACTTGCAAGTATTAGTTCAGTAAGTGTTATACATAAACCCAGCTCTTGTTCCCCATAAGCTGCTGTCCATCAGGGAGCTGTTTGGCCTTTGTTTCAAAAATGTATATAACTGTGCCTCTGACTTCTAACAGGTGGAACTGTTCTCAAAGAGGCTCTCAAAGAGGCTTTTTAAACTCAAGCAGGAAAACTATGAGGTCTCTGTCTGTGTCTATCTGGATGGATGCATACCTGTATGTATGTTATAAATATGATATGTCCCTACCTCCAAATGGTATTATCAAAATTAATTTGTAAAAGAACTGTATTTAACTGACTTAAAAGTAAAAGTTTAAAAATCAAATATTTCTAAATGTAACTTAAACTAACCCCAATTTTTAACGGATTATGTGATCTAGAATTAACTTTAATGAATAAAAACAAGTTTAAATTGGTGATTTACTTAATATAAACATGTCTTTAGAGTCAACAAAAATTAAGTATAATACTTGTATTGTACCTAGGTTTACTGAAAGTCAATAAGCTCATATTATCTATGTCATAAAATTTGTCAACAAGATAATTAATGGTAAGATGATATTTTCATAAGTAATAAAATAGAGATAAATGGGATGAAAGCTTTAGGGTGAACTCTTTAAGAATAATTATTTTTTGTGGTATGTCCACCTAAAAACAGTTTCTCCCAATTTTTGGTAACTTGAAACTTTAGAGTTCTGCTAAATTAAGTTAAATAATGGAAATTTATTAAAAGTCTAGATCATTTTCAATAAGATTAAATACTGAAATATTAATTGCTAAAGAAATCTATGTTTACCTACTTTAAAATATATATATATATATTTATTTATTTGGTTGTGCAGTGTCCTAGTTACAGCATGCGTGATCTCCATTGCCATGGGCGGGATCTTTGTTGTGGCACTCGGGATATTCGTTGCAGCATGCAAGATCTTTAATTGCAGTATGAAGGATTTTTAGTTGCAGCATGTGGGACCTAGCTCCCTGACCAGGGATTGAATACGGGCCCCCTGCATTGGGAGCACAGAGTCTAAGCCACTGGACCACCAGGGAAGTCCCCATGTTTACCTACTTTTGACCTTTTATTATAGAGACACTAAATATATTTGAAAGTATTAATAAATATATTTTATGCTTTCTTGAAAGATTATAGTATGAAATGATATATATTTCTAGAAATTAGTTTTTAAAATAGAATCTTGAGAAAAGAATTTTATTCATGGTCAAGACTAAGAATATATTGAATTTAATTAAGTAAATACATTTTAAATATTAAGTGAAATTATGTAGAACTAGAATTATGTAGAATTTTGGTTATTTTCTCTGTTAAGAGACAAAGTTTTCTTGAAATGTTAATCTAATTTTCATAACAGATTGTGAAGTTTCTTTACTAGTAACTTTCTGCACTTGCCTTTGAAATCTTTTATTGTCATTTTGGTTATGTGAATAAATATTGTTTCACAGTGACTTATGATCCTACTTGGCCAACCATTTAAAACATTTTGATACCTTTGACAGACTTTCTAAAATCAAATTTTAAAAGAAGTTTTTTTGACCTCAAGCTAACTTTGGAATGTTTCAGACAGTCACTGGATGTCTCAAAGAAATGCATTAAACCAATTAGGCTTAGCTGGTATATTAAATTACATGGGAAATATTGTTGAGTGAATAATGATAAACTTTCTCAAGTTATATTGTATGGGTAAATATTATCAATACAAACATTTTAGAAATTATATAAAATAAAATTTGAAATGCCCAGGTATGTTATCACTCATAATACTAGTTATTATCTTAAAATGTTGTATGTCAAGAAATAGCCAAATTTCCTTGACAAGTGCATTATAATCAAGTCTTTATCAAGCTTTTTAAGTCCTTTGTCATTTATAGAGAGTTATTGTCTTACTCTGATGCTTTTACAAAATGCTTATAGATAATTTGCTTTTATGCTCCAAAATTAATTAGACTTGGTAACAAAAGGACTTCCACCTTATAGAAGGGCAATTTCAGCAATGGCTTTTCTTATGTAAGGCTACTACAGAAATAGTAATAGAGTCTCCTTGAACTATTTATGTCCCACACTCAGTTGAATCTCTTCTAAACTCTCACCACACTCAACACTCTTCTGTTAGCTGTAACTTCTTATGAGGTATTTTTGCTTTCTTCACCTAATACTTCCTTGACCCCATGTAATAACCTTAACCTCACAACTTTGCTTCCAGCACAACAGAAAGGAAACAACCATGACTGTATTTTGTTAACAGATTAACTTCTTGCTCCCAGGAATGACTTACAAAAGTCCATATTGATAAGATTGACCTAATTTTAAATACAGATGGTTTCTACTTAAGGGATGAGAAAAGCCATTACCCAGCTGGATATACAATAACATTCACAGTGGACATAATTGAAACCTCTTACTTACCAGAAGCAAAATGAGCACAACAATCCAAATTAATTGCCTTAACCTGAGCTTGTCAACTAGCTAAAGACCAGATAACATTTATACTGACAAGCACTATGCCTCTGGAGTGGCACACAAATTTGGAATGCTACGAAAGCAATGAAGTTTTTAACCTCTACAGGATAACCTATTTAAAAAAATAGAAAATAGGTTGCAGAGTCATTAATTGTTATACAACTGCCAAAACAGCAATAATTAAAACACCAGGGCATTCCAAATCTGATGTTATGGAAGCTTAAGGAGCTTAAATCTCTTCTTCTGAATTTGTTATTGTTGTTGGCTATATTAATTGTGTCATATTATTTATAGAATAATAATCTCTTGTGCCTCTCCATATAGATTCAAAACACCAACTGAAATAATGATATCTAAGTGACTTGAAACTTTGATAATATATATAGTTCTATATAAAATAATGGGCATACACAATGCACATACAGGGTAAAATTGGCATAAGTCCTATTGGACAACCTAGAATTGACTATCAGTCCCTACCAAACATTCTATTAGCCTAACGCCCTAAAAGGAAACAAAGAACTGGGCTACTAAGACCTGACATCAAGAGACATAATGGATCGAGGGCAGGCAAGCAACCATCCTGGCATTGGATTACCAAATATTTGATCACCTAATGCTATCAAAAGATTAATGATCAAAAAGGGGAAATGATGAAACAAAATTTGTATGTTAATGCAGGACAAGAAAAAATTAAACATAAAATTCTCTCTTTGCCTTTGTTTGGGCCTCCTCTCTCTTTCCCTAATGTGCATGGTGCATCTCTATTACAAATTAACTAGAGCTCCACAAAGATGGGATTGCCTGCTCTACCATAAAGATCATTTCTTTTTCCTTTCTTCTGATGCTAGCAGTGTAAAGTCTTAAAAGAATAGTGTTTTTTTTCAAGCTCTGTAGGAGGTCATAGTGACTTGCTGCTCACTTTGTAGTGCTTACCTGGACAGGTGTCATTCATGAACTTTATGTAAAATATCAGTATGTCATTTTGATGTATGATCCTTTGTCTAGAAAACGTATATAATTGTGCTTTTGACTTCTAACAGGCAGAACAGTTTTCAGAGCTTACTGAGAATCTTCTTCCTGGTTATAATCCTAAATTTGGCTCACAGAAAATTCTTTTTTTTTTCTTCTTGATAGTTAATTCAATTTTCATCAACACAATGGAAAAATTTTTTCCATAAAATAGCACGTTTTTTAGAAACCATAAATAGTATTTATTAGTTTACAAATCTCAGAATGCTAATGTAAAACACAGTCTATAATTGATTACTTCTCAATTTTTGCTAGAAAGTAAGGTTTTTAAGTTAAGAGTTGTAGGGACTTCCCTGGTGGCTCAGTGGTTAAGAATCCTCCTGCCAATGCAGGGAACACAGGTTCAATCCCTGGTCTGGGAATATCCCACATGCCGTGGAGCAACTAAGCTTGTGCACCAAAACTACTGAGCCTGCACTCTAGAGCCCATGAGCCACAACTACAGAGCCCGCATGCCACAACTACTGAAGCCCATGTGCCTAGAGCCCATGCTCCACAACAAGAGAAGCCACCACAATAAGAAGCCTGCGTACTGCAACAAAGAGTAGCCCCCACTCGCTGCAACTAGAGAAAGCCCATGCATAGCAATGAAGACCCAACGCAGCCAAAAATAAATAAATAAAATTTTTAAAAAGTTAAGAATTATAATTAAAATAGGAAATTAAAGCAACTAAAAATTGATAAGAAAAATATCTTTGTATGAAAGGTGGGAGAAGGCATAAGGAATGGAAATGCATTTTGTTAAGGGAAAAGAAAGTAATTTTGTCCTAAAGCCAGTTATTTCTAAATGGGATAGAAAATAAGGGACAAATTAATATGAATACAGAAAGTTGTAGAAGGCTTGTGAGGGAAAAAAACAATCTTATAAAGGAATTCTATGTGTGATCAGGATTGGCTAAGATTAGAATAAATTTAATAAAGTAAATTAATTTTAATTTACAAGGTTACATGATGCAAAACCTGAATTTGGTTTCTTTCTCTGTTAAGGGGGCAAAGTTTTCTTACAATATTGATTTGCTTTTGATGATAGATTGTAAAATTTCTTTACCTTTTAATTAATGTGTTGTAACTTTCTATGTTTGTCTTTGAAATATTTTGTCACTTTGGTTAAGTGAATAAGTATTTTTTCACAGTGACCTGTGACCCTATTTGACCAAGTGTTTTTAAATTCTTCACCTTCAGGAAGACTCATAGAAAGGACATTTTGACAAGTACAGGTTTCTGATAACTTTCAGATCATACTGCCAAACTAGGTAAGAAATTAAAGAATTCTTCTTTTTTTTTTTTGGCCTCACCATGCAGCATGTGGGATCTTAGTTCTCTGACCAGGGATCAAACCTGTGCCCCATGCAGTGAAAGCACAGAGTCTTAACCACGGGTCCACCAGGGAAGTCCCAGAAATTAAAGACTTCTAATAGAAAACCTGATAGCTTCATAACTTCTAACAAAAGAGCAAAAAGAATTAGTTACACAAAGCTGTTTAATTTTTGTTTTCCAGATATAAGGAAAAATTTCCCCTCAAGCTAATTTTGACTTAACCTTTGTGAAAAGAATTGAAAGATTTATCTTTTCTCTCTACCTGATCCATCCAGAAATTGGAAACTCTTTCCCAGCATCCTTATCAGATGAATAAAGAAAGTTACCTCCTGGCAGGTGCTGGAATCTCAAGATATTCATGGGACCTCAAGAAGAGAGGAATTTACTTAAATCTATAGATAGCACAGGCAGAATCTGAAGGCAAGCCTTTGGAAAGGCTTTCCTGGCCTTGAGAGGCCTTTTAAAAGTTCAATTTGAGATACCATATAAAAAGTTCCAGGGACTTCCCTAGAGGTCCAGTGGTTAAGACTCCACACTTCCACTGCAGGGAATGCAGGTTCAATCCCTGGTCAGGGAACTAAGATCCCACATGTTGCACAGCATGGCCAAAAGAAAGAAAGAAAAAAAAAAATTCCAGCACAGCCAACTTAAAAGAGCCTGTATGATTTATTACACTTATGTAAGCAATCAGGCCAAGTTTATTGAAACCAGACTTATTTTGCAAACAAATTAGTCTTAATTTGGCTATATTTGGTAGAAATGGGATAATTTTAAAATGAAAAAATATGTAGTAAATATTAATTTCTGTCATTGTATTTGAGGGTTTTGTATTTACTGCCTAAGACTCACTTCCCAGATGGCTCCTTGTTGCTATGTTACATTATTGTAAAGTTTAATTAAATTATTAGAAGGACATTCTAAGTTTGTTTCTGAAGCTTATCCCAGCAATTTTTCTTTGGATGGAGATGTCCCATGACTGACAATGAGGAGATTATACATACCGGAAAAGAAATCAGATAAATGATTCTTCATAGCCACGTTGAAAGGGATGATATCAGACCTCCTTTCATGAATGCAACTCCTGTTTCTGACACCCAACTTCAACTAATACCAGCGCCACCAGACCAGGATGAGAATAAGATGACATCTGACCCAAGATGCCAGACCAGGCCTGTACACTAATTACTTTGATGATTGCTTATGCTTTTCTTATGAACCAAATATATTTCTTTTTTGGGCTCAGTCATATACAAGTTTCAAAAATCAATTCAAAATTTCTGGATTTGTGGCCAATTACTCATGTCTAGTACTCCTGGGTTACCTTGGTGGATTTCTCCTCTCCAAAGTTTTAATTAGATGACAGAAATTTTATAAGAAAGAAACTCTAGTACCATGCATGCTACCATCAATATCACTAAGTAGAACCATCTTACCTTGCCAATGAATGACACCAGTTCTGAACCTGGCCATAAATACTCCTTTTCACCAGATGTTAAATATTGGGTAGCTCCTAATGTGACCCAGTAGATTTATAGAACAAGTTTATAGCCTTGACTCTCCACAGGTTGGTTAGGAAGTTGCACAGTTGGTTTCCCTTGGGCTCAAGGTCACCTATGGGTAGCCTTGGAAACAGCTCCTGCCAATCTGACTTTAATGTGAGCACTCTGGGTTCAATCAGTTTTCCAATGGCATGACCCTTTGGCTGCAATATTTGTTCCTTCACCTGGAATAGAAGATATCATTACTTACACAGAGGCTTTAACAAAATTTACTCAACAAGCTTTGAATGATAGCAATCAAGCCACTAGCTTGCTCAATTCAGTAATCTCCATGATGAGAAAAGTGTTCCTACAGAATCTCATGGCCTTTGGTATACTAACTGCTTCCCAAGGGGTAACTTGTGCTAAAAAAAACACATGCTGAATGTTGTGTTTTTATACCTGATGAGTATTCTAATGTAACTCATCTGATGACACATATAAAGAATCAGATATCTGTTCTGAATGATCCTCTTCCCAGTTTGAGAAAATACTAGGAAAATAGTTTGATTTAGGAGGATCTCAGCTTAAATCTTTATTAATAACATTGTTACTCCTATTAGCAATTCTCATTACAGTTTGTGTAACCTATAAAGCGATAGTTTCTTGCCTTTTGCACTGTGTATCTCCTACTCCTACTAAGAGGATATCAAAACAACTTGAAACTATTGATCACATCTATAGTTATTTATAAATTAAAGAACATGCACAATGCACATGCAAGGCAAAATTGACATAAGACCTATTGGACAATTTGGAATTGACCTTTAGTCTTTTCCAAACATCTTACAACCCCTAAAAGGAAAGAAAGAACCAGGCTACTAAATTGCGGGACATGATGGACCAAGGGCAGGTAAGCAACCACCCTGGCATTGAAGGACCATATATTTGATCCCTTAATGCTTACTACTGAAAGATTAATAATTGAAAGAGAAAATTTGATAAAATAAAACTCATATTTTATGGCAAAACAAGAAAAATTTGAGCATAAAATTTTCCCCTGCCTATATGAGCCTCTTCCAATCCCTCTAGTGTATATTGGTCATATGCATTAACCAGACTGCCTAAGGAGATAACATTCCTTCTTAATCCTGTAAAGGATCACAGTGACCAAGTACTCACTTAATATGGGCAAATCTGGATTGTGTAAACTGTAAATGTATCATTTAATGTATAACCATTTGTCTCAAAAACATATATAACTCTGCTTTGACCTCTGATGTGTGGAACAGGTTCCAGAGCTTTGTGATAGTCTGTCTCCCTGGTTATAATCCTCAGTTTAGCTTGAATTAAATTTTCTACTTCTCTCTTAAATTGACTGTTGTTTATTTTTTTCATCAATAATACCTACCCCAAAAAGGCATATTGTGGGGTGGCAAATTTCACTCCCCTACAGAATCCTTGTCACAATGCAAGATAGTGAGTAGGATGAGTTTATTGAACATATTTATTAAGCATCTACAATATCCAGGACCTGTAGGCTTTGATGCTGCAAAAGTGAGTGACAGAAACATGGCACTCTTAATGAACAAAATTCAAATGAGAACATATTAAAGATATTATTAGCTTTATTCAGTGGTTTGTGAATCAGGTAGCATCCAATCCAACAGTTCAAAGGAGCTTCGAATACAAAATGACAATGTACAAATGTACAAAATGACAGACTTTTATAGGTAGAAGGGAACAGGAACAGGGCAGTCATACCAGGCAAAAATAGATTGCTTTTTGCAAGTTTTCTTTCCTTATAGAGGATGGCAGTGGTTTCTCAGGGAGAGTACCTAACTAATGCTTATCAGGTGATTTCTGATTGGCTGGTTTAAGATTCTGTTTCTGGGAGAGCCAAAAGTGTAATTAAGTCTCAGTTAGGTGATGTGGGGAATAGCATAAGCGACTTCATTTTGGGCCCATTGTCTTGTCTTTAACAGGGCTCATAGTAATTACAGCATGGAATTGAACAGCAAGGACTTCAAAATGAATGCAGGACATTCTCTCCAAAAACTACAGACTTGTTCTGTTTCATGAATATAGCACTTCTGATTCTTCATTTCTTCACAGACCACTTTCATGATACTGCCATTTTCTGATACCCTATATAAAAAGCATTTAACATAAATCCAGATTTATTAAGGAGAGACTTTATTCAAAAAGATTATTTCAAGGGCTGGGGTAATGAACAATGGCATTAGGGAGAATATTCTCATCATGAGATATGCCAGCACCTCAGAGGTCAGACAGAAAGGGGCTTTTCTCCTACAGGGAGGAGCGAATAAAGACTAAAAATAACCTGACTGTGGAAGTGGGATGAAAGTGTAGCCTGAGGGGACAGTTGATCAGAGAATGTTTTACCCTAAGGCTAGACTATATTCAGGAGAAGGCTCTGCTGGCTCAGCCTGAGGGAGGGTCGAAATTCCAGGGAAGGAAGAAATTTAATGAAAGACTGATTCACAAGGATTTTGTGCTGAATAATCAGTGAAGGCAAACACTTCATCTAATCCTTTATGGGACAAAGAATGTGAATTTTGAAGGTTCATGCCTGACTTTATCCAAGGTAAACTAGGGTGCATACACAGATCTTCTCTAAGTCATATGCAGAAGGGTTTATTTGTTGGAAACCATTTCCAGAAAACAAAGCATGGGGGAATTTCTTCAACCCTCACTAACAGGGCTGAGGAAAGATTCAATATGCTCAACTATGATGCTTAATGTTTTTCTTTAAAACTTTTAATCAAGTTATTTAAAGAAAACTTCACAACACTAGTGCAAAAAGAAAGCTTCATATCACTAGCATAATTTGCCATAAAAAAGAGTGCCTGAGGATGAGCTCAAAGAAAACAAAACAGTGTTATTAAACAGTAAATAATACTGCTTCTGCCTAGGATTATGATTTTGTCTTTATTAAATAATGGGAGATTACAAAGTGTCATAGAAACAATAAAGACATCCTATAATTGAAGGTAGGTTTTCTTTGTGGTATAATGAGAAGGATTGATTTTTTTAAATAAAAAGAGTAATTTCAGTTAATGATTTGATGTTTTTAATGCTACGTAACTTTGATACTTTATTCAGATTTACTTAGTTTTTTTCTAATTCCCTTTTTCTGTCCTAGGATCCCTCCAGGACTCCACATGCCATTCAGTTATCAGTATGGAGAAAGAAAATTCAAAATGGAATTGGTATTGCTAAGAGTGCTCTTTATTATTCCTCAATAATTTTGACCAATTATTGTCTAAATGCAGGCATCCAGAACATATGCCAGAAACTCAAGATATTTATCAGACCATCACCCTAAATAACTCATGACAGCCTATCTACTTATCACACCCTTACCCTAAATAACTCATGACAGTATATCCCTTAAGGACAAATGTTTCCCTTATTGCATCAATCATAATTCTTTCCAGACAACTCTAACAGGCATGTGACTATTGCCTTTATAAGCCCCTTACTTTCTCTCTCTCTTCCACACAGCACTCTCAGTTTTACCTAAATCTGTCTCCTGAATTGCAATTCCTAAGAACCCCAAATAAACTATTTTCTTATTTGTAGCCTTCTGTGTTTTGGGGGGGGAGGGGTCAACATTACATGGTGTCAGAAGTGAGATACAGAGCAACCTGCCCCCTCCTCCAGCAACACCACTGATTTGAGTAAGGTACTTATAAGAGTTCATTGATAAAATATTATAGCGAGTCTCCTCAGTGATCCTGGGTCATAGTGGTGACCCCTCCTGTACCTAAGCCTCCTGCCTTGGTAGAGGTTCTAGTTTCTTTTGGTGTACTCTGTGGTGGTTTACGTTCTTGGGACTTTATCTCCTGTGTTGTCTTGGTGAGTAATTACTTTTGGAATAATGTAATGGTAAGTTCACTCTATAAGGGGAAGGCTGCAAAGCAGCTTCTTTCTGGAACTCCTGCTAGTTTTAGGTACAAGAACTATGGGCACTCATACTGCAAGTATTTATCTCACTAAACTATAATTACCTGAGATGATTTACAGTTAAAGTGGCCACCTTGGGGTTCATTTGAGAGTGCTGAATTAGTTTATTTGTGCACTCAATAGAATAAGACAACAAGAATGGGAGGCATTTTTAAAATTGAAGTACAATTGGTCTACAACCAGGTGCACAAAATAATGTGTTGATATTTCTATACATTACAAATGATCACCATGGGAAGCATTATTTCAGTTGCCATTTTGAGGTCTCCAAATGTAATAATAAACCCATTATTGCTTCCCTTGGAGAAAGCAATAACTCACAATTATCTCAAAGGATTTCCAAATTGGAAAAATCCTGAAGCTTCTGAGAACTCTCTCTCTCTTTCTAGCTCCCTCTACTCCTTCTTCTTCCTCTGAATGTCCACCACAATGCTCTTCTCCTTGATACTCATCTCTCTCTGAACTTCCTTTCTGTAATGCCAAGATTGATCCTCCACAGAAGGCTAGCCATACTGCCCCTCCTGTAATGCCCCTCCTTTTAAAATTAGGCATAATGTAGTTGGAAGGGTGGATCAACATATGATGTCATTTAAGTTACATATTACAAATCTTTTCAAGACTGGAAATGCAGCTCTAGAGGCAATTCAAATTCCATTTATTTCTTTTTATCCAAAACCTCCCTTATTTATCTCCAAAGTTTTATAAACTCTCTGGGAACTCTTATCTCAACCATCTCCAATTCATAAGACTGATGGGAGGGAGGGGGGAAAAAGTCTTTTAAAACACAAACTACTAAAAGAACTCTCTTGCCCAAACAGCCTCCTTAAAATTGCTTGGCAAGGACAAATACATATCTTAAAAATCTTCTCCACAAATAATAAAAGACTTTAGCCATCTGAGCAAGTAGATTTAGTTTATTCCAACTGTTATTTATAAGATAGTGAATTCTGTATCATACCTGACTCTTGAGGGATTTTAGTTCCCCAACCAGGGATTGAACCCAGACCCTCAGCAGTGTGAGCACAGAATCCTAACCACTGGGCTGCTGGGGAATTCCCCTCATGACTACAGTTTTAAAATGAAAACAGATCTCTGTCTGTGTTTATCTGTACGTATGTATACTGTAGATATCGTATTTTTCTACCTCCAGATGGTGTTACCAAAATTAATTTGTAAAAACAAAAAGTGTTGTATAAATTGAACATACTCTCAGAAATATAATAAAAACTAACCCAAATGAATTTCAGGTTCACGTGACCTGGGGAAATATTTGGTATTAAAGACAGTTTAAGTTTGTTGATTTAATTAATATGGACATATCTTTAGAGTTATCAACATTAAGTATAATAGTTTGAGTGTACTTAGGTTTACTAAAAGTCAGATAAGTTCACTGTATCTCTGTTATAAAATTTGTCAGCAAGAAAACTAACATGGTATGATGAAACTTTCATGAGTCAATTAAATGTAATTGGTATAAGAGTTTTTAGGTGAACTCTTTAAGAATAATTATGTTTTATGGTATGTCTACTGAAAAATAGCTTCCAAAATCTTTTGGTAACTTGAAATTTTAGACTTTTGCTAAATTAAATAATGGGAATTCATTGAATGGCTAGATCATTTCCAAATAAGAAAAATACTGAAATATTAATTGCTAAACAAGTCTAAGTTGACTTTGTCTTCTTATAACAGAAAAATTGAAGATGTCTGTGTCCCTAAGAAACATGTCTTGTAACACATTGTAAAAAAAAAATATATGCTATGAGGAAACGTGTGTTTTTAGAATTTTAAAATGTATTCACAAGTTTGCCAATCCAACAAAATACTAGCATAACAGTTCACAATTGTTTACTTCTTAGTTTTTACTAGAAATTAAGGTTTCTAAGGGTTAAAAATCTTAATTAATATATATAATTAAAACTACTAAAACTAATAAGGACAATATCTTTGTAATCAAGGAATTTTTTTTAAAGGGATAAGGAAAAGAAATGAATTTTGTTAAGGGGGAAAAAAAGGGATTTTGTCCTAAAGCTGGTTATTTCTAAAAACAAGGTACAAATAAAATGGATATAAAAAGATATATAAAATCTTGTAAAAGATTTGTGGAAAAAAACCCCAGAATCTTTAGAAAGGAATTGTATGTGTCATCAGGACTGGCTAGAGCTGGAATAAATTTAATTAAGTAAATGAATTTTAATATCAAAAGTAAGCTGGTGTAAAATTAAAATCTGGTTTTTCTCTCTGTTAAAAGAAAAAACAATTTTCTTAGACAAATACATATCTTTACCTTTAAGTAATATGCCTAGGGGGAAAAAAATTCTTATGTTTTGTCAAAATACTCATGTTCTATGTTGTTTCATCAGGTCTTTGATTACCTAAGTAAACCTAGTTCTCTTGATATTAAAAGAGTTAATTTTTTCTCAGAACTATATAACCTTCTATATTTGCTTATGAAGTCTTTGTCATTTTGGTTAAATGGATAACTAAGCATTGTTTCACAGTGACCTATGATCCTATTTGGCTAAGTGTTTTTAAAATTTTTTTAAAGATTTTTCCATGACATTGATGAAAAAGACTTTGACACTCTAAAGTACAGGTTTCTGAAACTAACATAACATTGTAAATCAACTATATTCCAATAAAAATTTTTTTTAATTTTTTGATATTTTTGAAAATTTTCTCAAAATCTAATTTTCCAAAATCTGAATTCTAAGTGAAGACTTTTTGACTTAGAAATAACTTTGAGATATGAGAGATTTCAGAGGGTCCTGCTATATCTCAAAGATCTGTTCCTCTCCTTATAAAACGAAAGATGTTAGAATAATTAGGCTTATTTTATCTGTTAAATCACATGGGATGCATTATCAAATAGAAGTAAACAAGTTTTCTTTATGTTGTGTCTGTATAGGTATATGTTATAAGTATTTCAGAAAGTATGTGCAATTCCTGAAAATCTGATATGTCCTGGTATGTTATTATTCATAATTCTAGTTATTATCTTAAAATTTTGTGTGCCACAGAAATAACCAAATTTCCTTGTCAATTCCATTATAATAAACTCTCAGGTATTCAGTGTCAGAAATTTTTAAGTTTTTGTCATTTATAGAGAGTTATTATTTAACTGATGCTTTTACAAATGTTTTCTTTTTAGTAAGATTCATGAAAAAGACTCTGGCACTCTAAACTACAGGTTTCTGGTAAACTTTTGGATAATACCATTAAACTGATTAAGAATTTATAGAACTCAAAGAAACTGATGGCTTCATAAAACTGCTAATAAAAGATCAAGATCAAGAATTAATTACATGAAACTGAATGAACTAATGAAGATGATTGTAAATTTTATGACTTCTTGTTTTAAACATTGCTGGTTCTTTTGCATTTTGCTCTCCCAGATTTAAGGAAATGGTTTCTCTCAAGCTATGACATGAAGCAATTTGATAAAGCATATCTTTGTAAACAAATATAAAACATTTATCTTTTTCTCCCTGCCTGACTCCTCCAGAATTTGGAAACTTTTAGTGAGTATTTTTATTTTCATGGCAATATAGTTATTTGTATTAGTGCAATAAGAACCTGTTCTTACAACAGAACACAATTGGAAACATTGGGTATATTACCAAGGCTTTGACTGGAATGTCATATTTGACCAAGACATGCCTTGACTCAGATATGACCAGACAGCTTTAAGGAAATAAGACTGACTTTATGAAGCCAATAAAGACCCTTGAAAAGTTGGCCTGGTACTTTGTTACAGGGTTCCCAGCAGCCTAACAGTGTAAGTGAAGAAGGTCACTTTATGCCAGGTCCAGGAACATCAAGATCTTTGTGAACCTAAAGAAGAAAGGAATTCTCCTAAATCTATAGGTATTTCAGGTGAAGTCTGAAGGTAATCATTGGCTTGTCTTTCCTGGCCTTGAGAGGCCTTTAAAAGTTCAATCTGAGATTCTTTATGAAAAGTTCCCATTAAGCAGATTTAAAAGAGCCTATATGATAAATCACTATTCTTGGTACACTTATGTAAATAATCAGGCCAATTTTATTGAAACTAGATTTATTTTGAAATCAAATTAGTCTTAATTTGGCTATATTTGGTAGAAATAGGGTAATTTTAGAGAGAAAATATTATATTTCGGTATTATCCACATTTGTGGATATTACATTCTAGTGCTGTTATTGTCTTTGAGGTTTTGGTATTTACCTGTAAGCTGGAAGAGGTCCTGAATACTTCTAGTTTTCTCCACTATCTGGCTATAACTATCCAAATGAACGTCTCCAGTTTTTCTCCCATTCTTTTGACTTGGAATCATTAAGAACTAAGACTGCTTTTTTTCTGAAGCCATTCAAGCTAAAATCGGATAATGTGATATAAACTTCAGAGAAATCACCATAACAGCTCATGTACAGACAATCTTCATGCCTAAAGCTGTATGAGTCACTCAGAATGTTTACCTAAACACACAGTGACGTAATCAGAGATATTTCAAACTGCAAAAGATGCTTCGATCCTGGAAATCTTCTTCAGTTGCTGTTCTCTGGACCTGGTGTCTTATTGTGATCTGGACTGCAACTAGTTATACTGACTATTAAAAAAATTTGTTCTCTATTTGCTGCTTTTAAACTATTTATGCTTTGTATGTCTCACTGCTGTACTAGGACACACTCCATAGCAATAATGATAGTGGACATCTGGAGATGATTGAGCACTTCTATAAAGTTCCTCCTTATGAAGATTCATTAACTCCTCCTATTTCTTTTTTTTTATAATTTATTTATTTATTTTTTGCTGTGTCGGGTCTTCATTGCTGCATGCAGGCTTTTCTCTAGTTGTGGCGAGCTGGGGCTGCTCTTTGTTGCGGTGCATGGGCTTCTCAATGCAGTGGCTTCTCTTGTTGCAGAGCAAGGGCTCTAGGTATGCAGGCTTTAGTAGTTTTGGCACGTGGGCTCAGTAGTTGTGGCTCGAGGGCTCTAGAGCGCAGCCTCAGTAGTTGTGGCACATGGGCTTAGTTGTTCCATGGCAGCTGGTATCTTCCTGGACCAGGGCTCAAACCCATGTCCCCTGCATTGGCAGGTGGATTCTTAACCACTGCACCACCAGGGAAGTCCATCTCCTCCTATTTCGAATACCACCTAAGACTCACTTCTTAGATGGCTGCTTGTTGCTCTAATGTGGCCAAAAACTCTCTAAGAGCACAACCTCTTGCACACCACCTCTTTCTCTCCTCCATGGTACATGACTCTCTGGGAATGAGCATTCCCAGGGCCAAAGAAGTAGATGCCAGTGACAAATAACAAAATGGTTGATCATCAATACTTTCCACAAAGAAAGATCTATATCAAAAGTGAGAATGTGAAAGGAAAACCAAAATGGGGTCAGTATTGCTGAGAGCTGTCTAAAATAGAGCTAGGAGGCCACTGAGGAAGTGTGATTTATGCACATATCATCTCAGAGGGACTCTGAACTTTGACCACTGATTGTCTTAATGTAGGCATCTGCCGGAAGCCCAAACTACTTATTGGATGCTTACCCGAAATGACTCATGACACTTTATCTTTAAAAGACAAATATTTTCTTTCTTTTTTAAACTTTTTATTTTATATTGGAGTATAGTTGATTAACAATGTTGTGATAGTTTCAGGTGTACAGCAAAGTGATTCAGTTACACATATACATGTATCTATTCTCAGTCAAATTTTTTCCCATCTGGTTGTCACATAATATAGCATAATATAGCAGAGCTCCCTGTGCTATACAGTAGGTTCTTGTTGGTTATCCATTTTAAATATAGCGGTGTGTACATGTCAATCCCGAACTCCCTAACTATCCCTTCCCCCCACCTTTCCAACCTGGTATCCATAAATTCATTCTCTAAGGCATGAGTCTCTTTCTATTTTGTAAATAAGATCAATTGAATCATTTCTTTTTTACATTCTGCATATAAGGAGTATCGTATGATATTTCTTTTTCTCTGTCTGACTTGCTTCACTCAGTATGATAATCTCTAGGTCCATCTATGTTGCTGCAAATGGCATTATTTCAATGTTTTTTATAGCTGAGTAATATTCCATTGTATATATGTATCACATCATCTTTATCCATTCCTCTGTTGATGGACATTTAGGTTGCTTCCATGTCTTGGCTATTGTAAACAGTGCTGCAATGAACACTGGGGTGCATGTATACTTTCAGACCATGTTCTTCTCCAGATATATGCCCAGGAGTGGGATTGCTGAGTCATATGGTAGTTCTATTTTTAATTTTTTAAGGAACCTCCATACTGTTCTCCATAGTGGCTTTACCAATTTACACTCCCACAGTGCAAGAGGGTTCCCTTTTCTCCACATCCTCTCCAACATTTATTGTTTGTGGATTTTTTGGTGATCACCATTTTGACTGATGTGAGGTGATATCTCGTTGTAGTTTTGACTTGCATTTCTTTAATAATTAGTGATGTTGAACATCTTTTCATGTGCCTGTTGGCCATCTGTATGTCTTCTTTGGAGAAATGTTTATTTAAGCCTTCTTCCCATTTTTTCACTGGGTTGTTTGTTTTCATGATATTAAGCTGCATGGGCTGTTTGTAAATTTTGGAAACTAATCCCTTGTCGGTCACATCTTTTGAAAATATTTTCTCACAATCTGTGGGTTGTCTTTTCATTTTGTTTATGGTTTCCTTTGCTGTGAAAAAGCTTTTAAGTTTAACTAAGTCCCATTTTGTTATTTTTGTTTTTATTTCCATTACTCTAGGAGACAGATTGAAAAAGATATTGCTGAGATTTATGTCAGAGAGAGTTCTGCTTATGTAAAACTCTTTTTCTAAGAATTTTATAGTGTTCAGTCTCATGTTTAGGTCTTTAATCCATTTTGAGCTTATTTTTGTGTGTGGTGATAAAGAATGTTCTAATTTCATTTTTTTTTTACATGTAGCTGTCCAGTTTTCCCAGCACCATTTGTTGAAGAGACTGCCTTTCCGCCATTGTATAGTCTTGCCTCCTTTGTTGTAGATTAATTGACCATAGGTGTATGGATATATTTCTGGGCTTTCTATCCTGTTCCATTGATCTATATGTCTGTTTTTGTGCCAGTACCATACAGTTTTGATGACTATAGCTTCGTAGTATAGTCTGAAGTCATGGAGCCTGATTCCTCCAGCTCCATTTTTCTTTCTCAAGATTGCTTTGACTACTCAGGGTCTTTTGTGTCTCCATACAAATTTTAAGATCTTTGGTTCTAGTTCCGTGAAACATGCCATTGGTAATTTGATAGGCACTGCATTGAATCTGTAGATTGCCTTCTGTAGTATGTATAGTCATTTAAAAAATTTATTTATTTATTTTTGGCTGCATTGGGTCTTTGTTGCTGTGCACGGGCTTTCTCTAGTTGTGGCGAGTGGGGGCTATTCTTCATTGCAGTGAGTGGGCTACTCATTACGGTGGCTTCTCTTGTTGTGGAGCATGGGATCTAGGCATGAGGGCTCAGTAGTTGTGGCTCATGGGCCCTAGAGCACAGGCTCAGTAGTTGTGGTGCACAGGCTTAGTTGCTCCGCAACATGTGAGATCTTCCCAGACCAGGGATCAAACCTGTGTCTCCTGCATTGGCAGGCAGATTCTTAACCACTGCATCACCAGGGAAGTCCCAGTATAGTCATTTTGACAATATTGATTCTTCCAAGCCAAGAACGTGGTATATCTTTCCATCTGTTTGTGTCTTCTTCAATTTCTTTCATCAGCATCTTATTGTTTTCAGAGCACATGTCTTTTGTTTCCTTAGGCAGGTTTATTCCCAGGTATTTTTTTTTTGATACAATGGTAAATGGGATTGTTTCTTGAATTTCTCTTTCTGATCTTTCTTTGTTAGTGTATAGACATGCAACAGATATCTGCATATTAATTTTGTAATTTGCAACTTTACCAAATTCACTGATGAGCTCAAGTAGTTTTCTGGTAGTGCCTTTAGGATTTTCCATGTATAGTATCATGTCATCTACAGACAGTGACAGTTTAACTTCTTTTCCATCTTGGATTCCTTTTATTTCTTTTTCTTCTCTGATTGCCATAGCTAGGACTTCCAAAACTGTGTTGAGTAAAGGTGTCAAGAGTGGACATCCTTGTGTTGTTCCTGATCTTAGAGGAAATGTTTTCAGCTTTTCACCATTGAGTATGATGTTGGCTATATGTTTGTTGTATATGGCCTTTATTATGTTGAAGTATCTTCCCTCTATGCCCACTATCTGGAGAGTTTTTATCACAAATCGATGTTGAATTTTGTCAAAAGCTTTTTCTGCATCTATTAAGATGCTCATATGGCTTTTATCCTTCACTTTGTTGATGTGGTGTATCACATGGATTGTTCTGTGAATATTGAGAAATCCTTGCATCCCTGCGATAAATCCCACTTGTTGATGGTTTATGATCCTTTTAATGTACTATTGGGTTTGCATTGCTAGTACTTTGTTGGGGATTTTTGCATCTATGTTCATCAGTGATATTGGTCTGTAATTTTCTTTTTTTGTGGAATCTTTCTCTGCTTTTGTTATCAGGGTGATGGTAGCCTCATAGAATGAGTTTGGGAGTTTTCCTTCCTCTGCAATTTTTTGGAACAGCTTCAGAATGATAGGTGTTAGCTTTTCTCTAAATGTTTGATAGAATTTGCCTGTGAAGCCATCAGGTCCTGGACTTTTGTTTGTTGGGAGTTTTTAAATCACAGTTTCAATTTCATTGCTTGTGTTTGGTCTGTTCATATTTTCTATTTCTTCCTTGTTCAATCTTGGAAGATTGTACCTTTCTAAGAATTTGTCCATTTCTTCTAGGTTGTCCATTTTCTTTGCATATAGTTGCTTGTAGTAGTTTCTTATGATCCTTTGTATTTCTGTGGTGTCTGTTGTAACATTTCCTTTTTCATTTCTAATTTTATTGATTTGAGCCCTCTTCCTTTTTTTACTTGATGAGTCTGGCTAAAGGTTTATCAATTTTGTTTATCTCTTCAAAGAACCAACTATTATATATTGTATTTTTTTATATTTATTTATTTATTTTATTTATTCATTCATTTATTTATTTAATTTGGTTGCACTGGGTCTTGGTTGTAGCATGCAGGATTTTTGGTTGCAGCATGCGGGATCTTTTTTTTTTTTTAGTTGCAGAGTGTGGACTTCTTAGTTGCAGCATGTGGACTCTTAGTTGTGGCATGCATGCGAGATATAGTTCCCTGACCAGGGACCAAACCTGGGGCCCCTGCATTGGGAGCGCAGAGTCTTACCCACTGGACCACTAGGGAAGTCCTTCAAAGAACCAGCTTTTACTTTCATTGATTTTTGTTATTGATTTCTTTGTCACTATAGTGTTTATTTCTGCTCTGACCTTTATGATTTCTTTCCTTCTACTAACTTTGGGGTTTGTTTGTTCTTCTTTCTCTAGTTGCTTTAGGTTTAAGGTTTGGTTGTTTATTTGAGTTCTTCTTGTTTCCTGAGGTAAGATTGTATCGCTATAAACTTCGTTCTTAGAACTTCTTTTGCTGCATAACATAGGTTTTGGATTGTTTTGCTTTCATTTTCATTTGTCTCTAGGTATTTTTTGATTTCCTCTTTGATTTCTTTAGTGATCCATTGGTTATTTAGTAGCATATTGTTTAGCCTCCACTTGTTTGTGTTTTTTACAGGTTTTTTTTTTCCTTGTAGTTTATTTCTAATCCCACAGTATTGTGGTCAGAAAAAAAAAAAAACATGATATGATTTCAATTTTCTTAAATTCACCGAGGCTCACTTTGTGGCCCAACAGGTGGTCAACCCTAGAGAATGTTCTGTGTGCACTTGAGAAGAATGTGTAGTCTGCTGCTTTTGTTTGGTTTTGTTTTTTGTTTTTTTGTTTGTTTTGTTTTTTGTTTCTTGGTCCCATCACGTGGCATGCAGGATCTTAGTTCCCCTACCAGGGATCAAACCTGTGTCTCCTGCAGTGGAAGCACAGAGTCCTAGCCACTGGACTACCAGGGAACTCCCCTTGCTGCTTTTGGATGGAATGCTCTATAAATATCAATTAAGTCCTTCTGGTCTAATGTGTCATTTAAGACTTGTGTTTCCTTATTGATTTTTTGTCTGGAAGATTTGTCCATTGATGAAAGTGGGATGTTAAAGTCCCCCACTATTATTGTGTTACTCTCAATTTCTCCCTTTATGGCTGTTTGTATCTGCCTTATATATAGAGGTGTTCCTATGTTGGGTGCATATATATTTACAATTGTTATATCTTCTTCTTGGACTGATACCTTGATTATTATGTAGTGTCCTTCTTTGTCTCTTATAATAGTCTTTATTTTAAAGTCCATTTTGTCTGATATGAGTATTGCTACTCCAGATTTCTTTTGATTTTCATTTGCATGGAATACCTTCTTCCATCCCCTCACATTCAGTCTGTATGTGTCTTTGGGTCTGAAGTGGGTCTCTTGTAGACAGCATATATACGGGTCTTGTTTTTGTATCTATTCAGCCAGTCTATGTCTTTTGGTTGGAGTATTTAATCAAGTTACATTTAAGGTAATTATCGATATGTACATTCCTATTACCATTTTCTTAATTGTTTAGGGTTTGTTTTTTGTATGTCTTTTTTCTTCCTTTCCTCTTTTGTTCTCTTCCCTTTGGGCTTGGTGATCATCTTTGGTGTTTTGTTTTTTATTTTTTATGTGTGTATCTATTGTAGTTTATGGGTTTACTGTTCCCATGAGGTTTTGATATAGCAGTCTATATATGTACAAGGTTGTTTTATGTTGCTGGCCTCTTTCCTGCCTTGAGGAGTTTCTTTAGCATTTGTTGCAAAGCTGGTCTGGTGGTGCTGAATTCTCTTAGCTTTTGCTTGTCTGTAAAGCTTTTGATTTCTCTGTTGAATCTGAATGAGATCCCTGCTGGGTAGAGTAATCTTGGTTGTAGGTTCTTTCCTTTCATCACTTTAAATATATCCTGCCACTCCCTTCTAGGCTGTTGAGTTTCTGCTGAATAATCAGCTGATAACCTTATGGGAGTTCCCTTGTATGTTATTTGTCGTTTTTCCCTTGTTGCTTTTAATATTTTTTCTTTGTCTTTAATTTTTGTCAGTTTGATTACTATGTGTCTCAGTGTGTTCCTTCTTGGCTTTATCATGACTGGGACTCTCTGGGTGACTGTTTCCTTTCCCATATTAGGGAAGTTTTCAGCTATTATTTCTTCAAATATTTTCTCAGGTCCTTTCTCTCTCTCTTCTCCTTCTGGGACCCCTATAATGTGAATGTTGGTTCATTTAATGTTGTCCCAGAGGTCTCTTAGACTGTTTTCATTTCTTTTATTCTTTTGTCTTTATTCTGTTCAATGGCAGTGTTTTCCACCATTCTGTCTTCCAGGTCACTTATCCATTCTTCTGCCTCAGTTATTCTGCTATTGATTCCTTCTAGTGTAGTTTTCATTTCAGTTATTGTATTGTTCATCTCTGTTTGTTTGTTCTTTAATTCTTCTAGGTCTTTGTTAAACATTTCTTGCATCTTCTCAATCCTTGCCTCCATTCTTTTTCTGAGATACTGGATCACCTTCATTATCATTATTCTTAATTCTTTTTCCAGAAAGTTGCCTATCTTCACTTCATTTAGTTGTTTTTCTGGAGTTTTATCTTGTTCCTTCCACTGGGACATAACCTTCTGCTGTTTCATTTTGTCTAAACGTCTGTGATTGTGGTTTTCATTCCACAGACTGCAGGATTGTAGTTCTTACTTCTGGTGTCCACCCTTTGGTGGATGTGGCTATCTAAGAAGCTTGTGCAAGCTTCCTGATGGGAGGGACTAGTGGTGGGTAGAGCTGGGTCTTGTCCCTCTGGTGGGCAAGGCCATGCTCAGTAAAGCATTAATCTACTTCTCTGATGATGGGTGGGGCTGTGTTCCCTCCCTGTTGGTTGTTTGACCTAAGGCTACATAGCTCTGGAGCCTATAGGCTGTTTTGTGGGGCTAATGGCAGTCTCCAGGAAGGCTCACACCAATGAGTACTTCCCAGAACTGCTGTTCCCAGTGTCTTTGTCCCTGCAGTGAGCCACAGCCCCCCTGCTCCGCCTGCCTCTACAGGAGACCCTCCAATACTAGCAGGTAGGTCTGACCAGTCACTTGTGGGGTCACTGCTTTTCTCCCCTGGGTCCTAGTGCACACAAGACTTTGTGTGTGCCCCCCAAGAGTGGAGTTTTTGTCTCCCCCAGTCCTATGGAAGTCCTGCAAATGAATCCCACTGGCCTTCAAAACCAGATTCTCTGGGGATTCCTCCTCCCATTGCCAGACCCCCAGGCTGGGAAGTCTGACATGGGGCTCAGAACTTCCACTCTAGTGGGAGAATTTCTGTTGTATAATTGTTTTCCAGTCTGTGTGTCACCCACCTGGCGGGTATGTGATTTGATTTTATCATGATTGTGCCCCTCCTAACGCTTCATTGTGGCTTCTCCTTTGTCTTTGGATGTAGGGTGTCTTTTTTGGTGGGTTCCAGTGGTTTTTTTTTTTTTTTTTTTGATGGTTGTTCTGCCATTAGTTGTGATTTGGTGTTTTCATAAGAGAGGGTGAGCACATGTCCTTTTACTCCACCATCTTTAGCTAACCCATCAAATATTTTCTTTCTTGTATCAGAGTTAATCATAATTCTTGCCAGACAACTTTAACAGCTCTGTGGCTTTTGCCTTTATAAGCCACTGACTCTTTCTTTCCCAGGAAAACTCTTTGGATTTTACCTGAATCTGTCTCCTGAATTGCAATTTCCAAGACTCCAAATAAACTCTTTTCTAATTAGCAGCCTTCTGCATTTTTCTTGGTTGATGGTATGGACTGAGGCTTTTAAATATAGATGTTTCCTAGGACTCTCCATCCAGGGTCTCTTGCCCTTATGTGTTTTCTCCCATAGCCATCTCATTTACTCTCACACCTTTAATTACAGTGACAAGTGTTTCCCCTGCAGCCTGAAGTTCTCCCTGATTTCCAGATGTGCATATCCTGCTGCCCCTCCCTGTGGCTACCCTGAAACTCAGCAAGTCTCACACTGAACTCATGTGGAAATATTCCTTCCTCCTCAAAATATCACCCTTCTGTTCAAGTCAGAAACTGGGAAGTTCTCCCCTGCTTACTTCCCACATATTTCTTCATTCATTCTTTTTTTCTTCTTTTTAATTTATTTTATTTATTTTTTTATGGCTGTGTTGGGTCTTCGTTTCTGTGCGAGGGCTTTCTCTAGTTGCGGCAAGTAGGGGCCACTCTTCATCGTGGTGTGTGGGCCTCTCATTACCACGGCCTCTCTTGTTGCAGAGCACAGGCTCCAGACCCGCAGGCTCAGTAACTGTGGCTCACGGCCTAGTTGCTCTGCGGCATGTGGGATCTTCCCAGACCAGGGCTCGAACCCGTATCCCCTGCATTGGCAGGCAGATTCTCAACCACTGCGCCACCAGGGAAGCCCTCCCACATATTTCTTAGATCTCTCTACTTCTCTGCACCTCTATAGCTGTTAGCAGCTCCTGATTGATATCTCAGTTGTCCTAGCTCAACAGCTTTGAAACTCACCTCCCCCAAATCCCCAGCACTGCCCGTTTCCCCTGACTTCACTGTCCCTACCCTAAAACTCACTGCCCCTACAATGTACCCCACTGCCCCTCCTCTGCACCCCACTGTTTCTCTCCTAAACTCATTGCCACTCCTCTGCACCCCTAAATCTCACTGCTCTTCTTGTGTACTGTACTGCCTTACACTGAACTGCACTGACCCTCCCCTATACCCCATTATCTCCCCTGTACCTGCTGCCCCTCTCCAGTAGCCCAGTACTCCTTCCCCTTCACCCCACTGCAGCAGAAACATCTTAGAAAACACAAAATTAGATATGTCACATCCTTGTCCAAATGTACTCTCAAGGTAAAGTACAAGGTCTGTTGTCACTCTGGCCTATTCCCCTCTGTCCTACCAGATGTGGAAATTCCTGTCCCCTCCCTTTTTCCTGCTACTTTTTATTCATCTGCCACATCTCACTTTCAAAGTTACTTTCTCATGAAAGCCTTCCCTGACTTCATAGACTAAGGAATACCTCCCTGTACCTTCTCTCTGCATTTCTTGTCTGTAGCCTTTATCACAACAGTAATTTAAAAATCATTTGTGGAATTTATTGCTTAATGCCTTAGTGAGCAGTAACTCAGCACACTATGAAAAGCCCAGACTACCCATACAGGCTGCCTGAATTGGAATCTTGGGTCAGTTGTGTGTCCCTAATCAAATTCCTTAAACACTCCATGCCTCATCCATAAATGAGGGTAATAATTGTGCTATTTTGCTAAATAATTGTGAAGATTAAATGAGTTAACATGGGCAAAGCCCTTCCAAGCTCTTCCAATTGCCATAAGAGGTAAATACACAAGTTTCTTCCAGTTATAGGGAAATTCCTCAGCCTTTTTTCCTGCTTCTTGAGTTACCATCTACCAAAGGGAGGGGCATGTCGAGGGTTCACATAAAATCTTGCACAACTTATGTGTGTACCTTTCCCTTTCTAGCTCAGATGATGCAGGGCTGAGCTCAGGTTACAAGCTAGTGCAGGCACAGCTGTGCCTCTGCCCATGCAGGCCAAGGGGACTGTCACTGAGCAGACTCCTGAGGCTCAGAGCAGTTAAAAGAC